>NC_089683.1:112743880-113403255 GCF_031753505.1 Anomalospiza imberbis
TCCTCTCGTTCCCCACGGGCAGACTGTCTAATAAATTGTCTACACCAGCAGAAATACCACCTAGCCTAGTCAAACGTAAGAGCTGGCCAGGCTGACCCAGGTTAAAATGAAATTCCATCTTAACTTTTCTCCAGAGCTGCAGAAGCTGGTGCTGTCAGTCTCTGGTGAGGACTCTAAAGCACCACGCTCATCTCAACGTTTGTGGGGTAATTTGATTTCAGCTTGAATATGAGCTACCTTGCCAGAAGCCACTGGCATCATGTTTCAGGTAAAGCTGGCATGAGGGAACACCTGAGCCTGCTGTTCTGCAGGCTTTGGTTCAAGCTTGAGTCAAGAGAACAGAGGGTCTGTGGAGGGCCTGCTCCCTTCCTATCCTACCAACAGCAGGAGTGACAGCATCATGACATGGAGAGGGAGCACTGACTGATCCGTGATGCCCAAGTGGACCTCTGACAGCAGGGAAGGAATCTCAGTCTCCAGGCTATGCTCCCAGCTCTGTTCTGACCATTCTGAAGCCAAGATGATAAACTAAGATGAAGTATGAAAGTATGAACCAGCCAAAACAGGCCCCAAAAGCACAAATTTCTAGATGAAAGCACACCTAGTGATTAAAGGCACTGGCTCTGCTTTGCAAGGCAAGGCTTCAGTGTCAAGAAGCTCCTGGAAAAGGCCACGAGGTTGAACATACAGATATGTGTAGAGTTTGGAGGGTGGGATATCATCAACTAAATGAATCACTGTTACAGGAAAAAAATGCAGTACTCACCCATGGTAGCACAGATAATCTCTTGCATTTAATAGAAGCTTTGAAAACACTCAAGTTTTCCACAAAAGATCCTTGCATCCTTCCTTTTACAAGCTTTAACTGCCTGTACAGACCTCACAGACAGACAATTCAGTACCGGACAGCAGTCTGTTTTACTGCCTCTCTTCTGAGCAACTGCTGAGGTTTTGCAGAGCCAAAATGATGATTGTTATCTCAAATGACCTCTTAATAACTCTTACGCAGCACATAGCCCACAAAGTTCTGAAAGTCACCATTTCAGAAGTGTTTGCTGCACAAACTACCTTTGGAATAAGGATCAACTTATGTCTCCTGCAAAGTCACTGCAAGTCTCCATTACAGTTCACTTTCATCAAAAATGGAGCATTTCTTGACACCTTCTCATGTCTGCTACATAACTCATATTGACTACTTGCATTTTTTATATTGTAATCTAAATATGACATAAAACATAATTTACAGTCAAACATTTCATTTTTACCTTCCCGTAGTGACATTCAGCTTTCCTAGTTCTAACTGCCCATATGTCCACCGAGACCAATCATTCTCCACTGACAGATCCATTTTTAGAAAGAAATGAGAAAAAATCTTTCGTATGCCTTGCAACGTAGCCACATGGAAAAGTTTCATCTCGATGCTCTTTCTGTCTGCAGCAGGCAAGTGCTCAAGGAAACAGATCCCATGTTAAGTCACTAGAGAAACCAAAACAAATCTTCTCTTTGCACAAATGTGGAAAACACCTGCTCTTGATGAGCAGCAAACTTCTTACAATGCAAGTATGGAACAAACGAGTCCAAGCAGGTAGAGACTCAGGCCACATGAATGGTGGGATGGCTCAGAAAAGACAATCCACTGAATCCAGAGCCATCTTGTTTTCCATCTCTGCCTTCTTATGACCCTCCTGGGTAATTGGTAACCTGAATTATTTTAAAAAGTTATGCCCTGTGAATTCCTCAGGGTATTTTTACAGTCTGGGGGAGTGTGTGCACATACGTGGGGAAGAGGAAGGAACCCAGAGAAAAAAAATTATTTTTCATTTTCTTTAGCCAAAAAGAATAAATATAGATTTTGACAATTGTCAATCTTGAGGTAAGCATGAATCAAGTATCTGGGAAGTGTCTTGCCTTTCACAATTTCTGGTGAGTGTAGGATTGGTTTTAGGGTTTGCTACTTCTCTGCCTGCCCAAAATTTGCTCACACATCCCCTCATGAACATATCTGTGACAAGAGAGAGAAATGGGTAGATACAGATGTATACTTTTAGGATAAAATCCGGTGCTCCCAAATCTGTTTGTCTGTGTGCCAGGACTGGCGTTCAGCACAGCCCCAGTGACAGCAGAACAGGGAGGAGATAATGCCTGTTGGCTGAATGGGCTTTTAGCAGTGTTCATCCACTGCTTATTCATGAGCAGCACAGGAGCCTCAGCCCAGGACAGGTTGATCAAAGGATTAAGTTCACTTTTTGTTTAACCTGCAAGCCAAATGACAGACTTTATTTGCCTAGAGGTGAAACCAGAAAGGTGAAAAAAGAGGAATATGACCATTATCCTTGAAGTCTTGCATAAGATGCAATACTTAGAGAAACCAATTTAGAAGAAGAAACTTCTTCAGACAAAGTGAAAAGGAATATAAAAATTCTGCCTTTATACCTGAGAATGAATCTGGCACTGTAAGACAAGTGATGTGTCACAGCAGCAGATGCAGCAGAAAACAAAACCAAGGGTAAAACACGATTGGACAAAACAAGATCTCAAGAACTGTATGTATTAGTTACTGGTGGATGCTGAATCCTGCCATATCACTGAATGTTTAAGAATAAGTCTGTATACACACTCTGTAATTGAATGTCAAGAAAAATGAAAATATATTGTTTTATTGCTACTGTTCATTGATTTATCGAAGTGATTTATTGTCATTGGACATGAGGACCAACAAATCATTTTGCTGACACCATCAGCTGCCTTAACTAGGTTGTCAGTTCACGACATTAAAGGTAATGGATGGTGATTATTTTACTGTAATGGGTTTAATCAGTGCTTTGAATGACTTAGCAGTCGTGTCATAGTATAGCCAAGTCATCATTCATCAAGGCAGCATTTTGTTTACCAACATCATCTATAATTCATCTGATTGTTGACAATCATCAACAAATACCTCTCAGGCTAAGTTTTATCAGAAATGAAAATCTGCACAGCTGCAGCATACTAACTCACACCAGTTTACCGGAGGAGAAGCAGGGGAAGGTGCTTGCTCCTCTCTGAGAAGAGGAGCTGTCAGCCTGAAGAGGCACTGCCAGCTGAGGCTGCATTCCCCCGGGCTGTGTTTCAGCCCAGCACTAGGATTTACAGCTTTCTGAAGCACACGGTGCTGGTTCTGTTGTATGCGAATGCTCTGAGTTGAATTCTGCATTACACAGAAATTTGGGCTTATTTTAGGGAAAAAAAAAGTGCAACCAACCTGCTCTGTATTCCCAACAGAGAAAAAAGTGCAAGCATAACCTGTTTTTCTCTCCCTGAATGGGATTGAATCACATGCTAATCTGTGCTATGATTGAGTTACTTGAGGAAACTCCAGATCCATAAAAATTCCTGTTAACTTTGTGAAAAAGGGTGCAGTAGTCAAAACATTATCATTTTAAGACAGGCCTTTAGATCATTACTTGTGTTACATGGTTTGTGGATAAGGGTCGACATGCAAATTGCTAAAAAAGTTTCATGTTGAGCTGACAGGGTAACAGCTTAATTACCCACAAAGTCAGATTTTTAATATAAATTGCTGGAAATTTTATAGAGCTCCAGTAGTTTCCCTACTAGCTTTTAGTGCAACCTTTTCTGTGACATTTGCATCACAGATCTCAACATTTATATTCTACTTATCTACTGGTGCATGGACAGGGAGCTACTTTGGATGTAGCAAAAGCAGAGTATCAAAGTTCTGCCTTTGAGACGTGAGAAGGACCCTGGCTGAGTAAAAGACAAGAGGCAGCTGTTCCAGATATCTTAGTGGAAAAGGAAATAATTTCAAAGTTATGTGAAAATATTTTACATTTCAAAAACGTATTTGATTCTTGTGTATAAATATGTAAAAGACCAGCAGAAATGGAGTTTAAAGAAAAGATATTTGAAAAGAATGTTTAAGGTAAAAAATAATCCTCTTTTTCTTATTCCATACTCAAGGTTTGCCCTACAGATCTTAAAAACTATGAGAAATGAATGCATGTCCTGAATAGGTGGAGCAGATTTTGAGGGTGCAAGTAGGATAAGGAATAAAAGTTACTTTCAAGGCCAACAGCAAATGCAAACCAGTGTTCCAATCCAAAGACTAGACTAGAGCTGTCTGATGAACGAAAAAAAATAGAAAAAAAAAAGCCTAAAACACTGTGGAAATTATTAAATTGCACCCTGCTTGTCCATGAGAAAATGTATGACCAGATGTCTAAGCACCCATACCCACTTTGTCATCAAAATTGTGAAGAGATACAGTGGAATACAGACAGCAACACATAGCACTGTGAATAAGTTATCCTGCAAATTAGTAATATCCTGGCAATATCCTAGACTGGGATATCCATGGATTAGAGAAGGTCTGCAGTGGGGAAGTTACTTTTATTAGAGTTAAAAGGAGATTAAATAAGCCATTGGAGATTTCTTCCAATCCTAATAGTCTTTCACATGCAGAAGTGGAGCTGAAGTGAATAGGAAGAACTGATAAAGAATGACATGTAGCTAACAAATATCAATAATATAACATGGAAAGGTACCAATGCTGGTGCAAGTTTAGACTTCAGAAACCATACTCAGTTAGTAAGGACTGTTTAATCATTTTAAAAGCAACTGATATTAGTGTCAAACAGAAAGTACAAGACAAACTCATAAAAAGTTTTGGAAAACTCCAAACTTACAGTCCCTAAATACTGAGTATATTCACAGAACATGATCTTGAAAACTGAAATACTGCATTTATTAGCATCCAGGCAGTTATATAATAAGTCTTTATCATAAACTCCTAATTCACTCATACATTGCATTCTTAAAATTTTGCAGTGTTATTTCCTAAATAACTTATTCAACTTTGCAAGATTCTTGAACTAGATGTCTTCTTGGAAAGGCATTTTCACAGAGTTGAGTGAACATGCTGGATGTTCCTTCACGACCTTAGAAACTCCTGTGTCTTGTAAATCTGAGGCAAATTTAGCTATGTGGATATAGTACCTGCATTTAGGATATGAAACTGAAGTTTAAATGCTCCGAGGTCAAGGTTTGCTGACGTGGCAGGCAGCAGGGTGCCTCATCACAAAGATGCCATGACACTCAGCAGAATAGTCTATCTAAAAAGCAGTTGCTAGATCTTTCAGGAGAGGAAACAAACCTTAAATACATGCAAAGAGAGTATCTCTGTCACAGAAGCTCGATATGGGGTCAATCCTTAAATATTTCCTTGATGAAACCTGGTTTGGGAAGGAGCTTTTTTGAGTTTCTCTTTGGTTTGGGGTTGGTTTATTTTTTTTTTTTTTCCATGAACTGGCTTAAGGTGAAAACTCAAATCTGATTGCTGCCAGGAAAACCTTTTTCTATAGAAACATTCCCTTACTTCCACCACCTGTCATTGCCCTTGCATGCTCTGACCAAGATACTAATAAAGTCTCCCCTTCTCAAAACTGAGGAGCAAGAGACCTGTAGAGCCAGAGAATGTGTACCTGCAGCTTTCTCCCTTGGTATTTCTGAGGTGGTGAGCCAGCATGCAGAGCCTCCTTTTCAAGGGGCATTTTCTTTGCAAGGTGTTTTACTGATGCCAGTAGCAGGACTGGGCATATTAACAGCGAAAGAAACGAGGCACACTAATAACAAGTGCTTTCATGGAGCTGCTTTCATGATACTGATTTCAGAGCACACTCAGATATTTGGTAGAAACGACACACACAAAGTGAACTTTGAATACGATGTCTGGGTTTGGAGTTAGTGACCCTCTGAGGTGACATGTCTCTGGCAACTGGGGTGGCAAGAGGTGCTGTTGTAGGAAATGCTGGAGCAATGCCTGCACTGCAGGCAGGAGAGGAGGCAGCAGAGCTGCTGGGCTTTAATCTAAACATCTCCAGCAGTGGCAGCACTGAAGATCCAGCAGCACTGGCTTCAGCCAGCAGCGCATTAGCAACAGACTGAAGCCCACGCTGCTGTGTCTTCATTTATCCTCATGTTTCATCAAGTCTCCAGAGAGTGGTGGGGGGATGTGAAATCCCTCAGCACAGGATTGATTTGAGTGTCTTGCAGAGATAATTCACACGTCAATACTGTTAACCATTTCATTTTTTCTTATGAAGGGAGGGAAGGACGATAACAAATCACATTGGAATCTAGTTTCGAGCTTCCAGCAAACTCAACAAATCAAGAACTGGAAGCTATACTCAGCTGAAAAAAATGGTAAAGGGCATGTTAGGGAGTCAAATCTGAAAATCATAGTATGGACAGGCAAAAGAGATGTCAAGGATCAATTTACAAAAAGCAAAGATTTTCTTCCAAAATGATGTATCAATAGAAGCATGTCTGCCAAAGAGTTTCTAGAAGCAGCAATTAGTCAAAAGGCTTGTGCTTTATTAGAGGAGTGAAATCAATGCAGACAGTGGCTGTTAGGAAATAATTGAGAGATGAAATATAGCTTTTCTACAGGAGAAAAGCCAGAGCAACTGCCTCAAACCAAAATGTAAACAAGCAAGGTTTTAGATCAGAAAAGAGTAAGTTAGTGGTATTTCAGTAAGAGTCCTGAAAGAAATCACACGGGGAAGTACTCCTAGCTTAAACAGGTTTCATACATAGAGAATCCTGAGTAATCCCTTACAGATCAGTGGAAACCTATACCAGCAAATCTCACTTTTTATACTAAATGAACTAATAAAAATTTTAATAAAGAAATAAGCAACACACAGACAAATAAATGCAACACAGCAAAGCCAGGACACAAAGCCATGTCTCACAAGGGTATTCAGGCTCTCTGAATGAAATGATAAATGGGGATGAGGCCATGTCGATTGATCTTCTATACTTGGATTTCCAATGAGGTTTTGACAAGTTTTCTCATAAAAGGGTTTAAAAAAAAATTAAACTGCATGGAACTACAAGGAAGGTCCTTTCCAGGATAAATGACTAATTAAAAGGCAGAATGTAGAGAATGAAAATAAAGAGTAATTTTCATAATGTAGGGAAATGAAACTGTGAGCTCATATGAATCGCCCCCAATGCATTTAAAGCTCAGGAAAGGAATAAATAGTGAGGTGACAGAATTTCTTTATGATTCAAAATTATTCAGGGCACTAAAAATGAAAACTGATTACGAGAAGCAGCAGAATGATCTCACAATGCTGAATGATGGGACAATCAATCAATGTCAGGTGAAATTTAAAGAATAACACTTGAGGGGAAAATAGTCTAAATATATATAAAAATGTACCCTAAATTACCCCCCAGCATTCAGGAAAGCTCTTGGAGTCATTATTGATAGTTCTTTGAAAATGTTAGTTCATGGATCAGGAGCAGTGAGGAAGGAAAACAGATCAGCAAGAATCATATTAATGAAGGATGAAAAACAAGAGCAAAAACATCATTATGCCACTTTATAAACCCTTGGTGTTCCCACAGCTTGAATTCTGCATGTCTTTCTAGGCACCCCACCTCTAACAGGATAGAGCAGCAGAAGAAAAGAGATAAAAACAATCAAAAAATCCCAGAAAAAATACAGTATCCATACAAAGAAGGATCACACAGACTAATGTTTTTTAAACTTGGAAAGCAGTGGTCAAGGAAAGGTAGGAGGGATTTCTGTAAAAATAAGGAATATCATTGCAAAGGAGTTTAGAGAACAAGTTATGTCCCAGTTTGATTTGATGCTTCTTAATTTAAACATTATCAGGCAGCACATTAAATCTAGGAAAAAGAGCAGATTTATCTTTTTGACCACAATCTAGAACTAAAATGTCAATATTAATTTCCAAAGACACTGGGGGAACCAGAATCTAAACAGGCAAGCCAGCACCACATAAACAAAAGATAAATTAATGAAAGGAAGGACCTATGAGGGCCTGAAAGGTGTGACTGAAAGAACAGGCTTGATCTGTAGCCTGCCATGGCATCATAAACTCATTTGATTCTTCTGTAGTGAACCCAGATCACTTTGCTCTCACTGAGATCTTGCCTTTCCCAGTTGACAAATTTTGACTATTCTATTTAAAATATGATTTCAAAATATGGGAAGCATAGGGGTTAAAATATTAGCTGTAATCCTTAAAGGTAACTAAAATATTGATTAAAATTTGATGAGAAAAAGATGTCAAGGTGGTGCTCACCCAGAAGATTCTTTTCATGTTGCTGCATTTACCTGAATCCACACTATATATATATATATATATATATATATATATATATATATATATATATATATGTATAGATATACATATAAAGAAGCAGGATAACTGGTTTCTTTGCATCCTTCTGTGACTCCCACATGCAATACCAATCTTAACCCTGTTGAGGAAACATGCCTGAAAACTGAACCATAAATTTGACTCTGCTCCTCTGATCAGTATAGATCATCTTGCACTCTACTTGGCTGCACTAGTGTGAAGAATACAGCAAAACCTCAGAAATGTCCATTAGAGGGTAACATATCCCGATGCACATAGAGGGGCAGAGATTTTCTAGCCTTCCCTGTCCCTTCGGAAACTGCACTGGACTTGAGAACATTGGTTCAGTGGCCAGCTTGAGAGAAGAGAATGATCTCATTTTTACTTCCAAGTGAATTTCATGCTTTCAAGTCCACTTAAACAGAATGAGGGCAAATTGAGCTAAAAAAAAAAAAAAAAAAGCAGCAAAGGGTACTTGTGTATCAGCTGAAGGAAGCTCCAGCTCCATCCTCCATGGAAATTACTCTTTTTTCCTCATTTTCCTGAATTTGGTGGCAGTGACTGCACCAAGTTTGTAAGCAGATCGGCCTGGCTTAATAATAATACACTGGCAAAAAGAAACATATTCTTTCTCTGGTTTTTATTGCCTCCAAAATGCCATGAGAGTTTCAAATTCAAGCAATCAATGTGAAGGAGAATAGACCATAAAAGCAAAGATTATTGCCTCAGAAATAGCTCTACTTTCCCTATCTCTCAATAACGAGGCAAGAACTTTATGGAAGATTTGACAGTGTCTGGTGCATGGTATAAAGGAGAAAGAAACACATACATGATTTGATACCAGGAAAAAAAAATATTGGATTTTACACAGCTTGCAAGAGAGAGCTGGAAAGAGCAGCCTCTTGTCTTTTCAAATAATGCTCTTAAGGTAAAATCTGATCTTAACACTTCTGTTCTGCACTGAGAAAATGAAATGCAACCACCAGAGAAAAATGCAAAAAGTCAAATGTATTCCTGCAAAAAAGCAGTGTGCAAATTGCATGCAAATGAGTTGTCATTTTCTAAGATCACATCTCCTCCCATTAGAAAAGGAAAACTTAACTGAAAAGCATGCTGTTCGCATGCTGTTTGTAAGCTATTAAGGTAGACTGAAAGTGATGCTGTGCAAACTCTATTTTAATCTGTTTCTTGCTGCTGAAATACTCTCAAAGACCTACTTTTAAAACATACACAAAGTTAATTTATTCTTCTGTATGAAGCAGAGAGAGATTCTGGGGTGTGTTTGATCATGAAGACATATCTCATTATGAAATACATGCCAGGTGCTTAGATTAAGAGGGACTGGTTTTTTTGGGTCAAACTCTGTCACTAGAATATATTTTCTTTAGCTTGGACATTTTAAAACATACCTTGTTATCAAATTCCTTCAGAAATTATTTCAAATGTATTGGTGCTGGTTCAGATATATTTCTTTTTATTTTCCCATTGTTATGCATATGTCAAAATTACATCAAACTCAGCTAGACTACTCATATGAATTTCTTATCTTATCTACTCTGGAAATGCTTAAATAGCAGGTATTTAAAATTTCAAACATGCAGCACAAATAGAGATAGCTTAACATAAAAAAAACCTCTACTTTCATTTCCCCAGACCAAAATGACTGAATCTTCACTAGCAGCTGAAGATACAGTGTCCTTAAGGATATTAAAACAAAGCTTGAAAGAAAATTGTAACTTCACCCTGTTCTTGGTGTCAATGCTCAGAGTGGTATGCCATGAAAAGATGCAGGAAATAGCCATATTTTAGAGCTTCTACTTTGTTTTTTCAAAAGTGACTTTTTATCTGGGGGAGGGAGGTAATGAACCTCAAGGGAAATTTTAATAATGTTCTTTTTTTGCTTTTTTTTTTTTTTTTAACAGAATGAAAACACCTATTGACATATCAACATTCACCAGAAAGAGAAACACACACTGACAACAGCTCTGCCTTGCAATGCAAGACCCTTCAGAGGCTCCTCCTGCTCTAAACCAATTTTTGAAGAGATTCTGTGCTCGCACTCATTTAGATCCTGCAGCACTGATGGGTGTGAGGCTTTAATGGCTGGAAAAATCTGGGACATAAAGCGTATGGGCCATCGTTCACCATCTGCGTTACAGGAGTGACAGGAGGGGAATATTCTGGAAAGCAATATATCTGTGTGAGTAAACTTGGGCAGTATGGCAAAAAGTCATCTGACAGCCAACCTCACCAGAGATTAATTACTGTCCAAATTAGAAACAAATATGGCAAATGTGCAACTCTAATGGCTAAAAATTTCCTCTCCTTTAAAATATGTTTTTCATGTTATATTTTGGGACACAAATATAATATCAGTCTCAAAATATCCTCGTCCCCTTTTTAATATAACGTTTATTCTGTTATGTTGATTTTTGTTCATCTCTGAGCTGGAATTTAACAGTAGATTAGATCACTTTAGAGCTTTTGTTACTATGGTAACACTGCACTGCTGTTATATTTCTTCACCTCCAATCTTGATTTTGAGGTGAGTGGCTATATTTATTCCTGTCCTTTACAGGATCTCAGTGTGATGGAAAAGCATTTGGTAGAAGAAAAATGTTAGCATAAGCTCCCAGTGTAAAGTGGGGAGCCCACAGTGGCTAATTTGTGCTGAAGGTCAAGTGTGCAGTGGGTTAAATGCAGACACTTAACTTTTAAAGTCTTTCAGTTCTAAATTAAATTAAACTACAGGCGAGTAAAGTTTGTGCTGGTCACCCCTGAGTTGCCTGTCTGAGGAGCTTAGGAACAGTATGGCACTAGAGAGGTGTTCTGAAAAGAGACCAACTCCAGCTCCTCCGAGAGACGAGACATTTATCATCCAACACAAAGGCGGAGAAAGCCAATCCAGCAGCATCAAACATGAAACCTTGTCCTTCATTGAAGCTGCTGTCCACACTGCAGAAGTTTCCTGCAGATTAGGACCACAAGATGTGGAGATTGTCCACAGCCTCAGAAAGCCCAATTGTCCCCCGTGCAGCTCAAACTGTTCATGTGCTGCTGCTCTGTGGAAAATTAATTTCCCACCTGTCTGCACTGCACCTGGCTTTATTGGCCTATAATAGTGGGTCTCTCACATGAGCAACAAGCATTCACAAAAATACAGATAGTACTGGAATCCAGCTCCATTGAAAACATCACCCAACACTTCCTACTGGAGAATTTTCTTTCATGTTGCTTATAATTTTGTTAAACCGATCTGAAGCTTAAAGATAGGATGTTTATCCACTGAACGTTAACATGTGCATCATGGGATGGTTTGGAAGGGACCTTGAAGACCATCTAATTCCGAACCCCTGCCACAGGCAGGGACACCTTCCACTAGACCAGGTTGCTCAGAGACTCATCTAGTCTGGCCAGGAGCACTCCCAGGGTGGGAGCACAATCTCCTCACTCTTCCTCTACAGAAAAAAAGAATTCCCAGGTAAAGTAGCTTACAATACAGACAGCCTCATGAATAATACTGCCTTTGGGAGGCAGGGCTTTCTCTCAGAAAATTAAGTGTAAGGCTACTTTCTTATTAAGCTATGACCAATGTTGTTAATAGTCCTTCTAGGCACTATAGTATGCTTATATTTTCAGGGGAAATTTTAAGAAAAAAAGTTTGGGGAATTTTTGACATAGAATTACAGAAAGAAATACAGTTTTCCCATATGGCTTTTGTCTGGGACATGTCTTTCATCATCTTGCAAAAATCAAGCCAAATTCTGTCAACTCAGGAACCTATAAAACATATAGCTCACACACAGAGATAAAACTCTTCCACCTTCAGACTAAATCCTCTCTTCCCAGCCACGTTAGAACCTTACCTCTCAACCTCCATTCCCAAGGGAGCAGGCAGCACTGTTCCATCCCCTCCAAGCTCCCAAAAAGCGCATGCAAACCCCTTCGCTTCAGACGGCAGGTAGGATTAATTGCCTTTTTTAATTAGGCAGTGCGTTACATCTGCCTAACTTTCCCAGCAACCACAGGGTGGCGATGGTGTTCTGTGCTATCAAATTAATGGCTTTGGGCTCGCAAGGTCACTTTGCACAAATAAACATCATGTACATCCTCTCGAAGGATTCTTCCGATTCCTTGTCTTAATGCTGAAAAATTGCGGGATTCATCATTTCCCACCTGTGCCTGATTTTTTTTTTTTTTTTTGCCATTAATCTAAATCCCCATTCTTAGCTTATTTCATCAGTTGGTCTTATTTCATTTTTCTCCTCATCTGGCAACGAGTCCAATGAAAATTATTGCATGATGTCATGCAGGAATTCATTTGGACCCAGCAATATTTTTAGGGTTTGCAGGCTGCCTCTCATAAAGATATCTGATTGAATAGTAACTGGTAAACACTAAACTGCATATCAAGTAGCATAACTCACTCCAGCGGCTCACTAAAGCTTCATTGGGTTTGTCCTTGAGGCAATGAAAGTAACTGCTTAATATTTCACCATCTCTTTGATCATTTTTATAACATTTAGTTACCAAAGAACAGTAGCTGAAATGTAGCATCTGCTGGTCAAAAAAAAAAAGAAAAAAAAAAAAAGATTAAAAAAAGCAATTTTTTTTTACCTTCTCTTTCTAATGAGATTGATTGAGACACAAAGATGACAGGCATTTGCATAGAAGCCAAGAGCAATTCCACAGGAACAAGTGAATCTGCATTAGTAATAGCAACAAAATAATGAAAATACAGAAATCATTCTGAGCACAATAACAGCCATGGTTGCATTTAACAATTACAAGAGAGTGAATTGATCATATCTGGGGAGCAAGGCAACATTCTATGGGGATTAAAGCGCACTGGTAATTCCTTGCTAAAGACGACAGCTTGTTTTGCCTGTGACTTGTGTGATTGTTTCCCTGTGTGGCTGTAAATTCTCCCAGAGAATCCCAGACTGGCAAAACTCAAGCCTGCTTTGTACAGGACAAAGGAAGTGTCCATAGGAGAAGAGGAGAATCAGATTCTGCAATATTCACTCCTCCTGGATGTTCATGGATCCAATTTGGTTTTGAAATAAAAATGTGTTAGCATCTAGCTAGGCAAACTTAAGTTTACATATAAAGTAGGCCAGGTTGATCTTGATGGAGTGAGAGAACCTGTCTGGAATAAAGATGATTATGCTCTACAGGAAAAATAAGGATGGGCAGCTTATTTGGGATGCAAATATTTTGACATTTATTCAGTGTTTTACTTGGCATCAGCAGCAGAAACAGCTCATATCCCTTCCTGTACCACTTGACAGAGACCTCAGGAGAAAAAGCCAAAAATACTGAAAAAAACCAATGGCTCGGTGTAGTATTACTAGGCAGAAATCATTGGCCCTAGAATCAGAGTACCTCGAGTTTCAGAGCCCTGAATCAACACTTGGGCTGGTTGAAAACATGTATCTCTCTCCAGAGAAGAGTATGATGTGTGCTGGTAGAGCAAAATTCAGTTCACTTAGTGTATATATATACAATTTTGTCACAAAACTGGGCAAAAAAAGATCCATCCTTTCCCAGTCTTTGCTTTGAAGCATCAGATTTGCATTTGGGATCAGCGCTAGCTGGGGAGGAGCTTTTGTGGAGAGCATGTTGCTGGCTTCTGTCCCCATGTCAATTAAACACTGCAGCACTGGTAGGAATTCCCAAAATCCCAGGGGCACCGAAGTCATGGCTCATGTCAATACACTGAGGGTACAGACCCATCTTTGCATGCTGGGCATCACCAGCACTGACATTCAGCAAACAGAGAGAGAGACAGAAGGTTCCTGGCCAAGAGAAGACAAAACCTGTCACTTTGCTAATCTCCAGGACAACTCTGGCGCACAGGAGGCTCCAGTAAGTGGAAGCAGCTACGAGCAGGAAGTGGTGGCAGAATCAGCCAGTGCACAGTCAGGGCTGGAAGATCTTTCCAAACATGCCAGCACTGGAAGGAGCTGAGGGAGCATCAGGAAAAGTTGGGGTGGGGAACTGAAAACCAAGGAACACAAGTATTGAGGTATCCCTTCAAGGGAGGCCAGTGAAGAAGCTGAGAAACAGAAGAAACAAGAACCAACTCTCTGAGGCAACTCTTTTCTCTACTCTTGGTGAAATTCAGCCCATTCTCAGAGAGATTCTGTTGCCCTTGAAGGGAAAGAACACCTTGAGACCGAGGTCTTTAACCATTTATAGTTAAATGTCCTGCTCCCATGGGTAGGCAGACTTACTGGGCAGTTTGCTGAGTTGCAACCAAGCTATCAGACATACCCTTCTTGGGTGTCTGCTCCTCTGAGTTTCCACTTGATATCAGTAGGCAGAGATAGACACAGAAATCCTCCTGAGGTGGGGAGCTTGCCAGCTGGGGGGCTAACACTGGGTAACAGTGGGAGAGGGAGCTCAGACTCTCACAGCTCTCCTTCCTCAGGGTCTGGCAAGTCCCTTCATGCAAAGAGACTTGCAGTACTCACTGTGTTGGGGTCGCTAGCCCAGATTAAGCAAGACACAAAATTGAGACTTTGACTTTGTCCCCTCATTTAGCAGAACCAGTGCTGCACTGTGAGCATTGTCCTCCTCATCCTCCTCCTCCCCTTTGGGCATGTAGCAATAGGTTTGTGCTGCCCTGTCAGGGTGTTTCAAGGAGACAGTCCCGTTTTACTGGGAGAGCAGGAGCAGCCATCTGCTCTTGGATGTGAGAGACCAGATCTGAAGGGTAAAACTCAGCTGTATGCAATTCTCCCTCAGCAGAGAGATGCTTTCGGCTTCGCTGTAAAAGGGCAGTTGGTTCTTCCCAGCACAAGTGCATCTTAGCCACCTCCACGAAACCCTAATGGCAAAAGAGTGCCTTGTGGAGCTTATCTGGAGACAGGGAGATCAAGTGAAGAGTACTTGTGGCTCTCCTCATCCCGCTGTGTCCTCGTTAAAAATGAGAGCTATTTGTTCTCTCTAGGACTCGGCAGTGAGTTATGTGAGACTTACGGGCTGTGCCACATCACCCCCTGCCCCACAACAAACACACTCCATGCAGCACAGGTCATCTGAACAGAGGGCTGTTGGCTGCCTGCTGAAAAGTTTTGCTTCCACTAAGGAACATGCATGAATTTATCACACAGCAGAGTTGAAGATGACTGTTCCCTCCTTACAAGGATTTAAATCAACCAGTTCAACATAATAAAAGGCACATGCTTTTTCTTGACTAGATTTTCAGAAGGGGCTAATTAGACCAGACAAGCTGGCAAGAGCCCTGTACTGAAAACTCAAATTAGACCAAGCATTTTATAAGAAATTATCAGCCAGAGCCCATTACCAGGAGAGAAGAGAATCAGATTCCAGTTCTGTTTAAACAGAAACTTTGAGGCCCACTAATAGGACAACCATGATATTCTATCTGAGGAGAGATGACACAATGATAGCATTGAGCCTGAAGTCCTGAAATTGTTAATTTTTTACTCTTCCTGGTATTTGAGGTACTTAAAGCAGTACTTTACCATGTGTGAAGACACAATCTGCAATTTTCCTAATTACTTTTGATTTCAGAATAGGCCATTCTTTTCCACTGCAATATTTTTCTAAGTTCAAGCACACAACACAAAATAAAGCATCAGCCATGTGTCTGGTCACAGATGAGACGGTGTCGTTTTGCTGACACATTTTGTCTAGAAATATTTGCCTGCCTTCACACATTTTTTTTTATTAGTTTTATTGCATTTTGTTTTAAAAAGAGATTAATTCCTTTGAGGAATTAATAGAGACTTACAGATGTCAGAACCTCCTCTGCTGGAAAGCAGTGGAAGTCAGGAAGTCTCTAAATTGGCCAAGTAAAACCCAATATACTTGACAGGAGAAATGGTGTAGAAACAATCTAACATACCTTTCATTTAAACACATGCTTTTTAGCAGATAAGTAAAATTTTTTTCTTGACATGTATTTGCATTTAGTCCAAAAATATTCTATATTTATATATGTATATATATTTTTATGTATATTTTTGCCTTATTAAGGTGAAGAAAATAATTTGCCTTCCAATGTTTATTCTCTTCTTTGTTCTGTTTCAATTTTGTACTGCATGTTCTCTAGTTGAGGACATTAAATTTCTATTCATGTTTTGTTCTTCAGTTTTTTGTGTCCTTGCAGCTGATTCAAAACAAGGATGCTGAAGAAAGAACAAGAGCATTTTTTATGTTAGTCCTCAGCCGACAATAATTAAAGTAGCAGCTGATCAGGTGATTTAAAAAATAAATCTTGACATTAAAGAGAGTCTGGATGTGAGACATTTGAATTTTAATTGTAAATGTTGTGTGCTGATTTGGTGGTGTTTGTTCTGATATGGACCAAGCCTTCAGGGAAGAATCACCCTCAGTGAATCAGACACCCAAACGCGGAGCATTCGGCTTGGACGCCTTTTTACAGGAGAGCTACCCTTACCAAACTAGTGAGAGCTGTTTCAGCCCATTCATCCCTTCAGTCTCAGAAGTGGAGAGGTTAAGGGAATTTCATGCTGCTTTGTTTCTGGCAGCACAAGCCCAGGGACTGTGAAGCCCATCTGCAGCAAAGCGCTCTGCCTCGGGCCATGTGGTCTTGGCGCTTTTTCACGTGGCTTGAGATGCTGCACATAAGGGTGATAATAAGATGAGCTGCTAGAAGCTGAATGCTTGACCCCACACTTGTGCCGTTGTGTTTAACACACCAGGGAGGTGTTAATTATAAGCAGAGAGCCAGTAGCCTCTAAGGGGTGAAGTATCAGGTGGAGATGTTCCCCTTCTTGTGACCAGCTTCTGCTCTTTGGTAAACATGTGCTGCTGAGCCATGGAAAAGATGAGATATCTTCTTAAAAATGAATATTTTGGGCTCTATCAACTTATGGATGGGATTGCCCTGACTTAATGAACCATCCTCTCATACTGAATTGTAGGTGTGATTCAGTGTTGAAATTTTATGCTCATTTCACGTAAATTACCATGCTTTGAGTCAAACTAATTATTATTATAGGCTTCCTTTCATAATCTTTGATATCAGGGTAAAACTGCAACTCACCATGGTTTTAAAAGAAAACCCGAGTGCCATAATTTACAGTTAAAATTTTTGCCTGCCTCCTATTTGTGCCTCCATGTATAAACCCACACCTCTCTTGCCAGGATCACCTCTTTCCTTTACCCCAGGACTGAGATTTTGCCTTCCTAGTCCATGGTGACTCACTGGGATTGCCCCCAAAGAGCTGACCTTGGCACAAGTACTTGCCTTTGTGTTCTTTCAAGGGGCAGCAGGGATGAGAAACTGGACCCCCATTAGCTTTCAGAAAGCTCTGTGTCACTCTGTGTATTACAGACAAAGAGTTAGATGAAAAAGTAAATCATAAACCCCCCAAAAATCCCCCTATAGGCTGCACTTATCAGCTGTCGTCATCCATCACCCATTAGGTACCCTGTCATAGACAGACACAAATTCAGCCCACTGCCTCCATTCCAGCGTGCTCCTCCTTGTTGGCCGTCACTCACCACACACCAGGACAGGCTCTTTATACCCTTTTCTTGATTGTTTGTCTGGTGTCTAGAACTGACCAAGCCAGCACACGCAGTCTTTACCCAGAGGAAAAGCTTTCAAAAGACAACTTGACCCAGAGAGTGATTTAACTACTCATTTGTCTTAACAGCCAAAAGCAAACAGACAACAAAGAAATGCACAGAGGACTAACAGAAGCTTTTGCTAAATTACTTTTTCCACATATCATTACATTTTCCTCTTTAAGCCACGCAATTTGAGATGAACACCTTTTAAAAACAGTGTCTAGGGTGTTAAATCCTGTCCTGGTGAGCCAAGTTTGTCAGGATGTTTTCACCACTCTTCTGCATTTATACTGAGAGGTTCAAAGTATAGCTGAGAGAAAACTGGCTCTATTTCTAAAAGATGCAGGCTTTTGTTGTCATAGCCTGTTCATGTTTGTTTGACATGGGTGAGTTTTAATCTGTCTGAAGTGTGCATAGCTGAAAAAAAAACCTCAAATCAAAACTGCACCTACAGCTTAGGTTTCAGTGGAACTGCAGAGTTGGTGAATTTTCAGGATGGTTGACGGGTTTGCATAAAATTGATGCTGCTAATGAAGCCTACAGGTCTGCATATAAACAGCAGCATTCCTTCTTTCCCATCCTTTCTTCTAGGCCAGTTTCTTTATTACTGAAACTGCAAGGACATCGTTCAAAAGACATTTACATTGCTGCTTTTATATCATTCAATGCAGCTGTCTCCCGATTTATCCACTTCAGAGAATATTTACAGAATAGAAGGTAAGTACTGCCTTACCAAAAATCTGATGTTTCTTTTTGGCACAGATGCTGTGGTGAAATGAGCCCTCAGTGACTCTGGAAATTTGAGGATCAGTAAATTGAGTTTTGGTAAGTTATGTGCCATAGAAAATGGAGGAGCTGGCTGGTCCAGGAATTTACTTTTTCTCCTGTCTTTTAAGGTATCAACCAATGTAGACCTTCCAATACACCCCTTCCAGAAAGCAGGTAGGTGTGATGAGCAGTAGGGCTACCTCTGACCCCAGGCTCCAGCTGCTAACCTTGGGAAGGCTCCGTTTTGCAATGAAGATGTGATCCATGACATTACTTCCCATCTGATAAATCCCTTTACTCCCCTCTCCTTTCCCCTTAGTTGTGGGGGTTTTTGGGTGTTTTTAAATTTTTTTTTCTTATTTTCTTTTAGCTTTCCTACTAATGAATTCTCTTCTAATGCTGGTCTAGAAGAAGGAGAGGTGAGCCCAGCTGCAAGCCGGGAGGTGCTGTGATGTTTACAAAAAGTTACAGAATTAACTACAGATGCTGACTGTGCCTTTACTCCTCCCTCAGATGTCCTGTGTGCTCTGGGAGCTGATGGGAACTTCTCTGTTCCTGGATTCCTATTGAAGCATAAGTCTCACTGGACTAGAGGGATTTTTATCCAAATAATGAAAATACCACGGCAGGTTCATGGCATTATATATCACACATGGGCCTTTCAGAGGTCAGAAGATTTCGGCTACTGTAGCATATGCTGTGCTGGAGAGAAGAGCTTGCACTCTGGGGAATGAGAGATTGACATCCAGAAGAAAGAAAAAAAAAAAAATAGCATGTCTGGGATAAAGAAAGGTTGCTTCATAGAGAGCAGACCTTTAAAAATGCTGTGTTAATTCTAAAAATACCCACTGGGGGCTACCACAATAGTGCAGTTGCACGAGTGGCTCGTACAGAGCCAGGCATTTATTCCACTGCAGATTCCTGATCGTGGGGAGAGTGCCATGCTCAGCCCCATGAAGGTTCCCTTTCATCTTCGGAGCCTCTTGCAAGTGAGACCGTGTTACACTCACAGGAGGTGTGAGCCACAGTGGCACTCACATTCCCTGGACAGAGAGATGTAATTCTGTCTCTTGGGATTTCTTGGAGGAGCACAGAGAGAAGAGAAAACAATCTTTACCTCTGCTCCTTTGTTTTCCCCATGTGGAACGTGGTGTGGAGATTGTTTACCTGCAGTGATTGCTGGGTTGGATTCTGGTGAAGGTTGTTTGGGGTCAGTCACCAATGGGACAAAAAAAGTTTGAACTCGTGACTCTCTGCTGAGAGCCTGAGCCACAGCTTCCAGCAGAGAGTCACGAGTTCAAACTTTTTTTATTTTGTTCTTCAGTTTTTTGTGTCCTTACAGCTTATTCAAAACAAGAATGCTGAAGAAAGAACAAGAGCATTTTTTATGTTAGTCCTCAGCTGACAATAATTAAAGTTGCAGCTGATCATGTGATTTAAAGAAAAAAAATCTTGACGTTAGAGAGAGTCTGAATGTGAGACATTTGAATTTTAATTGTAAATGTTGTGTGCTGATTTGGTGGTGTTTGTTCTGATATGGACCAAACCTTCAGGGAAGAATCACCCTCAGTGAATCAGACACCCAAACGCGGAGCATTCAGCTTGGACGCCTTTTTATAGGAGAGCTACTCTTACCAAACTAGTGAGAGCTGCTAGTTGATAGGTAAGTAAGAAATAAGTATGTAAAATAGTATAGTTCTCTTTAAACAGTATATAAATGTAATATAGTATAGTTTTACTAAAGCTATCCTTCAGCCTCCTGATCTGGAGCCAGACATCATCATTTCTTCCCACATCCAGAGATCGCTGCATTTTGCTATAAGCCACCAGCCCAGGGAGTTACATGGAGCCTTCACACAGGTATTTATCACAATTATTGTCCTCACAGAAAGGTGCAAGCTCCTGTGCTTTTGTGATTGAAGCCCCTGCTGTGGGTCCATCCCGCTGTTCAAGGGCTGGGCCACGGGAACCCAGTGCTGACCCAGCTGATAGCTGTCTGATAAGAGCTGGAGTGCAACTGCTGTCTGTCCTCACAGTGGAACAAAGCAAGGAGCCTGGTCATACCCATACACCATATATTCTGTATTTAAATACAGCAATCACAGAATTCATAGAATGACCAGGTTGGAAGAGACCTTCAAGAACATCAAATCCAGCCCATGCCCAAACACCTCAACTAAACCAGGGCACTGAGTGCCACATCCAGTCTCTTTAGTGCCTGCCACTGATGAAAAATGATGCACAGCCTACACAGAACAGGGTATTTACCACTCTTTTCCTTTGTCAGCTTCAAGAACACTAGCACTGTCATCTGCTTGGCATGTTTTGGCCTTAAAGAAAAAGGCAGTGAGTTCTGATATAGTCCAGCACAGTGCAGCACAAATCCAAATCGTGCTGCCTGCCAAAGCTATGTAGGGGCAAGTTACTAACCATCCACTCATTACTCTAAAGGTGCAGCAGCTGGAGATGGCTCACCACTGTGAAACTCCATGGCTCTTTCTTCTATCAGTATGCCTAGGTCTAGTGAGTGTCTGAAGAAAATAAAGAACTCAATAAACTGCCACTTGCTAATGCAATAAGAAGAAGAAGAAGAAAAAAGAAACAGATAAGGGAGGGGGGGGAAAGTGAGATTGAATGTAATGACTTCAATGCAAACCAAACAGTGTCAATACCTCTGCTGAACTGCCAGGACTATTAGGAGCCACACATCAACAATCCATTAGTAGCAGTAGATTTTGAAAAATCATTACTTGAAGTCCCATGTTACTTTCATCTGTTGTCTCAGAGGGATAATCCCTCTTGTAATTTTTAATCCTCATTCCTGCACCTTGTAAGCTCGAGCATGTTTTCTGTGTAGTCGGGTGTTCTGTCAAATAAAGATATTCAAAAGCTTCCTGAAGCCTGGTGAGAGCCCTTACCTTTACTCAGTGTTTCTTAAGTAACATTTAATTTCTTGAAGGAGTGACTGCAACACATCTCAGAAAAAGCTGCATTTTGGCAGCTGCCTGCTGGGCTGTGGATAGGAGTGAGGTATTGCCATTCCAGGTAACTAAAGGGCACAGAGGAGGAAAAACCCCATCATATTTTATAAAAAAAGAACTATTCAGACTTATTAGATGAATTATAAACATTGCTTGGGTTTCACAGTGCTTTCAGAATTTCTGTTCTAACCTCATTTTATGTTGCTTGCCATTTTCTGATACTATCGAGCCTCCTCTACCTTACCCCTACCCCAAAAGGATTTAAACTTTTTATGCATTTTGGGATTAACAGAGAAAAGTCTTATTCACTCCTAGAGAAATGTAATACTTTATCCCATCCCAAGGAAGCAGTTTGTTGAGAAGGGGAATACACAAACTTTGACTTCCTCACAATTTTTATCCTTTTGGATTATAGGGCATTTCTTAATTTCTTGGTCACAAAATATACCTGACCTGCATTTGTTATTAGACATGTTATGGCTTTTAAAACAGAAAGCAGGGTTTAAAAATCTTATTTCTGTCATAAAGTTGCTGAAGCAATGGAGAGGACTTGTGGGCTCTTTTCTGCCACCAGCCCTGGATGGGAGAGGCAGTGCTCCTGCAGAGTGAGTGTGCAATGTGCAAGTGATGAAAATGCACCCTTTTTAATTCCCATCTCCTTTTCCCAACTGAATAAAGGAACAAAGCATATCAAGGTGGAATTCTCAGACCAGCTACCATAAGAAAAATCTCTGTTATTTGTAACCATTACACTGTGGATATATGTAGCACAAAAAAAGTAATTCACTGGGTAGAAAATGCATTGCACTAGTCTGCACAAAGTCACAAAAAATTGACTTAAGACTGCATGTTTTCTTTATGTTTGTCATTAGAGATACTTAATGTCAAAAAGATGTGTGGAGATAACTTTGTGCTCAGAAGTTACTGCTGAGTTTGCAAAGAATTGCAAATATGTCAATGAATTTACATTGTTTGCTTCTAATAATTTGCTGCTTTGTTATCTCAATGTCAGAGCAAATTCCTCTTGAAAGAGGAAATTTGCTCTACACCAGTTAGTCTCTAACACCCTGTGATAAGTATCACTTTTGCCCCATTTTTGACACCTTGTGGAAAGCTAAGCCTGTTAATCTCATAATCAATTATTACTCACCTGAAAATGCACCACTGATAGCTCCACTTTTATCTGTCCACACTTTGCATTCACTATTTACACATCTCCACTGCCGGACACAGCAATTAGCGTATGGATTAATGAACATTAACTGAAGCAAGGGCTCAGTCTAAAGTTACTACAGTAAATACAAAGACAAGATCCCATTCTATTAAAAGGTTGGTTTTCATTCTCTCCCTCCCACAGTCCCTTGAAAGGTAAAAAGAGATTAATATTTTAATGTTTTTACAAGAGCAGAATTTCTCTAGTGATGCCTAATATTTTGTTGTAGAGAAAGGACAATTATAATTGACTTAAGCACTGTTGCTTTGGTTGTTTTTTTTTTGTTTTTTTTTTTTTTTTAGAAAGGCTCTGCACTGTCCTCTCACTCAGACTTCCACTTCTGTGTGATAGTGACACTGTGGTTACAAACCTTGATCAGAAGTGTATGAACAGAAACAGAATTCAGACCACACACCTCTCAGTTTGGGCAGAATTGATGCATACAGCTGCTGAATTTCCTTTTTTACTGTTACTTGTTTATCTACAGACAAAATTGTAATATCGTCCCTCTCATCAAAACAAATCTCACCTTTAAGTACTTATCAATCCTTAGCTAGAAAATACAGAAGGGCTGTTACAGGCAAGATTACACTTATCTCATCATCTGCTTGTTGCCCAGCAAACTACCCCTGTTTAGTTTAATTCATAGTCTAGGGGGTGTGTTTTATACTCATCTTTAACTGCTGAAAGGCTGTTGTGCCAACTCTGGAGCTGCAGTTTTCAAAACCATTTGTGAAGACAACAAACACGCCTTGGATTCAGTTATTTTTACCACCACTATATTTAATTGCCGAAATGATGAGACAATTTAATTATAACCAACCATGCAAGCCTATAAAGCATTTGAAAGCTAGTCCCAGGCTCAAATACATTTTCCTCCTTTGTTTCCAACTCAAAGTACAGCAGTGCAATCCTGAAGTGTACATGGCACAGCTGTGAAGCCTTTTCCTTTGGATGAAAGCTGGTGAGCAGAACCAGCTCAGCAACCAAAAGCCATCCCCTACAAGGCCAGAAACGGGGGTTCATAGCAGACATGCAGGAAAAGACTTGCTGGTTCAAGTACCTTTTCCAGGTATTCACCAGCTCCAGTCTGAATTTATCAGCTCATAAAAATACAAGTTACAGATGATTTCTTGGCCAGAATGAACAATTTGTGCCATAGTAGCCACTTTGACTGTGGTATTTCTTTTTGTAAACATGAGCCCACATTTAAATTATAAAGTTATTTCACAATTCAAAGCCTAGTGCCTAGAGCTACTTTCTGTGCTATAGAAAGCTACACTGTGATTTTCATGAAGAATAATACTTGTATTGTTTACAGAGCAGGGCTGGAGACAGCTCTGCTCACTACCACCTGCAGGCACTGAAAATTAGAACAAGTACATGCTTAATCATTTACCAGGAAAATGGAACAGTTACAACAGCTACAATCACAAAAGGAAAAAAAAAAAAGGCAATATGCTACAAGAGTGTCAAACATCAGCACTTTTTGACCCAGCTCTCAATGAGTAGGTTCACAAGCAATGCCCTTCAATTGGTAGGAGAGACGGTTTTGCTTGCTGGCTACTCAGAGGCAGCTGAGACAATTTAGTGAGAGGCAATCTGACAGCAAGTAGAAGCTCTGCTTCTAGAAAGTAAGTACAACTGCATTTGGATGAGAGCAGTGTGCTGGATTGTAGCATTATTTGTGTATGGCAGTCCAGGCAGGAAAGGGACTGATAATTCTTTGGCTTGGATTTGGTACAAGGAGTTGATTTGGTGAAGCAGTGATGCACCTGAGGGGCCACCAGGTGTATGCCATTGTCACTGACTGCCTCCCACACAAAACTCTCCAGATGGGCTCCTTTCCCTTCCTGATTGGAAACCCTTACAGCAACGGAACATTTAAATCATAGCAGAGGCTGCTCCTCCTTGAACTTAAACAATAATGTTCAAGGTCAGAGCCTGGTTAAAGTTTTCTTCTGGTGGGTTTTTGGTGAAGGCAGGTGGATCTCAGGGCAGCACCAAAAGGAACCTGAGTAGGTCTGAGTAAATGAGGTAGAATAAATGCATAAATATGTCTAATTGTTTAACTTGTTTACATTTTTATGAATTGAGTTTCTAATGGAAAGCAAAATGAATATAATGTGAATTAGATTTAACAGAGACCACAAAGTTATTCAGTTTATATGCACCATATCCTGAAATAAAATACATCCAAAGTACCTGCTGCCTCTTAAAAATACAAATAAACAGCCACAATTTTCTTATTAACTGTGTTACAAGAATTTAGGAATTCATGTCTTTCACTTTAACCCTTATATTTAAAGGCAATATTTCTCTTAGCAGATTGGCATCCTTCAGGATGTACAATTCTTGTGCCATAACTGTCTCCTAGGACATGAGAGGCACCTGTAATGCCTCATGCCCAAGAACCCGATGTCACAAATGCAAGCCACTATGGGGGGACACCATTTTATCTTTGGAAAGTGTCCCTCCTGTGTTCCAGGGTGTGGACACGCTGTGGTTGCCAAGCAGCAATCAGCGTCCACCAATATCCACTTCCCTGAGCATTTCAGACTCAGACAACCATCAAATCCATGGTTGCAAAGCACGTTGGATGGATTTTACCCAGTACAAGCAAGAGCTTCTGGTATTGCATACTGCCAAAAATGTCTCTCCAAAGGAATCCAGATTGGAACTGCTACTGGAGTCAGGCAGAGAAGAAGGGAGGGAGCTGGCCCTATGAATTTGTGTCACCCATTTTTACAAATTTCTCCAGGAAAAGTGCCTGTTGATTCCCAAGAAGGGAATAAACACAGCTCAGACTCTCTAACCAAAGGCCAGGTGCTCATGCACATCTGTGGAAAATGCAGTTCACAGCAGGATCCTCTGGCAGAGGTGCTTCCCAAGGGTACGGCTGCACCACCAGCACGCTCCCAAAACCAACCCCAGCCCACGAGCAACCTGCCACTGGCCTTGCAGCTCCTGCAGGGGGTTATCCTGGCACTGCTGAGCAGGCTGGGCTAAGCTGTGCCCTTGTTTTCACACCTCCTTGCTGTGCTGAAGCAGCAAAACTGGAACAGCTCCCCAGCTCCATCCTCACTCATCTGAACTATTTGTGCCCAGGCGAATTTTGATGCTCCCCAGAGGAGCAGGCAGTGGGTGTTTCAGCCTGTCTCTTTGCCACCTGCAAAGGTCACTGCTAAGCCCCTTTCTCACCGTGTTCTCTCTGGATTCTTATGCCTGGGTGGGAGCAGGGCTCCCACCATCACACCTGCAGTGATCACGAGAGGGTAACAGCAGACCCCAGATCACTGCCTGCAAGAGACACGGGCCATCATCTTTGTGCACGCCTTCTCAAATGCTCTGCTCTCATGTTCCCCTAGCCAAAATAATAAGAAAGAAAGGAAAAACCTAGTAGGAGTTACGTGTATCATGACAAACACAAGCATACAGGGAGACACAACGAGCACTTTTCTTCCTGTTAAAGTCTCTGCCTTTTGTCTCAAGTGGGAGTCCAAATACTGGGCTAGCCCAAAATCTTGTATATTGTGTGTGAAATATTTTCTCTTCAGCCTTCTCTGAGTTACTCACATTTTGGCATCGGGAAGCAGCAGCAGTTTGTGATAAAACGTCCCCCAAGTAATTCAGGGAGCAAATGCTGCAATTGTTATGGAGAGGGGAGAAAGAAGTGCTCAGAAGAGACCTGAGTCTCTGTTTTCTTGGTCACATGCTTTACTGGAAAAAGAAAAAAAGATTTTGTTCACCTGGTTTCACCCTGTAGTAATGCCAAAATCTCTGCATTACTGATACATGTATCAGAACAAAGAAAAGGCTTTTGAGACCTACATGAGTCTGTGGTAATAAATGAGTCGGTCTGGGTTCAGAGTCAGGATCTGTGCCCAGCCACTACAGCTTCTGCATGCTTAGGGAACAAAAAAAAAAAAAAAGAAAATATGTATAATACATCCAAATAAAGGCTGCTAAGAGCCCTTCTTTTTTCCTGTGAGAAAGTAAGAGCCTAGAGGGGTAGAAATAAATTAGGTAAAAATTAATGGCTTTTTTAATTCTAACTAGTAAGCATATCACCCAGGGATAGGCAAACTGCTTAAAAGAAAAAAAAAAAAAAACCAAACCAAACTGTAGCCCTATGATTTTTGTTTTTCAGTAGCTGGGAATACTAATGCAAGAGCTCAAGGCAAATACATTAATCCCCCCCTAGCTATGCAGAAATAAATTGTTATGTTCAGCACTGCTTTCTTCAATGCCATTTTAACAAGGGGCTTTTTTATCCATCAGATTCCTCTCAACAATAAAATTTAATTCCATTAACATAAAAAAAATAATGTCCCTTGAACCACCTGCAGTGCTGGCACTGCCCTTCTCAGCATTGCTGGAGGGTGCTAACATTTCCAGTATGGATAATATATTAATTTAAAATGCAAAGGCAAGTTATCTTAACACAATTTGTCCCAAGTATTTCTCAGTTACTAGAATCAAGTAGAAACTAACAAGCAGGTCTAATCTGCTATCACTTTTCTGTTATCTGAGTTTGGCTGGCATGAAATTTATCATGTAGATGAGAAGATAAAACACATTACAGCAATCCGTCCCAACAGTTTTGTAAATGCAAGACAAAGCTAAGAAAGACAAACCAACCAAGAAATAACCCTCAAAAAATGCTACCATGCTTTCTTTCAGGAAAATAAGGCTGCAGAAACTGCAGCAGTTCTCCCTTTATTTCTGTGTTATTTGTCTTGGGAGATTTCCACAAGGCACAAATCAGATTTATTTTTTTCAGGGGCTTAGAATGAAGATCAATTTTCTTGATCTTTTTAAACCCCGTACCATCTGCAAAGCTATCCAGACACAAAAACCGGCACAGAAAACCTTGCCCATGTTGCAGTTCATTCCTTCCCTCTTTCACTATGATTACAAAGGAAGTCTAATTTACCATAAAAAAAATTACTAGAAACATGGGGTGCACCAATGAACCTCACATTAGTGGGGCTCCTAAGAACATTCATGGTTTCAAAAGTGCAGAGACAGCCAGGCTCAGATGAGACCTCTTGAGGGGAATGGGAAGAAGGATGCTCTTCAAAACCTCGATTGAATACATCATTTCCCTCTGATCAGAAAGTGCAGGTGAAATATCTGACATCAAACAAGCAGGAGATGGGGAAAGCTACAGCAGCTGAATATGGTTTCAGCCCTAAAGGAGTAGCACATTTGACAGGAATGTTTTTCTTTCCTGCTTTCTAAAGAAATCCTGTGAATAGCAGCAAGTCTCTACTGATGTGGAGCATTCCCTGGACTAGGAACAGGTGTGCAGCGGTGAGGAAACCACCCTGGTGAGATTGCCTGAAAGTCTTTTGAGGATCTCATGTGCTCCAGGCTCCTCCTGGTTGCAGAGAAACCTCTCTGTGTGCACCAGCTCTGCAGGCGTCCGCTGACCCCACAGCACCACTACAGCACTTCAAAAAAAACAATAGTTTTCCAAATTTTTTTCTCGGTCATCGCTGCAGCTAAGCTTAAAAATGTGAACTGGAAAAAGCTGAAGCCTTTGCCTGTGCCTTTAGAAACTTGATAAAAAGAACCCCCAAAGTTATATCAAAGAAAATAGATGTGAGAAAATAGATATGAGAAAATAGATATGAAAAAAATATATGAAAAAATATATATGAAAAAATATATATGAAAGAACTCTACAGGAGCCATATCTGTTATGGGAGAGGAGGAAAAAAAAATATATGCAGGATAATCATAGGTGCACATGCCTGCTCTCCCCAGCCATGATCCTGTGTGCTGCTTTCCCCCTCTCCCCAGGCACAGCTCAGCACTGCCCAGTCCCTTGCTGGAAGCTGAGTGCCCCTGGCTGTTGCTCACTCCTTCCCTGATTCTCTGCTCTCAATGCTTCCTCAGCACGACCCTCCTCAGAGGCTGAGGTTGGTGTGCCCACCCATCACACAGCAGTAATCTGGAAGCAACACATATTTTTGCAGAATCATGGCTGGTGCTTGCTATATCTTGAAATGACTAGCAAGGATGTTGCATTTCAGGAGGAAGAGATTCATTTAGCTGGTAAGGCCAGTTTGGTTGTCACAGCAGTGCGGATCAAATGTAGCCCTGGGGTGAAAATATGCAAGTACATTATGCATTATGTTTTCCTCTATGGGAGAAGTCTTGTTATTTATACAATACAATTAAGGCATATGTCCAACCATGTTTGTAACATAAATATTTTAAGATGAAGGAAGAAAGGAAAAAAAACCAAAAACTCCCTGTCACTCGGTAAACAGCCTCAGAAATTAAAATAAACTTACAATGGTATAATTTTCCCAGATGGAAAGCACATCATGAAATGAAACCTGATGAACAAAAAAAAAAAAAAAAAAAAAAAAAGCAAAGAGGCAGGAAAACATCTCTTCTCATCCAGCATTTTAAAATGAAATATTAACATCTAGTAAATGCTTAGACAACTCCAAAACCTGAAAATGACAAGACACATAAGGGACAAATTTTTTTGATTTAGTGCATTCCACTCGAATTGCTCTGGATGTCAGAAGGGAAAGACTTGAGAGAGGAATGTGTGAAGAAACCTTAGGTTTTGCAGCTCTGGGCAGTCCCAACGTTTAGAATACAAACTGGTGTGCTAGGTGCCAGAGCTGCAGAAACCAAGGACTAATTGGTTTAGGCTGTACCCTGAGCCTGGCAGGTATATTTGGGACATGATGATTTTAGTTGAATTCCTCTTATTTTGCATCATAGGTCATGCTTAAGTCAGTTCCCTACCTGTGGGCTATAATTCAAAACACAAACAAGTATTTATGATTGATGGAAAAACTGATAGGCAGGTGGTAAACCCAGCATTACTTGCCTTCATTTTTTATTTATTTTGAATTAGTACCCAAAAATTCCACCTCCAATTATGGTCTGACTGCTGCCTTTTCAAGGGAAGAGCTGCAGTGAGGAATCCTTTCTTGCTTTGAAAAATTTTAATAGAAAAAGTAATAGCAGTGGATAAAAGAGTGTAAAATGGAACAACGTCCTTTCATAGCAGCCTGTTGTTTGCTTAGAGATTTTTTTCTTTTTATTATTGTTTTTTTTATTGTTTTCAGAGAGCACTTTGTGTTACAAAAGCCAGGATCCCTTAAACTAGGAAGACCTTGAGATGAAACATATAACAATATTTGTTCGTTTTCTAAGTGAAAATGGATGGATAATGATGACTTGAACTCTTCCCTCATCAAGATTTATATTTCTAGTTTCACTCCCAAAAGAAAGGTTCACACCGCAGTCTCAATGTTGACATCACTTGGCACAATACTGTGCTGCAGTAATTTAATTGCTACAGTAAAACAACCATAACATCTTAGCCCTTTTGGGTTTTGCTTTGTTTGTTCTGTCTTCCAGTTGAACTATTGGTGAAGAATGTGCAGCAGGCTGGGAGAGAGGAGAAAAAAGTAAAGTTTAAAAGAGAAGTCAAGATTTTTGCTAGGAAGGTTTGGTCATTATGTCATTAGCCATAATATTTTCAGGGCAGAACCAGCCCAATTTGTCCCTGACCCCAGAGTGTTCAGCCTGGCAAAAGCCACAATGGATCCAAAAGCGAGTCTCATTATTGAGCCTTCCAAGATTCTGTGCTATGATTTTCCTGTCCCTACTCTTGGTGTTATTTAAAGGATACTGTCCTGGTTTCTGCTGGAACAGAGGGAATTTTTCTCCCCAGTAGCTGCATTTGAGTTTTGGATGCCAATAGTGTGTTCATAACGGGCTTTAATTGTGGCTGGGCAGTGCCTAAACTAAATCAAGGACTTTTCATTTGGTCATGCTGCCCCACCAGTGAGCAGGCTGGGGTTTCCCAAGATTATGGGAGGGGACAGCACTGGGACAGTGGACCCCAAGTGGACAAAAGCTATTCCATACCATATGATGTCATGCTCAGCCTGTAAACTGGGGGAAAGCTGCTGCTTGGGAACAGGCTGGGCATTGGTCAGCTGGTGGGGAGAAATTGTCTTTCATTCACATCACTTGTTTTTCTTGGGTTTTATTTCAGTCTTGGTTTCATTTCACTCTCTTTTTGCAACTTTTTTTTTTCTTTAAAATTAAATATTTTAATTTTATTTCAGTTTTTGCACTGTTTCTTTCTCAGCCTGCCCATTTGCTCACTTTTACTCTTCTGATTTTCTCCCCTGTTCCTCCAGAGGGAACTGAGTGCATGGGGCTGAATTGCTGGCTGGAGTTTAACCACGAAAATAATCCATGTGTAATCCTGGCCAGATTTCAGATGCTGTAAGGAGGAAGGGAGTAGCTGGGGAGAGACATCTTTTGCACATCTCTACATGAGGCAGCTGGAGCACTTCCCCTTGCACCACCTGTGCATGAGTTGAAGCTCAGGAATGACCAAGCTTTTGCATGGCAAGGGGAGTGGAATGAGCACAAGATCAAAACCTACCCCCTGTGGTGGCTGGAAAGAAAACTGTGAGCAGGTATCCACAGGTGCTGCTGGAATCTTGTGTGGGTCTGGGCTCTGGGGGTTCTACCACAGTCCTGGCTTTCTGAACTGGGAAAAACCCCTCTGTCTTGGCTTGCGAGCCAGCATAAAGCAAAAGCCCCATAAGGAATCTTTGCAATGTTCACTCTCTTACAGCAATTAGCCTTCAGCCTCCCCAGTTCTCTTCCTCCTTTGTTTCCAAACCAGAAGACTGTCTTGCAAACAGCGTATTCCCACTGTGCTCCCAGGAATGGCATCAAGGGAAAGCTGCTTTGGCTGGCTCCCTCTCCTCTAATACCCAACCAAACTGATCAACAGCTTGCTGTCACAAGGCTTGCTGGCTAGGGAAGAGCTGCAGGGACAGCCAGCATGATGCTCACTTTTTGTGCTTCACTTCTGCAAGGGGCAGTGTGGAAAAGGAACTCGTTCATCCAGGGACATGTGGAGCTCAGAGGAGCAGCCCTGCTTCCCAAAGCATCCCCTCAGCAATGCAGCTGTGCCTGGGCAGACAGCAGGACTGTTCAAAAGGCTGAGCTTTGCTACCTGCTATGGCACAGGCAGGGGGGTCCTTACACAAAAGCTTTTCCCTCTACAGAAATAAGCCTGTGTGGTGGGTTCATTCTGCTACAAGAAAAATCACCCCACCTCAATGACTCCCACTTATTCCAGAGGAAACAAAGTGGCAGACGACGAGGAAAAGGCTGATGTTGCTGCTATAAGAAGTGGTCTGTATAGCTCCCACTGATGTGGTTTTAGAGACTGTTGTTAAAGCTAAGCTAGACCTAATCATCTATCCCTGAAGAAGAGAGAGCTTTGAGAGTGACCTCAAAAGTGAAAGCTGCCATCAACCTAAATTCAGTGCCTGTAGCTGAATTCTGCACTTGTCCATCCAGAGCAATTTTAACTCAATATTAGAGCTCCTGTTTCCAAAGCTATTGAAAACACCTCGCTCTGAAGCTACGGAAATGTTGTCAGACTCTGCTGCAAATTTGTGTGAAAGCCTGAGCTGAACTGTCCTGTTCACTGGACAGGAAGGAGACACAAAGGGTAGAAACACAAGCTGCCTACTGATGGCTGCATCATTGATTTCTCACTCAATCTCCTAATACAGCTTTATTTATCATATCTAGGTTAATTTTTTCAGCAGATAGCTTTAGTGTTATGGAAACGTTAGTTAGAGGAGAGGCCAGGGATCTGAATGTGATGCCTCGTGTCACCCACAGTGGTGCAGAACACCACAAAGATGCCTATAAACAGAAACTTCTTCAGTATTTGAAATAAGACAGGAGTGCTTCTCTTTTGAGTGGGAAACACAGACTAAGAATGATGTGCCAGTTCTTGAGGATTTTATATTTCTCAGTAACACAGGAACATCAAAGGAATTGATCGCAACTTTGCTTGATTCGAAACTGGATTATTTTTACATGCACACACCAAGGAAAGTACCTTTTAGGGATGAGCTTCTTGATGAGATTTCATTAGAGCCATTAAGTATTATTTGCTGTTTAAGATAGTATCATCAGAGCCACCATTGCTACATGAAGATCTTGAAGGAAAGAATCAATTCTGATTGCAAAAAGAAGCATTTTGATATTGGTAAGTTTAGGTGTACATGAGAACTTGCTTTTCCATGTGTCCTCTTTTCTTAGGCATGAAAACTGGAGTCTGCAGATTTCAAGAGGATGAAGGTAAATGCACAGTCATAAGCAAGTGAAAACTACAGAGATGCAAATTTTAAATGTGAATCCATTCCATGATTTAATGCCATGGCACTCAAATCATAAGCACTTCCAATGAGATTGGGTCAGCAAGATAATTCAGAGAGCATCTATTCCCATGACCTACAGAGAAGTTTTTTTTTGTTTGCATGTTCACTTGTTTGTTTTTTTCAGAACCTCATTACAGGGAAACATAAGTTACAACATCCTTACTGATTAGAGGAGAGAAACAAAGGGCATATCTGTTCTCTGCTCAATGATCCATGCAACCAGAGCAATATCCACAGCAAGAAAACTAAGACTGTAAGAACCTGAAACAGCCAGTAGAGCAAATATGTTTAAATTAATATTGTTAGGGCTGAATCAAGGTGACCTGTGAAGCCTGCTCCAAAATACATTCTCTTAGGAAATAGAAACTTAAGCCCCTAACCCTAACACAAACGCTAACTCTGATCCTGATCCTAATGCCACACTAACCCTAACCCCTAATCCCAGCATTAAACCTTACACTAACCCTATCTCTAACCTTAGCAGGCAGTCCCAGTATTTCAAGTGCAGATGAGAGGTTGCCCAGGGGATGTAATAACCACCAAAACCTTTCTATGCTGCTATATTTATCTGTGAGTAAAAAAAAAAACTTTAAACATTATTGAATTTTGGAGGTGGAATCCAAATCTTGGCAACTGGCTCCTGGGAGAGAATGACTGTTCTTTTCCGTAGGCAGGGAAGCATGCAGCCCCAGAGTTTCAGGGAAATAAATGTTTTCATGTATGTTAAAGCTATTATTTTTATCTGGTAAGTGGGAATTCTAGGGCTATACTGAGTTTATATGGACTATAAAACATGAAAACTGTCCTCAATGCTCTTCATGAAGAAACCACAAAGAATGCTCGATTTTGTGTTTTCTTTTGTTCCTACATGCACCACATCAAAAAGACCACTTTGCCCAATTTTTACTAAAAGAGGTGTGTTATTTCTAGAAACAGGAAGTAACTGATCATGGCTCCAATGTCTCTGGCACTAGGAAGGAGAAATTGTTCTCATTGCTGAAGCCTTTTTGCAGTAAATTTTCAGTTTGGCTGGAGGCTGCTCACCTGTTTTACATATGCAGAGGAAATTATAGCCTGCAGCAGTCGTCCTCCACTGTCTGAGCACTGCCAAGGTACAATATGAAGATTTGAGATTCATTAGGCCATGGATGCAAAAAGGGGCTCTTGTAGAAAGATATCCAGGAGTGGTGGTGGCATGTAAAACCTGAGAGGAAGATCACAGGCATTGCTGCTCCTCAAGCAGAGAGGAACTGTCTCTGCAAAGGGTAAATCTCATTTGTGCAGGTGACAGACTTGCTTGAGGGGCTTTTACAAGGCTGTGAAGTACAACCCTGCAGCATCAACACTTTCGACTCTATCACAGGCTTCAACATTTTCTGCAGACTTCCAAGAGAAAACCAGATTTCAACCTGCCTTAATGAATTGGACATATGTACACCACACAGAAATCTAATAAAACCCAGCCAAGAAGTGAAGAGAAGAGAGGATGAAACATGTAACAGGCATCGGTGACATCTCTCAATACGCTGCTGAAAGGCTCAGGCACTGCAGTGGGGGCCACAGAGTCACTCAAAAGTCAGAGACAAGAGGGGACCCCAGATCACTTCCACGGAGGAGATGAAAAACACAGCACCACTCACCCATGTGTTTTCAGCCAGGTTTCGAGGAAAAGGGAGATATCAGCATGGAAATAGTTCTGCAACAATTTTCTTCTATGATTTTCAACCTTTGTGGCTTCCATGCAGATATAAAGGACAAAGACAACACTATCCTATTAAAATAGACCATCAATTAAATATTGAACGCTGTAATCTCCTTTTCTTTCCACTTTTGGAACTTCACATGGTTTTGTTCAGCTGAATATCTGGCTTCTTTATGATCCCTACTAATTTCTGTTAGCAGATATGGCCCCTGAGCACTTATGAACAAGTGTCCCTAAACTGAATTCATCAGGGATGAATTGGTGTAACCCAGGAATTTTTCCACTGGGTCATGGACAGTGATGTATAGAATAGATTTTCAGATTTATAGATGCTAAGGGACCCTTGGATCCCAGCCTCTGGTTACCAGAAGAGAACACAGTGTTTGGGAGGGACCTGCTGCAACCTACAAGTATCATAGCTTAGAGCATTCTTGATGTGGGAGTGTGAAATTCATAAACATAAATATTTTTAAATTTCATACCACTGTGTGATTCTAGCCAGGAAAAAAAAAAAAAAAAACAATTAAAAAAACCCCCCAAACTCAAACAACCAAAAACCCCCACTGAATAAAGGGCTAGCATAATTCCTACTTATTGCTTTTAGCTCCATGCAAATGTTGTTTACACTGCCAGCATAACTTTCTTCTTAGAGATGGGGGGCTACAACCTAGAGGATATTATGTCGACAAGATTTTGGGTCCATCATACCCCACTTTCTAAAAATTTCTCCCTCTTGTGCTAACAGTGACAGTGCTGGCACCAAGCCTGAAACAAGACACCAAAAGAGAAGGTTTACTGCACCTGTACAACTGTCCACCATGGAGAGTTTCCCAGGATAGCCCCAAAATTTCAAGGGGGGACATGGAGCTGTACACAAAAAGAAAGAATTACAATTTCCTTTATGAGGTAAAGGCCCTTTTTGTTTGGTTTTTTTTTTCCCTAACATTTAATAAGTAAAGATGCTTCTTTCTTTAGTATTACCCAGCAGCGAATAACCTATACTACTCTTTTGTACAATTCTGTTTGCTTAAATCTCCACTGCAGCACCTCCATGTGTGCATGCATGCACACAAATACACCACTAAAATTTTATAGTGATGTGTGCTAGCTAAAAAACATCAGAACTGCCACTGCTTTGGGAACTTCAGTTCTCTTTCCTTTCCTCACCTTCTCATTTGCCTCCAGGCACTCTGTAGCAAACGTCTTTAGAACTTCATCTATCCCTCAGATATTCTGCAAGTGTTTTACCTGTACACAAATTTTCTCCTCTGCTTTGTGGGATTAAAAAAATAACCTCTCCATGTATTGTTCAGTAAATGCCCAAAACCTCACTTTATGCTTATGTTGGCAACAGTTTCCCTGAAAAGATCAGCCTTTGCAACAGGTAAAAAACCTTTCTAGAAACAACAATTTAGCTGCAACACTGAAAAATCAAGAGACAGCAAGAAAGAACAAATGACTTGGAGTCTGAAAGAAATCCCAAATGCAGAATTGCATTCAGTGATAAATCTCAAGCTCATCCAAAATAAGAATGGAGCACAAAAAAAAAAAAAAAAAAAACAAAAACCAAAAAAAAACCATTGTGAACTTGAAATCTATACAGACACTGTAAACCAGCCATGCTCCCCCTAATTTTCCAATCATCCTGATTATTATAATCTGCACCTCCACAGTCTTCTTTCACTAATGCAATATCAAGTCCAGTAGTTTTTTCTTGTTTATTTTGGAACGCAGCTGTTGTGCTAATTTATCCTAACAGATAATGTGATCACTGCTACTTCTTAGACACAACCTACAGAACACCATGAGGAAATGAAAGCAGGTGAAAGCAGGTATGCTATAATTTACTTTTTTATTCCTGCAAAATGATCGCTATGAGTTGCAAAAAAAAAAAAAAAAAAAAAACCAAAAAAACCCCAAAAAAAACCCCAAAAAACCAAAAAAACCCAAACAAACCAAAACACAAAAAAAAAGAAGCAACCAGGACAATACACTCTTCATTATTACACAATTCAGAACTGCCAAGGAAAATGGATGGTAAGAGGGACAGAAAATCACAAAGTTCAAATCTAGGTGCTCCTCATCCAGCTGTGGAGGGGTTTGTCACCTTCTGCCTTCTAGAGCAAGCCTGTAGGTAAAGGATTCTTCAGTCAAGCTACAAACCCCAGTCCAGAGTGATTTCCCTATAGGCTTTGATGGCAGCACATCCCAGTGAGCAGGGCTGAGTGTTTAGAATCCATCTGATTTTGATGCCTTTCTCCAGACAACGACTGATGGGAATTTACTCTTTGTGCTCTATCAGTGTTTCCTAGGGCCAAGGGCAGGGCATGTCACCTGCAATAGCACTACTGATTTAACACTTGTAATTACAGGTAATAATCATCATCATCATCATCATCATAACCCACCACCAGCATGACCTTGGTAACTACCCTCTATCCTAAACTTCTTCCAGTTATTGTTGGCTGAACCCAAAGCTGAGAGCAGGCAGGAATCACTCCATCCAGTGTTTTATGCTTTGACTCCAGTGCAAGTTTTGGAGAATGCTGTTAATAAACATCTTAGCCCTTAAACAGTTGTCTTACAGAAAAAATGATTATTCTGCTGAAGCTGCACAGATGAACACATACAGGAGTAAAGAATAGGCTATAGTTATTGCACATGCCTGGATAAAAAATTTGCCTTCAACAGATATGAATACCTCAATCTAGACCCTGGCTTTGGAGGTTTGCAGTATCATTCACTGCTGGTTTTACAAACAGAAAACAAAAGTTGTAGGGTAAAAATCAGACTGAACATAACATAGGACATATTACAAGACTGAAAATAACTTTTCACTTAGACAGCTTTCATGGATAATAAAGACAGGTAATGGATTGTGACTGACATGTTTGTGACCTCTAAAAGTTTGCAAGTAGCTCTTAAGACCAAGGGAGCATTCTTCTCTGTACAGAATCATAGAAATAGCTTCATTTTCTTAACCAGCTCTCCATTCAAGAAAACTAAAAGGAAAACCAGGTAGATAAGGGGAGAAAAATCAGTCACTTAATGGCACACATGATCTTTCCCTGTTTGCTTTGTATACACCATGGGTTTTTATGCAATGGGAAAAACTGTTTAAGAAAAAAGAAAATACTTCAGAAGATGATATTTGTTTCCAGAATGCCACAGATTCTTTATGGAGCTTTGAATTTTGATACTTTTTGTTTGCCTTTGCAGAGGAGTCAATTAAAATTAAGGTGTTTAACAGGATAATGAGAAAGAGTGGTAGCAAGGGAGAAGAGAGCATATGTTCATTTATTTAAAATAATATTGTGAACTGTTCAACATATTTAAATCAGTGAGGCACATATTCACCATATAATTTAATTAGCAGTTCCAGTAGATACCATAAATGTTTCTAATGCAGATTTTCTCTTCCATACAGTTATAAATAGTGTGCTTATTTATAGCAGCAAACTGACCAGAAGATGGCCCCATAGTGAATACAATGCAACTTAAAATTCACTCAAGGGAATTGGCTGATGTCAAAAAGTGCCAGCTCTATTTTTCAATCCTGAAAAGTACATTAGGCTAGGTCTCTCTGAAGGGGTAAAGTATTTGTCATTGTAGCACTCCAAATTATTTTAAAATTCATTATGAAATAGATTGAGCAGATACAGAGATAACTCCCAATCTACTTTATTACCTTAAACTTTAAAACCAGAATAACTAATGCAAGCAAAAAGCTGACAGAGCCATGTCGTGTTGTTCAGGAAATGGTTTTCCCCAAGAAAAGAAAACTCGGTTTTAGGGGCCAGCCCAATGGCCACTGATGAAACCTATTAAAAAAAAAAACTACCAGTAAAATAATCAGAATTTTGCTTCACGGTTTCCTGTGGGGTGTCCTCAGAGCAGCAGAGTCACAAGCCTGTGCCTTCATTTCCAGTGCAATTCACTGGAAAGGATCAGAAACCATTTCACAGCATTTACAAAACTGCTTCTTCCTTTACAGCTACTATCCTGGGATGCAGACTGAGCAGGCTCTACATTTGTTATCACCAGTGAAAATAGACACTCATTCCAAACTGGAATGACACATGGCACTGCTCTCCTAGCTTTGTTCATGTGCGGGACATTTTTCTTAGCACAGTAGGGCTATGTTAATGTGATGCTATCAGAAATAAGATATATAATAATCTATGAAATGCAGTAATGTAATTCTTCTGGTAGATGAAACTGCTAACTACAATAACAGGTGGTATTTTGTTTTGTTTTTTTGGGGGTTTTGTGGGGTTTTTTTCCCTCCAAAAGCAGAGGATTTAAAATTTAAAAAAAAGAAAAATTTGAACAAAAGAGCTTTATATGTCTGGAATAAATGGTGGCACTCTTTATACCACAACTCTGTAAAGCCCTTTCTTGAAATTAAATTATCACGCAAGGATGTAGTGTGGCTTATCCTGAATATTAATAGTGTTTATCACTGTTACCACTTTATAGATCCAGGCAGAGCAGGAAGTTTCAAGCAAAAAGAGATGTCTCCTTGCATCTGATGAAAGCCAATGGAAAGATGAACTTCCCCCCGTGATATAATTTCTGTTCCACAGGTGAGTATTGCACAGAAAGAATAGAACAAGTGTTCATAAACCATGACAAGTTAGGACAGACGTGCTGCCACCAGGGTCCCAGGAATGCTGGCAGTGGAGAGAACAGGTGCTGATTGACAGAAATGAAATTTGGGATGGGTCAAGTCAGCATAGAGGGGGATAGTTTGGTATCCAAGATACCTGCTTGGATAAGGGGATAGTTTCCTACTGGATGCTGACAGCCAATATAAGGTTGCCTGTAAATTAACATGTTACTCTTAACAATAATTGAGAGTGTTTTGAAAAAAGTTACTCTGAGGCAATAATTATGATTTGTCTTTCGCATACACACATCTTGACCAAGTACATAAGATATGAACAGCCCATTTCATCAACACTGGGAAAAGTCAGGGCAAAATTTTAGCTAAGTCTAGAGAAAAACACCCTGTTAAAACCTCCACAAGCCCTTTGTTCCCCAATTCTGTACACTCCACAGGGCAGCTGTGTGCCTCCATTGAAGCCACTGGCCATTTGACAATTAGAAATAAATGTCTTCTTGAAGGCTTTTATTTTGACTCCATCCCCAGCCTTCAAGTACTGAAGCAGAGGTAATTAAGATTAATAGAATGGAGAGTTTCTACAATTAAGATATACTCTAGACAGGCAATAGCATGATGTTTATTCAAACAAGGAAGAACACTGCATCAATAATTATAACTTGAACCATTCATTTTAATTCAAAACTGGTAATATTGAAGTTTCAGTACTCACTAGGGGCACAAGGAACAATAATACCCTGCTGTCTAGACAAAAATTCGTCCTGAAGGAAGACTGTGAATCACCCCAGAGCTTTTGATCAACACATCCCAAGTGCAAGCAAATGTTTCCTGAGATAGAAAATTGTTATCACTTGTCACAACATAATTGCAGCCGTTCTGATTTCAGATGACAACAGTACCTGCCTCGAAATTTCCAAAGTCCACATCCCACGCAGCTGGTGTGGTATAGTCTAATGGCTGGTACTGCAATTACCCAAAGTACTCCACTACCACCAAATAGCTCAGACCTGATTTTCACAGGTGCCCTTCACCCTGTCACGTCAGAGGAAAAATGTCACTTTTCCCCACATGGCTCATCACAGAAGGATTACCTTAAGGAAGCAGGCGAGGAGGGGCAATACCCAGAGCAGACCTTTGGACCTTGGAGACCCTTGGAGTGCAGAGGGGGGTGGGTTACCTGCTCCACTCCACACTTGGCTTTCCTGTGTGCAGGTTTTAAGAGCGGAGTATAATGAAAGAACCATACTTTAATGCAGAAGGCTACAGGAAATTTTAAAGGAATATAATCTGAAATCCAGCACATGTATTTGGAAGAATGGAAATCGTTTTGCATAATTACTGTAGGCTTCAGCACTCCGATGTTTCCCAGAGCTGGTTGCTGCCTTTTTGGATACCAGTCCTTCTGGAGGAAAGGGATATTGTCAGGAGCTGCACACTTTCTTTGGAGTGAAAAGTCAGATTAAAATTCCCCTTTGAAATTAATTTTAGAAGAAGCAGCCTTAAATACTTGGCAGGCAGAAACAGTTAATTTTCTTAAAATGAAGAATAGCTCAGAAGTCCCCATTATGCTACACCGTATTTATAAGAAATAGCACAAGAGGACTTAAAGAATCACATGGGTAAAATAACAGAATTTCAGACTGCCAAAGTGTCAGATTAAAATAATTTTGCTGTAGTTGACTTTGAATGTTTTTCCCTGCTCACATTCCTCTAGCTCGAGAGGAAGCCTGACTTCCATATATTAACTGATAATTCTCCAAACTCTTTTCCCTGATACTAAAGAAAAGTCCCATACCTTCAGGAGCTTGAAAGGCAGTTTTGAAGAAGAAAGATGAAGACACAGAATGAAAAGACATTTGAAAGATGAAATTAGCATTTAAAGATGTCAAAGAGTGATGTAAAGTCAGTTGCTCAATTTCTTTATGAAGCAGTCAATAAGATCAGCTTCACCTTTTCTTCCTTTGATTCTTTGAAACATGGATTTTTTTTCCCCCTGTGATACAAGTGTTAATTTTAGGGTTCATTTAAAATTCATAAACTGAAAATGGTAATATTTGGGGGGTTTACAAAGAATATATTTCAGCAGTTCAGACAGCCTCAGACTTTATTCATGAGATGCAGCTAGAATTCTTACCCATTCATTCACACATCAGTACTTGTAGATATTACACTTAATCTGCCACACCTACAGTCATCACTCAACTTTTTGTGGTTATGTTTCCTCCCAAATCTTAGGTGGCAACGATGGTTTTGTGCCTTTTATTAGCATTTCTTGAAATATATTTGCTGTCATATATTAGTTCTTCAAATTATGTGATTTGAACTGAATTTAAACCGAGGGCACAGTTACCCTTGGATGTAGATTTGAAGTGATGAGCTCATTGCCAAAATAGCTGCAACACCAAGCAGGAGTTGCAAAAGCTCCAAGTTAGAAGAGCAGCTCAAATTTTCTTAAGAAATCTCACATATATATTTTAAAACATCAAAACCCAATCAAAAAACAACAACAACAAAAAAAAAAAAAAAAAACAAAAAAAAAAAAACACCACCAAAAGAACAAATACTTCGAAACAGCTTAATCTGTGATTTGTGGCCACCTATTTAACGTCCATTTCTTTATGTTGCATGCACTCCTGTCTCTGGTGTGTGTCTAGTGGTGGTGAAAATGTGCAACACCTACAGACAACCGCAGCTGAAGAAGGCAAACAGGCTCTTCAGCATCAAAAGCAGCTGCACCCCCAGGGATAAAAACCTAACTGATTCCTGCATCATTTACAGAGCTGAAGGACTTCCCTTCCTTTGTCCCTCAGATTCCTCTAGGAAATGACATCTTGGTAGTATTTTCTTCCACAAAAGCAATGGAAAGTTTCCCTGTGAGTCATCAGCATACCTTTCTTTCAGAATTTCACTTTTCAAAGCAATGCTTTTACAGGCCTTCACTGAAAATACAGAGTTAACTCTGTAATGAGTTACTGATAGTTTCAAAAGAGGTCACTGAACCATGCCTAAGTAACATTTTTAATGAAGTGTTGAGCAGTGACTAGATTACAAGAAGATGGCAGAGCAGATAGAGCATAGCATTAGAGATGCAAAGAGAAACTTTGAAAACAGAAACTGAAAGCCATCCTAAACACAACGCTTTTTGCAATACTACAAATTAAGATAGCAGGGAAGGGGCAAATGCGAACATTATGGGCCAGAATGATAAACTGAATCACTTAGGATGGCAAAATGCCTGAACTATTACATAATTGCATTCTCAATACATTTGCAAAAGGGAATGATAAGAAGTGGCCTTTAACCCAGCAGCAGATCTGTAGTTACATAAGGTTACAAATATCAGGATGGGAGTTTACTGCAAAAACCTCACAATTAAACGTGTGCCAGAAGCCTAACATATGCTACCTGCCTCTGATGAGAGGCAGCAATAAGGACATTGTATTTTGTGCATTATTACTCTTTATTAGGATGTATTTCTGTTAGTCTCTGATGTAAGGAGACACATACATTGTGCTATGTCAGGTCATGTCAAGTCCCATCAAGTCACATGCTGTAACGCCGCCTGATGTAGCCTGACATGGTGCATATTAGTGCCAATGGAAAAAGTCTAAATGCCAAGCCATTTTCAATAAATACACTCCATGTGCTGGTGCACAGCAAGACCCAGATGGGGATTTATCCTGCAGCTCTGCAAAAACACCAGTTGTGAAAAGCTGTGGAGTTTCAGAGAGAGACGGGGAAAAAAAATTCATGGAGCATAGTCTGCAGAAGCAGACATCTATTTGCATTCATGTCCAGAGCTGTTAAGCAGGATGTAGAGACTCTATGAATTAGGAAAACTTAATTATCTTGCATGAATTTGTGTCCAAGACTGTTAAAATAATCCCATGCAGGTCTGCAATAAATGTGGCGATGGAAACAGCTGTATTTAAGCTCAAAATGAGCTTTCTCTTCTCCTCCACCCCAGCTTCTGTTACTCGTTGCTGTTGCTCCATTAGCACCGAGGATTTGTTTGGGTACATCCTCGTCACAATCTTCAGTGATGAAGACTGTGTTTGGGTATGACTTTTCAGCTTCATCTACCTTTGTGCAGCCTACCCAAAATCTAGCCTGAGGAGCTGAACTGATTCAGTCTCTTTCTGAATTCACATTTCTGAGAGGTGCCTTCTTATTGCTCCATGACAGCATCAGGTTCAGATGGAGAGAAGAGTACCAAGAAAAGTATGCCAGAGGAGCAAGGGAGCTGCACAACAGATAAACCTGCAAAGCATCTGGGTTCACTGGTCCTGTCAGTGCTTGTACAGGCAATTAGAGAAACACTGATGTTCTTATCGCGTGAAAAACTCCAACACACGCAAATAAATTGTCAAGTCTTGGAAAAGACTTCCCCCATTCCTCATTGGGAGAGTTTGATAGAGGACTTGGCTATGTCCCATCACTTTCAATCATGTCCTTGGTGTCTTATGGAGACAAACAGCTGTGCAGGGACAAGGGAGGAGCACTCCATCACATCTGTCCTTGGCTCAACTACTGCCCTCCTTTGGGAAACATGGCAGCAATTAATACCCCTGCAGACAGGACATTTGTAACAGCTGAAGGCATTTTCTGAAGGGTAGTACAGGACCTCTGTCATCCTAAATGATTCCCCTCATCTCAGTTTTTGCATACCCACATAAGGCAAACGCCTTATGCCATTTGCTGTGCAATATTTATACATGAGAACTTTGCCATTTGGGTGTTTTATGATGAGGTGCAGTGAAGAAACAAAGAGATCAAAGCTCATCAAACATGTCACTTCCATGACACTGTGGGATTGGAATATGCATCACCTGGAGAATCACAGACAGGTGGAAAACCTTGGCAGGTGTAAGGCTTCAGTCCTTTCAAAGACTGCTAGCACCATTTCAAAGAGAAAATGATAGCTGAAATACACTGCACAGAGGCTTCCTTCTCATCCATATTAAGTTGCCTGACAGGATTTCACCAAATTGTTGGTTTTTTCCACAGAGCATTCAAAGAGCAGAATAGTTTGTTGTCCTTAACTTTGCCATGAACAGAATTCAATCAGCTACTTCAATAATGCTTTAAATAGTATTGCTAAGAAGAATTTCATTGAGGGTAAGCATCTGCTCCTTACAGCAGGTTGCTCACTGCTTAAGGAAACACCTTTCCCAGCCACTTTTCAAGAACCATCTGGAAAGGGCCAAAGGTGAATTTTGGCATGAATGATGACTTATTCACACAAAACCGTTTAAATGCAAGTAATATATTCCTGTCACCCAGACAGCCGACAAAATGTCAGTTGCCTTTATCAATTGTTTCAGTACCTCCTGTCAGCTGCCATCAATCTTTGAAATAAGCACTATAAATAAAACTGCATAGGCAAATGGCTGCCAAATAAACCTTGGGTTAAGCACACTTCACCTATTATGCAATTGGGTTCCAGTGATGATTTTTATCAGAATACAGAGCCAGAGAGGAGGCGTTTTGTGATGAACATACACAGGCATTCTCTTCACACCTTCAAAGGGAAAGCATCCCTGAGCCACCCTGGTCTTACTGTTCCAGTGCCCAACCACCCTCTGGGTGAAGAACCTTTCTGTAACATCCAACCTAAACCTCCCCTGACACAGCTTCAGGCCATTCCCTCAGGTCCTGTCCCTGGTCACCAGAGAGAAGAGATCAGTGCCTGCCCCTCCTCTTCCTCCCAAGGGGAGATTCGAGACTGAGATGACATCAGCAGCTCTTGGGGCCTGATGAGATTCACCCAAGAAGCCTCAGCAGTGAGGTTTCTTGGATGAGTCCCATCAGGCCCCATAGATTCGTAAGGATCCAGCTGGAGCAGCAGACCCCACACAAGTTCAGGACTGACTGGGGGTTGATCGTTCTCTGTCACGGTCTTCCACCTCCACCTCAGGTCACCAAGACATCGTCCTCAGCCATGCTACAGGCAGGTGCAAAGCATGCATTAAAAACCTTTGCCTCCTCCCTGTCCTTGTTTGTGAGGTGACCATCTGCATCCTGCAATGGGCTGATGATATTTTTATGATGCCTATTGCCATTAATATGTTTGAAAAACATTATTTTCCCTGCAAGAAGCCACCAAGCTCCTGGCACTGCCCATCTGCTGCCCTCACCCCACCTGCAGACCTCCAAAGCCCACTCTCTAGCAGCTTGGGCCTCCATTCCAGCCCTTCTGCACCCTCAAGAGCTCCCATTACACCAAGGCCTGCTCCAAGCTCTCCTTTATGTACTTGTGAGGGAAGAACCAAGGGTGGGCACTGCCCCTGAAAGATGCAGGGGCCAATTCCCCTTGCCCAACCAGTCCCACTTGTGCTTTGGAGAAGCAAGGGTGAGCAGCACTTCATATGGGGTAGCTCAAGATGGGAATTAATAATGGGCAAAGAAATTATAAAGGTGCCTTTTTGAGTTTTCTTATTTTTTAAACCTCTAGGAAAGGTGATGTGGGAAAAAGGTGAGGCCGGCACTCTGTAGAATATAAGCAAGTAGATGAAGATTAGTTTATAATATACTACAGTGCCTCCAACAGAAGCATTTTCTAGCTATACACTGATAAATACCAGCAGCCATCATCAGCTGCTTTCCTAATTCTTTATAGACAAACCTTGTCACAGAAAAAAACAAAACCCACCTGTTTTTTCTGTCTCATCTGTCATCTTTCCACTATCATATAATCAGCACGAGGGGACGCAAAAAAAGAAAAAAAAAAAAAAAAGATGGGATAACCCCTCCTTTTCAAACCAAGGTGAATGTTATAATGGCTTAGGTGCAAAGGTAGATTGCCAGCCTGTCAGCAGACAGCAAATACTCAGTGCAGATTGCCACCCTTTCCCTCATTTCAAGCCCCGTGCATGTGTTTTTCCACCTTGCAAGTTATTATCTAGTTATTGGGCAAAATGCCAATTGTCTTTTAAATCCTTAGAGAAGTCATTGCACAGCTCCCAGCCTAAATAATAAAAATATCCCAAGGAGTATGACAAGGATCTATTGTTATTGAGGGGATTGATTTAGCAGTGCAGAAACCCTGCGATAAAAGAGTATTAATATCCAACCTAATTTTATAAGGATTACCAAACCACACTGATTTCAGAGGCTTCCCCTCTCCCTTTGTCTTTTCAGGCTGTGCCTGTAACACTTTGGGAGCCACTGAATTTCAATGGCCCTCAAATTTAAAAGTGGCACTGCACTCCAGCTGAAGCTGGAGGCTGCAAGAGGCAAAAGAAACAATGGATTTTCCTGGGATGATTAGGCTTCAGAGGTTAGGAAGGATGAATAATGCTCAGCCCTCACATCTTAACTCCAGGAGAGTTAAGTACATTATGATCCCTGAGTGTGACAGATGAGAAGTCCACTAAACACACTCTTGAAGGTCACTGCACCTATGGGCAGGAGAGGGGCAGTTTGAAGGCTTTTCATTGAATGAGGCTTTTTTTTTCCTGTGAATACAGGTGAAATCGAGGCCAACAGTGAGTGTGACAGAAATCAGGAAACTGTGTCCACTTAAACTGGTTTGGAAGCATTTTCCAACGCCCTGATGTGGGAATAGTGCATACCTTTTCCACACACCAGGTGGGAAAGTGAGCACCACCAAGCACTGGAGAAAATGCCTTCCAGAAGTTCCCTAAACAGCAGGGATGGCAGGGATAAACTGTGTGCTGTGCAGCAGGTCTGCCTTCTGGGATGGGCACAGCCACAGAACAAAGATTCTTGGGAGCCCTGTGGCTCTGCTCACGGGTGAAATAAAGAACCTTGTGCAATCAGAAAAGACACTGATAGTGGAAGGGAAGGAAGTATGACACTAAAATTGTTTTTGCTCCATCAGACAAAGGCAATTGCATTGCTAGCAAGGAGAAGGACCAGGACAGCACTAGCTTTGGCTCAAAGTTGGAAAGATGTGGAAGATAAGCCCTCTGGAACCAGGGAGTCTTCCAGAAGGATAACTTTTCCAGTGGATTCCTAAGCTCAAACATTTCCTGAGAAGGATGCAGTCCCTAGACACGTTACAACTGCTTTTAAGAATTTTACCACCTGGCTCTCTGGACATAACTAATCTGCCCCTTTTGGCAGTTTCTAACCCCCATGGAACCCAGCATCTACCCCAAAGACTGAAATATTCCAACGCAACTCACAGAGATTTTCATGGCAAGTCCACTTTCACCCTGCACTTGGCATGGCTGCTGAGACCAACCCAGGATGGTTGGGAAAGCACCCAGTGCCATGGAAACACTTGCCTGGGAGTCCTTAACTCACACAGGCACACTTCTGGTGTGTCTGTCTCACTGTCATGTGCAGAGACAGCCTTTGGGCACAAGTGTCACCGTGCTGCCCTTGCTGGAGCTGTGCTTGGCTTGCTTTCACAACATCATTTTGGCAGGGTTCTTTTGGCCCATCCAATTGCAGATTTAGAGAGGAGACACAATGGGTGTCTTCTAGTCTAGGAAAAAGCCAAATTCTCTTTTCCATGAATGAGTTCCCAGAAGATGATGATGATGATGATGATGATAATTATCATTATTTCTATCTCTTGCCTGTAAAAGTCAGAGTAAAATCCTGGTCCCATGGAAACCAAGAGCAGAATTCCTTCCTCATTTCCTCTGTGTTTTTCCAGGTGTTTTGTGCTCCAAACTTGCCATCTTCATTCCCTCAGACTAGCCATATTGCATTTGACAGAGATTTCCCCTGGTGTCCTGATCATGAATCATCATTCAGTATCCCAGAATCTGTTTGTAAACGAAGTTGCCTGACATGGATTGCATATTGTGCCACGTTATTTATGTCAGGTCAAAATTTGCTGTGGGAATTGCTAATTGGAAGCACAGCCACAGTCTGTTTTTCCCTCTAGGCAGACTGGCAGGCAACATGAAATTGAAAAGAGACAAGTCTCACATATCAATTCTTCCTTGCTTTTGAAAAAGCTGCTCCAGTTTGCTGCCTTCTTGGGTTCCCTCCTACAGAGCACTGCCATCATACAGTCCCAATGCTGCTTGCTGCTGTATTTTGGGAGCACAGAGTGCCAAGGGTGCCATGGTCTCTCAGCAGTCCCATGGGAAATGAAAAAGGTCCAAGACAAAGAGGATGGGTGCTATGCTCATCTGGTGCTTGCAGCTGCCTGAACAGGAGGAGGGAGAACACTGGTTTCCAGAAGTGCACCTCAAATGCAAAGGTTTTCCTAAATGTATAGAAACAGCCTTCTCCCTTTGGAGAAGCTCATGGCTCAGATTGCCATCAAGCTGAGTTTCTTGTTTCTTGTCAAAAAGTTGATTGGTGCTGCACATTAACACTTCCTTTTTATGAGAGCATTGAATGGGCAGTGAGATTTGGCAATACCGAAGCGGGAATAGGCTCATTTTTCCAAAGAAAAATGGAGCTTCTGATACAAAACATTATTCAATCCTCGTGCTCAGCCTCCACCAGGAGCATCAAAATTAATTATTTCCAGTTACCTGCAATGGGTTTATGCTGAATACCAGAGAGAATTCAAATATTTTACCTAAGCACACCACCTGGAAAGTGTAGAATTCCTCCATATGCTTTTAATAGAATGGGATAAATAAAAGTTTTCAGCTGACAAATATGTTTATGATTGGAGTTTTCATTATTGAAAGGAAAATGGTTAAGAAATAGTACTTGCAATTTTCTTTTTTTGCCATAATATCATCTCTCTCCCTATGCTCGTAATTGAATTCCACAAAATTAAGGACTTAATCCAATAACTAAACAAATCTTTGTATGTTTGTAAGACAAGCTATATTCTTCACTATTAAATGTACAATTAAAATACATAAATTTTTGATTCTTATTACATTTAATTGGTAAGGTCAATGCTAATTATAGTACAGGAACACTTTAGCTATGACTTAAAGTTTTATCTCCCACATTATTTTCATTGAGGTGTTAAACAAAATCATTATTAAAGAGTAAAGTAAATTGTCAGCAAACCTAGCAGGCAATGTCTGTCAGTATTTTTATATGCACTTCAGGGAAATTGTTCCTATGGACTCAACTCTTCTAGCAATTATCAGGGGATGAGGGAAAAGGGGTCTGGAAAATTCCTCACAACACTTAATATATAAGTGTTGGATCTAATATCTGATTTAATGTGAAAGAGAAAAAAAAAAAAAAAAAAAGACGTTAACAACAAGACAAATTCCATTCTCACCCTCCAGTCAGCATAACTGGTGATCTTAGAGGAAAGGGAAAATATGTACCTGACATGGAGAAGGTTATAGACCATGACAGCTTTAATCTGTTATTTTATTTCTCCCAGAAATGTTTCATTTACACTTGTAAATAAAAATATTAATGGTTTTGCTCAGAGTTTAGGGCCAGTGGAAAATTAACAGGCAGCAGTAGAGAGTCTTGGATCGTGCCCAAGACGGAAACAAGACAATAACGACTTGAAATCACTCCAGCCAGACATGATACCACATTCCAAGATCAGGAACCTGTGTGCACATCATTAAGTATGCATATTAGTTAGCTAAATGAAGGTTGGGAATAAGACCTAGAGCTAGACGAGACCTGTGGAGCCAGGACTCAAGCAGATGTCACTGCATTGACTACGCTTTGGAAATATGTCAAGCTCTATTAAAAATTAAATTAAATTAAAGAAAGCTCAACAGGTTGCCCAAGTATAATGACTGTGGTGATGCCTGTCCAAATGTGCATGTGCCTGAAGCCACAGTGCCCAAAGTGCTCCAGGGACAGCACGGGGGACATTAGTTCTGAGCTGAATTAGGCTGGCAGGCGGGTGGGGTGCCTGTGACAGACAGCGTGCAGCAGGCAGGGAAGAAAGACCACATGCAGTCTGGATTTCCAGCCCTCACAGACAACTGCTCCTCTGCCCAGATAAATCCTGGGGGGAGCTTTACTCCAGCCACCACCATCTCTTGAGTGTGGTAGGGGCACCACTGCTACCCAAAAGACCTAATCTGCCTCTTCCTTGGCTCCATCCCAGAACCACCCAAATTACTGAATTCAGAGCAAGCCACGGTGCAAACTGGGCCAACGCGGTAGGATTTAAGGGTTAAAGAACTTGTGGGCTGGAAGAATGTTGACATTAAAGTTTACTCTGAATAGTTTTACCCTTACAGCTTAAATGGCAAGGGTATCTAAAGCTGACAGCATCTACCCCCCCCGCCCCCTTTATCTTAGATATACCCAGAAATGAATGCAATACTGATGCTGCTGCACTTATCTATAATTTAACTTCTAATACAAAACGTATAAATTTTAAATACACAGCAATCCGAGGAATATTGCCCTTCAGTAGAAAGGAATTTAAAAAGCTGCTGATCTTTTCAGTCCCTGTTTAGGGACAGTAGGAACAGCTACTGTGAGGCTGTCAGGTCTCTAACGACAATCTGAAGATTTCTCTGAAATATATTGTGTTAACTGTGCATATATTTCTGCGCAGAACAAAGCTTGCCAGCATAGCCACCCTTATTAAAAAAGAATTTAATACAAAAATGGAAGAGCTATTCCAGCTGCCTCTGTTAGGGAATGCTGCTACAAGTTAAGGAAACAAGAACTGGAATCACCCATGTCACATCTAGACAGCAGCACATGGGAATGCTGAGCTTGGCAGAGAGTGAGCCAGTACATTATGGCTAACAGAGGCAGAAAAAATAGTGTAGCTGCACATTTCCACGGGAAATAGGACTGGAAGAGAAGGAGTCATGGCTGAGACAGAAAAGCAAGGAAAAATTCAGGCTGAAGGGGAAGAAAAAAGTGAAAGGTGACAGGAATGTGAAATCAGGGCAGACACAGCGATTAAGCAAAGTGAAGTAATAATGCTACTTATTTAAAAAATAATCTAATTGTAATGCTAAATACAGCTAAAATGGGTGCTTTCCAAAAGTATCAGCTTCAGGCAAATTTTCATAGAGCACTGGGAAGGTAGATATAAAGGTCTTCAGGGGCCCACTAGAGCTCCCATTTAGAATGCCCCCAGTTTTCTGATTAACATCATCTCATGGTGTCCTTTTTGTCTACAAATTCTTGGTATGGACAGAAGTAGGTTTTCATGACATGTGTGAGGTTTTTGGTAGAGTTTGTTGGTCAATTTTGGATTCAGAGCTGCTCTACAAAACACTGCAGGAGAGTTAAGACTACAGGAAGAAGAAGGGTCATTATGACTACTGTCAGTGTGGGCAGATAAAGCAATTTACAGATGGGTGATACCCCAGAACTTGTATGATTTTTCCTTACTGGAAGCTCTTAAACACCTGATATTACATAGAAAAAAATTTTGAGGAAGGGAGCAGAACAGTACTCCAACATGAGAAAGAGTAGGAAAGTTTAAGTAAGTCAAATATGGTCAAATAACATTCGTTTAGAATGAAAGTTACACAGAGGATCGAATAAAGGCTTTGGCTGTCATCTTGTTTTTGTAATATTTAGGATTTGGGACAGTCCTCTCCTTAAAGCCAGTTTCACCTCACCAAGTCCCTGCTGGCTGCAGCTTTTGTCCATGAGGGAGGACAGGCCAGATCAGCCTGACAGCCAGGTCACAGCCTGCAAACACCCCCTGATGCTCTCCCCTCCCTGCAGAGCAGCAGCCGTGCATGTGGCAGCACAGCAATATTTGCTCTAGTGCTGCATAAGCTGAATTTGGCCTGAGAAAAACTTTTGGTCTTTGAGGCTACCAATGTGAAAATTTCATGGGTATTAAATTCCACGAGAAAGAGAAATAAAAGTGCTTCATTGCCCTCCTTTCTCCCCCCAGCCTCTATTGACAGAACGACACATTGGGTTTGGTACCAGGGTTTTCTATGAATTAAAGTTTAAGGCAGGACTTTCTTTTCTAGCTTTTGATTTATGAAATACTGAACACCCAAGTTCTATGACCTCATCATGGGTTTTTGACAAAAGAGTTTAAGAACTGCTACCAATGATTGCTTATCTAATTACTGAAGTATTTACCACAAAATTTTCTTCCTGGTTCATGCCTGGACTTTCATGCAGAGAAATAGGAACAATTATTTCCCCTTCTAAGTTTCAACTTTGAAATTCTATTTCATTTTTTTTAAGGAGCTTAGGTTTGGAGCATGACAATCTTGTCACAGGGGCTGCATCTGCATTTTGTTCAGTGCTGCCTACAGTACCTGCAGATAAAAACAAGGCCTTCTACTCATATTTCACCCACCCTACAAAGAAATTATGACCTATTCAATAATAAAGACAATACAGAATGGATTGTACATCACAAACAAGCATGACCTCTTCTATAGAAGTTGTAGCTAGCCTTGCATATTAGGAGACTGAGTCAATTAGCTTGTGAAAGTGAAACTTATCTCTTTGCAAAGCCAATATGCACATTGTGCAAGTTTTACAGCCATAACCCACAGGATGAGCAGTGTCTCGTTATGAAATTATAATTTTTTGTGCTTCTATGGGGCATCTATTTTGATACAGCCTTTTAAATATACAATATCAGGAGTACATTGCTGCAGTAGTGCTTTTAGAGCTGTTACCCAAATATATAAACAATGCAAATGGTCCAGTTTTTTGATGAATCCCTTACATTTCTCCACTAAACATTCTCTATTTTCCCCTTTGGTATGTGATCGTGCTCCTCTTATAACAGAAACAGGGAGCAGGAGGAATTATAAATTGATAACTAAAGCAACACATAGCCAAGAGGTCTCCAAATTTAACCTCTGGCTAAAATTTATGCTCTGTATGAGGCCACATTTAACTTAACAAGCCATGTTGAAATAATTCTTCCTACTTATAGGGTAAGTAAGCAAGCCTATAGGGGCTGAGCTGTACTACAGACATCAGAGAAATGTTTGTTTTTGAAAATGGTCAGTATAACTTCAAGGGGTTTCAGTTGCAATTTCCCCTTTGTTGAGTCACCTTTTGCCCAGGATCTTGTGGTCACTTGACTGAAAAGTTGAAAAGGCCTGATCTGTATATCTGAAATAGGGGCAGGGAGGTATAAAGTGCCTCAACACACTGAATTCTTTATTCTGCTTGGCATCTTCAGGTCTGCAAAGTGCTTCAGAACAATCCAGCTCTCAGAACAGTTCACTCACTGAGCTGGTATTAAAAGTTAAAATATGGAGGGTGCAGATGACAATGCATAAGAAAACAAAATCCATAACTGGATGCCAATCTCAAATCCGTGTCTGGCAAAATGAATTTAAATGGCAAAGGACTGAAAAGGAACCATATAAAATATGCCAGTAGGCATTTTACTGCTTGAATCTTAATGGGGTTTCTTTTTTGCATTTATGTAAGTTCTTCAAAGATTTATTCTCTCAATTACCAATCAAAAGAACTCATAAAGGTAGAGTTGGTGGACCATGAAGGATTAGAGCTGTCTGCTAAGAAAGATGCATACTTGGCAGGCCCTGTGCATTAAACAACCCCATTTGACACCAATCCCTGGCTCCAAGGGTGGCTGACAATAGAAGTTGTTTATCATGAACTATTTTGATTTAAGAAAATAAAGAAATAACCACCTTTCCACACATCCCCCACCCCACTGCCCCCCAGAAAACCTTTACAGAGTCCAGATTTTATTAGAACTTAGCCTATAAATACTAATTTTTTAATCTTGCTTATGGACACTCAGGATTTCAGGCCGACAAAAGCTGAAAGATAAAGGGTGACTAGATTTTCTTTCCTCAATTTTATTTTTAGTAAACCCCCCCACTTTAGTAATGTTTTAGTAGCTTCTGCATAAATTTAGTCTAACATTTACTTATATCTATTAAAGCAATGTTTAACATACATATTTAATTTGGGGAAAATTTGTATGTTTTCTAAAAAAGAATTCTTTTTTTCCTTCTTGGGTTTCTGTAAAGCAATTAAGGATGTTAGATTCAAGCATAAGCAACCCCATTTATTTAAAGGCTAAGTGGCAAGCCTGTTTCAAAGGCTACAAAACATGCATGCATAAATTTAATATTTCATTGGACTGTTGCTTGCCCAGAGAAGCAGTCAATATATTGAGCTATTTTTTGTTTCCTTATTTCACACCTGCCATTTTCCATGGAGGATGAAATCTTGAATACACTCAGAGTCATAGAATGGCCAATAAATTTTCACCTCTGGAAATCATCGGTTCCACCCCTCCTGCTCACAGCAAAGCCAGCTACAGCTGTCAGGTTCTGAACATCTCCAAGGGTGGAGACTCCACAGACTTCCTAGGCACCCTGCTCCAGGACTTCTTTAAAGACTATTTGCTCTTCAAGACAATTAATATGGAATATAACAAGGATTCATCAAGAGCTCGCTGACTGCTGCTTGTTTAGCTATTATTTTTAATGCTTGTCCAGGAGTTTCATGGATATTGATCAGTGGATTATAGTTTGACATTAATTCCTACATAAGAATGGCCAGAATATATAAAAGATGGTACAGTAATAAATGCTATCAAAAGTTATTCATTCCTTGAATTGCTGCTAATTATGTGTAAACAGCTCTAAGTGCTATACCCAGCAGAAAACTCAAGGTGAACCAACTGGGCAGGATATTTTCACACCAGGCAGGAATTCAGCCAGGATTCAAACTTGCTCACTTTTGAAATGCCCAATAATGTAAAAAATCCTCAGTACATCACCTTTGTTTCTGATAAAACACACAACACCTCCATGGGCCAGAAAAAGGCTCTGGCACCACAAGGAGTTTGGAACCCAACAGCAAGTACTACCTTGGAGGTTACAACATTATTTTTTTCTGGCATGCCCACAGGTGCGGGAAGCAGCACAGCAACATCTTTGGCAGACAACAGTGCTGCTGTGCTGCTCTTTGATCAGAGCTTGTGCCTCAGCCTGACACTGCGCCGCGACACCGAGCAGGCTCAGCACAGGAAAGCTCCAGCCTGAGTGATCACCATGATGCTCCACTGGGCAGTGGAGACTTGCTCGCTGACCCTGGCTTTCCCCCAGAGCCACAAATCCAGAAACCCTTTTGCCTCCTCTCCTGAAAAGCCTGCCTTTGAATTAGCCTGCTGCTTTTCTGAAGACATTGCTCTTGGCTTGTTACAAGAAAGCGATAATTAGAAGAATCTTCATGTCCTTCTTTTCAATTCTTTTTGTATGATCCTGCCCAGATCCACAGATCTTCACTTCTTCCTTTGCTGTGCCAAGCATGGAGTGGTGATGAATGCAATTCCAACCTCATTTCATGTATCCTTCTGACGGGCTGCGATATAAACTTTCCTTGGAGATCTCAGTCTTAAATCAAGAGGCAGTGTGGTCTGGTGAGTGTAGCACTGGACAGGGACTCAGGAGACTTGATTGTCCCTTCATTTTCCTATACCTAGCTCCCATTATTTATCCAGCACATTAAGTCATCTGGTCACTCCTAACTATGTACTATGCATATCAGCTTTACAGAGATAAAATAGTCAGACTTGGTGTTACTTCAATAAGAAAAATATTTATCATTATGATGGCAAAATACACTGAACCATGTAATGTTAGGAGATAGACATCTGAAATAAAGCTGTGATACATCATAAAGTCCATTCACAAAAAAATTTTCTCTTGGTGTCTGGTGTCATAATACCCTCCCAACCTAAGGATGGGCTTTGCTATGTTGTAAAGATCCACTCCATATTTATGTCCTCCTTTCCCTAAGAAGTTCTTTAAATAGCTCTTTTGTCAAATTGTACTAGAGAAGAGCAGTGCTTTAACTATTTCATCACATTAAGTAGGATTCTAAAGTAATATAATTCTTTTAAGGTAATGGAGGCTTTTTTCTTTCCTGGAAAAGAATATAAAGAAGCTAGTGTAATTTTTTTCTCCACCATTTCTCAGCTGGCATTTTACCCCCTCTTTTATTATTTGGAACATCATTACTGATGATATGACGGGCAACATATTGCTGTATTAACAAGGTCACAAAATCCCATTAGTGGTGAAAATGACAGAACTGAGTTGTCTAGTGACAAATGAGGTAGGTTCTCACGGAACACAGGTCTGTAGGTCTCAGGGTCAAATTTACACAATGCAGAAGGTAGAAGAAAACTCACATCCAGTCTGCACAACTTGTACAGAAACTTCCTTACTTAGGCAAGAAAAAGTCAATGATGCCAGTAGCTTCTTTTGAGCTATACCCATAAACCCCACATATGTAGCCATAAATGCTGCAGAATATTGAACAAAACAACCTTCTTGCAATATTTGCCTGTGATACCAGCACGGCCACTCGGGGAGTGTGGCAAGCAAGAGATCCATAATTCAATTAAAGCAGATATTGCACAAAAACTTTGCTCCCTGATGGAAAGAAGAGACAGCTACTGCTTAGGTCCAGCCCAGGGCAGAGGTCTAATCTGTGCTGCCAGCAAAACTCTCCAAATTACAATTCCTTCCGTGCTTCCCCCTGGCTCTGGTGCACAGCAACACAGCTCTGGCAGTCCCCAGCAGCACAGGGCAGCTCCCCCCTGCCCCTGGCAGGAGGGCAGGAGCCCCACCAAGCCCCGCTGGAGCTGCCCTGCCTGGCACCCCCAGCCCTGGGCATGGTGGAGGAGCAGCACGGAGTGAGCAGCTCCACCTGCACACAGGTTTGTAATCAAACAGCAGGAAACAAAGAGCAGGCACTGCAAAGGATAGTTAAAGTGGCAATAATTCAATGGGAAAAACAGAAACCAGATTAAAACTCTCCACTTTGAAATCTGCAAGTTTGGCAAACTGAGAAACCCATGAAAAACATCTTTTTCATGCAGAATTTTGATTAGAGCCAGATGAAAAAGGCAAGCTGTCTTTCTTCAGTTCCTTGCCATAACTCATTTCCCTACAAATTACCAAGGAATTTCTCAGCAACATGCAACTGGGTTTTCAAAAATTTTCTCCTACTTTTAAATAATTATCCTTTTTTGACTTTATCAAACCACCTAAAAATTCTTTTCAGAAAGGTATATTAACCCTTTAGGTTTTTTTTTAATGGGATTTTGAGGAAAAAAGAAATAGATATAGCTGTTACTCAGCTACACATCAATATTTGCTGGGATAAAACCCTCTGGCTCCCCTAAACCTCGTTGTTCCATCCATTTGTGCCTGATGTGGCTGATGATTCATCTCTAAGGTCAGGGTTTACACAGGCTGCTCTAGGTTGCAGATACGGTACAAAACCTGCAAGCCAGGGAAAATTCTTTCCTTTTATTAACACTCCGTTGAAGCTTTTAAGCACCATTATCCATCCCACTCACAGACTTTTTGGGTATAGCTGGCCTTTCACTGTAAAAAGGAAATATTTGCATCTCAAAGACATTTGCTTCTTATGAACCATCCCAAGGACTTAAACATTTTTAAGGCACACTCTCATTTCAAAGACATTTACATAGGAACTTTAACACTCTTGTAAATGAATCAGGCATTGTGCATCATCTGTAATGAATTCAGGGAGTCTCACTGAGCACCTACACAACCCAAGGAGAGCTGGATTTTCATTAGGTACCTACTTCATGCTTTAAAAAATCAGATCATGAACACAGCTTGGTCTTTCAGGCACTGCCCTTTATGTGCTTTAATTATTTACTTTGAAAAATATTTCAGATTTAAAGTAGATTTAATGCAGTAGAGATTGAAGGTTTCAAAACAGGAATGAAACATTAAATCTGGTTGCATCAGTGCGAGTTTTGCTTTTTGCGATTTCGCTGTAAAGGAAAATTAAAAGCAGACCCCTACAAATATCTTTGTGAGTTTCTAAAAGCTTTTTAGGATCACCCAGTCCCAGCTTCAAGTGGAGATTCAGGACCAGCAGATACTTGGAAAAGCATTTGTTCCCAGGACACCCAGTGAGGGATTTTGCTGAGGGCAGCAGGCTCCTGTCTACGTGGATCCACAATGCCCTAGAGGAAGGCAGCTAGGGGTTCCAGCCAAAGCAGCTCATCACCTTGTGAAAATCAAACTGCCTGATTTGGTCTGACTGCTCAGAGCACAGGTTGTGCTTTCCTGCTGCTTCCCTTTTGGCTGAGGACATCAGTGGTGCACAGGACAGAATAAATGCACTGCTAGTGGGACTTTGGTGAATCACTCACAGGGGCAGATTTTCACCTTCCTCAGCAAATCCTCCAAAAAGGAGCATATATATTTTGTTAAAAAAACATTCCACCTAATGGACAAAAAGTATAATAATTCTTCTCTGTGTTGCACTTTCAGGTTCTCAACAATTTTGGCTGAACTTGGTAATACAAAAAGTTGAAGCAAAAGCAGCTTTCAAAAGAAATGTCCAATTAACTTCCTTTTCTGATTTTTATTCATCCTGAAATTAGATTTTATTGGAATTTTATTTACAAAACTTGTGCTGTGGGATATCTTTCCTCCACAGTCTGTCATTGCTAATGAGCAAAGGACATGTAGAGAGTTCTTATAGTTCTTTTTTCTCCTATCGTTCCTCAAGGTGAGCTATGATTTCTTTCAAGAGCTTTGCTTGCAGAAAAGTAAGGATTTTGTGAAAGACAGAGGCGAAAATATTAATTGCTTTTTCCCACTTTACTGACAGTTCCAACAGCAGCAAATGTTATTGCAAAGGAGCAAAAAAGCTTCCCACTGTCAACTGCAAGATCACATCAGTCCTGAAGTCAGCTCAACCTTTGCTGTTCCTCCCACCTTCCTTTCCCAGTAATGTCTTGGGAGGGTGCTGAGGCATCCTCTCCAATAGAACAGTTATGGAAAAAGTCACAGAACATTACAATTACCAGGCAAATTAAGTGAATTATTAAAAGCCATTCCTATGGGGTGGAATCTTTCAAATCCTGGAAGGGAAGAGAGGGGAGACCAATAATAGGAAACTAGAAGGAAAATTTAATTTTCCCCCTTTTCTTCACAAGAGATAAACTTTCTTCAAAAATTTCTGTTTTAAATACATAGGGTGTGTTATTAGATGCTGATTTCATGCCTTAGAAATAACAGATAAGGCAAAAACATATATTTGCCACCTAGAATAGAATATTGATTTATTTTTTTTCCCAGCCTGCCTGCCAAACAAAATCCAAGCTAAAGCAGACTCTGTGGCAACTTGAGGTCACAGTAATTCTCTTTAGTTCTTCTCCTTGTCAAAAGCTATGATATCAAAGCTGCCCTTTTGTTCCCCTTAATTCTATCAAATGCACTCCCCACCTCCAAACTTCCCTACTTTGTCAAGGTAAGATGAGGAATAATTCAGAGACTTGGACTCAGATGTGTCTACAATCAGGATCTGAGCTAGAAGAGCCAGCAGAGGCCTCTTTGCACAGCTCCAGCCCTACAGACAGCCTGTGTTTTGCTGGGAGATGGAAAAGTGTAAGGTGAACAAGAGCCAGACTCTGCAGCACAATCAATAACAAAAACTAGTGTCAGATCCCACTGAACTTTTCCTCACAATTTGACAATTTTTGAGGATTTCCTGAACCAGCCCCTGCATAAACATGTAAATACCCAAGGCCATTGGTCACGATATGCTTTTGAATTTGGTGTCTCCAGCACGTACCCAGAAAAAACTCAGAATGGAAATGAGCTGAGTAGCTGTCGTTCATTCTCAGTTTTCTCAGAATTTCTTCACAAAAGAATGTCATGGCCTTCACAAAATAATGTCACGGCCTTGTCCCCCAAGGCCCAGGAACTGCCAAGGCTTGCTGGGTTCCTGTTCTCCTGGGCTTTATAAAAAATAGACCTAGCAGCACTTTTCAAATACCCAGCCCACTGTGAGGAAAACATTCCCTCCATCCCATGCTTTGCAGAATGGCTGAACTGCACTCCATGGCTTCTTCAGCTCAGTCACCTCCTTGGTCTGAAAGGGATTTAAAGCTTCCCCTCTCCCTCAGATGTACATTTTTCTTGCTGTTTTGGGGTGGAAGCAGCTTTTTTCCCCCCACAGTCACATCTCACCTATGTATTCAGGATCTGGGATGTTGTCCTGGGAGAGAAACACAGCTAAAAATTGGTCACTGTCAGAAAAGCACAAAGTAGATGTACAGCTGGTGGGTAGGTGTTCTTTGTTTGCTACTTTCTGGCTTGTTTAGCCTTTTCACATCTTTTAACCTCTAACGGTATAATTTCTGCCTAGATTTATTTCCAAATGTGCCATTTCTTTTGTTATAGACAGTATGAGATAGCCATGATGCCCACAGCTACATGACCCATGGCTAGCAAGGACCTGTCCCTCATGCTCCACACATCGGGAATTCCTGATATGATAGGAATGAGCATAAAGAGCAAGGGGCCAGTGTCTCAGATTTCACTATAGGCTGTACTAGCAGTTTGGAATGAGCTAATGAAAAAAAAAAGTTGTAGTCCAGAAAAGCCAGAAGAGAGAAAAGCCACTCTTGTCACATTCTCATAGGGATTTCCAGTATAATCACATTATACCTTCATTCATTGCCTTTACCACTTTGTGTCCATCTGTTCTAACCATGTTTTCCCCTTCAAACTGAAGCCCCCATAATTACAGACACTGGCCACAGTGCGGAATTGACCATTGCATCTTGTAATCTGGAGAACAGAAACACTGACTTCTTGCAGCTCTCACTGGGAAACTGGTAACACAGCCTGACCTTGAGATCCTTTCCTACGCTCTTGGGTAAAACAATGACAGTTTTCAAATCTCAAAAGAAAGGAAAAGGAGAATGAAAGCAGCACAAGTTTTCTCTAAGCACTGTCAGCACTGTCAGCATGAAGACTTCTATCATGACTAAAGTTTAATATTCAGAATATTGCCAGGAGTCTGCAAGAGAGCACTTCCTAAAGTGGAGAAAGATAAAACCAAACACTGCTTTGAGTTTAGTTAGTACAGAAAGGTCTGAGCATAAGCCAGAATCCAGAATTTGACAGCATGCAGTAGTCATGCTTGGATCCAGTACTGGTTTTGGAGTTAGAAGCAATTATTTTGATATTTTAAAACAACCTTTAAAGAAGCACTATTTTCATAAGCTACTTTTTCTAACTCTTCCCGACAAGGTGAATAGAAATTGGCTCCTTTCTTTCTTCTCCTCTTGTTAACAATGGCAAGCTGAGATACCCTGTAAAGTGTCTGTGGGAGCCAGTGCTTTCAGAATAAAGCACAAAACATCCCAAGCCTTGTCAACGAGGTTCTCTGTGTTTTCAGCAATAACAAATCAGTGGTAGAGAAGGGAATAAAACCCACAAGCCCTGACTCCCACTACCCTTGCCATCAGACAGACTGATTCTCAAACATTAAAGCTGCTTGCATCTGGATGTCATTGTCAAAACTCCTTGGAATGACAAGATCCCAACAATTCACAGACCTCCGACACTAAGTGGTCTCACAGAAGAACACAAAGCTGGAGTCAAACTGTCAGGTGATCCAGGGTTTAACCACAAACATAAGGTTTGTGTCATTAAAATGCTGAAATTTTTCAGCAGAAGGAATACCACAGGAGTTGCAGGGTTTACAGGAGTGACCAACTGTGAAACAGTCAAGGATGCTGGCTGATATATCTATGACAGCTAAGCTGACAGAAAGGACCAGCTGATCACTCCCCTCTTCCTGACAACTCAAGAAAACTGTACAGCCTTGGATCATGAGCTTTTAAAAACTGTTTTTTAACTCTGAACAGCAAGCAGGTGAAAACACATTTATGAAAACATTTTCCTAGTGACTACTAAAGTGTGAGTAAGTGGTTCTGGGTTATCACTGGTAGTAGTTACCAGCCTTTTCAGACATTTTTAAGACTGAAATGGTTAGTGTGTCTTCAGCTATATTGCAATCCAGAAACAATTTCAAAAAATAGCAAGAGTCTTCTTTGCTAGGAGATCTTAAAATATCTAAACACAAAAATTTCTCATTATTAATATGTAAAGTGGTTAATTTACTGCAAGCTACACCATTCAAAACTCTGTTTTCAAAATAAGAATTTCCAGCCTAGGGAGTTAAATAAAGAAGGTATGTTTTTTATTGTTTTAATATACCTTAACTACATAATTGATGAAATTATTCACTCTCAATATTTAACACTTCTGGACCCAGAAGACCATACCTAATCAGAACAAGAGCAAATTCTGCACCAAGAAAAGACAGGAGAAAGAAAATACATTATTTGCTAAAAAAAAAAAAAAAAAAAAAAAAAAAAAGAGAAAAGGACAAAAGTTACCAGGTCCCCATCTCGAACTGAAAGCACAGGCACAAATATTTAGACAGTCATTAATGTCAAAAGTGTGTTTCCCAGGGTGAAATTCTGCCACTGCTAACCCCAAAGTCAGCCACACCTCTCCCCTGACTGCAGTAGGGCCAGCATTTAATTTCCTAGGTCTGCCAGTGGGAACAGGATTAGAGCACAGCAAAGGTTGGCAGGTTGTTAAAATTAGCTGTTTCTGGTGTCCATCCTCTCATGATCTCCACAAAAATTCCTAAGCAATTGTGCTGTACTTAATTGCAGAAATATCCCACTAAATACAGCTAAATCTTTCCAGATGTACCCCTATAAGAGGAGAATTTAGTAGCTGCTGTAAATCCACCTTTCTTGCCATGCCTTCTCTTTTTTGATTTATTTTTAATCTTGCACTCCTCCATTTTCATCCCTTGTTCCATACTCCTCCATCTCAGGGAAGATGCAGGGTGACAGTGTAGACTGCACGGCAGCCGGAGGAATGGAAGGTTTATTTCAAAGTTGCTCTGTTCTTTTTTTCTGTGTGTGGCTTTGTTAAGTACATACGGTATTTCTGAAATCCAGCTAGGAAAAACTAGAAAAGTCTTCCAATTATAATCCTTGATATTTCCCCTGAAGCTAAACCAAAGCCCCTTTGAACTAGAAAAGTGTCTTTCAAAAATGAGAAGGGCAAGACCTGAACTTTTCTACCTGTAGTCTTCTAGTCCAAGATTAGAGTTGTGGGTTGATTTTTTTCTCCCTTCTTCTCCTCAAGGAAGAAAATACACTGATTTTTAATACAACTATTTTTAGTTAATCCAGCTTTCTTTTTTATCCTCTGTAGCCAATGCCTGCACGAGTCATTTGAGCATTATTTAACTTATATGTCTACATCAAAAATAAGTTTCCCTGGTGTGTATTTGCTGGCTGTTCAGAGGAGGCAAATAAGATTTTGCAGTGCTTCTTGTGAAAAATCCCATTGTCACGGGCGTGTTTATTGATTGATTTTCCCAAGTATGTAAGTTATGGATTAGCCTTGGCTCACATTGGAAAACAGTTTCCATTAGGAAGTCAATGCCTCGTGAGGTGCAGAAGGATTTAACGTGCACGGATTCATCTGGTGCTCTCCCAGATGGCTCCGAGGTGGGGTTGTGGGAGATTTCAGGAGGGAGGGAATTCATCATGCCAGCTTAGGGGCTGGCTAATGGGCTTCTTCCTGCCACCCTGGGTGCTGCTCATGAGAACACAAAAATTGAGACCCTGAGTGTGTTGGTTAGAATAACTACTCCAGTGCAGGTGGTTTAGAAAACTTATGGGTCACATAAACGTGAGTCTTCTAGCACGAAGTGTCACAGCAAGGTGCAGCAAGGGTTTAATGCACAGAAAGTGAATAATTGCGATTTTTCTAGTGGGTTTTCATATCCATATGAAGAAAAACAACTCGGTTTCCTATATCTTTTAAAAGCAGCACACTTTACATAAAAACTATTGCCTTTCTGCTTGATCTATGTTTTTAAACATAATATTATGCCCAGAATCTGAGCCAAAAAGGTAATAAAGATACTGTCTTCTGGGACCAGGACAGCAATGAAACTTCCATTCTCATAACTCACCAACCCTGAGTACAGCTTATCAAATTTATTTGCCTGGAATATTTTACAAGTAAACAAAGGGAAATATGTTCCAGTGAAATAATGTTCAGTATTTTAATCTGACATCTGCATGAGGACAAGTAATCATTCATTTTCCTTAATTACTTACACTTATTCCTTGTTTTTAAAAATGTCTCCAGCACATTAGACAAGAATCTTCAAAGTATTATTGGAGTTGTGTCAAAGATCATGTTACCTGCTTTGTTTGCTCCAGCAAAAGTCCAAAAGCTACACAGAAGACAAACGACTGAGTGAGGGGAAAATCTCATGAAAGGAAGTCTCCTGGTGCATTAGCAAAGTTAAGAGCAGATAATTCTACTACAGAATCTCTCAAAGGCCTTAACCAGAGTAAATTCCTTGCTAGATCCAGGAGAGGCTGGATGGTTGCTTGGTTAAAATACAAATGTAAAGCATTACACATTTCAAGGTCTCAGGACTCTCAGAGTTACAAAGCAACCAGAGAAGTCTTCATTTGCTAAGGTGTTTGGTTTCTTAGTCAGCCCATAATTCTAGCATAAGGACTTTTCACACAAGGAATACTGCTGGGTGGAAGACTGTGGACATCAGTTATCTAGGCATTGAAGCCATGAGTGTCACAATGTTTAGACTCTTGTGGTGGAGCCAACATTTCTTCCCCTCCCAGACACATTGCAAAGATGCCTACATCCAACCCTGAGGGGAAATCAGGTGCTGTGTTTCCCAAGGGCCACTTGTCAGGAAAGCAAGAAGCTGAAATGTGAGAATTCAGGAGAAGAATGAGATTATTCATTGGCTGACAGGACACTACCCTACTCAAAGGATCCCCATATTTGTCCCTTTCAGTCCCAAAAGACAGGACTGCGAAGTGGTAGAAGATTTTTAATGAGTTCTCACAGAAGCACAAAGATATTGGTGGGTACTCAACCATCTCCTTTGCACTTGTTGAAAGGAGAGAGCCTTTGGACCACAGTCTAGCCCTGCCTTTGCAATGGTTACCCCAGAAGATCTGGGAATGACTCTTGTTAAGCCTAATCAGCATGGAAAACGCCATCCCTAAATTCTTTTTTGGATAAAGGCTAAAATAGAGTTACAGTGCAGCAGTCAAAGCCTCCTTTCTAGACATGAATATGACCTGGAGCAGATCAAACATTTTAAGGTCACTACCCAAAGGAGACAAAAGTCACAGTCTGGACTTTACCTACATTGTTTTATTACCTTAGTGTCGACAAGCTGGACAATTACCTCTGCTTAGCAAACAGTGCCTCAAAGGGAGGCAAGCCCGCTGACAACTTTCAATCTGCCTATTGTGAGGCACGCACTTCAGAAGAATTTGCATTGTAGCAAGTACAAATTAAAAACAATGGCAAAAGTTTCATACAGACACACCCTCACTGTGAAGCAAAGAAAAAAAAACCCAGCTGGTTAGCATTCAGAACACAGCTCTTTAAGCTGCTATTGATTGATTGATTCTTTAGATGTACAGAAGTGCTATTAAGAGGGTGAGGGCTCCTATCCACAAGGATAGGCACACTCAGCACAGCATTAGAGCACATCTCGAAAGCAACCATCCAAATTAAAGACATCCCATCACAAGTAAATCCAATCACATAAGCTCTATACCCTTTCAGTTATCACTTCCATACTGTCCCACTAATTTCAGGGACTCTTTTGAGAGAAAAGACTGAATCCCATCATGTGCCTTGACTTCACAATGTGCCCTGGCTCAGACAATGTTTTACTCAGACACAGAAGAGAGGAGGCATTTTCAGACCAGATGTCAAGAGCTTTTGAAGTATGGCACTGCCTGGCCCATCTTTCCTCACTCATTTCAATCCAGGAAGCTCCAATTCAGATAACCCCTGCTGATCACAGCTCAGACTAATATTGTAAGAAAACCAGGAGAATGTTAGAACTGCAATGTAGATAGGTATGCTACTCATATGTGCTAATGTATGCACATCTCCTGAAACAGCCTGAAATTGCTTTGAGTTCATGATTTTTTTTGCCAGCCCAGACAAAGCTTCCACGGACAGCTACCAGGAACATTATTTGACTTGAAAGAGCAAACGTGAATTTTGTGCATCTGCCCAGTGATGTGAAATCAATTCCGATACTGCCACTGAATGTAACTTATCTGAAAATTACTTTCTTGTGCTATGGTTTTCCTTGTGAAACCCTGCAATGGTTGAACTGATAATGTTGGATCTGAAGTCTCATGACTATTATGCAGTATTACTCTCCAGCTGGGAGACTTGGCAAGGCAACACATTGACATCTTCATGAACTTAGCACTTCACATCAAGGAGAGGATGTGAGCCTGTCGACTTGACACTCATAGTGCAATTTCTTTCAAATTGGCCCTTAGAAATCTTTACAATATGACTGGAAGCTCTTCACAGTCATATAAATAGGATACATTAGACTCAGCTGCCACACACACACAAAAAAAAAAAGTCAAAGGGTACTAATCACGTCCTTTCCCTCAAATTAATATTGTCACATTTACTTATTTGTACTTAGAAGATGTTGGAAGAAATGTCTCTTCCATCTGTTTTGGTGCATACTTACACCATTAGGAGGAGTCTTTAATTTTATCTTTACTGAAGCTGTCCTTCAATTAACACAGAATTTCTTTCTAGCTTGCCAGATATTTTTAAAGTTACAAATGTATGCCACACTAATATCTAATCCTTAAGAAATGCCTTCACCTCATTAAATTAAATGGACAGCCATCTTAGGTTCATTACAATGGCAGGATTAAGGGAAATGATCAGAGGTATTTAAAAAGTATTTGACAGGGTTTTAAAGATGAACAGAAATTCTGAGCACTTCCTCCTACTTACCTAGTCTGTGTAGCTATGAAAGCAATTTAAAAAAGTGATTAAAGATAAACCAACAAAAAGTATTTGACACTTAAGAGTGTCAAATTACACTTACAGTCTTGCAGTTCTTTATATTGACCTGGTATACTTTACCTATTAATAAACTACAATTTAGCTTAAGGAGAAGAAAGGAAACTTTATGTTCCTCTCATGGTGCATATTGCAGAAAATCTCAGAGAAAATATGAAAGTCTAGGCATCAAGAGGATGTGCCCTACAGGCAAAAACTATCTGCCAGATATTCCCTGCACCATCATCTGTTGATGCCAGGGAGATCTAAATTCCAGTACTTCACATTGCAAAAGTATTGCACAAGGAGATAAATGCCTTTTGGTATTTTAGGGCTATTCAGATCCTCTACGATTTTACACTTTCATACTAGCAAAGTGAGTCAAACTTCTGTTTGCATAACAGGTGTGTTTCCTTACATGTGAGATGAGTGCACAACAGCATATGGACTAACTGCAATTACAAAACTGCACAAGGGCCACTTCTGTGCACAATGCAGCAGCAAAAACTCACAGGATCAAAAATGGAGTGTAATCTTCATGCAAAATACAAACTTCGACAGCATTCCTGGCAACCTGAGACAGTTCCCTAGGGTCTCAGGTGTAAAACAGAAATTTGACATCAAACACCCAGCCATCCTTTCATTTAATTACTTCCTCTCATTTCATTAGCTCTGTGCTAGCTGAGTTGCATAAGCAATTCTATGGTGTGAGAAGGATCTGTAGCCATGGAAATATTTTTTCTCTGAAAGCATACTCGCTCACTTTGTGAAAAATGTATAATCCTTCCTGGCAAAGCAGTGAGGATATTGGATGTTTGAAGGAAGCAGATTGAGCCCTGGGTATAGCTTTCACATTGCAGCCCGCGGTGTGGGACAAAAAGAAAAAAAACCCAAAAAACTCTTTGGTCCTGAGGGAGTCTGGGTACGGCTCCTGTCTGAAGGCAGCCTTGCCTGACAGGTTTTCCTGGAGCAAAGGGGGTGCATCCTGCTCCTTTCTCTGTGCTTGGCAAGCATTGGGAGCCAAGGCTCCATCACTGCTTTTCTGCCTCTTCCCTCGTGGAGGAGCTGACACCCGGGGGCGGATGAAGAGGAATCCCTCATTTCACTCATCCAAAATTCAAGGAGTAGCGCCTGCAGAATACATGGAAATGGCACCTGCTGTCTTCCTGTGAGGAATAACCCAGTCCAGGGTGTGTCACTTACTTCTGTGAATTTAAGTACAAAGTATGAACTACTAGACTTTTAGATTTGAGTCAATCTTTTTCTCTGTTTTGCTGATGGAAGAAAAAGCTAGTAAAGCTAATCCTTATTTCAATTATTTTCAAGAGGCAGCAAAAAACACACTATATTTGATAATCTTATTGTTTGTGTTGGTAGATTGGCAGAAGATCCTACAACATGAGTTACGGGGCAATAAAGATGCAGGCTCCCACAAGACCTAGTTCTGCTCTAGATATTAGAAGGTATATGCCTCTCCACCAGCCTGGGGGAAAAAAAGCCACAGCAATACTTCATCAGAATTTAGCCAAAACAGCTGCATATATCCTACAGATGATTATTTTTTTTTCTTTCTTACACAAATCACATTCAACTGCACTTGGCTGCTGGTACAGGGAATGGGACATTTCCTGCAGGGAAGCAGTGACTCTACTAGATCCCAGTCTATCACACAGATTTCAGACACCCATAAATAATTCTGTTTTGTTTCAATCACTTCAGGTCTCACACAAAGTCAGTGATGAATTTATAGAATGAGGCATCTGTGACTTGTCAAAGTTTACTTTTACATGGCAGGCTGCACAGATAAAAATTAATTCCTGGCTATCATGACTGAACTACAGTAAAGTGCCACGTTAGGTTGAGCTCAGCTAAATCCAAGTGTCCATTGAAAAGATACAGTATTTCACATTCAGCTGCTAAATTCTGACCTTTTTGCAAAATCCAGGGAAGGGACAATTTATTATTTAAGCAAGCACTGCAGTAGATCAGGAGTCAAACTGGCATCCTGGCTATTAATTACCCTCCAGGGTGACCAGCAGGGAAAACTGTCAGTATCAAACCATCTACAGCACACATGTCAGTGAGAGAAAAAGGGATGAATATCTGCCTGCTTACTACTTCTGCTCAAATACCAATCTGAGAATAGAAGTGAGGACCTGCTGTATTAACAGCCAGTGTCCAGCAGTCAAGGGCTGTTAACAGCCACCCCTAAACTCAGAGGAGCTATTTTGGACCTGTAGAATGCACTCACACTGGGCACTGTACATTTTTCCCCCCACTTTGGAAGTCACTGTGAGAAAGGGGTACTGCACACACAAGTCTAACCCCAGCAGGGAGCTAAGCTGTGTTCTAGGTGGGTGACTGGATCCCAGTTTGCACAATGTAGGGAGCAAGCAACATGGTCTTACTTCCACCGAGTCTGTGGCTTCCCCTGGATCAGAGTCCTGGAGAACACATCCTAAACTGAGTGCTTTCACTTAGACTGGAGAGGGAGGAGAAAGGTCTGCATCCACCTGAATGGGAGCTACACCCTGCTCCATCACGAACCCTGGGCACTTGGGGTTCAGCCCAAAAAACCTGTGATTTTTGCCAAGAGGCCACAGGCTAGTGGTAGGCAAGGGCTAATCCTTCCTTCTGACAGTCAGGAACCAACCAGGAACAAGGAAGAGAAGAGACAGGACATGGGCTGAGATGTGGGCAGCATATTCTTGGGAACCATTTTAACTTAGTTCTTATAGATCCCAGCAAGCTCACAGGGCTTCTGAGCAGGTTGCTGCTGGTGACCTGTGATTTTGTCCCTGCTAGGTAGAAAATTATTCAAGTAAACACAGATACATAGTTGAAAAGGATTGAATATGGGTTAAACTTATTACAAATGTGTTAGTTTTTTAATCTTTCCAAAAAAGCATTCCAGATGCAACATGCTCTTCCTTTTAGCATAATTTTCTCCCTCTATCCCTCAAGCCTTTGCTCTGCTGATGAGGATGACATCATATGGTGCAACAGAACTCCCCATTTTCCCTACCTATAACTCCTGAGAGGTTGCAGTTCTTCCTGCAAAGTGACACTAAATTTTAAACAGGACTTGCTAAATCCTTGGCAGATACAACAAATACTCTTTTGCCCCATGCAGAGATCATGAAAGAAGCAAGGGCTTCTGGCCATTCCAGCACAGCACTGAATGGTTTGCTCTGCATTCTGTAACCTGGCAAGCCTGCAGCAGATGCTCCTTTTGGGCAGAACAAAACCTCTTAGTAATCTCTATCTTTTTAACTACTGAGTTTGCAATTTATCGACTACTGAGCTGGCAATTGACTGAAAAAAACCCCACAGGAGCAACAGTGGGAAAGGGAAAAGTGGTGCAAGACAGAGCTGAATATGATGCCATGGGTGGTACTTTTTTAAACCATTCCTGTCTCTGCAAACCACTTATCCTTGAGTGTACATAGTTTCCTCCTCAGCAGCATTTTTTCCTGTATTCTTTATTCTGCTGCATAATATCAAAGTATCTGAATCTTGTGATAAGCACTATACACTTAGTACTAATCATGGTGGATTTTATCCCCTTGTTCTTTCTTGAACTTCTCTTAATTCTCTACTTGTTTCTGATTGGATCAACTGTAATTGTTATATTGATTTAAAATTTTTTCTATCTGCAATTTATCAGCAGTATCTCTTCTATTTGCTACTCCCTTTGACTGAAGGAACACTCTGAATGAATCAGAATTAGGTCTGCTCACAGCTGAGCTGTGGAAACCTGCTGAGCCATTATAGCTAGAGCCCTGGATCCCAGAAACTGTCATAAATAAAAACCATTATGACTAGTACCTCATGCCATTTCTGGCTGTGAACATATGGCAGCATACTCTGTATGGCCAGGAAAACAATAACTACTTTATGGACCTATCTGAATATTATAACAAGGAGCTTTTCTCTGATGTTAGGCAAAAACATCAGAGTTCCTAGTAATGGAATAGTATGATTTCTAAATTCTGCCTCAAACATTCAGTGCATCTCCCTCCTCTTGTCTGTGAACTGAAAAGCCAGACCCAGTGTGAAGGAGAATTTCTTTTCTACCAGGAAAGCAGGCAACACAGCGAGTGCAGCTCTTGCAGGTCTCTACAGGGCTGAGTGAAGTGCAGGGGAATCAAGTTTATCTCAGGAAAAAAGTCCTCAAACCATGTGCAAAATAAGTGATGCAAATAAAATAAATAAGATATATCTGGGCAGCTTTGGAGATGGGAGCAAGCAGGAAGAAACAAAAAGAGAGGGGAAGCAGGGGGGTGGAGAGGATGGGGATGTCCACAATGAAGCTTCGATCACAGGAGTGAGATGGACATCTGCCTGCAGCCTTCTGCTGCCCTAGGAAACATGGTTTCAGAGACTTTTAATTAAAACTCATCAATTCCTATTCTAAAAACAGGTTGCAAGACTTATGCCATCTGTACTCTGGGAAAACTCCGAAGTGCTCTGCCTGTTCTACACATGAAAGTGCTGTTGTGTCAACGCTGCCATTTCTGCTCAAAGAACTATTTTCCTCTCCTCCCTCCTTTAGTGTCCCCTCCTCTGGTAAATCTGTAGATATCAGTCATATCCTCTCTCAGCCTTTGTTTTTTCCTGCCTGAAGAAAACACACTTTTGATTTCCTTTCATAGGACGGCCTGCTGAGACCATTGTGCCCATCTCACTCGTTCCATCTTAAATTAATTTTTGTGAGATTATACAAAGAGATGCACACAGTATTTCAAACACAGCCTTGTACACAGCATGGAAGTCACTACACTAAAGGAAGAATTTAATAACTTACGACCCCAATAAGCTTTTTCATAACTACATCTGCAGCTGACTAAAATACATGACCTGGCGCCCTCAATGCTCCCAGCTCAAGCACCAGTTAATGCCTGAAATTCTTGTTCATGGTCCCAAAGTGCATATCTTTGCATTTTGTACTATAATGTTCCATCACATTTAAATGGTTCCCGATCTCAAGGTCATCTAATTATTTTTATATAATATGGTAATTCACATTTTTATTGTTAATATGTCCCACATCTGCACCACCAGAAAAAAAAAAAAAAAAAAACAAAAAAAAAACCCAAAAAAAACCAACCATTAATTCTCTCCTACTTTTTGGTACTGAGGTTGTTGATGAAAATATTAAATCATTATTATGATTATTTATTTATTTATTGGATTATTATGCCATAATATATTAATTGTACTTTGCTAGACACTCTCTAAGAGTTCCCTTTTCAGCATGGCCTCTTGCCAGCTTCTTCTGGACCACCTTTCACCATGACTTCATAATTTTCCTGTGTTCATCCTAATTTAATTAAGTTACTGTAAGTTTAACTAATATTTTCCCATCTGGCGCAACGGTAGACATTTTACAGAAGCCTGGAATACTGCTTACACATGTACTTTTCTTCCCATCCCCCTCAGCTATTCCATGCCCAACAAATGGTGAGGGCTGAGACAGGGCCGAGTAGCCTGCAATCCTACAGATGTGTTGGAGTTCCACCACCAGGAGGGTGCAGCAGCTCAGGGGCAGGAGGCTGAGAAGACCAAAGCATCTTTGTTTTCTGGGCAAGCACCAGGCTTGAAATTCAGCCTCCTCAGCATCCCACATCATGAGACTGCGAGGGAAATCTTGCCCATTCCCTTCTCCCTCACAACAGACATCATTACAAGAAGATGCCTTTGAACATTCCTTCCCTAAAGTCAATTTTCCCAGAATGGATGAGAGGTTAAGGAGTTCAGCAGAAACAGGATTTCTCCCCACGCATACACAGATGTGTGTTTTTAAAGCATCTTTCTTATTTTGCACAATATCAATTCCAGAAACATTACTCTTTAAAATTATTGGTTCAGCACCAATGCAGTAAAGTCCCAAGTGCTACATTGGTCTCAATTCCTTCAGTGCTTGCAGCTTTCTTTCAGCCTCCTAAGAAGTCCAGACTACTGTAGGGTCTATTCAAGATGATAAAGTCATGTTAAAGGCCTTTGTAGCCTTTTTTTCTTTTTTCTTCTTAAGGAAATGTCAGGGCTAATACTTGTCCTTTGTGCTGTTTTCCTCTGGTATTACACAAATCCTGTGAGATTTTCCCATTCGACCCGATGACCACATACCTTACCCTTGGCAATAAAAGGCATATCCATGCATGAGTCAGAAACAAAACTGTTGAATGTCTTGGCCTTTCTGGAAATGGTAGTAAATTTGTAAATAGCAGCAAATAGGGTGTAAATTCATGCTAGTTTAGGCTTTTATCAAAATCTGTATTTGGAGAGCAGTGTGGATGTGAAAGGGAAAAATAATGGGTTTGGCACTGCAACTGCATCAGGAAAAAGCCCCTGTTGTATGCTGCTCATCCAGTGAACTACAGAGTTTGTGAGTGCTGATTTTCATTTGCCAAAACATTTAAGATTTATGGAGTCTTGTTTTACGCTCCTATCGTATTCCCACCCAGGACTCAGGCTTACTGATATTCTCTATTGTAGCTAATGTTCTCTTATGTCAGAGCATGACATGAAAAACCTTTAAAAAGATGGCATAAAAAAGAGATTACTTTTTTTGTTCAAGGCAGACTAGCGTGTTTTTTAGAGCCATTTGCAGCTGAGGCTTTGGAGTCTGGTGCCAATCTCACATTACCTTCACCACTGGGGACACGATTGACACTTTGCAAACATTCCCATTTTCCCTTTTTACCCTTCCTGTCAAGGATGACTCAAAGTAACACAAAGTAATCGCTCACATCCGAGCCATATTTGTTGTGCCTCCATCAAAATTTGATCCAAACTGTGGTAGGATGGGTTTTTGATTGCCGTGGGTTCAGGGAGTCTGGAAAGTTTCTGAGGTCCTTTCCTCCTCTTTGTTTTATGGACAATGCAGTGGTTAGCATAATATAGGCTCTTATACAAGTAGTAACAGAGAAAGCTGAAATGGTGAACTTAATCTCAACATCAGTGCCTTTTTCATTTCATTCTTTATTAAAAAGGTCAGCTGTAATTAGGGTGCTTACTTATTTAAACACCTATAGATAAGGATGAATGATCTCTCAGAGCAGTGCCATGAACACTGAGATAAAGATAAGCTAGATGTTTTCCAAGTGGCTGGGTCTGATTAAATTTCTCATAAAATACTTTTTTAGAACTGGCTAAAGTAGTCTCAGATTTCCTAGTGGTTAGGTTTGAGAATTTCTGAAAAATAAGTGGAGACTCAAAAGATTGCAGGGGGATAAAAACAATGCTCCTGTACAATAAGGTAGAAAAAAAAAAGAATATTACAGATAACACAATTTCAGCTCTTGAAGGAATAGTGGGGAAAAAAAAACAAAACAAAAAAACCAAACAGCTGAAGAATGTATAGGCAATTAAAAGAAAAATAAGAAACACTAGAAACAGCCAATAAGTAGTCACTAGGAACAAATGTTGTAAGACCAATTTAGTTGCTTTCCTCAGCAGGGTAAACAGCATTGTATTTAGAGAGGTGTTGCAATAAATATCAGATATCTTGACTTGCGTAAGGTTTCTGATCTTATCTCCTAGAACATACTCATAAGAAACCTAAGAAACGCAGTGTAAAAGAAACTAGAGAATGGAATCCAAAACATCCTGAAAAACATCCGGAGAGCGTATGCTGCCAGAGGACAATCCCAAGCAACGCCTCTCTGTGGAGGGATGCAGTCTCACCACGATTTGTGTCTGACCCAGATGATATAATATAGGATGTGTGTTAAATTGACAGGTCTGCAAATGTATTAGATGAGAGAAAAAGGCACAGTTTTACATGAATAAAGCCATTACGTAAGGTAATCTTTCCCTTCCCCTTGGGGCTCGCAAGGACTGTGTGAGAATAGGGCATTTGGTTTTTGGCCAGCGTGCTGCTGGGCAGGTATGGAACACTTGGAGAGAAGCAGAGAGTGACAAAAAGATCCCTGTTTTCTGCAAAAATTTGGGCTAGCTTGATTTAGGGAAAATGCTAAGAGGTAGCATATAAGAGTGTTCATCTGTGCAAAGAGCACTGTAAAAAGCTCTTACCCGTGACAAAGGAAGACAGCAAAAAGCTAATGAACTTCAACTGCAGCAAGAGTAGATATTAGGAAAAGCTTTCAGCAGTAAAGATACTTAATTATCTATGGAATTTTTAGAAATTCCATCTCGTAAGATCTTTAGTAACAGATTCAGATAAGTTGTCCATTTAAAATTCCAATTTACCCATAGAAGATAAAAATCACTTTTCCTCTCTTATGCTTTCTTGCTCCAGACTCCTTCCCTCAGTGCCCATGACATGCCCCATGTGTGCAGCTCCTCTCCCCTGATGGAAGTTCTGCCACACTCCACAGCTCCTTCCTCCAGCAATTCCCACCAGCATCCTTTCCTTTACGCATCTATTGTAACCCCTTCAGAAGATTTTGAGTGCACCACGGTTTTCCTCCTGCTACATTAACCCCCTTTCTTTAGCAGGCCTCTACATGTTTCACCTCCACACAAGCTGTATGTGTTTGACAAGGGATGAACCAGTCCCTGGAACACGTTTGACCAACTAGGACGTGCCAAGCAACACCTGGCACCTCTAAACTGTCAGCAGTCCATCAAAATTCCCCCCCAGGCAGGGTTAAACACCTACTCTGAGCCACAGTGGTGGCTGTGATTGGGTCTGGATGGCAAGAAGATGGATTGCTTGAGTTCCTCCCCTCAGTTTAGTTTGGAAAAGAACTTTAAGATCATCAAGTCCAGCTGCAAATGCAATATCAATAAGTCCCCCCCTAAACCACATCCCTCAGTGCTCCAGCTACAGAGAGATGTAGCCCTCTCATGCAGATGAAACTCTGTTCCAGTGGATCCCACTGCATTTCCTTTACCCTCCTCACTGGGATTGCAAGCAGAAGAGGTGATGGTGAGGCAGCAGACAAATGAGTTAGAGTTGGATCCCAGAGGGCTCCTTTGTTTAAGTCATGGAAAATCATGCTGTGAAAAGCAACCTCCTCTGCTACCCATAAAAGGGGCAGCAAAAACTCTTAACTCCACAGCACTGGCTGAAGCTGCCGTGGATCTGCCAGATGCCTGCAGCTCTCCAATGAGCAAAAAGTCAGACCTACTCATGATACTCAAATGCAAGCTGTCACATCCTCATTGCTGCAAAGGAACAGGACAGACCCCATGCACTTTGTTTATCAAGCAGATTTACTCAGCTAATGCACAGAAAGTTTTATGTCCAGGTTTTACTACAGCTAAAACACTATTAGGTGAATATGGGAGTCTGTATTGGATTTCAGGACCAACACTTCCATACAGAGTTTTCATTCATTGATTTCAGATGCCTGCACTGAGATTGCCATGCTTGAATGTTTAGAAGGACTGAATTTTAGTAATTACCTGTTATTTTCAATAAAATCTATCCCAAACTTGCCTGAAGCTTCACTGCCAAGTTGAATACTTCTAATTAATACAAAGTGTTTTATACACGTGTGCTTTCCTGTCAGTACTGCCTCACTTCCAATGCATGCCTCCAATTGTTCTAATTGTTACAGATACAAGGCATATGCTGAAAAATCCTGTGAGTGTTCACTAAACATTGCTCAGTTTAATTAAATAACATGTGATTGCCGGTCAGTTTAATTTATTTTTTAAAGAAACAAATAAGACTTATTTAAACCTCAAAATTTCAGGCACAGGTCTTGAACTTATCATCATCTATTTCAGAAGTTTGTACTTCTTGCCTATGGCATACTTCATTTTGACATGTCCATCACTTTTCAGATGGATGTGTGCTGCTATCCAAAACCCATTACTCGTGCTATGAATTGAATAACATTCTATTATTTACTTCTGGTGTGGTGTAATCAGACACATGCATCTTTGTTGGCTTGTTAATGCCTTTCTCTTCCCAATGAAGGAGCCTGAATACATTAACTTAACATTTTAATGAATTGGTAACAGTAATGGGTGCTTAGAGTATAGATTGCTTTTGTAAAGTGCTACTGTATTGAGAAGTGCCTTGAAGTGTTGGCCAACGTTTACCAAGCAGTTAAGAAAGCATGATTTATTTTGGACTAGTTTTATTAGGCAGTTATTGATAGCTATATAATGAATGATCTGTATGCAAGGAAAAGCATTCGATTGCTTCTTTCAAACCATTCTTGACATGTAGCATAGCCAAAATAAACAACCTCCTTTCAGAGACTGCTTAAATCACACAAGAAATCCCTACCAGCACTCAATGAAGGTTCTTTTTTTTCCCCCTCTTAAGGCAATTGTTGTTCAGGCATATTAAAAAATTCTGGGTATTTTTCACTCGAATGTCCGTGACGCAAAATTGTTCTGCACATGTTTTGAAGGGGGTGACATCTCTTCCTTTTTATTCTTTTCATGTGAGTGTAGCACATTGTAGCAAGATAAAACCCACACAAACACACTCTCTTCATGCAAAGAATGCAGTGGATCTAACTGCAATGAATCTACATTTTTGTCTCTAGCAGTGGTAATCCTCCATCCCATGTTTCCACACTGTTCAAAGCCAAAGTAAAACCATATCTGGACTGAATTTTAATTAAAAGCTAGCTAGAAAGTGATTTTAATCTTAACAAATGAAAAAAAAAAAGAAAAAAAAAAAGGAAAAATAAGCCTAAGGTATCTAACTACCTGCTCTCACCCCAGTAGCTGCTGTCACCAACTAGAAAATTATTAATCACAGATTTATTCAAATTTATATTTTGAACAACATCTAAGCATGTTTGTGAAATGCATCACCAAGAAGCCATCTGTGCATTTTCAATGATACCATTTATATTTCATAAAACCAAGCAGCTGTTTTGCTGTGATTTTTCTGAGCCTTTAAAATTGGCTTTCAAGACCCCAAAGCCGCTGAGGTTATAGAATATAAACCACAAAGCATCTATTTCTAAGTGTGCCTGGAAGGGTGATGATGAGAAAAACTTACAAGATGCAGAGAGAAATTCTTAGTGCCTTACAGTCTCGATTAGAATGAAAAGTAATTGTCAGGATTATTTTGACCCTCCAGCCTAATTGCCCAAATTCTCTTCTTTTATTAGACAGAGTTCGAGACTAAAGGTGGGAATGCAAACCTGAACTCCTGATAAGGAAAACAATATGTTAAAAGTAATTATTGTGTCTAATTCCATCAGAGCGAAAAGCTTAAGTTAGTGCTGAGCCTGTGTAATATGGGTAAATAATTGGAAGAAAGAGCATTTTATTAGCAGAGTAATGCATTTCTAAGCACAGATGAGTTACATTTACTGGAGAGCAGCTAATATTTATGTTGGAGGCAGAAAGTGAGTGAGTCACTGTTCTTTATCTGACAATTTGTTCACTGCTTCTGCCTGAACCAAAATAGTCGTGTTGATTGAAATGGTAACACTTACCTCAGTACAGGCAAGTATAACATACACTAAATTAAAGGCTATATTCAGTGATTAGCTACTTTTTACCTAAATGCATTCCCCTTTGTTACAGAAAAGAAACTCTCCAGTATTTTTGTCATTGTAGCTTCACAGGACACCATAGGGATGCAGCTTTTTAGAGATTAGCTATAGGTAGGAAGATTAGGAGGAATAAAGAGGAATTGTATCTTCTGGTAAAATCACAAAGCCACAGAATAACTCTGGCTGGAAGAGAGCTGGAACACATTTAGCCTAAACTCTTGCTCAAAAAGCAAGACCAACCCTGAATTCTGAACAGGTTGCTCAGGGCTTTGACCAGTCAGAGCTTGAAAGCCTCTAAGGATGGAGTCGCTGTGTCCCCTCTGTGCAGCCTCTTGCAGATCTTTTGTCCACATTTACAGGGCAAATGATCCTGCCCTAACCATATTGGCCACCTTCCCTAAACATTCTCCAGTTCACTGATGCCTGGCAGTCCCCAGTTTGGGTGCAGTACTCTAGATAGGGTCTAAAGAGTGGCATTTCCAACCTCTTTCTCCATCAGATGGTCTAAAATGTCTTCTGGCTACTGATTCTACAGCAAAAGTTGCATTGACTTGAACGAGGGAAAATTTCACTCTGGCCTTTTATAATTTTGGGCCTAATCCTAGCTGGATTAGACTGTGTCCAGGTGTATCTGGAGATTATGCCCTTCCCAAAAGAAGGCTGAGGCAGAGCCAGCACAGCTGAAAATAGGCAAGCAAGTTAGAGCTCCCCAGAGCACGGCTCGGGGAACTTTGCCACCAGTTCCAGCACTCTCACTGCAATCACAGTTTGGCAAGGTATATGACTAACCCTGAAGTGAGGGGATGCTCAGCTGAAACCTTTTAGGAGTACTTTGTCATTTCCTTAGTCTTGTACAATGCCTAGAACGGGAGCAATACCCAGGGGCTGTACAATAACACTTAAACAATCAGGTTTATTATCTGCTTGTCTTAATTAAATGCCGCTATTTTTTCCCCAGGGGGAGAAAGTTTTTTTACCTCAAACAATTTAGTTTGAAGTAAATGGGCCTCTAAAAGATATATTGTTTACTCTGATTTGATTTACTCTGCACAGAAGATTCCTGTTCATGACTATTAATGTGACTTAGCCCAATCAGATACGTTTCATTTGTGTCCTACTTCAAATCTTTAGTTTCTCCCATATGTCAAAAATGTTGGGGCTGCTGAATTATAAAGCCTTGTTGCTATGGCAATTAGCTCCATTACCTAGGTGACAGTGCTGGCATAATGTCACCACTAAAGCAATATAAATCCTGAAATATTTTTAGTGTCTATTGCAGATGAACCACAGGAAAAACAACCACTTATCAATGAGCCAAAATACCCACAGGTGATGAGAAGGAAGGTGAAGCTTGACCACTGTCTGTGCTACCTGGAGAAGTGCAGGCAGACAGCAGACTGGACAAGTGGACCTCCTACATGCAGTAACACTACAAGAGAATGACAAGGAATAACAAAGAAAATCCCATAGGAATAATAATAATGAAAAAAAGAAAAAAAAAATCTTCCTTTTTTGGGCAACTGCTGAATGAACTACACCTCTCTATTCCCACCACATTTCCCTCTCCTAATTCACTGGGGTAATATGAAAGCAGGTGCTGTAGCTGCATGAATTTGCATATTTTAAGCCTTCGTATTATTTATTATAAAATATTTAGTCACACTTTGAAATCTCATTCGGGGTTAAAGTCTCATTGTATTGGGAACTGTACAAATAAAAGCAGTGCTCGATAGCCTCTGCCCTCCCAGAGCTGACAGGCTTGCAGAAGGGTTCAGGTGATGGTGAGGCAAAAAGCAGCTACTGCCATTTTCCTGGTTATCTACAATTTATGAAAGCTTTTATCTTCTAGCCTCTAGTCACACCAATTCATGCAGCCCACAGTACAAGTGAAGCCCACAGGTAGCAAATTTGGCAGTGATTAAAAGGACAATGATGGCAACATCTGTTATGTTTTGGGTTTTTTCTTCTCCCTCAGCTTTGCCTCAGGTTTCTGGGGCATGCTGAAGTGTGCTGGTATTGGCTGCACAGTCAGCATCTAATTGCACCTGCTTTGACCAGGGAAGCTGCATAAAACATGACAGGATTTTTCTCCTACTTCTTTCTCAGATTAAAAGTCCATGTTTTGGAAACCTGCCAGGAAATCAGTCGTTAGGGGAAACACCCATAGCCACGTTAAAACAAGATGAAGGATTTCATCAATCTTTAAGCATTCAGACAGAACAACAAAAATTTTATTTTCGCTATCACAAGGTTCTTCTTCTTCCCCCTGCCAAGATAGTGTGTAAGCAACTAAATACACCTGAGCAAAGAATATGCATCAAATAACAACGAGAAGAATTCTCTTTGCTGTTGCTGATGAAGAGCTGCTCCCAAAATGAATAAATTTTTAGTTTATTTATTATTTAGAATTATGAGGCTATGCTTAGAGCAAGTAGTCCTTGATCCATAAATCATTGCCATACCATTAATTATCAACACTCACTGCTTGCTGGCTTGGTTAGTCATATAAATCACAGGGCTCCCTGAGCAGGCAAATGATAGTTGCTAAATATTACATTTGTTCCTTTTGTGCCACTTTCCCCACTTGCTCCTCTGCTGGACTTTGTCAGAAACACTGTGTCCCACTTGCACATCAGCAGCCTCTCTTTGTTTATCCTTTCTCTCCAAGTATTCATTAGTACAAATCACATTTACAGCAAACTTCTGCACTTGCCTAGTTCAGGACGTAGCTCATGGTCTCCATGCTCTCTGCCTGAGCAGATGCCATTGAGAAGCTGAAAAAACCCATAGCAATAATGCCATTGTGGAAGGAAGGAAGCAAAAAGGAAAGAACTTCTCTGATGAAGATGCAGACTGACTTCACAGCTGTAGGGGCTGTACTGCCTGTACTCCAAACTGTCAACAAACCACCCGGAGAGTCCTACAAGTGGGCACACTTCTGACATGGTCAAAGGTCACATCGGCAATTTCTCTCTCTCAGGGATTAATATTTCATATTGGTCCTCTGCTGGGAGATTCAAGTAAATTAACACTGATAATGTGCCCTTTACTTGCTGGTCTGTGGACTTCATTAGGGCTGGAGAAGAGCATTTTTACTACAGAATCCACAGCAAACATCTCTTTTACAAACCTACCCATGCATTATTTCTTGAATTTGATCCCACAGTGACACTCTGCTCTCTGAACATTAATTTCCCTCATAATTTTTCCCCCTGACAATGACCACAGATGACAGCAACAGAAACCCACAAGGCTGTGGATCCAGGTCTGCAGTTTTGCAGCACAGTTCGAGAGGCGAGAGAGGTCACACACAAGGCCAACCCTCTGCATGTGTTGGGAGCTTACAGAGTTTTGGCTTTCTATGAACTACTGAGGAATAAAACAGGCATTGTCATTTGCAGCTCAGAAAAAGGGAATATTAAAGCTCATTTATGAACAGTCACAGTACCCAGCTGGAGCTTAGCAAATGTAATAGAAGTTTGCTTCATCTACTTGCTCAGTTGACAATTTTCTTACAGACACCCTCCAAATGCCCCACTGCATTTTGGACACATTACTGTTTACACAGGAAGTGTCTGAGTTCTTATTCTTGTGCCCCAAGATGTGTGCACCATATCTTTCAATAAATTCTGTGTAAAATCCCTGTTTTGGACTTATGACAGCCTTCACCAGATTGCATACTGGCAGACAGCCAAATTCCCAAGCTGGACTTTTATACAATACACAGAGAAGGACTTTGGCTTCCTAATCAATATCTTTCTTCTGTTCCAAGGAAGCATCTTTGGCCTGGGTGCATGTTTATGGCACTCAGTTCCAAGGGTGCAACTCTGAGACAAATATTGAATGACTGCATATATGGCAAATAAGGTGCATGTCTCAGCAGGTGATAACTGAAAAAAAGAAAAAAAACCACCCAAACCTTTTGCACTTCACAGGAAAGCACACAGAAACAACCAGTAGGAACTACTCAGCCAAGAATAAGGGATGAGGTGTTTCCAAGACACCCCAGATTACAACCTTCGTCCCTATTCCAGTGCTTGATCCCGAGAGGGCTGAGCAGCCTTCTCTGCCAGCATCTCCGGTCAAACAAGTGCATGTGTGCTCTGTGAGTCAAGCTTTCAGATGAAAATGCTCACACTACACCTAAGGACCATTTAGCAAATGAATAACACTCAGCTACCTCAGGTGGAACCCACAGGAGCATGTTATGTTGTGCAGCAGTTTACTTTATGAGCTGAAAATTACAACTGATAATATTGTCTAGCTCCTGTCATGAGAAAGACATTGAAATTGCTGACCTTCCACAGAAGGTAACCTCAATTCATTCAAAACAGTAACATGCCATAAAAACCAGCATGCACCAGTGGTGCCTGTGCTACAGAAATAAGCATAACCAGTTCTGTACCCTGTAATTTATACATAATTGTCATAAATACACCATCTAGACAAAAATTCAGCCCTAACGTGCAAAAACAGGAGCGAAGATATTGCCCTGTAGTGGGGTAAAGACATTTCTCAATTCAAAGTTTTAAAAAAATTACTCACTTGCTTTCAGCAATATTAAGATGAGGCAATCTTTTAGCTGGTCCTGAGAGACATCATAATTTGAGCTCAGCAATTATCATATTAGCACAGGTGCCAGCTATCAGAATCTATGGGCTACAATCTTATAGGCTTGATTTATTTATTTTAAACAACACGTGAACGTTGGGGAGAGAGACCCTGGGAAATGTGGTGGTATAAATTTCTTATGAGCTATTCCTGCTGTTCAAAGATGCCCAACTAACTAATTCTCACTTCCTTTAACGAGGGAGTCTCAAGAACTGGGATAGTGCAAACAGTATGCTATCTAGTATCAATGGAGAGAAAATGTAAAACGTTGGCAGTACCAACAGAAACTTCTTTAAACCCACACTTCATGTTGCCCTCAGTAATCGGTACCACTGTCAGCTATATCAGTGTTCAAGGCTCTTCAGAAAACTGCAGCTTGGGCTATTAAGGACATACACACACAAACACAAGCACATTACCCTAAAAAAAAGCACATTCCTGCCAATAGCACTCACATTTTCAGCTCTTGATATTTAATTTCTTACTCAGTTGAAGAAAAGGATTTTTCTTTAGTTAGTAGTCCTACAGGTCAGTTTATGACAAGCAGCTAGAAATGCACAGATGTCTTATTTATGGTACAAATTAAATCTCACAAACATCCCATTTTCAAGTAGAGAGTTAGGTTTAAATATTTCTGTTGATAACTACCCAATTCACAGCAAGTGGTCAGCTCTGTAATGACCATATTTTTGACCTGTACAAGTTGCTTTGCTAAGGACTGAGCTGGGAAAAAAAAAACAGAATGGGATATAACAGGAAAAATCCTCTTCTCCTTTCTCCTCCTTATGTTGCTGTCTAGCAATGTGCTTCTAGAAGGTCTACTTTTAAAGGGAAGGAAAAGGCTTCCTTGTCTGCTTGTTTAAGGAAAAAAATAACAGCCATCTCTCCTTCCCTCTGTTTCTTCCTCTCTTTTTTCCATTTATAGCCCTCCTGCCTGGTACAAATTGTATATTTGCTTGTGCTTCCCCACTGCCCCATTGCTGCACCAATTATAAAGGGGTGAAAAGAAGAGGCTGCTTTTTCTATTCTAGCCATAATCTTCCACAAGTCTCAACTCCTGCTACAAGGATCTGCCTTGGCTTCCAAGCACTTCACTGAACACCATCTGTATACATCCAAGGACAAAAATGTTTTTACTCAAAAGTGGCCTTGTATAGCTCTCAAGTTGCTGCGGGTGTTTGGCTGCACAGGAGATTAGTTTTCTTCCTGAGGAACATCCTATTGGGACAGCCATATTCTTCCTGTCTTTTTAGAAGGTAGACAGGCAAGAGGAAAGGTATAGATTACCAACTATTTTTAAAGACAATGAAACATTCAATGTTTTAATAGGTATCTCTATAAGAGAGCACTGCTGTGCAGGACTCACAAGTGTTCTCACTGATCCTCCCATCTATACCACCTGAAAGGATTTTTAATAACCTAAGACCCAACCTCAGCAACAGACGATTTTTTAAAAAAATATTTCTGACAACAATCTGCCTCACTCACACCAACATCTTTTCACAGTACAAGCAGCCTAAGTGACTTGAAGTACAGCCACTGAATTTTGTTTTGGGCATACTGAATTTTCATGAAACTCTACCCAAGAACACCAGGACTGGCAGAAAGACAAGAGGAACGCAAGGCCACGCTTGTTTTGGAGAGGTTCTTCATGTTCTGCATGCAGCTCTGGGCTTTCTGCACGTGCACAACTCATGCAGGGAAATATTTGACTTTCTTCTGGGGAAAAAGGCAAGCATTCTGCTGGTGTTACAAAACAAAAAGGGGAGGCCTGACCAATATTTGGGTTTGATCTTAAAAGAGGAGTAACACTTGGGTTTAGCTCACCAGTGTCCAGAAGGGCTGTTCTGCTGAGCAGCTGGAGGATCCCTTCTCACAGAAAAGCTTCAAATCTGTGGAAGGAAACAGACCAGGAAGAAGATTGAGATGACTGGAATATAAAAAAGCATGAAGGCCAAAAAAACAAGACAAATGTCATCTGAAAGGACAAGTCTATTATTTTAATGTCATGTTCACCCTCACTTTGAGGAGTGGAAAATTAGTGGCCAGAGCTTGTGCATCAGTAAAAACCAGAATATTGGTGGCACTGCAAGTCCAAATGTTTTAGCTCCCATTTTTTTGCTCAGTGAAAATATTTTCAATAGACATTTCTGAGCACTCAGTTTTCTATCTTCTGCCAGTCTGGGATACTTAAAGTATAAAAGAATAATAAAAAAAAAAAAAGTAAAAAATAAAGGTATGATTGAGAAGGTCTTGGTAGGTTTTGCTGGAGCCTTGCTCATCAATTGATGCTCAAACATCCAAGCACTTGATGGCTTATCAATACATTAAAAATACCTCAACAGCAGTTCTTTTGTTACAGTATGGATGCATAACACTTCTTGTTTCTCCAGAAATACCCTGCTTAAGTTGTCTGACTGATCTTTAAGCACTTACAAAGAAAAAAGTCCACTAATGCAATTTCACTGTCATTGTTTCCAGAGCTATTGAACTGTAAACGCTTCGTGTGAGGCAACTGATGTGTGAGCACCTCATCTGGAAACCCATTTTTAAGGAAAACATTTCAGGAGGTAAATTTAGTTAAAACATATGTAATTAGAACAAGATAGGGCAACTTATTTCATGGAGAACATGAGATGCCTGATACAATACTGGTATAGGGTAAACTCAATTTCTTTTCTGTATCTTGTCTTCACAGATGTAAAAACCTATACAGACATGTTGACAATATTGCATATACTTCATGAGAAAATTGAATTTCTCCTTAAATTATACTGTGAATTACTCAGCTCCTTCTGCATGAGATTTGAAAAAAAAGAACAAACAATCCCTGAATAGCAAGTTTTTTTGCATAATTGTGAAGTCCACAAGATTACTGTTACATTTATATAACTTGGATCCACTGTGATTTTTGAATGTAATTGAAATAATTCCTTTGCAATGTGAATACTTTGCTGTTCTGCACAAGAAGTTATGAATTATCACAAAGTTCTGAAATCCACTCAGTATGCATTTTCAGCAACATAAAGTGGATTTCCTTGTCATTTATTTTTATTTCAGTTAGTCTATAAAATTCAATATGCTTGATATTAAAGAGGAAGATGGATAAAACAGTTGATTCACTGCATTTGCCACTGGCATAGTGGAAATTACAGAAGAAACTTTACATCAGCATTCTTTGATGTATTAGTTGATCATCAGCATTCAATTATTTAAAAGAGGATTTGTGAATTGTAAGCTGGTAATAGTGACAAAGATGACAAAACCGTAAAAAAAAAGCTTTAGAGAGCATAAAATTAAAAGAGAAAAAGAGAAAAAGAGAACATAATCTGAGCTAACAGCTGGAAAAAATCCCGCACACAGAATATCTGGATTTGTCAGTGAGACAACATGCTTTAGATCATTGGATTATCTAAATATTTGACAGCATTCAGACTTGAGTAAATATTCTAGAATTTAAAAATACAGTCAATAAGAAAGAAAGCATCCTAAGAAAGCGATCATTCAGGACATTGCCAATATTAACAGGGACAGCACGGGGCTGGTCATCAGCCACAAAGTCTTTAGCAGTCATTGTGAAACCAGAGAGATTTGTCTTATTCCACCCGAACCGTGTCTGCAGTGATGTACTGAGAACCTTCAGCTGCACCTCACCTCAGACACACCGTGCTCTCCCAGGCACTTCTCAGTTTCCCTAAGCTGCCCAAATGACACACCAGGAACACAATAAAACCAGTCTGAAATGTCCCTGCTTCCTCAGACCGATTCAATTTATCTCCTTTGCCAGATTTTCTTCTTCCTAAATCCCCGCTCCCCACCACCAAATGCGGGTGAATTTCCCACAAACTCTCTCTTTAATAAATTAAGCAAGTTGTCATGGGATATGTTATCACCACTATTCACAGAAGGGAGGGGGTTGTAGAAACTCTGGGAAGGATATACAAACTAGTTACATTCAGAAAAGAATAAGGAATAGAGTATGACAATACTACTCAGGGAGTTCCTTCACTGGGTGCTGGCTCCTTTTGCATTTAGCAGCTCCATGAACGTGTGCAATTTCCCTGGAACACTCCTGTGGCTGTCCAAATTCTATAATACCAAGAGGAGGAAGAGTGCTGCAAACTTAATTTCTTATAGTAAAAAATGCAGAAATTTTTGAACTAGGGCCATAATCCTATTTTTTCTTTCACATTTTTCTTTAGCATAAATGCTTTCTAAAGCAGAATGATTAAATAATGAAAAGAAGAAAACAATGAAGAATGGTTATCTTCTTTGGGGTTTTAAGAGCTGTACTTAGAGAGGAAAAGGGTTTTTGATATTCTTTTTAGGGGGTGGGGTGGTCTTGGTGTTTTTTACTGTGCAAGTTTTAAACATCCCAAGAAATTGTAGAGGAAGTGATGAGTTAAAAAACCCAAATCAACAAAAAACAACTAGTCAGAATTATCAAATCAGGTAGTAAATGTTAATTTATGACAAGCTATAATATGGTCAAATTACTGTTAAAAACTTGCAATGACCAGATAAAATTCATCAGTCTTCTATCAGAGTTCACCTTTTCCCCCCACCCCTTTACTACTCCAGCTGCAGGCTGTCCAGCAGGGTTTGAAACATGATTTTCCTTAAATAATTGTTCTTTCCTCCACTCGTGCTGCTCCTCAGGTCTTGCTTTGCTGTGTCAAACATGGAAAGCATTTTTACTCCCCAAGTAAAGAGTTCTCCATTCCCACAAGCTCTCCACTCCTTTCCTTTCCTTTTCCTTTTCCATCATGAGTGCCTGAGTGTTTTTAACGAACACTCCTAACAAGCTTCACGCCATACTCCAACACTGCAGGCTGGAAAAGCTTCTCCTGACACATCCTCCAGTCACATTTGTCATTTTTGCACTCGTTCAGTGTTATTAGGGCATGACAATCCTGTGGCCACCCAAAGGACTCGTAGCTGATGCGCCTGAGCCGCGTTCCAAGCAGCACAGACACACATTTAACTCGATCACTGAGCAAGCTGCAGAGTAGGAGGCTCCTTCTCTCATGCAGCAAGGTATCACTGTCTGATGACTGACAGCAGAACAATACCCAGCACAAGCAGCTTCCAAGTGAAGTTACTAATTAGTGCAGATGTTGTGAAGGTAAGAAGCCATCAGAACTTGGCAGGAATAACTTTGTCATTAAGTTATTCAATCTCTGAGTGACAAAATGATTTGTTGATGACTGTGCTGCATTCTCTGCCTTTCCTTCTCACACTCCAACACTATGAACAGGAGTGTAATTTGGGATATTTTCCCTCTCAACTGCGTTTCTTTCTGGTCACCTGTCATCTTCCAGCAAGGATGGCAGTAAGAAGTTTGGATGTCACCTCTGTTCAAACACTGTGAAATGCAGCAGAGATGGAGCTCTTAATGACAGAGATCGAGCACGGAGCAAGGAGACGTGAAAACACAGCTCAGCTGGAAGTCTGGAGCTATCCTAAGGAGACAAGTCATCAAGAGTGGAGCAGCACCTTATCCTACCCTCATGCTCTTAATAAAGCCTGGTGACATGACATAAGGCATTTTCAAGTCCTAATCTTTTGGTTTGGCTTGGTTGGGGGTGGAAGTACACTGTCACTGTGGCAGAGGCAGACGGTATAGAAGACAACAGAGCAACCAGAGATCAATGTCACAAAACTTCCTAAATGAGAACCTCCCCTGGACTGGGTGAAAATATTTCAGGAAAATGTGGAGGCAAACACAGGAATGTGATCTCCAAATGGTGTCTTCTCACACCTGGAATTCAAGGATCTCCTATACATGCAGACACAAGCCACTGCTCCTGCTTCAAAATGAGCTGCAAATATCTCTGAGACAGCCACCATCCCTTCTGATGTGAGCATCGTGCTTGTCATTAAACTCTGCTGCTAAAACTTCTGGGCTGACTGATGAGCACGGCAACGCTGGCACTGTGCACACTCTGACACGAGGCAGAGCATCTCATGTGCAGGGAAGGAAATGTCACACTCCTGAGCAACAGGCTATTCAGGACAATGACAAGCCGGAGGACAGAGCTATGAACTGCTCATACCATGACTGAAAGGGACAAATAAAGTGTTGATGATATCAATATTCCAAAAGTACTATTTAAAAATACCCCAGTTTTTCCTCAAAGTGAAATTAAAGGGACACACCAGGCCATTCAATTATGCAAAATGCATAGTGAGGGATGTTTACACCCACAGCACCCCTCCTAGGACCAGTTTCCACCAACACACTTGCACAGCTTCACTGCTGTCACACTCTCGTTAACCCTGGATGGCCATTTCTGCTCTCGTGGTGGCTGTGATTAATTAGCCTGCTTTGAAAAGCAAGCTGCTCTGTGCCAGAAAACTCTGAAGCAGTGCACTCAGCACACAGGGACACAGCTAGGCCCCCAGTCTTCAGCTGGATCAGGACTTCTCAAAGGCTCTGACAGATATTTTGCCATACCCAGGTGACAAAGTGAGTCCGCGTGCCAGCACAGACCCGGCTGCTGCCACTACACAATCGCTGTTTCCTTCTCTACAGGGAAAGGGCTTCCACCATTATGCTACAGCTCATCCAACTACACAGACTCTGGAAAAAACATAGGCATCAACATCAGCAACCTGATTTTTAGATGTGTTAGAAATGTGCAGCTCTCAGAGTTACTACACAGAAAAGGCAGACTTCTTTCTGGTGCCTAGCACCTAAGTATCTAAATATGGATAATTTTTGATTAATTACCTGTCAAAACCCCATGGATTTTTTAATATTATTCATCCAGCTACATTGTAAGAGATCTCTTTCATATCTTTTAAATGCAGGTCTAGGCTCAGGTGCATATGTTGATCCCTAAAGAGCCATTTCTGTATCAGATGATTCACTTTCTGCATATGATAAGGTACAATAAAAGCAGTCACCAATAAACCACACCCCCTCACAATTTGCCTTATTTAATTGCTACATTGAAGAGCTTTGCACATGAAAAGCTACTGGTAACTTTTTTCCACCCAGGTGCAGACTCTGTTCCTCTGCAGGTGCACGTAAAGATTAGCAAAACATTGCTTGTTTTAGGTTTGCTTGGATTCAAATACCACAGAGGAACCCGTCTTCCTGTTCTAATTGATGGTGTGGGACTTCAGACAGAGGAAGAACAAAACCCTCTGTGGTCTGTGTATAGCAGGCAACAAAAAAAAATAATTGGCAACAAGCCTAACTGGAGGCTAAAGTTAAACCACAAATGAGTGGAAAATCCAGCGTTGCCCAAAAGAGTTATTTTTGTCACTGTTGGGATTTTTTGCCATGACTGTAATCTCTTACAAATAAAGCCACTTACCAGCAACACATCAAAAAGGAATTATCAGAAAAATCAGCCAGATAGACTACTTCAGCTAGAGCAGTGCATGCAATGCTGCCCTTCTTAAAGGCTCAGATTTATGAGGCAGAAACACTGCTCCAGGTGGTTTGCAAGAATAGGTACAGGAGGTGGAGATTCCAGAGAGAAGGGTGTTGTGTTGTGGTTAAAGGCTGTAAAGCTGCATTTACACCGTGCTCCTCAATAGCTATAAAATTAACTTAGATATTTCAAGAAAGGACAGGCACAAAACCGTCAGCGCTGCAGAGACAAGGGGGGGGAAAAAAACCCCTTTTTTTTTCCTTCAGTAAAATTTCTGTCAAAATGGAAAACGAGATTTATGTAGAGGTATCAGAAAGTTAAAGTTTCATCTGCAGAGAGTTCAATTTAGAAGCAGACTGTGAGAGAGGGGGAGAGGACAAGGCGTAGGAAATTTAACATGCTTCCCAGGCACATGCTGTGACAGTATGATTCTCACCTCCTAAAGCCCGTGAATCAAAGGTATTGAAGATTCAAGCATTTTTCTCCTGGCAGTGGGTGGCCTCATCCCAAAATCCAGCTGCCTTTCTGTATGAGACAGCTGAAATCATCTTCACATAGATACTAGATTTATGTTATTATGCAGATCATATCAAACATATATGCTCTGCTGAGTTTTCTCACAGTATAATTGCCTCTTTTTCCAAGTTAAGCACATGTCCCATCACAAAAGATCCAAATAGATCTTTAGGCACACCCCAAAAAAATGAACCAAGTTATTAGGTGATTATAAATAGCAGTTTTCTCTTTCTTTTCACTCTTCCTCACTGACTTTCATCTACTTCAGATTTTTCAGTGCTGACCTGGAGCTCAGCTCTTTTCAGAAGCAGAAGTGGAGAGCTAAGCTGAAAAGCTCTCACAATGAGTACCTACTTGATTATTTGACAGTGAGGGCCACAGAGTGACCACACAAGCTGCCAACGGGGCTGGGAGCAGCGGTCCATGCAGTCAGACACCTTGGCCTCAACACCGACCAAAACAGGCCCCTTTAGGCAAAAAATCCTCACAGGCAGTTACACAAGAGCATGGAGTCTAATAAAAACTTCTCCATTTGAGCCAAGGGGGTCCCGTGATAAAAGATTTATATCCCTGTCCTCGATGCTTACAGAATCACAGAACTGCTGTGTACGATCCTAAAGTCCCCTCCTTTTCTACTCATCTTCTTCAGTGAAGAGTCCCAGTTATACATACAAGAGGCTTTCCACAACACTAAATATTCTGCTTTTTTCCCTTGGAAGACCCTCAGTTTTTGCTGCAGCTCTTCATCACTGGCCCTTTTCTTCCTAGCCCGGCTGTGAGCATCAGCTGTGCCTTTAGTGCTCAAGATCTTGTAATGTCCATCAAAAGGCGAGTTTTTACACCAAAAACTTGGTGCACCAGGATTTGGTTTTTCCACTAATTTTTTTATCATTCACTTAACAGCACAAAAGAATCGGTGCACTATCTCCCAGTGCTCATATTCACCTCTCAATGCAGCAGTTCTGCAGCAATTTAGTAGAAATAGCTTATTACTTCGTGATAGCTGGTATTAACCATGCTGGCTTTTATGCCATGTTAGTCTAAAATGGGTATGTATGAGTGTGGTATCTCCATCTGCAACTATATGCATATGATTTAAAGCAGGGTATCCAAATAAGAATTTAGAATAAGAATTTAAAGCAGGGTATCCAAATAAGAATCGTAGTCACTCACTTTGTAAAATGGCAGCATTAAAAAGCTGCCACTCCATTTTGTAGTTAGCACTGGGCTTTTCAGCAGCTCTCTAAGTGCAACTTAGCATTATTCATTCAAAGATCTTAGTCTTTGAATGAGCCCAGCACCTAAATATCCTGATTTAGACACCAAGGTGTGTGTGAGTGGTAGATTCATTTGGGCATCTAGTCCTTGGAAAGAGCAGCTGGAAGCCATGAGAGTTTCATTTAAATGCTGAAGTAGGATCTGAGCTCTTCTGAAAGTCAGATATTTAGGGGTAAAATCTATTAAGCATTCAGGTCAGCGAGAATTATCAACTCTGTTGGACAGGATACATTTGTTTTACTAGATAAAGCAGCAATCATTTAGCTGTTTTTCTCACAGCAAGAAATGCCATGTTTCATGAATTTCTGAGTGTGGCCAAATCCTGTATGCTTTATCTTCCCTCTGTATTTGCTACATGAAAGAAACAGGTAAGGTTTGCAATAAGACAGAGAACTAGCTGAAAACCTGCTGTCAAGATTGCAGATTTGAAATAAAACACGTATTCTGGAAAGCTCTACTAATTCAGCAAGAAAAAGTGAAATCTGAAGACTAAAAATATCAGCCAAAGGAAGACCCTATATAAAATGTGTGCTATTCTGCTAAACAGTTTCTACTCCAATGATGCTATTAGGGTAGTACTTTAGGCGTTGCTACGAAGATCTGAAGTGTGTCGAGCAGTTTCCTCAGTTAGGGAAACTTATTTGACATCTCTGAACGTGCCATTTATATATTGCATACGTAGCAAGAAAAGATTGATTTATTGGTGTAGCTGGTTCCTGAGTAGAATAGATTTATATATCCAACTCCGATTTATCTATTACCTTTTGGGAAGGGTAAGAGGGCAGAGTTTGTGTAATTGAAGAAAAGTAGTATTTGCTCCTTACTGGTTATGGAAAAAAGCTTCAGCTTTTTTACAATCTCTGCAAAAAAACAAAGAATTCCCAGCTTAAAATGTCTTATCACACAATTTCTAGCAAAAAAGCTTTAATTGTACCAAACATGAGGTTCACCATGCTCTGCCCATGCCAGTTTCATCTTTGCCAGGATCCTGTCTATCCTATTAGGTAGCACAGTTTTATTCTTTAGGCTGGTGCATAATCCTGGAGGAACAAAGCTGCCAGCGCTTACCGTTTTATGGAGTTTCATCTGCTATTTACTGTTTCCTCTCAAGGCCACGAGCCTGAGAATATTACACGCCCACCCACACATACAAACACATTTTCCTTTTAATTGCATTCCTAGTCCTGGAGATTACAGATCATAATTTTGGAACTGCAAACTCTGCTCATCCCGAAATACCGAAACCAACCGAAGATGCGTGCAACCTTTGGATCTTTTCTGGGATTTTTGGGGCGTTGGGGGGCAAGGTGGGGAGAGGAAGACTTCTGATTTGGGAATGTTCCTGGTAGGCCAAGTTTACCCCATTGCAGCTTATGCAACAGCTCTGACTCACTCTCTGCAACCCATCTGCCAGGATGCATCCTGCTCCTGCCACAGCAGCACCTGGAGAGGCTGCAAGGGGCATCCAGGCTTCTGCCACCTGAGGATTGTGTGGCTGGGAAAGAAAAATGTATCACAGAGGCTGCAAAATTAACCTGGAAGTGGCGTGCACACTCCAAGGGTGAGAAGAATCCAGAAGCTGCCTAGGAAGGACCAAGCCCTTGCAAAGATGGATCACGGGAAGCCTTTCTGGAGGGGGATCACTGGAACATCAACACTGTTCCCTTAACACATTCACAGGCAGCAGCATCACCTCGGGTGAATTGAGAGCTCCAAAGCTGGAAACACAACCCACTAAAACCATTTGTGATGATGGGCCAGCTGCAGTGGAAATGTCATTACAGCTGATGTCTTGGCTTGCTTCAACTGTCATTTATGTCCCAGCATGGTAAAATTGGCCTTTATTTTGCATTTATTGAAGAGTGATTTAAAATACTTTCACACCTTTTTTTTTCTGTCAGCAGAACGTACTTTGGAGACTTCATTTGTTTTGTTCTTTTTGTCATTTTTTAAAGCCAGAGCCTTTAAAAAGTCAGCAATTTCCATGAGAAGACAAATGTTAAATACTTCAATAAATACAAATCATGGAAGAAGTGAAATTATTAAACTTTCTCCCCTCTTGGAAGCGAGAGATAATTTCATACCTGTGGGAGGTGCTGACTGCCCAACCGTTTGCTTAAATATATTATTTGAAGTATTCTTAAAAATACTGTTCCCTCATAACATTGAGCATCCCCATTACCCTTACCATCAAAATAATTTTCATTATGAATGCAGGGCATTCTCACTTGATTCGTGACAATAAGGAAAATGGAAAGCAGACAGAAAATCACGAATGATTGTGCAGTGTTTCTGTGATGCTGAGTATGAAAGTCCAGAAAGGCCAAGCTATTCTTCCATTGTGGGCCATCCTACTTAATTATTGTGAGAATCAAAGGTTCTTCATTTCTTGATCACCCTTGAAAAATCAACAACCACCAGCAGCCTCGCTGTAAAATTATCAGCCCTCAAGTTCTAAGCTGAAGTGAAAAACAATGCTCAAAATATAACAAAGAAGGTAGGAATACATCTGCCTTTGTAAACAAAATCACACTGATGACTAAATGGCATTCATGCTAATACTGCCAGAGGCAAAACTGTGACCTGAGAAAAAACATCAATCTCTTTTTGTTGCTCTAGCCTCATTGGGATTGCTGTATATATTAACATCCAGATTTTTCCCATACATCAGTTGCTACTACTGCTTCATATTTTCTCCCTTGCAAGGTCAAAATGTATCTCATGGAGTCTTGCTATTAAAAATAAGGAAAAAAAAAAAAAAAAAGAAAAGAAAGATTTGTTTCCAGTCAGCTCAAAGTCACCATGAAAGACAGACTGATCTGAACACGGAGCAGCCAGAGAAAGGAGCTTCAAGCAGTAGGAGCAGGGATGGTAATGGAGCCACACTGAAAGGTCAATACAGCTCTCAAATTAAATTAAAAAAAAGAAAAAGAACCTGCTCTATACTTCCTTAGATGTTCATATCCCTGTGAGGATTGCAGCTCTAACTCAGCAGTGACACACACAAACCTCAGCAGGCTCCTGTCCCATTTGGCACATCCCAGCCTGCTGCTGGAGGCGTGCAGGGTACCCCAGTAAAGCACGGTCTGGGGACCCTGTCTATCCCCTCACCCCTCTGGTAGTTCAGCCTCCCCCACGTTTATCTGCCGAGCAATTCAGCGCTGCCACCCGCGAGAAGCTGGAGACGACAAGGATCCGCTGCGGATCACACCGCGGCAGCTCTGCCAGAGCCACCCACTCTCACAGGATGGTCTGGAGCAGAGCCTGGGCTGACCATAGCTTATTGCCCGCCCAAAAAAAGGCAGGACGGTCCCACCCTCATCCGTGCCTGGGGGACAGGGATCCCTCCAATTCCAAAAAAGGTGGAATTTGTTATTACCCAAGCGGTGCAAGTGACACCAATCTGGCTCACAGGTGTTGTGATAAGCAAGAACCCTTGGAATATCTCTCATATTCCCAATACTATCTTCTTTTGAGTGTAAATTTTCCCGAGATGCAAAGTAGACTCAAAAAAACCTATGAAGTCTAACAAATCAGTCAAAGCCATCAACTAAGATTGCCTTGAAACGTTATAGAAAATAACTAAATTTAGGATTTGAACAAGGTCCAGGCAGGATGAGTTTCAATTGCTTTCAGATGTGACAGCAAAATTTGAATAGTCATAGCTGTTTGTAAATTGAGGCAAGAGCCATAAATCTCTCTCTCATTTGTCAGTTCAGTTATGTTCCAGTTCTGCTGCTCTACTCAAATGCTTGGCAAGATTATGCTTCTGTGTTTTATTTCCTAATCTGACCATTATGGTAACTAATTTATTTCTATGTAATTTAATTATCTTTAGCTGTTCTGCATCCTCGGTGCTCTCTGACTACTCCATTTCCAGCTATTTAATTTTCACTCTTCTCCTGCATTTGAATGATTGCTCTTTACATAGATTGCTGGCATGGAAATGTTGCTTAACTTGTAGCATCTGCTGGCAGACCCATTATTTTATTTCAATACATCATCTGGCCAAGGGGATGGACCACAGAACTTTGATCTTTGGTCCTCAGGGTTTGCATTCAGAAGCCATTATTTTCTTACTGATGTTAACAAAGTTGCTCTGCTCTTTCCATCTCTTGGTTCCTGCTCCTGTTCCACCAGCAGGTACTATTTTCAAAGCAGAGAGTTTCCTTGATCCTTGCAAGTCTACCTTTAATTCCTTTATTTCAGTTTTAAAATCCTGCCAGGCCACTGGTGGGAGATTCAAGTTGAGGAGAACCTACTCCCCCCACTGTGAAACACCAGTTTCACAGCTGAACCCTGTGGAATGCAGATTTCACCTCTACCTACAATATAAATTCATTCCCCCTTCAAAGTCCTCACAGAGGCTCAGCAGTAGATTTGGCTTCTTGCAGGGCAGCCTTTCCTCAGAGCTGCCTCCAGCTCCTGGGTGCTCCCCTGCCACGTACATCCCTCTTCCCAATGCATAGCAACTGCAGGATCCAGGCATCATTTCTCTTCTTTAGCATTCTCCCTGTGTCACCTTTCTTACAGCTGTTCTATTTGTAAAAGTATAATAACCTAAAATGTGGCATTGGGATAACAGAGGCATTTCACACAAACTTGTCTTCATTTTAGCCATGTGCATTTGTGTCTCAGAGGAAAGCAGCATTCCTCACACCTTTCTTTTCAACATTTTTCTAAATTAATAAGTCTCAAAGTAGAATAGCAGCCGATAAATTTACTTATTAGACAACAGCTGCCAAAACTTGCCACTAACAGGTGTATGTAGGACATATTTCTTCACAGTAAAGAAGAAATTTAATCTCCAAATTATTTCATTTGGCACTAAGAAGTTCTTTATTCTAAATATATCTGAACAAAGTTTCCACACAAGTTTTACCTTTGTGGTATATTAAAAAAAAAAAAAAAAGTTTAATGGGCTGTTCTAAGGGCAAACTACAATTGCCAGATGATATCTTAAATAATTCAAAACATATTCCAGTTTTCTGGAGATCTTTCTGAAAGCCTGTATACTCTTCCCACTTTTTTTACCCACTTTTCCTTCTTGGCTATCATCCTAATAGACCATGCAGCACCTCTCACCTGTTTTGCTTCAAAACTAGTTACTGTCCACTCCCTGAAGTAGGAACTCAGGTGCTATTCCCCAGTTTGAAGATATTTCAAGGGTGAGAGAAAGCTGAGTATGTAGAGAGATGACAGGATACAAGTTGGGTCTGGCCAGCAGCATGAAAGAATATGGTCAGCTGGTCTGGCTTGCTCTGAATTTCTTTTCTTTTTTTTTTTTTTTTTTCCTGAAGACATCAGCAGAAATCACACAGTGATTCCTCAGTGTGAGTTTACAGAGAGAACATGATGCCCACGCTAAGAAAACCAAAGTGAATTTAAGCCATCCACTGAGAAACTGGCAGCCTTTGAGTGAAAGCTGAAAGCCTGGTGGAGTTTGCTGGTGGCAGGGATCTGCCAGCTGTGCTGACCCTGCTCCCCTTGCACATCACTCCTCTGTGCCAACCCTGCTGCTCACAAACAGCCTTGCCCTAGACAAGATTCCAGGGACAGGCATGATTTATCCTGCAAACACTGCTCCTGCCTGCTGGAGGTGGGCTTGATCCAGAGCAGGGAGGATATTCTGCACTTTCTCCTCAGCGGGACCTTTGCAGACATGGGGCTATTAGAAACAGGAGCCAGGTGTCTGTGGGAATATCAACTGGTACCAGGAGCTGACAGCAGACAGAAAGAGCAAGAACAAGCAGGAAGGCGAGAGCATAAAAGTCTACAACTGCAGTGCAACAGGAGCCTGAGGTCACAACAGGGACTGTTGTTTCCTGGCAGGAGAGAAATAGTAAATCGATGCTTCATTCTGATCTGGTGGCTGGCTGACATCTATGGCACCCTGCCACAGGTGGCTCACACGACAGCCTCCTGCTGTATATCTTCCACACTTAGGAACATTACAAGGAGCAGAACAGTTTCCACAAGATATATTGTGTTTGTGTTTTCAGAAGCCTCTAGAAGCTCACAATAAAACCAAACCAAACCAAACCCAAACCAACACCCCAGCATACAGGTAGCTGAGGTCTCAGAAGCAAGGAAATTCCAGAATTGGCTTGAATAGGACAACCTTAGTTTTGTTTCTTTTTAACTTTTTATATATATGCTGTCTTAAATGCAGGAGAAAACATTAGATGCTTTAAAACAAAACACCTAGAATTATGACATATATTTGAAATCTGGGCGGGTGGATTTGGGTGTTTGGTTTTGTTTTTCAAACACAAAATCATGCAACTTTTCTACTCTATCTACATGTTTCAAATTGCACTCATCTGTCCCAGAAGATGCTTACCTGGGAACCTTGTATTTCAAATATGTAAACAAACCCACCAGTTTACAGCCCAAAAATACACCCCAGAAGGCACATTCTGATTTCCTTGGCACTGCCCCTCAATCCAGCTCTAGAAATGGACCCCCAGCCAACTAATTTACTCTAATGCCAACCAAGGAGCAATTTTGCTGTGCTCCAAATCCTTGTTCTGCTTTCCTTGCCAACCCAACCAAGAGCAGGGACAGAAACTGCCCTAAAAACAGGCAGTGGTCCCTGGATCCTTTAGCCTGACCCTCAGGCAGGAGAGTGAGGATGCATCAGCAGACCTGTGCTTGTGACAAGGTAAATTGTGAGCAAGCTGATGTGAAATTGCCAGGTACGAGGCACCTGCTGGTTATGACAAATTTTGTTTGCTCCGTTATTGAAGGCAATATAAAACCAGGGCATTACACAGCTTCTGCACTTACATCCAGTGTAGAGAGGGATTTCTTACAGGGACATGTGCCTCCAGTATCACTGCTTCAGTATTTATCCCTGGCTCCATGCACTTTTCTGCTTATAGCCCACACCCAGTAATGCAACACTGCCTCTTTTACAATTAGAATGTGGATTTTTTCAGCTCAGTTAACTGATGGAGCTTTCAATGGAAACCTTCGAAATAAAGGTCCCCCAAATTTTGCCACAAAGACACCCAGTCTAAGTACAGATCTGGATGTTACAACCCTGGGTTTTGTCAGAAGTTCTCAATGTCACTGTAAAACCATTTATGTTTTAATATACCAAATGGACATGCCTATATATTGGATTTTGTTGTAGATATATTGATGCAAGGTGGCATCAATTTTTTGCCAGAAATCAGTGGCTGTAAACACTCCAATTTTACTACTTAAGCTTACAAAGCAAATTACTACTCATCTGTACTTAGGAGTCCATTTAAAGAGGTAATACTTGCAAGTGCTAATTTTGCATAAACTCTGGTAATGTTTATTAATGAAAGAGACAATATAGTACCAATTAGGAAATGTTCAACAGCTAGTTAATAATAGACAAAAATAATCCTATTTGCCTCCTCAGCTGTCTTTGCAAATGTTTAACACTGAAGATATCCAAGCTCAAGTAGCCTAAATAAAGAGGCTTTTTCTCCATACATGCCTTTCTGTCCTTGAATGTTTAGCTCATATAGGTCAACAACTGAGACTTATGAAGGTAAAGCCTAACTACACATTTCCTTTCACTTCTGCACTGTCACTGTATGTTGTCAGGGGCTACGTAATGACAAAAGCATCTCCAGTTCAGGGGGAGATCAGGACATGCAGCCCCTGCTGTACTGGAGATGACATTCCTCCTTGATCAGCATCTCCACCTTGACTCGTGCCTGCTGTACCACGGCAGTGCCACTCATTCTGGCGGCACCTCTCTATTTTCTCTTTTTCCAGTTCTATCCCTGCACAGTCCAGGCTGGGTTAGCACTCTTACACAAACTGTGAGGAACTGTATCTCAAGAGGATGCAGGAACCCTGATGACACATGCCAAGGTCAGCCTGGTGCACGTGCAGGAACAGCAGTTTGGGCAGGCAGTGTTTTCCCTCTCTCCCTAGCAGCTCTGCACTAACACAGCCTCCAGATCAGCTCTCAAGTGCTGGGGAATGCTGAAGTCACTGCTGGGGGCTGCAAGAGACTCGACAGCATTGCTTCAGTTGCCTGTTTCTGCTCAGCAAGGAGCTGCCCAGAGAGAGACTTCAGACCATTAAGCAGAATCCTTTCTCTCTGGGAGATGTACCCTCTCTGTCCTTGCTTCCTCTCATTCACATTTCAGTGCATTATCCAGCTCTTCCACAGCAAGACTTCAGAGAACCACCCTCCTTCAAGGCATGTTTAGTTGAAATTTGCTGCGATTTACTCACACCATGGGAGGAACAGTATTTCACTACAGCTCTTTTCAAAAATTAAATTAATTACAAGAAATACTAATAAATTAATATAATAATAATATGTTGCATTTTGCACATTATTTATATCATATTATAGCATAATAATTGTAATGAATACTTTTCTCTCTGGTGATCAGTGAGAGGACATGAAGTTGTGCCAGGGGAGGTTGAGGTTGGATATCAGGAAAAGGTTTTTCACCCAGCGGGTGGCTGGGCACTGCAACAGGCTCCCCAGGGCAGTGGTCACAGCACCAAGCCTGACAGAGGTTAAAAAAATAATTTTTGGACTATTCTCTTGGGCAAAAGGTGCGACTCTTGGGGCTGTCATGTGAAGGGCCAGGACTTGAACTTTGATGGTCCTTGTGGGTCCCTTTCAAGTCAGAATGTTCTATGATTCTATGAACTACTGAGGTCTGCTCTTCTCCCTTCCCTCAAATCCATAACACTGAGTTGTGTTTTCTTTAGGGTCCTTCCCACAGGCTTGCATGACATGGAGATTAGCAGACAATGCAGAAGTGTCTGAGAGCATTTCAGCAGGAAACAGTGTCAAATTAACCAAGTTAACATGATAGATTGTGATAAATTGAATGCCTGGGGTGCTATGTGCCTGAACTATGTGGTGCTGTGTATCACAGCAAAAGTTTTTTCCTAAAAACCCCTAACTGGGCAATTTCAACCATATAAAAATGCTACTAAGCATACCTTTTCTTGTTGTCACACACTTTCTTCTCCTTCTCAGCAGCTATAAAACATATGGTTTACAGTGCTAAGAGCCTCTGTAAATCATGCAGTAATACCTGTGGGTTATACTTAGTCACAGACACATCTTCAGCTGATGTCAATTGTTGTAACAGGCCTGACGTCAGAGCTGAGATTATTTGCAGCAGCTGGGCATCTGTGCTCAGCACTTACCAAAGCAGGCAAATGAGAATGGATTTGGCTTTAGGGTCAGGGGAACATTAAAGTAGAACTTGGTGTGGAGAAATTAAAGCCAGCCAAATGACTCAGATCTGGTCCTTGTCTGCTTGAGAGCAGTTCTGTAGATATAAACCTGTTAATCTTGACTTTCCTGCTCGCTGCCCCTGCTGCCCTTTGCCTTATACAGCATAAGCCTAAAGAAACATCTCTGAAACAAAATGAATACATACAGAAATAACCTTTGAGAGGTGTTTAACATTTGTTTCACCCTCTAAAAAGAGAGGGTGACAAACACCTTTCACAGGAGCAGCGAGGACAATGCTCAATCTTACAAGCTTCTCTATACAGGCAGGAAAGGGAAAGCTTGAAGAAGCATCTCCACACTATACTTCACCCACCAGAGAAGAGAAACTTCATCCAGTTACCTCCCAAGGATGGACAGAAATGTCTCCTGGACTAAAATCACAGCAAGACTCCAGGCCTCCTCTCAGGGTAAGTTTAGTAGGAGCCTTCTTTTAGAAAGAGGGTCACAGCAGCTAAGTAAGAGTGCTACAGCCTAGGGGGAAACCTCCTTCACAGCTGGGAGGGTTTCCCAAGCCACTTCCTAAGCAAAGTTCCAGGCAGCCCTCACAATATTCTAAGTTATGCATTGCTGCACTGCATATAAACCTCACAGCCAAGGTTCTTGCAACTTCCACACTATATTTTTATAACAGCAGAACGTAATAAAGAGTCAGGGGAAAAAAAAACCAAAAAAGTAAAACACACCATAACCATCTAATACAAAAATAACCTCAACCTTCTCTACCTGCAGGAAGCTGTTGATCTCACAGGGTTAAAAATTATTTTTCAGTCAATCTCATTTCGCATCCCACACACTAGAACTTATCTGACATGAAAGGGAATAGATGGATATAAATATAGCACATGAAGTGCAGCATTAACTTTAGTACAGACAAATTACATTGAAGACTGTCAACATTTAGTCTGGCACAACTGCTGTACTGCTACAACATTTGGGGGAAGAAATGAGGGACTCAGGATGGTCTCATTTCTCTCCTTCCAATAGGTCACTCAAAACTGAATCCTGTGTTAACCCACCCTGGGCTTTGGGGAGCCTCAGTGGAAAGATGTTATTTGTGAAGGCGCTTGTAAGAGCAGCTCCGTGGGGTCTGCACAGGAAAGAGGCAGCACTTTGTGGAGCTCCTTGTGGGAGTGTAACAGCTCATCTGGGAGAAGCCTCTACTGCAGCACCCACCAGGAATGGCAGCTCCCCCTGACGTAGCCCTGCTTTCCGAAGGTGTTCGCAATGCAGGGGCTTCTTCGTTTTGTTTCTGTTTTAACAATCCTGAGAGCTTAACAATTTCTTTCATTTAGAGGAGGAAAATCAAAAAGAGAGCCAGAAAACCCAATTTCCTATTTATTTTTAGTGCCACTTAATGTGCATCCTGCTAAGCCAACAATCATCCCAGCGTGAGCTGACTAGAAGCAGCAGCAGGTAGCTTCCTGGCTAGCTGGCAAGGATCAGAGTGGATAAAAGAGAAATAAGACTAGGTTTGCCATGCAGAGTAAACCCAAGCAGGGAATTTCACTTGTGCTCTCCACCCACATTACAAAGAGCTTTTTTTTTTTTTTTTTTTTTTTTATGGCAGGGCCCTTTAGCTCAAGATATAAACCCCCAATGGTCCCCTGAAAGATTTCACAAAACCAAATAACTGCTGTGAAAGCACCTCTGGTGCCAGGGCCTGCCTTCTCTTCCTCATCTCTGCTTGCTGCAAACCCATTTCAGAATCACCTGGGGGAAGCAGCAGGGGCAGCTTCTCGCAGACAGCAACAGAAGTGGAATTTTGCAGCGAAGGCCCTGTACCCCACAGAGATGCTTCCAGGTTTGACTCACATCTGCTGGCTGGCTTAGCAGCAGCTGGTCTCTGAAACACAGGGCAAAGGGTTTAGTAGCCAGTGCTCAAAACACTGTCATAAAACTGCTCTTTTACAGACACCTGTCCATTGGAAGAAAAGTGTGCTCTATTAGCTGCACAGAGCTTTGAAATTCCAAGGTCAGATCTCTGTGTGAAGATAGGCACATACGTATATGGAAAAGCAACAGAGGGGAAAAAATGCTCAAAGGGAACATTTGTTTCAACAGCAGCATTTTCAATTTTTTTTTTTTTTTCAGAAAAATAAATATTATATTATTATGAGCTTTATCCACTGGGGGAGGGCTTGCTAGGAAAAAACTATACTGACAAGCCTTTCTGATACAAACAGCCATTCAAGTCAGGTACCTGCCAGCCAAAATAATGCACATGCAAATGCCTTACTACCCAAATCAAACTGGAGAGCTGTTTGTTGGGTATAGGACTTTGGAGAAATAAAAACTTAATCACTTTTTAATCCAGAACAGTGATGCTGTTCCCAGGACAAACTCCCTCCCTGCTAACTTGGATGAGGGCACAGGAAGACAGACACAAGGACTAAAGGAGGCAGGCAGGACTCCCACCTCCTGCCAGGAAAAGCCATCACACAACACTGCTCATTTTCCATATCGAGCTTGACATATTCTCTGCCATGCTCCCATCAGAGATTGCTAACAAGCTGCTACTTAAACATTGTCCAATAGACCATTCACAAGTGTAATGCATATTTAGCCTCACCTTTATCATTAGGGGAGATAATCTGGGGCTTTGGTGCAAAAAGACAAGGCTCTATACAGAGAGTACCTTCCCCCCAGAGTTTATGGTTTCTACTATGCAGTCACTCATCATGGGCACAAAACAAGTGTAATAGGGAAAGTAAAGCATGAAAATATGCTGGGACAAGGGCAGCAATATCCCTCAAATGTGAGCACCTTAATGTTGAACCAGCAGAAAGTTACAATCATGCATTTTTTTTTTTTTTTAGAGCAAGATGACACTCTCCAGACACACAATTATGTCTTTTCACTGACAACTTGCACCCAGGGACCAAACACAACAAAAGAGATCACACTTTGGAAGTGAACTTATAAATCACAGCAATTCCTACAGAAATACACAACCCTTGGATTAAGGCCTGCCAAGCAACCTGCCAGTGAGCAGGTGCCAGGACACCAAAACATACTCTGCATTTTGGTTGTAGGAGAGTGCTCATGACTTTGCACCTACCTCAGAGGAGACGAGCAACAGAAAAGGCCCTGCCCTTCCCCAAGGAATTTAAAGAGCCCAGATGTGTCTCCTGGGAAGGCCATCAGGCAAGTGCTAGCAATCAACAGCATCTCCAGTTCCACTAACACTTTGCTTAATGAGATTAGGTTCATTACAAGCACTTCACTCTGGTTTGCTGTCCCTCTCCCTGTGGAAAAACAACTGCCTGCTCTGCCAGGAGCTAAGCATGGGACTGCAGTTATCCAGACAGGATTTCCAGCCCTTGGGGATGGTATCAATCCCCTCTCAGTGCATCCAAAGAAGACAGTGAAAGGCAGATGCAAGTAGTAATTTCAAATATTTTTTTTATCTTGTCAACAGAATAACACCCAGAACTTACACTGAAAGCAAAATACAGGAGAGGGATAATCCGCCAAGCCGTTTTACCTCTATATCTCAATTTAGTGTTAAGATTAGGTGACACAGAGATAAATCCCCTGTCTCTCTCTTCCTCCACTTGTGAGGAAGAATCTGCCCTCAGAAAACTCAGATTAACCCCCGAGTTCACCAGGGGGCTGAACCATAGCAGCAATGGCCTCCACACATGCATTCTGCAATTCTGGTGACAGGACTATCAAGAGCAAGGGGACAATTCTTAGTGCCAAGGCCCACGCTGGGACACAGCAAGCTGACAGCAGCATTCACAGTGGCTGTCACACAACTGTAGCAGGACTTGTTTTGCACAACTCCCCTCACAGTGTGACATCCATCCAATGTCAAAACACATCTGGCACTCTTTGTCAATCACCAGAGTCAGCCCGACTCGGAGGCATGGAAAAGAATGGATGGGACACTGAGCCTGCTGGGACACTCAAGAACACGAGATGAGCTAGGTAAAGTGCATCCCAGGATGCCAGGTTCAGCACTGGCATAGTGGAAGCTGTAAATACCTTATGTTTTAATTGGCTTGCTTGTGAAGTGGAGTAAATACCTCATAATAATGGGCATGCTGTTGGTCTAAATCCAGTCATATACCGTGTACCCCTCTGAGAAGATCTGGGCACACTGCTTACAAAATAGCCCATCCATGGTGGCAAGTCCTGGCTGCCAGCAGGAAACACCCAGAGCTCTGTCATTTGCTGAGCAAAGTGCTCAGAGGTGTGTACATCACAGAGCCAGCATTACACAGAGCATTTGTTAGCAAGGGAAATTATTGTAAAATGAAGGCAAACCTGGTGGGAAGAAATGCTGATGTCCAACTTCAGTTCAGCAGGCTGAATGATTTCTTTATTGTAACTATGCTATAATACATTAATATACTATATAAAGAAAGAGACTAAAACTACAAACCTACTTTTCTCACTACCATATCTAACTACTCACAACTTGTGACCCTGTTCTGGAGAGTCCAGCCACAGGTGGGTTGGATTGGCCATCAGGCTCCAACAATCCTCACCAGAATCCAATCAAGCAATCAGCCCAGGTAAACAATTCTCCAAACACATTCCACATGGGAAAAACAAGGAGCAGAAATAGAAATTGTTTTCTCTTTCTTTCTCTCTGTGCTGCTCTATGAAAAATCCTGGGAGAGAGAGAAGTGTGCTGCCACAGGAAATAGCCCATGCCTCCTGAAGGCCAAATCAGCTCCTTCCTGGAGATGACAGTGATGGACAAGGGAAGTGTGAGGCCCTTCACTGGCCTGGGCAGGCTCGGGGGTGTCTCATAGCACCCGTAGGTTTCTGCTGAGCCCATGCACAGACATTATCATACTGCTCCTGAAGGTGGATCAGCCCATACAGGGGCAGTGGCTGTTCTCCCTTTAGCTTGCAGCAGTGTGCCAAACACCCATTTGATAGACATGCACCACTGCCTGCGGGCCAGCTCAAATTTGACTCCAAAATGCACCACATGGCTCTGTTTGAAGCAGGTTGCAAGGGTAACACATTAGAGAAAAAGGCTACAACACAACTAATATATTCTGTTAGCTTTAATCAAGTTCATCACACCGGAAAACTTGCTGATTCTAAGGAAACATTTGTCATTGGGATTCCTGCCTCTTTTGTTTTGCTTTTAAGCTTAAAAACACCCAAATAGCAAACCAGCAAGTGGCTAACCCAAATAGCAAACCAGCTAGTAGCTAAGTGATCCCAGGGAGCTCCCCGCAAGTTCCTTCCGTTTACAATAAGCTCAGCAAGAGCCCATCTCCACACTGAATATTGGATATGGTTTCCAGCTGGTCATGCAAGGCATCAAGAGAAGAAATTACCAGGACAGGAGACCTGTCAGAGCCATCCTCTGTTGCAGAATGTCCTTTCACAGAGATGACATGCGAACTGCAAATAGGACAAAAAGCCTGTGACACAGCCACCCCAGACAGGATTTGTTTCTCACTGACTAACTGTGAGTTCAGCTTTTTTAAAGCCAGTTTCTGTCTCTTTACATATTGTGCTGCTCTAGGAATTGCAAAGATATGGAACATTTTCCCAGGTACACATTCATAACACAAAACAAAGAGGAAGCTACAGGAACATAACAGAAAATGTAGGTCACGTTCAAAAATATTATCAGGAGTATGCAGAGTATGTCATACCTCTACAATGAGCTTTGCTTTCATAAAAATTAATTAGGCACACATTTCCAGTATTGCTTTTCATTTCTGTTGCCTCAGCTCTTTGGTGTCACATCTCAGACAGCTTGGCCCTGCTATTCATAAGCACTGATCACAATCACAGTGACTGGGAGCTGCCCTCTGAAACAGAGATTTTGATGTCTCAAAGTCCACATTCTGCCTCTTGTCTTGGATGAGAAAGCAGGTGACTATTGCAGGAATGCCTGTAATCTCCAATGAAAGGGACAGCAGAGACACAACAATGATTCTCCACTGGTGGTAACAATGAAGGGCAATCACAGGAAGACCAGCAGAAAACCACTGCAAAGAAATCTATTTTTTTTTTTAATTACATACTAAGTGGAATTTGACGTAAGGAAACACTTCACACATTAGTTTCAGAGCAAAAGTTTCATTTCATCCCCTGAAGTAGAATACTGATTGCTCAAACCACATATTTTCCAATACATGGCCCAGCTACAGATCAGTTAAATGTTCACAGGCATCACTCTAACATTTCTCAATTTTCTTTCTCACTTCTCTCCCTGCCTGCTATTTCTGCCTTCAGGAATCTCAATAACTCTAGTATTGCTTCTGGTTTTTATCACCTATATTTGAAGATGCATTTATACAATGAAGGAGCAAGTTTAGAACAAGGAATTCTCCGAAGTTTACTATGGGAGACAAGATCACAGCAGATATGAGAGTCAATTCACAACATATTTTATGTCCTTCTCAATTCCATGGATGAAAAGTTGTAAAGGGAAGATGAACCTCTCTTGCTTCCATCTTTTATGTATTCTTTAGTCCAAGAGCTAGGGAAGATTACAGTGTTGGACACATGACTATCACTGGAAAAGTAGTTTTCAAGACTAGAATGGAAGTAGAAGATTTTGGTTTAAGAAATGAGGGGTCAGGCATCTGTCCCAGATAAACACTAGGGGATGGGAATGCAAAGTTCCTTCAGTCCTGCATTAGTGCCTCTAACAGTCTCCAGTGCTGGACCTACCCAGCTACTACAGCTAAGTGGAGTCTCATCCAAATCCTACTGTCTTCAGTTTGATGAATATGGAAAACTGGACACCTCCCATATCTCTATTTATGCCATGCAAACTCATGAATACCCAGGAAAGTAATTCATGGTCCTGAGCAGGTCAAATCACAGATTTTCTAACCAGCAGTTTTTGTAGCCCCCAGAGAATAAACAGGGTTTGAGCCGAGCCTCTGAGCTTGGTGCTCAGGGAACCTCAGTTTATGTGTTGCACATGCAGAAAGGGAGTCTATCATAAAATAGTTTTTTTATTTCTGCCATATTTTCTCTAAAAACATAGAGTATACAATCATAAATGAAATCTTGCTATACCTCACTGTGCCAAGTGAGACAAAAGCCCCAAAGCTCTCATAAAAATTAAACCAAGACAAACTGTGCTCCAAATCCCCAGAAAATAAGAAAAACATTGGAACAGAGAAACATAATCCACTTGGCTCCTTTGTTGCTGCAGCACCAGGTATTCATGTTCTGATGGAAACTGATGGTTCATAATGTCATAGATAACAACTCGGCAGCATAAATGATAGCCCAGAGCAAATACATCATTGTGTGTTACTGCATGATATTCCCTGAATTTCTGCATGTTGATGCTCCTGAAAGTTTAACAGAAATTATTTGAGTGTGGGATATATTAAATTAATCTTCTTTCAAAACTCAAAACTGTACCTTTCACTTGCCTTTACTTCACAAGAACTAAAAACTAGAAATGTGGTCTTATAAATAATCAGCTAAAATCATATTTTCTGAACAGAGACAGAGCTTTTTGGTGGGGCTGTACTCAGATGTAAACACAGCCTCATATCACACAGGCATCATTTCAAAGCATTTTCCACATACCCGTTACATCAGACTGCTCTATGGGAGCAGGCTACTGTAAGATGAAACACTCCCAGTTATTTCTTCCTGCTTTTCCTACAAAGGGATATTCTAAGGTTTGGACACAGATACAGTTGTTGTTTCTGGAACAGAGCGTGAAAAACTGCAGCACATAACTTACCTCAGGCAACTGAGGCCATTGTTCATCCTGCCCCACCACGGATAAATGGAAGCACACGTTCTGTAAGCTTGTGGATATTTTATGTCTGCTGACCCCTTTGCCCCTTCATAGCTAATTCAGCAAACTAAAACTAAAGACATTTCCCACTAAAAAGATTACACAGGCAAAGACACAGATAATGATACAGCTGCTCACTGTGCTGCAGTAGTAGTCATTGCTCAGCTTTAGTCATCATATTAAAATAATTGACAGTTAATTACTTAGGCATTAAGATCAGTTTATCAACTCTACATTATCTAGCACGAAACCCATTGGCAGCTGGGCACTTGCTGTTTTGCAGTTGTGGAATGTCATTTATTAAGGAGCTTTGTCTTAGTGTTTGTTGCAACTTATATTAGTCCCTTGAACATTTTTTCCCTTTTAGCCAGCTAATGGCTGATCTTGCCTTTGTTGTGTTTTTCATACAAATGGACCTCCCTGGACCTCGTTTCATTCCCCCCTACAGCACACCTGATGGAGGACTGGAAGCAGGAAGTTTCCAAGGATGGTACATTCTCTTGGTGTGAACAAAGCCAGAGGAGATGCACGTGGGATAACATCCCTGACTGTTAACAAATCCTGGCACTTGACTCAGAATCAGACCGGAAAGACCTGGAGACTACGGTGTCCTTTGGAGAGGTTCCTTGCTCTGAGTGTAGCAGAGAAGAAACCCAGTTAAGTTGCTCTGACCACAGGTGAGCAAGGTGCGTGTCCAGAGAACTTTAACACCATGGATGGTAGCACAGCTGGAGGTGGGCAGTCATTAGTATTCACTTATTAGTATGTCCCTGCTGGACAACAAATGTATGAAAATAAAACTGCACAGCTTTTGGTTTAGTACCACAAATAGTTGTTTGTTTGGGGTTTTGTTGGTGAAATTCCCCATGGCAATTCATGACAATAAGGTTTCTGGCAATCCTAAGAAGGTATGTAAATAAAGTCATAAATGAAAAAAATAGAATTTCAAAGTCTATTCTTTCCATCTGCTTAAAGAAATGCAGCTCTCACAATCCTTACCCAGCAGATTACAGTAGACATTCTTTCCTGGCAGGCAGTATTGGTATTTATTATGGCTGCCATCTAAAATCTTGGTGGGAGGTTAACTTTCCCTACATATTTTGCTTGGAATTCACCTGAAAAAAAAAAATATAGCTGCAATTCTTTGCAGAGTGCAGCAAAAAGCCAACACTAATGCTGAAATCAAATAACTGAATGCAGGCTGAAAGCTCAGTCCTAGTTCTTCACAATCTCCCTTGCCTCTTGTCAAGGGGGCCTTGGGCAAGCTGCAGTCGTTCTCTGTAAAGCAGGAGTAATTCTATTTACTTACTTTGTGTGAGGAAGTGGGTAAAACTGAAGATGCATCATCCTAGGCAAGAAGAAATGTTTGAGGGAGCCAGCCGGGGTGGGAGGTGGGAGCAGACCTCTGCTCTGGGACCACGGCCACTTGTTCTTCCCTTCAACCACATGCTGGTGAGCAAGAAGCACAATTTGACTGGAGCCTTCCAAGCTCCCAGTAGGGTTTGTTCAATGGGAGACAGTAATCCACCCTTATGAATAACAACAAGTAGCAGGAGTTCCACTCTTACCAGCTGGAAAAGATCGAACAAGCTGCAGCTTTGTTAGAAACTCCTCCCCTCAAGGCTTTAACACCCAGAATCTTGAATGGCAAGTGCCAGACAAGCCTGCTGGGAAAGAAGAGACCCCACAACAGGCAGCCCAACAGCGTGGACACTTGTTTTCTTTAGGAAAGAGTCCCCTAATGAGTTGTATGGCTGCTAGTTAGGTAACACTAGTAATTGTTACAATTTCAAATAAATTAATAGGACATCACATCACATCACCAAAGCCCAGCTATTTTAAGCCATTAAGTCACTCTCACTCTCCAGTGTGTGTGTGAGGGAAAAATCTGGGAAGAGATATGTTGTTTTAGCATGGCAAGCAGTTTAATTCAAAATTGCACCACTTTTAGTTCTATTTGTAAATCTTTATAAGATTTATGAATCAAGACAATTTAAGTGACTCAGCTCACCCATTCTCATGTTACTTCAATAATAAACAACGACACGCTGTGTTTTGGATGGATATCCATCATTGAAGCACATAAAATTAAAAGATTATTTTATTTCCAGCTTCCGAAGCTCTGCCTGTGGACTGAGTCCAAGCATGCAAAATTTCACCCTGCAAGTATTTGCCAAAACTGTAGCCACCTAATTAATAAGGGCTTTGTTGTGGTAATGATGCAGACTACACCTATGTGTGCTACAAACAGCAAGAAAACTGAGTTAGGACCATTCACAAATTCTTTTTTTGTAAATATATGTACGCTGACAAAATGAACACAATTAAAACCTCAGGCTGAAAGTGGAAGGTGGAATTTGAACAGTTCAATTTAATGGACCTGGATGATGAGAACTGGCCACGTGCCAATGCGTGACTCAAATCTAGACAAGCTGCAAGCCTTGTCTCAACTTTGGTTTGCTGTTGAACGCTTCTGAGTTGCTCCTCATGCAATGAATCAATCAGTAAGTCCTAGCTGGGCATGGTGATGCCCAGCACAGAGGTGGCTGTGCCAGCACCAAGGGCTCCATCTGAAAGCCTGCAGAGGGCATTCCAGAGGTGCACTCCACGGTGCTGTTGTGCAATCCCATCACTTTTGCTCCCAATTCCCTCCAAACACGTTATGCTGCTCCTGGACCCTGCTCAGGGATGCACAGCAGGTCCCTGGCCAGACAGAGCTGCGTGCAGTGAGAGCACAGTGCGAGGTATGGGCAGCGCTGGCCTCTCCTCCCTGACTTTCACGCCTGCAGCAGCCGACCTGGCATGCTGCCCTCCCCCTCACACCCTCCTGCCTTGCCCTCTGGCAGCAGTCTCACAGCCACTGGACTGTGAAATAGGTCCTTTTTCGGTTTTGCCTCCTTGATGAGCTGTGATACAGGTGAAGAGAAGGAGCAAGAGGCTGTGCCAGTGTTGGCGGGAGCTGTGCTTGTTGTCCTGTCCATTCTGAAGGAAGTGTTTCCCAGCAGCAATGCAGAGGCCATGTCCGGTCCCACTCGAACTTCAGAACGTCACAAGGACACCTGAAACAAGGAGAAAACCAGGAGCTGCTGCACACTGGTGCAGACATCTCTTTTTGGTGCTCTGAATGCTGCTCTCTGGAGGCAGGAGTCTCAAGGCCCTGGTGAGGACAGTGCTCCACATGTGGAGCCACCTCTCCTGCTCCCTCCCATCCCATTTCCTTTGGCCACCCAGGCAGCTGACAGTATCCTCCCACCTCCGCTCACCTTGTATTCTGTCCTCCTTTGGCAGTGGGAATGTGCTGGCCACATGCCCCAACACGTTGGCCACAACTATCTCTAGGCAGAGCCTTACCCATCAGAATGGTGCTCCCTTCAGAGCCAGGGGGGTGGAAGGAGCCAGCAGCCAGCAGGAGACAGAATTAATGACCTTTCTTACCTCATTAGTTGAACGGTTAGGCATCTGGTTTTGACAGAAGAGATAAAACTCGAAGCTGCTGTTCAGTATGTGGTGCCTCATGTTTACAGGGATTTTAGTCCAGCAATTTTGATGATCCCCACATTCACCCACAGTAAATATATATCTGTGCTCCTGGAGAAGCCATTCCAAAAGGAACTTTGAGTAAACCTTTGATAACTCTTCCCTTACTTAAAAACATCCCGTTTAGTTGACAGGGTGATACCAAGACTTCAAACTGGAGCTGGTGAAATGCTCAGATCAAAAAGGATAAATTTATCTTCCCGGTAATCTATAGCTGCTATGTCAGACACCGTGCTGCAGTGTGTCCTGCTGTGTGCCGTATGCCACTTATAAAGCAACAATAAACCTTCCCAGATAGTGCCTCACACAAAGTGTTTACCAGAATATAGATTGCTCTGAGATACAGTCAAAAGTTGCTCAGAAATAAGAGATCAGCTAGGCTGACCATTTCAGTGATTTTTTTTTTTTGTTGTGCCTTGGTTTTGCCTTTTTGCTTTCTTTTTTTTTTCTTCCCTAGCAGCATCTAAGTGCAATAAAATATCTGTGAGAAGAATTGCTATAGCAACAAAGTATGTTCTCCTAATGGAGGCTGTGTGTAATAGCTGACTGCCACTAGAACTTTAAGGAGAAGGAATAAAATCTATCACTAAAGCAGGAAAAGGAAAAGCATTAAAAATTAAGATTTTATTGTTCCATGATTTATGTTTACTTCCTTCACATCTCCAGATGATCCAGAGAACTTTCAGTAGTTCCCTTCTCCTGTTTACTGCTTCACACAAACATTTTCAAAAACTCAGAAAAACAATGTTGTGAATGATCTTTTGGTAGTAATAGAATGATGCAGTTTTGCATTCAACAGCAGCAGGATCGCTGTGAAGATGAGGAATTAGGAGACCACAGGTAAGACCGCAGTCAAGACTGACACGATGTCAACACAGAGCAAGAGGTCATCCTTCCTGTCAAGATTCCCAAAATACAGAGAGTGAGAGGGAAACTACCCCAGAGAAATAAAGTAACAAGTTCAAGATCACTCAGCAAACCAGTGGAAATGTCATTACCATGTCCTCTCACTGTCCATGATCTAATAAAGCTAATTTTACTGTTCTTGTGTGGTGTGATTACCACAAACCTTAAGGTGGACTATGATTCCAGAGGGGCTGGTTTGTGCCAGAGCTCACTGTGACAACTAAACTGTCCCAGGTAACAACTGTGCCCATGCTCCATTCGCACTTAGGCGGGCACTAAGACCATCTTTCCCTTCCCTCCTTTATTCTCTGTGGCTCAGACTGTGGTGCCAGTCACACAGAGAAAAGGGGGATTATAAAATGGACAAGTTTCAACCTCTAAAATTATTACACAGGATATCTGGAGAAAGAGAAGATGGTTAAAGAATTTAACTTCAAGTCACAACACGTTTTCTCCTCTGCTTCTGGAATGGTGAAGCTTCAAGAGCCTTCAAAGATGCTTTATGCTGATGGAGATAGCCCTTGTCCTGTCCTTGTCTCCCATTACCTGTGTGGTAATGCTGTCTCATGCTGGCTCTCAACAGACACTCAAATTATAATCTAGGTTGAGACAAACTCCTTCTGCAGGTGAGCAAACTGAAATGCTGCATTAAGGTCAGTGGCAAAGCAGGGCAAAGAAGCAGCAAGTCCAGAAAAGTTGACTCCTACTGCCCTGGTTGAGTCTTTGCATACTCAGGTCTGGAAACTGCAGAAGGAATGTAAAAAAAATCAAAAGGCTCTTTTAAAAGATTCTCTCCCCACAGCAAAAATATTTTCTGGCATATCTTTGCAACGAACCTTGTTATATGTTGTCCTATTTATAACTCACATGTCTCCCTAACAAGCAAGCTCCTCAGAAGTAGAAAAGCGAGTGTGATTTGAACAGAGCTTTATATCATAGTTTGATATTCCTACTCTGGCTATGATTTATAACAAAAGCATAGCAGCATGGGTCAGCCAGGGAGGGACTTTCTGCAGAAAAGAAAACCAAATAAGTTTTCTGATTTGTATGAAAGGCATATTTTTTTAACTGAAAGAAGAAGAAAGTGTTTTAGGCTCCCATCCTACCAGAGTAAGGAGCAAATTGTCTTCATTCTAAAATACAGTTTCTTCTCATTAGTTCCACCTCCAACATTCTTAACAAGGCCTTGTATCAGATAATAGTGAGAACAAGAAAATACGAGTGACTAACTCACAACCAAGCATACAAGTGATTTCCAAAATCGTATAATGGTACACTTTAGATGTTTACCCTCTGTGAAAAACAGACAAAAGCAACACTGGAGTTTCCCTCAGACAGCAGAGGTCACCTTGGGTTAAAGTCCTGCCAACAAGAATCAGCACAGGCAGAGCAGACAGAAGCTCCTTGGGTGGGACAGGGCAGAGAGGAGGCAGATGTGCACTCTTGCCACCACTGCTCTCCTCAGCCTGTGGCACCAAGCACTGCAACATTTCTCGTGGTGGACTGAAAGGAAACCTGCAACTTTCTAATCTCAGACAACTGAAACCCAGTAGGCAAGGCTGTCCTCACATACACTGTAGTCGGTTTTACAGGCTACAGCAAAACAGTGGCACATCCAAGTGATAATGGAGACTCATTTCTCCACCAGCATAAATGAGAAAACAGGGCAGAGATCAAGGTTCAGAAAATCAAAGGCTGCCATCTCCTATCTGTAGTTGTGAATAGGAGTGCCCAGGGATTACAGTCATGCTCTGTTTTCAGCTTTCTCTGGTCCCATGAAACTTTTACTGCTTTTTCATCTGTTGCCCAGCTATTATCACCTCCTGCTCTTCCGGGTAATCATCTTAAAATGAGAATTGTGCTGTTGGGTTGTTCCAAAGAGTTTTAGCACATGCTGATTCTCTGGGAGGGTATTCAAGGGCTGACTGAGCACAGGGCTTTCCCAGAGCCCTGCTGCAGCCTTCTTTGTGATGCTCTCCCAGTTTCCTGCTGGTTCCCAGCATCCTCAGTGTTTTGGGCATCATGACGAAACCCTTATTCTTCCTTAAGGTAGAAGGTCAAATGTGGCCAGGGAGCTCCAGTTTGGGGGCCAGACAAATAAACCATAGGCAGCCCAGCAACAATGTTTTGGGTTCAAGCTACCACACAACAAAAATAATTTTGCAAGGGTCTCTTGCTTGTGTCCATTTACCCAAAAGTGATGAAACTGGCTTTGTTTAGAAACTGAGCACATGCTGCCTTTCCTCCTGAAGGCTTAGCAAGTTTCTACCCAGCTGGAAACTGTTTCCCAATGCCAGAAGACCAAGCTTGCATAAATGTTTACAGATGAAGTTACTTACATTCTGAGTAGGGGAAAAGGGGAAAGAGTAAGGGGTTTGGTGAAGTGACTCTACATGCCTCCCACCAGCTTTTTCCAGTTGCCTTTGCCTACTGAGCTGCTGTCTAGCTGCCACCAGGACCTGGGGAAGACAGCAAGGGTTCTAACAGTTCAATAGCTCTTGTTACAGATTCCCCATCCCCAGAGGGACTGATCCTTGCCTCATCTTTCAGTGGAATATAGCTTATGTACATCACACTTTAGCCCAGTCCTTTCCCTGGTATGCACGGCTTTGACAGATTGGTTATCCATCCTCCAGTCAGTACACAGCAGGTTAAGCATGGGTTTGTACATCAGCTCTCTCCCAGTTAAGAGATTTGCTCACTGGAAAACTGGTGGAGAGGTCCAGCTCTTTAAAAGGGATGTCATTCAAGTGGTGTAAAGGTGTTTGGGCTTTCTGAGAAGTACTTTTGTTGTACTACCACAACAAAAAGTAAACTGCAGGGACTTCTCATTGTATCAATGACAGGTTGCCATCACAGACATTAGCTAGAATTACACCATCCTTCCATGTTTTTCCTACCTGTTCCACAAATCAGTTACCATGACTAGTGGTCAGTCAAGTTTTTCTATCATGTTTTCCTGCTGAAAAAAAACAAAACCCCTGTTTTAATTGAAGAGTTATACTTTACTCTGTTTGGTTTAACATGAAGATATAAGAGAAAAAATGAAAGACTAACTCCTCAAGCAGAACAGTTATAAAACAAAGCCATAAAAAGTGCCTCTTTCATTTACTTTGTTTGAAGATGATCTCATTTGTATTGTGGGCACAGATTTACCCTGTTCAAATCAAATTTCTATGAATAGAAAAAAACTGTAACTGTGATAAACACCCACAATTATAGCACTTGATTTTCTCTTCCATAATTTAGCACAGCTTCAGCTGGTAAACTCTCTCTTCTCAGGAAAGGAAATTGTAAACCCTGAATTTTTGTGCAGTAGCTTGCAGGGTGTATGGCGTGCTCCTCTGAGTTGGGTACATTGTCCAATGGCGCCTAAAGCAGACAGTACCAGCCTTAGAATCATAGGATAGTTTGGGTTGGAAAGGACATTTGACAGCCATCAATGCACTCAAATCCACTGTCAATGTCACTGATAAAGACACCAAACAGTCCTGGCCCAATGTGAACCCCTGAGGGACACCACCTTCCACTGATCATCGACTGGACATTGAACCACTGACCGCTATCTTCTGGATGGAACTATCCAACCAGTTCTTCATCCCTGCATCAAATCCACTTCTTTCCAGTTTAGAGAAAAGGATGTTGTGGGGGAGTGTGTCAAGGCCTTACAGGACTCCACATACATGACATCCACGGCCCTTTCTTTCTCCACTGAGGCAGTCACTCCACCAGACAAGGTCACTGGGTTGGTCAGGCAGGACTTGTCCTTGGTGAAGCCGTGCTGGCTGTCCCCAGCCACCTCCCTGTCCTCTGTGAGCCTTAGCACAGCTTCCAGGAGGAGCTGTTCCATGATCTTCCCAGGCACAGAGGAGAGGCTGACAGGTCAGTACCTGCCAGGGTCCTCCTTTGTGCCCTTTACTGAAAATGGGTGCAATGTTTCCCTTTTCCCAGTCACCAGGGACTTCACCTGACTGCCATGACTTTCCCAAAGTCATGGAGAGCGGCTTGGACCCCACATCAGCCAATTCCCTCAGGCCTCATCAGGTTCCATAGACTTAGGCATGTTGTTTCCTCAGGTGGCATTTTCCATCTCGAGTACTGGAATGCATGTTTTAGGAGTTATGAAGATAAATCATTCCTGTCCCTTCCTTAATTAAACAAATTAAACAAAGAAAGTTGAACAACAAAAATTTGTTGTACATCTGTTTCCCTGTGCTATGTGAAGTTTTCTTCCCTCTCACTCACTGGTGCCTGTTGCCCAGGAAAGGTCTTTCCTAGGAGAAAGCATCCTTTTCTAGAACGGTTCTTGGGAGCAATGGATGCACGTGGCACAGTTCATTCAAGGATGATCACAGCTGCTAAAAGCTTTCCACATCCTGGATCAGTGATTCCATCTCTCCTGCCCAGGCCTCTACTCTCTGTCTCTATGAAAAAGCAAAAGCCACTCAAGCCCTATACCAGTTATCTTCTGGATGGTGAGATTTCTGCTATCCCAAGTCCCAGGCTGGGACAGATCTCTCCCTCCCCCTGCTCAGCCTCTGCCTTCTACCCCAGGAAGAGAAGTGTCCCAAGCAAAATACATTTGACTACCTCATATCTTGTTACCTGTGTTGCTCATTTTGGGGGAGGTGGGAAGTTGCTCTTTTTGAAACTCTTTTTCTGAAAGACATACCTGTAGAAGCCGTCCCTGTCATTCCTTGCATGCCTTGCCAAGTTCAGCTCCATCCATGCCCTGGCCTTCCTGACCCCATCCCTAAAAATTGGACAGTGTCTCTGGACTTTTCCCAGGTCACCTGTCCCTGATTCCTCTTCCTTCTTGCCCTTTAGTCTCAACCCAGCAGGTCTCTTTCCTGATTCCTTACACCTGTGGATCAAGAGCTTTTGCACCCTATGGAAAGCATCCCTAAAAAAATCACGTCCCTAAAGGCAGTTTCCCAGGGAATCCTACACCATAAGTGAGCCAAATCCACAAAGAAGTTACTCTTTACCTCTTTGCTATTCCGTGTAGCTTAATGTTTCCAGACGAGAGACGGTGGCAGAAGACAAAACCTGTAAAACCTCTCTGAAAGCTTTCTCCTCCTCAGAGCACCTCAGCCAACTGCTTGTGAGGGACACGAGTTGTGAGAGACAACAGCACCAGCCCTGTTGTGGTGTGCTCAGCACAGGCTCAGCCCCTGCTGTGTCTGAGGTGTGCTATGGGTACCCAGGGAGATGTTCTGCTTCGCTGCAGAAGAAAGAGAAAGCACAGGAGCAAAATGAAGAGAAACAGGTGGGAAGATGCAGATCAGTGGAGTGGGGCTTTGGATGGTAGAAGGGCCAGGACGGTGACAGCAAAAGGCAAACAAAAAGAGTAACCTTAGAGGTTGAACGGTGGGTTGGGTAGAAGAGAGCTGGAAAGCCTGAAAACTGAAAATGAGTGAGCAATGGACACAGCAGCAGAAAGCAGAAGTAATTTGCAAGGAGCAAGCTCTGTGAATATCAGCAATCCAAAAAAAATAGCTTTAACAGTCCCACCAGCCCTATTTATGAACACCATTTTTTAGCCTTTCTCTAAAGGCAGTGAGGGCTAGGGAATGAAATCTAGGATAATGCATATGATACAGTTCATAAAACTTCATAAAGATGAGATGTAGATCTGTGAGGGTTGTAATGTAATGGAACAAATATTAAACACCCTATAAAATATGGAACATGGTCACAACAATTCTCATTTTCAGGATAAGCCATACATGAGGATTCTGGCCCTTGTAATTTTGTTTTGTAAGAAAGTCTACCCATTTTAATTAGAATTCTGAAGCCAAATTTAGAATCCTGGCTGGGACTACACTCCTATGAAAATTGTCTGTGGTCAGTCAGTACACAGCAGGATTCAATACCTTTTCTTTCCTGTGCATAATCTGAATAAGGGAATTGAAATAATTTACATTTTTTGTAACGATCAGGGAGGTGAAATAATGAAAGGTGATTGTGAATATTTTAATTTAAGAATAAAATTATATTAAAATAATCTTCAGATTTCTCTTATGCTTTGTCAAAAGACCCTAATATCATAATGGTATTTTAATTTTTAGAAATGCATTATAGATTCACATATTCACTATTCATAAAGTTCATATTCATAAAGTTCATTGATGCCTTTTTCAAAGGTGCTTTAGAAAAGAATTAGAAACCTCTTTAATCTTTGAAGACATTGTAGTTTGTGATTAAGTATATCCACAACATACTATAAAGATGTTCATCTTCATCACAAAATCAAAATCAGAATATAGGATAAGATCAGTGCAATTGACAAATCCTATTGTTGCTAATGTTTTATGCAGTATCCTTCAGATGACCACATCCCCCAATAAGTTTCTTATAGAATCACACTAAGTGTTCTTTAGCACAATTCACAGCAGGCAGAGATGGTGCTGGAGTCCACCTTGCACCAAAATTTTTTATTTTAAGGATATCTGTTTTCTTTTCCTCAATAACCTTGCAAGTCTACAAAAAAAAAAAAAAAAACCAAAAACAAACAAAAAAAACACAAACAAAACAAACAAACAAAACCTGAAAAAAACAACTCATACAACTCAAACTCAAATACTTTTGCCTTAGTGGGAGATCTGAATATCAGCTCAAAATTATGCCGTAGGTTTTGTTTCTGTTATTCTGTTATACTATTCAAGGAATTTAAGTATTACAACTAAAACATGACTGCATTTCTTGGTGTCTGTGTGAAGTCTAAAATAACAATTTAAAACTTTATAGATATATAAATATATACCTCTTTAGAGGATTGCCATTGTGCTTCTATAGCCTAGTATCTACAATGACTACAGGAAGCTCCAAGACTTCCACTGTGTTCCAACAGTTTGTTTTTAGCATTGCTTAATGCTATATAACCGCTGGTAATACTTCAAAAACAAAACTAATACTCAAAAGAAAGAATTACAGAGGGCTTGGCTTCTTGAAATGTGTATTACTTTCCAATGCTGCACTGCTAAAAAAGTCCTCTCTTTTTGATCATTAATTATGGTAGATTAATAAGATCCTTATGTTTCTCTTCCCTAACATTTTGAGAACATCCAAAGACACACTCCCTTTTGTCCATGAGATACAGAGTGCAGAGCAGGAAGTCTTGTCAGCAGAGCAGTTTCCACAACACACTGATGAAAAACATAAACCATTTAGAAGCCATGTGCATGAATGTATATTTTGTACATATTTCTCTTATTCCAGAAGGTACAGGCTTCATCCCTTCAAATCCTAACTAATAATATTTTCAGAGAACAGGGGCACTGCTATAACTTTTAAGAATGCAGCAGGATATCCACAAATAATGCTTCTTTGAAATCTTATCACTGCAGAAGAAATACTGATCTCAGTAGGGGTTATGTTCACCATAACTGGGGAGGTAAATCCCACTGCTCCTTGTGCCTGCTCCTGTTCACCCCTGGCACCTGATTCAGGATGCTGGTGAACAACTGCAAGAGAGCAGCCAGTACTGCCCTCCTTGAAGGCAAAAGGCAGGGCAGAATAAGTGCAAGAAGGACACTGAGGCACCAGCATTGCTTCATCTCAAAAATTACTTAAATATCTGATGCTAAGTGGCCAGGAATTAATTTAATCTTTGGGTTGCTCACATAGAGCTGATCAAAGGCTCTGTCCTTAAAACCAGGCTACTTGCAAGCAATCAGTATAATTGTATGTCAAGGGGGCACAGGGGCTTTCTTTGGAGATGAAACAGAGCCTTTTATCTGAAAGGATAAACAGGCAACACGGAAGAGATTTTTGAGAATAGAATTTCACCTTCCCACAATTACCAGAAAAGCTTCTCCCAGCAGAATAATCATATCTCAACTCCTGTCTACCTCCTCCAAAGAGGTACTGCTCCTTATCATCTTCAGTGGAGTCCCAGTCTGCCCTGCTCCTCCAATAAAGAAGACAGATCAGCTTTTAATCAGTTTGCGGACATAAGGATTCATTTAAGAAGCAAGTGCTTGTGCTCCCCTCACTGTAAATGTACCTGCTGCCCCACTGCCTTGCCTCTATTTCCCTGCCCTGCTCAGCATCCTCCACAATGCAACCTTATCTTCCCAAACCAGACTAACAGCTCCCTCCAGATGCCAGGCCAGTGCCACTGCTGCAGCAATAAACTGGTGAGGAGGGAAGGATTAGAGGTGTACTTACTGAAGGAAGAAGTAAATGCCTCTTCCAGGGGCTGAAAACATCACCTCCACCTCCCTAAGCTCAGTGAATATCAAGCTGTTTCTGAGCTTCCCTCCATCTGGAAGTAAAATTATGCTAGTTAATCTTAAAATGCCCTTGGCAGCTGTCATCTGGGTGTGTTTTTTTTTTTTTTTTTTTTTTTTTTTTTTTTTTTTTTTTAATATTATCCTTAAAACTCCTCTAATGGTACACATGCAGTGAGAAATAATAGCCCTTTGTGTAACAAGCAATACACACACTTTGTCCAACCATTTTTACAGTGTTTTCCTCCATTTCAGAAGTTATTATCATGGGACAGACTGAAAGCTGAGCCATCATACCACAGCTTAGGTTTAGCAGGGAAATGTTCCCTCTTTTTCTCTGTTCCCCCTCCAGCTTCTTCTATTTTTCAAACCAAAGGTGTACAGGATGCTAATTGTGACCAAAATATTATTATTTCTCAAGAAACCCAGCCTGATTCCAGCACAGCATTTGCTGCTCTGCTCTCAGATCATGGCCTGTGTGGCCCTTTTGGGCTTCTGCCAGCCTCCAAAACAGCAGTCATCCCCTGCCACGGGCTTCTGCTGATGCCACAGGTTAAATGACAGGGAAGGACTCCGGCCCTGCAGAAACAAAAAACAAGACAGTGTCTTCCACTCAGCTTTGATGCCAGGCGAGTGCTGTGGATCTAAAAAGTGAGAAGCCTGCAGACTGAGACAGCTGGAGGCACTGGTAAGAGAAGCTCACTTTGAGACAATGCAGCTGATGTGCTGAGTGTTGGTCCTCAACAATTTCTCCTTGTTTTAACTTGGAACAGGCAGGGACAGGCTGTTGCAGGAGAGAGGGATCCTTGAGATCTTGGTCTTGGCACTGATCTCTGACTTGCTAGGAGATCCCAGCTGACCCCAGGGCTCTTACTGTGCTGCATTTTCCTGGAAGTGTCCAAGCTGGAGAGCTACCATAAAAGCACTAAAATTAAAAAAAAAAAAAAAAAAAGAAATAAAAAGAAAAAAAGAAATCCACTGAGAAGCCACTTTTAGTACAATCGTTCTCCAGTGTGAACCCCAGTGTTTAGAATGGGAAACGCTTGAGGCTAACTCTGAACACAGGTTCAAACTCCCATTGTGAGGGACAACACTGAATCCAAAATGTGCCAAAGATATCAACTCTACGTTCAGAGTGCCTAGTCTATGCATAGTGTCATTAATCTGTTTTTCCCCCTCTTATACACCTTTTAGCATGCCTGATTGATGAAAAGCACTCAAAAAATCATGAGCCAACATCTGCCCCAGGTATGATCCTGGATTAACTCTCAGGATCTGTTGCCTTTCCTACAACCAGCGCTGGTAGCAAAGGTTGGCACCTACCTTCTTGTGCCTGAGTGTCCTTCCTCCCTGTGAAAAAAGCAATCTGTTTCCCATCAGAAAGGTTATTTCAAATTCAGTGTTTAAAGTAAAGGTCACCATTGGCTCTGGATGTGCTAATGCACTGTGCTTATAATGGTTCTGTATTGACTCTAGAGTTCAGAACTTGAGGCTATAATACTTAATCCACCTAGGATTCTTAGTAGTCACTTAAAGCAGGTTTTCATTAGCCTGTAGTAGCCTCTATAAATTTTAACAAAACACTCAGAGGATTTCATCTTGAAGTTTTCAAAATAGTTTTACGATTTTACCTCCAGCTTGTACATATAATTTGAAATTTAAAATTTTGAGTCCCTTCAGTATATTTGTTTCTGTGCCTGAAATAAATTAAAAATCTAAGTCCCAGCCTACGTTGTTGGAAGAAAAATTGAAAGTCAGATAATGTTAGGCAGCCAGAGCTACCAAATGATTAAAGAGTGGTAGGTAACTTAGCTCCAGTCTGTGGCAGGTGACTGTGTTCTGCAGCTTGAACAACAGAAATCTCTCTGCCATGCACAAAGGGAAGGAGTTACTTACCATGTATTAAGGTTAGAGCCATGTGGGATATGTGTACATAGTCTTTTGCAGTTGTTTGGCAGTCACAATACACTATTTACCAGCTGGGAATTTTTGTAGTAATCTTAAAACTGTGAAGCAGTTTTTAAGGTCTTCCTTTCACTCAACACGTTCTTATCAGAGAAGCAGATAACAGAATAACTTGAGACTGAAATCTAGTCTAATATTTCAGAGCCCCTGAGACCCTGATCAGACCATTCCTCTGTCTGCAGATAATCTCCTACTAAACTAAAAGGATGGTGCTTTGTTTTGTTCACATAAAAATAGCACTAAGACTTAGTATCTGAAAAAAGCAAGCGTCTGAGCTCTTATTGTGCATGCAATAAAAAAAAAATCTTATTTAACTAACAAAAGAATGAGCTAGGGATGAAAAATGTAGATGCTAAAGCACACTAAAAATTGATTGGCACAAAATTTTTCCTCAAGTTGTAGATATTCTGGGAAGCCTGCACTCTCTGGGCAGATAACTAATGACATGCTTCTCAATCTGGAGTCTTTAGGACAAATGCAGCTCTCAGTTACCCAACTTGAAATCTCAAGTAAATCTACTGATGTTACCACAGAGTTATGTCAGCCTCACTGAGAGCATAGTATGATGGAATAGTTTACAAAATGGCATAGTTTACAAAATTAAGCTCTGAAAGGTACATCTGTGTGTGAGCTTTGATTTGCCAATAAAATAATTTTATGGAGGTAAATTTATGCAAATACTTAGAATATAGATCCAAAGGAGAGTTTTAGTCTTGTATTCATTAAAGATTATGCACCATTTTACAAGAAGGTAGTCTAAAATGCAATATGGAATAAAATTCAAAGAAATAAATTCAGAGAGGTTTGATATTTTACCAAGTCTTCACTCCCTAAATGTGTATAAGTGACTGACCCTCTAGGAGAAAAGAGTTTACATGCCCCAGTCCTTGTATTTGTCTACCTAAAAATATCAATACATTTCTCCTCACAGCAGCTGAGGGAAGGACACAGGCAGCATTGCACTCTATCTTTAATCATGCACAGAGTCAGGAGAAATCATTAGCCTTCCCAAAGGCCAGACAGGGAATTCAACACATAAATAAAGAGAGAAATGCAGTTTTCCTGCACCAAGCCCTCAAGTTATACTTGGTCCCTTCACAGGGGATGGAACATCGTGCAAGGATAAGGGAGACTGGGAACAATGGCTATGTTAACTCCCACATCCACACGTATCAAAATGAAGTCAGAGGAACTGTTATCTTAAGCATGTAGGTATTTATTTACATTTTTAGGTGCACCATACCTGAGTGTATGCAGCTTATAGTTTGTTCACTGGAGGCAGAACAATTTATAAAGGACCGCCGCTTCTTTTCCCCTGCATGGAAAAATTCAACACTGCAGGTGAGGCGTTAAGGGAATGAATTCCAGAATATAAAAATCACATCAGTCTTTCAATATGAGGATCACCTGCAGGCTTTCACACAATTTTTTATGCTTACAACAACTCTGTTTAAAAGAAAACTTAAGGGATGGCTGGCGATGAAGGAATTCGTTTTTAAAGCAGGCATTTGGAAAAAGCGGTGAAGGAAGAAACACCATTCATTTTTCTCAAAGAAAGAAGACATCAATTCCACAATGAATACATCTATAAATTATCATTTATTAACTTTAAAAAAATAAGTTTTTCCAGTCTGCTTTGGCAACCCTATAGTAATTCTCCTGCAGGTTGCAGAATCATGTTCTTGATGGTAGGAGCTAGCCCGTTCCCAAGAAGCCTGCTTTGCTGACATGATAAGGAAGGTAACACCAGCTCCATGTATTTGCTGGGGGTGCCAGCACTCATACCACTTAGCTCTGAAGAATCTCTGCTTGGTTTAAATTAAAGAGTCTGCTGAAGTTTACCACAGTGGATGAGCCTACTGACTCACGCCCAGCTCTTACAGCTTCAATGACACTGGCCAGAGCAAGGAGACAATTGCCAAAATCACTTCAAACCAGCTGGCAGACAGCCACTGCTACATGAACTAGAGCAACCCTCAAACAAAGCACAGCTCACCAAATTGATTTTGATAGGCCAGAAAGTACAGGAACAGTTTAGGCTGACTGCAGGCACTGGGCAAGCCATAAATTCACCAGCAGCGCCATGCAGAGATCAGGAACTGGAGCAGCTGCACCCAGAGCAGGGCTTGTCAGGACAGACAGCTTTCCACTGCACCATCAGAGGCACAACCATGCTCCCCTATCAGGTAAAAGCTGGTCCCATCCTTCAAAAACCCATCAATTTTTCTAAGACATTTTATCAACCTTTCTTCAAAAACATTGAGGCAGCCTAAAAACACCCCACAGATTTGAATGTCACTGCCAGGGGTTTAGTCTATCACTATCTCCTCACTCTCAGCTTCCAACCAGCTTTGGAGAATGACATTTGTGCACCTGAGGATGTGTGAGCTGACACTATGTACTTTTTCAGCTAGTTCCATCTCCTCCTGGGCTTAATAACAAAAACATTTTCAAGCTGCACTGTCCACAGAGCCCATCAATGTAGAACACGTAAGCGATTCTTTGATTTTATGTACCAAATGTCCACATGACTGGGTGTCTGCTACACTGCCCAATGTTTTTTTTGTTCATTTAAAATGTGAATTTTCAGAGAGAAAAGCATAACGTGACCAGGATTTTTCTGACATATAAATGAACAGCAGTCAGACTGGAAGCTGCTCTTCATATGCTGAATAACAAATACAATCCTTTCACACCTCCTTGCAGCGTTCCCCCAATTCCCACTCAGCCTCTTTCCTCTCAACACCATTCTGCACTGAATACTGCCAAGTGGAACACATGTTAGGAAAGCCAGGAATTTTTTCTTTGCCTGAGAAAAGATGAGCCCATGGGCTATGGATATAAAGAAAGGAATGAACAGATACTGAAAGACACAGAGAAAACATAATTTCATAGTTCACAGTCACACTCAGTGCAGTCGATCCCTGATCTCCCCATTTCCACAATGCAAATCATCCCTCCTGTGTAGCTGTGCAAGGAGGTAACAAGCAGTGTCTCTATAATGGTGGGCTGTCATCATTCCAGGAAATTCTTCAGCAAGACTTTTATAGGTTTGGAAAGGTAAAATCTGTAACAACGACACAAAACCCCAACCACAAACCATGCCCCTCCACAAAAGACCCCATGACCCAGAGAACTACTGTTTTCCTTCAAAAGGCAGTAAAAGTCCTTTCTCGTTCTGAACATGACAGAATTTTCCATTTCCAAATGACTATGCAAGAAGCAATGAAGTCATCTTTACAGAATGCTTTTGAAGAACTATATAAATAGTTTCTCAATCCTGTTATTCAGTGAAGAATTGCACAGCATATTCAGGCAAGGGAAGGTTTTTGGGCTTCAGCTCAGTGTTTCTCCTCAGCACAGTGCTGTCTTTACAGAGAATTGATCAGCTGAAAACAAATGCAGAGCAATACCCTTGATATTTATGGAGCACAAAAGGCGAGAACCTCTGATCCTCAGACCTGTGAATCCTGCTTTGTGCCGACACCCCAGAGCAGAAGATGCTTTTGCCACGTCACTGTGATGCCTTGTGAAGGCTGACCTAGAACAAGAGACTAGACAGAGCAAAAGAATAAAGTGGAGATTTATTAAGAGGCCTCAATAGATCCACCTTGGGCAGCACAACCCAAAGTGGTCACAAAATGGACAACAGGGTCTCACACTTTTGCAAGTTCCGCTCCATTTGCATATTGGAGCTAATTGTCCAAATACAGCTCCAGCCCATGAAGTCCCATCCTTGTTTTTCTCTCTTCGGTCCACCGCTGTTTGTGCTCTCGGGCCTGAGATCTGGATCATTTGTCCTTGGTCCCCAGCTAGAGAAGGAATTGTTTGGTCTCCCTACTCTGTGGAGACAGCTTACTCTCCCCACATATGAAGCCTAGACTTACACACTAAAGCAGAACAGAATCTGAAAAGTATAAAAGCTAAAACCTGAGGCATCAAGTGCACCGTGCAGAGCCAGACGTGCCGGTGGCAAGCAGTTTCTCGGGATGCCAGGCTGCCAGGTGCTTCCCGGGATTGCACAGCTCACATCACCGAGGCCGTGGCACGGCAACCTTGCTTCAGTGGGTCTGCCCCTGCCCAGCCTGTGCTGATGTGTTAGGAGCCAGCGATGGTGCTCAATTTTGCTCCGGGCCTCCTCCCCCCTGCTCTGGCATCCCACACAATCTAAGCACGCTGTCACAAATGAAAAAGCACGGCCCGGGGGAAGGGGATGAAGGAGGGAGGTGAGAGTAAACTGCATCTCGGATGCTGTGCGAGCACAGATCCTTACACAACCGCGCTGGCTTTCCAGGGATGGGCTGCAAGGAAGAGACAGGCTGGGTTCGTGTCTGTGAGCCAGCTCGTTTACTCCTACCTGGCAGCCTGAAAAGAGCACAGCACTGACAATTTGGGAAGGAACCACGTCGTTGGAGAGACGTGACGACTTGGAAGTTGTTTTTCCCCTGACAAATAGCAGTCCTAGCTGTGAGATTCACCGTGGTCAGATGGAGTGTGTCTTTATGGGTGTTTGAAGTTAGAATTAATTAGTAGCTTTTAGCAGTCTGTGAAGTTGCCTAGTTTTGCTGGATTAATTGCATATTGCAGAAAGTGATGTAAAGACACACTGTGCTAACTCCCAGTAAATATGAAAAACTCAAAGTGCAAGGGAATTGTTTGGTGTGGACATATTGTTTAGATCCATTGAGTGGCAGAGCACTTATAAATTGTTAAATCTGAAGATTCCACTTGGTCCCTTGGGCTGAAAGTTTCTATGAAAATTTCATTTCAAAATGACAAGCCTATATATGCACAGGAATGGTTTTCTAAATAAAACCCTAGATCATTTTTTATTCATCTAATGTCGAAAATACCCAGAGGCATAGCTCCATAAAAATTTTAAACTTTAAACAAAAGCTCCTTTTGAGTTGCAGGAAAACAAAACATTCTGAAAGCAACAGTTTGTATTATTTATTGTGATGTTTACTTAGCAAGAGAAGCTGATGAGTTAATTCTCAGTGGAAGCACTGAATTACTTTAGGAACAGAAGCCCAATTAATTAAGGATCATTTCCTATTGATTTCACTGTACTACAGTCCAGACTCAGAGTACCTGCTATACTCCTATACAAGATAAACATAATAAATAATGATATACCAGTTACTGCTGTCCTGATGACTTGTAATTTTCAGAGAGGAAACACTTCTAAGACTTTTATGTGAACAAAACAAAAGCCAGAATGTCTCTTGAAAGACAGAGAACAGGAAAACACAGAGGAGGCACTGTATACATTCCAGATAAAAGACAATATGAAGTCAAATGAAGAGACAGGTTTAAAAAGCAGACAAAAGTGGAAATACATACATTTGTGTAGGAATTATCAATAGGAAAATGACATATTTAATGCCTAAAGCTGGGAATTTTTTAGAGTGCAAAACCTGAGTGAATTTAGGACACACATTGTGGCTAGACTTTAAGCCCGGATTCACCTCTCATCTTCATTATGAGCAGAAATCAAGCCGTGGAAATGTCATTATTTAACCACTACCATCAGCCTGCTGCATGGCCATGAAGAACCAGGGCACAGGTTTTCTCTCTAGGCGTGTGTCCTGGTTCCAGGAAAGACAGAGTTAAGTTTACAGCAGCCAGGAGGGGCCAGGCCAGGACCCTGGGGTTATTCCATCCCCCCTCACTCCGTGGCAGGGGAAGGGAGGGTGGTGTGTTTCCCTGGTTTTCTGGTGTGTGCAGTGGTGTAGTGCCAGACTCCATGTGGTGAGCAATCACCTGGGGATGGCTTGCCTGCCTGGTACACTCTGTTATTTGTATTGGTTTTGTCACTGCTTGCTTTCTTATCTCATTGCTGTTTCCAATGAATTGTTCTCGTCTCAGCATGTGATCTTGGCCTTTTTATAGCCCCAGTTCTCCTCTCCATCCCGTCTCGGGGAAAGGTGGGGTGGAAGTGAGTGGGCAGCACATGGTCTGGGGTGTTTCAGTGGGAACGCTAAATTGGGAAATACCATTCTTAAACCACAAGGCTGAACTTATCCATCCTGGAGACAGGCTGGAGCCCCATGTGCCCCCACTGTCAACAGCCTTTCCACCCAAAGCAAAACAATGAGATCCTTTATCCCAGCTCTTAAAAGAGCATAACAAAATTTGGGGTGAAGTTTTGGCTCAGTTCACAGGCAAGTTGCACTGTAAGATTACTGAAGAAAGACAGATATGTTGTACCTAGTTTGGAAAATTTAGCAAACAGTACATGCATTACCAGAATCCTCTACGAAGAACTTCAGAAATTCAGCATTCTTTTTGTACAACCACGTGCATTTTCAAACAATTTACATAAAATGGTGCTCTTTGAGGAACAAATACAGAAACAAGTTGTCTAGCTACAGTTTTCAGGCCTGCTTTTGTTGAGCACAGCACCTGGAGCTGTGCCACCTCTGCTTCCTCTTAAAGCTAAGCTTTGTCTCAGTCTGCTACCTCTCTCCACTCCCCGACTGTTGCCTGCCCTGAAGCCCACACAGCAGTATCAAGTAACCCAGCTTTTTTGTTTGAACGCAGTCACTAAAAAGACCATTGGGCCATTAAGATTTGATTTTTTGCTAGAGGTTGTCAGGCTAACTACTAATTACTGTCTTGTACAGCAACTTCTCTTTCAGCTCTCACTGCCTACACGGCCTCACTTTTTTTTTTTATTTTTCCACTTAATAAATGACAAGAAGCACACCCATGAAGTTCAGCCAGATTCATGCCTCAGGATGTCCATCAGTGTTGTACAGAACAGCAATAACACAGGAAATAAAATACTCACCTTTACTTAGACAGTAGGGCTGAACAAATCACTTGAGCTGAGGCCCTAAACAAGGCTGCCAGTCACAAAAAGTAAAGCATAAAGGTATCAACTTTGAAAAATCTCTAAGCAACTTTACTGGGTGAAGGAGAAGGTGAAATCCTACCTTGCAGTTGTGGCAAGGAGAAAAGGGATCTGGGAGCAGTGCTGTAGCCAGCATGCACACAGAGCAGGAGGAGTGCAGAGTGCCTAAAAGCACAGCACTGACTCACCAGGAGAGCATCCTCCAAGACCTGAGGTCAGGCTCCTCAAGAGGCAGCAGATGAATCAGCAGAGCTCCTAGATCTTCATGGACAGGCATCAGGACTCCCAGGCAGGGCTGCAGGGACTGGGGCTGGCAGTAATAGCGTTCTTTGAAAGCCTTTAGGAAGCTGGAAAAGGAGAGAAAAAGGAAGGTCTCAGAGCCTTTGACTTCTGCCCATTAAGCTCAGACTCTTTGAGCTTAGACTCAGCAGGAGGGCAGGAGTTAGCCACAGAAAATGGCTTTTACATTTCTTCTGCTGGTTACATTTTGTGTTTGCTTAGACAGAGGATGGACTCAAACAAGTGAGGCCATTTTTTGGCCTCGGGAACAAAAGGACTCAAGGAAGTGACCAAATCCAGTTTAAAAAAGAAGAAAAAAAAGAGCATTTTCAAATTCTAGCCAATTATTTAAAATAAGACATAATGTGAAAATAATTATTCTAGATCTGAGAGCATGTGTACTAAATGTGGACATGAGATAGAAGGAGCTGAGTTGTCCAGTCTGAAGAAGTGAAGGCTGAAGGGAGCCAGTTTTTGTCTTCAGCTACCTTTAGGTGTGTAGGCTGTAGATAAGGGAGCCAGATTTCTCGGCATCTCACACTGAGAGGATGTGAGGTAATGACTGAAATGGAGCAAGGGCAGCTATAAGGGGATGCAAAGAAAGATGTTCTTCACCATGAAGCTGGTCCACCACTGAAGCAAGTGCCTCGAGAGGCTGGAGGAGCTGTGTCTGTGGAGATTTGCAAAAAGCTTAACCTTTACTACAGTGTGCAGCTCGTGAATCACCATAAAAACTCAAACTGAAGTTGAGACAATTTATGCAGGAAGGCTGTAGACACATGTCCTTTTTCTGCTGCCACTGACATATTTGTCCCACATCCTTCCCTGTTTTTTTTTTTTTTTTTTGTATCATACATGAGAGTGCCATGGATGCATCAGTGCAACTGCAAATGCAGACACTCCTCAATCCAGTTACCCAAATTAAATGTTTTCTATGTTTCAGCCTATTTTGAGGGTTCAGTGTATGCTGAAAAGGTGAGACAGAGCTGGGAAAAGTACATTTCTAGTGCCCTGGTTAGGAGGATATAGGGTAGCTGACCTCTAGGTCATACACACAGGTCTAGGAACAACTAGATTTAGGGACACAGACTGCTGCAGTTTATTTTTTGTTGTTGTTGTTCTTTCCTGCTGCCAATAAATAAAAGCCCCAAAAGATATAATTCTGGATGGACACAGCAGGAGCTCACTTCACTGAAAGCAAGACTGGAACCTTACCCACTGACACGCAATTATTGAACTCCCTTCATGCCCCTCATGCACCAGCTGCACTGCACAGAGGGAGCACAGCACCAATATGAAAATGCTCTCATATGCAGGTGGCCATGCCTGGAGCAAGGGACAGGATCCAGGGATAAGTGTCAGTGCAGGAGGTGAAGTGTGCACAGCGAGTGCTGACTGCTTGCTGGGGTGGCCCACCTGCAAAAAAATCCGTGACTAGGGCAGCACCCTCCCCTCCCATCCTGCTCATTCTGCAGTGTTTGCAAAGAAAAACATCATGGGTGTAAAGTCCAGGTGAGGAAGGCAGGTAAAAGGGGGAGAAGGGGAAAAAAAAAAAAAAAAAGAGAAAGTCAGCTTCTGCGCAGCACAAACTCATAGTGATGATTATTTTTATTACTATTAACTTGTTAACTGTGTCAATAAGACAAAGTAAACAAACACAACAATCACAACAGTCTATAAATTCAAGGCACAAACAGCAGTTACACAAGGTTGCTTAATAATTCATTTTAGTCAGCTTCAGAGTAACTTCTAACAGAAATAAATAACAAGAGACCATGAAAAAAAAAAATCCAGAACCCAAACCACCACTGTGTGTGCTGTGAACTCTTGTTCCTGTGGAGTCTTTAATGTTTTGGAACGTGATATGCAGCAGACACAGCAATTTATAAGGTTTTCCATACTTTTGTTTTGTTTTACATGTGTTCCTGTCCAGCTGAATTTTTGTCAAAGCAAGCCTCAAGTTTTTGTGAGCGAAAAATCCTCTTGGTAGCAAGAGGAGGACAATGTGACTGCAGAGAAGCTGGCACGTGCAGGGTGGACTGCAGCCAGGACACATCCCGTCTGCTGGGCACGTGTGCCCGCTGAGATTGGGCACTGGAAGGGGCACTTCAGACCCTGGGCATGGGAAACTCCCTGCAAGTTCCAGCAGCACTTCCCCAGTCCGTGGGCAAAGCCAGGACGTTCACACAAGAGCTCACTCACCTCACACCTCGATGTCACTGACTGCACAAATGCCCTCAGTATTTCCTTTCCTTTTCAAGTTTATACAATTGTCCTCGTCCTAGAAAATAAGGGAAAAGGCAAAAGTTAGGAAAGTCTGCTGCATTTTTTTTTTCTTGGACACTCACCATAACCACACCTTTCATCCTCACAGCAAGTCATGTTATAGTCAGGGTTTGTAATTTTAGATGAAAAAATATGCAAATTTTAAATCACTTAGAATTGTTTCAACCTTTCCAATAGTACCTTCTGAGTGCAAAGTAGCTGTACAGCATCACATCATTCATGTGATATTGTATTCTATCCAGTGGTGCTTTTTCAGAACATAGATTACTACCCAAAGACACGGGGAAATAAATAAGAAATGAAAGAAAAAATAATGATGGTGTGAGGTGTTGGTTTTCTTACCCCTCAGAGTTCAATTGTTGGTGGTTATTGATTTAATTTCACAGTACAGGCCCACATTGGCAAAAGATAGCACAGTGTAATATACACATAGCAAGGGAAACTATGGAAAAATAAGGAAGTGGTTTTCTTAAACTAATTTTATTTTGTTACTATATCATATATCATTGATCCTTTTCATTTATTAACAAATAGTAAAACATATTTTTATAAGAGAGAGGAAAAGAAAAAATTTGAAATTTTAACACTGTGAATGGCTGAAAGGTTTCTTGTGAAACTTCACAAAAAAACTATCCAACTAACCCTTTCTCTTAGGAGTTTTTGCTTTCCATGGAAGAGAGTGAATATTTTTCTAATCTGAAATATATAAAGATGGGGAGATTAAAAAAAAAAGACTATGCAAAAAACAAAAAGGATTTTTGAAACATACACTACTGCAATACCTCTTAGAAGTTATATTTCAGACAGTTCATGTTTCTATTCCATCTGTGCCCCTGCAGTGAGGTTCCCAGTGGAATACTACATGGCATCACACATGGGAGTCTGTGGTAGCTCCCTGGCAAGAACTCCCTGAGAACTCCAGTCCTGTGATTCAAGGGAAAATAATGAACCACACACTAGAGCTATAACACTTCAATGTACCATGGAAAGATTTCCAGGCTCAAATTTTGCTTAGTGCTGCTTTATTTTTTTTCCTTAAATAAAAGAGACCGCTGGCAAAAATAAGCATTTTCTGACCATAATAGGCGTACTGAGCCTGAGTCAGTCCTGCTCATTTTTTTCCTGCCACAAAGCAGGTCTGTTGGGTCTGCCAGCAGCTCCCCAGTGTTTAGCTGCCTGCTCAGCAGTGAGTGCTGCAGTCCCACTCCTGCAGGGAGACGAGCCACCGAGGCAGGTGAGGCACTGTGGCAGCAGGATTGCCTTCCTGGCCCCCACACAGACAGCTGGCTTTGGCTCGGAGCCTAAAGGTTTGCGTCAACGTCGGCTCCCAGGTTTGGAAAGATGGGCTCTTTCAAGCAAAAAAAGAGATGTTTTGGGAACTGCTGCTGTGCCTCAACATAGAAACTTTTACAAGCTAATAAGTTTAATTTAAGGTATGGCCCAGGTTTTGCAGTTTTTGTTTAAATTGTCCATAGACTTCCCCGTGGAAGAAGAAGGACCAATGACCTCACATCATTTTTTGCAAAACACTTCAAGCCTTATTCGGAAACTGTCAAAACTCTGGCACTCCAAGTAAACACTGCCATATTTTTGGAATATTTTCCCATCAAAATTCCGTAGTACAGCATGAACTTCCCTCAAATAACAACACAGCTCCCCCAGGGTGTAGATAACACACGTAATCACCACACCTCTGCCTGTTCTAGTTAGCACTTCTTAACAACAGATGTAATCTTCAGTGAGACCCAGCTTTTACAAATTGCTGCTAATATGAATCACGCTTAACTTGTCCAAGTATCTCTTCTAAAAAGCTTATGTTTTCCCTAGAGGTATTTAAATTAGGAATCCTTAGCTGCTAATTGAATATGAACTTGGACAACTGAGCAGGTCATCCTTGTTTCTGAAACAGGGGATGAAGGACTGCTCTGACCAGACCAAGTGAGGTGAACATCTCTGATTTACAGAGAATAAACCCTTCGTGATACAGTACAGGTTTGAGGGGCACAGCTGCAACTGGTCTTGGGTGAAGAGCATCAGGTGATGCTTTCAGATCTTTGCCAGCATCTCAAGGTCACTGCCAGAGAATGAGTTCTGTCACTGCATTCATTTTCATTGTTCAGGTGTCTGGCAAACTGGGAAGGACTTCACTTCAAGAGTGGTTTTGAAATTCACTAAGTATATGCTACGATCAAACATCATTAAGACAGCAAAATGATCTGACAAAAGAGAGGGATTTTTGACAGGATATATTGCCTGTTGCAAAAGCTTTCAGAGCAGAGAAAAGCAGGCTCATTGCTTTTAGAGCACCAAATCACTGTCACATGTCAGTGCAGGTATTGAATTTGGTCCAAAATTTTAGAACTCTTGCAAAGCAACAGACCTCTACATCTCCTAAGGATTTTGCAGACAGTTCAAAATTGTACTTTGGTATTTTTATAAGATGATAATGGTTCAAAAAGTCATTTAGTACTGTTTATTGCTTTTTATTTTGGTGTAGTATTTTAGACATATATGCTTTACAAGACATAATGCTGTCAGAGAACTACTTAATCAGCATATGAAAGTGCATTGAAACAAAAGCTGTGAGTATATTTATTGAGTTAGGTATGAATATTGCCAAAATGGCTCAAATAGAGAGAGGGGAAACGGAACAGCATGGAAGAGAAATCAAACCATCACCGATCCCATAAATGCAGAAAAAAGACAGATAACAAGCATGGTATTTACTTAAAACTCATAATGTTCTATTTTCTGTGTGTATTAAATGATAGCTTTGCTGCAAAAAGCAGGTTTCTCTTTAAACACAGAGATAACTGTGAGTGCACGCTGGGGAATACTGACATTGTGCTTGTAGCACAAAATACATTCCATTTCCACCCAGTTCAATCTAAACCCCTCCCTGTTGCCCATCACCACCAGTTTTCCTTACACCAGAAACTAGATTTTTTTTTTTTTTTTTTTTGATCTATTGATACATTTCAGTTTTACCTTTCTATAGCACAGAATGTGACATGCACATCCGTGGTAATTATGGAGTTTCTCGATATCCTTTTGGCTTTCCACCTGAATGGCAAGACACTGCAGTCAAGAGTGGTAATGATGGAATTTCCTCATGTACTTGAGACAAAAGCTGGAAGACTTCACACAAGCTACGGATGTGGTTGCTTCACAAACACTCACCAAAATGTGGTGCTGTGGTGAAAAAGGGTGGGTTTGGCAGACGGAGAATTACTGGGGTTCAAAGGTACAGAAGGAACAGTATAAGGCAATCAGGGCTCAGTATTTCAACTCCAGCACTTCGACAACAACCAGAGCAAAGATCCTTGCAAAGAAAAACTCTTGCAGGTAGAAAAGGGGCATCTTTTACTGTGGGCTTGATTGCCCTGTACCAGGCCACAGTGGCTTTCCGAGTTGCTCTCTGTTCAACCAACTTCCATTACAAGACAGGCAAAAAGGATTCAACCTTGCAAGAGGTGAAGTAAAAAGGAAAACATAAGGCAACATAAAACAAGATCTGCCCTCAGAAAGACTATCTTTGCTTTTAAAGCTACTTTGCTCTCCTTTGGGGTTTTGTAAAACAAGACCTGGAAAATGCAAATATTTCCACTAATGCTTGCTCGAAGGGACAGTGCTTTGGCAACCGAGAGTCTGTCTCAGCACCCTGCCTGTTCAGCACTGTCCCTGGCTCAGGGTCCCATTCTGCTGGTACATTAAGCCTCCTGGCTCAGCCAGCAGAAGAAATTGGGTAAGCTCAGGGTGAAAATAGCTTTGGGAATTTTTTTTCTTTGGGAGAAAGAGCCTAGAGGAGGGGAAAAGTGAAAGCTGTGAGCTTACAATGCTGCATGGCTTGGGTCTGGTGAGCCACTCCCCCAAGACCTAGACCTAACCAGGCCATGAGGAACTGGACAGGGAACAAGTCAGATTTCTGTTTGGCAGACAAGAGGCAAAATGAAAATACATTTTAAAAATGCATTTTATAAAACCTTAGACTTGGTTGAAAGAGACCTCAAGGATCATCTGGTTGAACCTTTCTCGGCACGGTGTAGACAAGATGGCCAAGCACCCTGTCCAGGCACTCAGATGTTCAGCACTGGGGAATCCACCACTTTTCTGGGGAGGTTATTCCAGTGGCTGATTGTTCTCATGGGGAAAAGTTATAATTTCCAAGTAGAATCTTCTTGAGTAACTTGTACCCACTGCCCCTCCTCTCTCCGTAGAAATGGAGCTTCCACTTTCTCTGCAGCCATCCTGTAGATACTGAAAGATGGTGATACTGGAACCTTTGGCTTTTTTGAACTTCTCTACCAAAAAACCCACCCTTTTGTAGAAAGACTGACCTCTTCTCTGCTTGGCAGAATTCTGTGTCAAATACACAAACCCAAGAATAGACACATGCATGATATCTGTGTCCATCCCCAGAGGAGGACAGTCACAAAGGGCAGCACACGTGACAGCTTTGCATAAGCGGAAGAAAAGGAGAGCAAAAAACCATATTTCCTCAATTTCCTCACAGGAGTCACTTGATTCTACCACTCCAGTAGCTAGTTTAAATCCATTTACTTTTTTTTTTCCCTGATGCAGAAAATATAGATTCCCATGATGCAGCTTCACCTCACCCTCACAGAAGAGTTTTGCCTTCATAGACTTATCATTTATGATGAGACAATGTGGCAACTTTTTTTGTCTTTTTTAATCCAAATATATCTAACAAAAAAAAAAAAAAAGAAAAGAAATGTTTTCTGTTACTGATTTCCAACTCATCAGCAGTTAAAAATCATTAAACTTGAACTGAGGGTGGGGGAGGGAAATCTGCAACCTCATGTCACCTGTAAGAGCAGAGCATAATCCTCCCACATTTGGTAACTGTGCAGACACAGAGAACTGTAGAAGGTAGCAATTTTCACTGATCAAGAAGCTTTTTGACTCTGCATAACCCTCAGTCATACATATCCTTGAATGCTGTTTCCAGCCACTCTATTAATAAGTTATTTAGAGCAGGCATGACTCTTAATTCCACATCCTCCTGAGGTTGCCCAACACTCTCCATTTTGGATGTGTTTTCAGCTGCCAATGGCTTTGCCAAACTCGTGTTCTATGCCACTGTCTGCCTCATGGTAATTACCTCTGTAGAATATAAACACAACACACTCTTCACCCACAGAGCTTTGCCCAGATTAAAAGAAATTGTAAATGATGAATTGAAAAAAAATTCAGTTATCCATGCCATGCTTTGATGAGGGGATCTGAAATATGGCAGGAGGTAGGATTTTTCTGTGTTAAAAATGCTGTCCTTGCTGTAGCAGTGAAAATCTGAACCACATCAACCACCTTAAAAGATTTTGTGTGTTTTTCCCTAACCCTCCCTATCAAGATGCTTATTCTTAAGCTACTTACAGTTTATCACCTCAAGTCCCAGGGCTACTGTGACTTCGTCTGTGGGCACAAGATTGGCAGGGGAGATTTCATCTTCTGCTCAGATTTCTGCTCGACCAGGGCAGTGGAAAATGAGGACAGCAGAGAGATTCCCGTGTCAGCAGTCACAAAAAGGATGGGCAGGACTGTCACTGGGGACACAGGCTTGCTCTCCCATCCAGATCTCCCAACATCTCCCCTCTCTGCCCAGACGCCTCTGTTAGATGGGTTCCTGTGGAAAGTGCTTGCATTTGGGAAGATTTTTTTTTGTTGCTTAAATGCTGGAGGCGGATTATAAAGAGGGAAGGACTGGTTAGAGTGTTTTGAGGTGTGGGAAGAAGGAAGTTGCTAAGAGAAAAGACTAATTTGGGCTCCTAAATGTCTCATTACTTGCTCATGCATATTCCTAGTCCAAGGTTGAGAAAGAAATCACTGCATATCCAGCCCTGACAGCAACTTAAAACCTGGATTCTACATTATTTCTCTCTCAGTGAGGAGGCAGGAGACCTCAGGCTGTAACTTCAGTTATGCATCCACTTGTTGGCAAAGATGCTCCTGCATGTGCTCACATTTTTGATTATGGATGCACAGGAATAAGCAGATAATTCTTATGTCCTTTACCTTCTCAGGACAAATGAGCACAGCTAAAAACTGTCAGAGCCTTGAGTGCAACATTTAGTACTCAGACAGCACATCTGAAAGAATATGGCATATAGGGAAAGAGAAAAGACATAACTTGCTCAAAGAAATAACATTCTTCATTTCCCTCCCACCTCCATCTGCTTCATGGAGCAAGTGAGTAAAAAATCATGATCCAGAGGGTAATGGCTGGCTAAGAGAGGCTCCCAGGTCCACTGCAGGCCTGCTATGCTTCAAAACATAGCTCTTGATCAACACTGACAGCTGGATCCTCATCTTTGTAATCTATGGCTTGGCTGTGGAGTTCTCTGCTCCAATTATTCTGCATTTGTCTCTCCTCCCAGCCTGGAACAGGTTTTCAAAGGCCTGAGACCACTGGAACGGGGAAGATTTATGGAGTCAGTCAATGCTGGTCGCATTCTGCAGAACTTTGAATAAGAACCAAAAGACTATTTGAATCTTTGGAGGGAAGTTTCTCTCTGATACGAGTATTATTCACTTCCCGGTGCACTGAAGTTAGAGGATTAAGTAACTTTTCCCAAATATAGAATGCATCACACCCAATCACACACACACACACACTGCTGCCTTCCTTAAGTGAAGCATCTGAGGAGGAAAATGAGATTACAAATTTAGGAGTATAATGAGATCAAGTTAAATTCACACCATTTACTCGCCTAAGCACAATCTATGTCATTAGAAAAGATTAATTTTTTGTTGCAATTTCTAATCTCATTATACCTTTTGTCACAAGGATGATTTATCAGAATTTTAATACTTAATGCCATACATTTTGTATGTTCACTCGGCTTCTCCAGTATTTTATATTTTCATTAGCTGGTATCCACTCACTCATGCCATACCACTCAGCACAGCTATAAATAGAGAGACCAACCAACCAAATCACACAATATTGAAAAGGTCAAAGTAGTATATTACATTACTATAACTTAGAGAATACTATTTACAAGGTATTAAAACTTTGACTCCTTATTTATGTGACAACGAAAGTAGAGAAAATAGGAGGCACTGTGAAATGATCACATCATTACCAGACATCCTTGGGAAACTGAGGGATTGTAAACCCCTCAACATTATTATCATTACAGCCTAATATAAATTCATGCTATTCTTTAGGTACTGTATATCTTATGCTAAGACAGTGGTCTGTTCACTACCACTTCTTCTGTTTCTAAATACAAATATTTTAAAAGCTCTTAAGGAATACTTATAAGGTTTTGTTTTTTTTTTTTTGTTTTTTTTTTTTTAGAGAGAAACCTCTTTTAGCTAACTTGTAAAGGAATTGAGCCAGAAAATAAAAATAAAAAAATTGTCAAACTTTAGATAAGGATTATTACTGACTTCTTTCCTTCATGAAGACAATAAGAGAATAATGACCTTTCTCTCAAAGTCTGTGGAAAGGACACAGTGGCTGTGTCATCATAAAGTACTTTTAGGGTGACGGTGAGCGCAGGCTGTTCTGCAATACATCCACCATCCTGTTCTCTCTAAAGACACCCTTATCTGCATGGTGAAGTGTGTATCCCACCTCTTTCGCCCCCAGCTCAGGATTCCCAAGAGATCCTGAAGATGCACAGTTTCCTTCCCAGGCCCAGGTTCACTCAGGTGGCTGATGAGTGCCTTGCATCACTGCCCCTGCACCCAGTGCTGTTTGATCCTGCAGCAGTTTTTGGTTCACATGAAGGTCTCTTTGCTAAGTCAGCTAAGACATGAGGTTTCACCCAAAGAACTAAAGTACAGTTAGGATATTCAAGACAAGAAAAGCTGTCCCAGGCACAGCAGTCATGGCCCACGTGACAATACCCACAGTTTAAAGAGTCACAGAGCAAAAGTGGATGTTTTTAGAAACTGGGGGAAAACATTAAAATGGAATGAACAATGTTAAAGGGACAAAGAGAGACGGTATCAGCTTGACTTTTTGAGATAACCACAGGAGAACTGAGCTTAGTACCCAACCTACAGGGCACTTTCAGTATGTTCCAGGCCACCCTGAACCTCTGGGCAAGTTTAGGTGTCCACAATCCAACATGCTGTGGAAGAGGTACTGGAGGCTGCCCTGCTTTCTCCCAGTAGAGACAGGGGGCAATCTGTATTTAGATGTTTGATTAGCTCCTGCCATTATACAGTACTGTAGGTTTGGGGAATCAGTAATGATGCCATTACAGGGGACTTAATTCATGGAATTGCAATTAACTTGAGAGATAACTGAGAAGAAAGCTCAGCTAATATTAAAACAACAGCCAGCAGTGACCTAATTTCTATCTTCCGAGCCTCACTTCTTCCATGAGAGAATACACGGCTCCCAGTGAGCGAGAGGGGATGCCAGAATAACTCTTTGAGGACCGCTCACGAGTTCCAGTTTGAAACGCCGCAGTCGCAGTAACGCACGGCCAGGTTTCCTGATGCAGAGCTGCAGCTGATCTGGCATGTCTGCCTCTCTCCCACTGAGTCCCTGTTAAGAGTTCAGAGAGGTTGAGCTGCAGGAAAGCTGCAGTGTCTGCAGGCAGTACAGCTGAATAACCACATTTACCTGCTGATGCTCCTGAGGTGCTTGCATGGCAAAATGAGCCTGCAGCTTCTATTTTTCATACATGAGATGAAGGGTGGGTATGGCTTGGGGTTTTTGGAGAGAGGGGGTGCTTTGGGGGCCTCTTGGTGAGCTTTTTTTGTTTGGGTGGGTTGTTTTTGGTTTGATGCCATTCTGTGGGTTGCTTTCTTTTTTTCTAGAAGTGTACCTTGACAGGACTTTGCTTAAGGCCTTGTCTACATAAAAATTATGTCCTAGTAGAAGTGATGAAGACTCCTGTCCTGACAGTGACATCTCCAATACAGATGCTATTATTTAAATAGCAAGGTTGTGCACACACTGCTAAATAGTTTACTGAGGAAGGGATTATACTCTACCTGTGTCACACAATCTTCAGATTAGAAAACTAAGGCTGTACTCTTACAACTGACAGAGTCCATAGGTAAAACAAGCTAGTCATTTCTATGAGGGAGACTTTAAAAATAAATTAAAAAAAAAAACTGTCAAAAATAAAAAGCAACACCGGGCCAGCAAAGGTTACTGAGGAGAGAGCAGAAGAGAGAGAAATGTGAAGTAGTGCATCTCCTGGCTGATCCATGCCTCCTGAAGCTTCCCACCCCGGGCTGGTGCCTTGGCACAGTTCTGGCAGGGCTCTGGGCCCTCTGGCAGCCCAGGGGGCTCTGCGTGGCTGCTCCACTGTCCTCCCACTCCCAGCAGACTTGCTGGTGCTGGGGGTGTGGAGAGTGAGCTCCACCTGAGCCAACAGAGCCCCTCCACTTTTGGGGGGGATGGCTGGAGGGATGCAGAGCACGCCTTATGGGATTTTGCTTTGAATCCTGCAGCATATGGAAATTGGTCTGCAAGAAAAATGAGAAATATTTAGAAACAGTTGGAAAGGCTGTCATTGAAATTTATCCTGGCTATGTCTAAACATGGAAAAGGACAACAGAAACCAATGTTAACTTCAGAAAAATGTAAAGAGAACTGACTCTGCAACAAGCAGAAGGCTTATTTCTTTTTAAGTATAAACAATCTGGTGAGGAGGAAGAAAGGCAGAACTACAAAAATAAGCCAAGACAAGCAAAAAATAATGAGGGTAAAAATTAATAATAATCTGCATCGGTTTGCAGAGCTTTTTTTTTTTTCCTTGTACAGCAGTCTCCAAATATAACTTTAAGGGAGAAACCAGACAAAATATTTCTGTTCTGAAATATCACAGTAGAAAATGGCTTAAAAGGAAATTGTGCTGGGGGAAGGGGATAGCCTTCAGCTGTGGACAAGCTTTTTAGACCCCTTCCTTGGGAGATTAATCTTTCCACAGTCCTTAAACAGGCAAACCAGCCTCCACAGGACAGTTCAATACCCCTAAATGCAGGTGACATGGACACCTTATGTACAGCAAGGACAAAGGCTGTAATAAATCAGAAAACCTGCACCATTTTCTTCAAGCTTTGCCCATTTGGAGGCCTGAGCTGAATTACAGGTGAACATTGATGCCTTCAGGGGGAGTTCAAGAAATGGGTGAGAGACACAGAAGCCTCCTTTGACCCTTCCCATTTTTCTGTCCTCTAGGTGCATCACTGTGCATTAAACCCCAGACCTCCCAGTTTTGTTTCTTTTTTCCCCTCCCCTCAGCTCTGTATTGTTTCTTTTCACTTCTGTGCCCTGGGCAGTCACAGGCAATGGGAGCTTCAAGGCTGCAAGTTTGCACAAGTGCAGAGCACCCCCTTCTGAATCCAGGTTTCCTCTCCCACCCAGGTTTTGTACTGGGAGAGGTCCTGGCCAGAGGAAGCAGCTCTTTCTCCAGAGCAACAATGCTTGCAACAGCAGCAAGCATCCCTTGTGCAGTGGCCCTAGCTCCAAGGCAGAACTTTGTTCTCAGGGAACTTGCAAAAAAATATTATAAAGACAGCAGGAAAAAATTAGTGTGGAAGCAGTCTAACAAAATGTTTGAAGAACCAAGAGTAACAATGGCTGTAAATAAGGCTAAGGACAGAAGTAGAGAATGTAATTGCTCCTAATGTGAACACCACAGTCTTTACCACTTCCCACAGATGCCAAACAGGGATTATCTAGATTTTCAAGTGACTTTATCAATGACAAATTAGCTGAATGGATTGACAAAACTAATAAAAGATGCTGAATGTGAAGCATATTTAGTACAGAAGCACCATGACAGATAATGCTGTAATTCCTGAATGCAGCTGCTGAATCTAACAATATAAATTCAGTGCAAAGCATGAGTTTCTTTCCCACAGCTTTAGAGAATCAGAGCAACCTAAATTTCCCTCTATTTCTTTTAAAAAGAAAGATAATTTTAAAAGTATGTGTGCATATAAATTCCAGAAAAAAATTATAGGATTCTTCTGCTTTCCTTTCTTCCCACACTGTATCTGAGAACACCAATGTTTTTTCATTTGTTTCAGTTTCCCTTGTGGGACTCTGACAGAGGTGGAATTTGGTTTAGGAGACTAACTTATTGCATTAACTTATTCTAAGCCTGTTATCTAATAACTTTGCATTTTGCAACTACTTGGAAAGGACTAAACAGAAAAATCACCATGCTCATATTTGCAGAAATATATAAGTGATCATTTACTTAACATACAACCACGATTTTCAGCTGATAATTTATGTTCAGATCCTAAATTTCAAATTCACTCGTTACTCATAAACCTTTCCAACAGATGACAGGAACCACATCACATCCTGTGTTTTTCCTCCTTCTGCAATACACAATTTCTGTATGTGACAGCAAGCACTGGGTAAACTGCAGTTTCACTTTGGTAAAAATTTCTCAATAAAACTCCTCTTAATAAAACATTTCTGCAAAAATTAATTGAACAATTTGGATTAATAACATATTGACTTGCTGATTATATATGGCATGGCTTAGGAATTCCTGGAGGAAAACAAAAATTAAAATCAGAAATAATCAGTGAATAATGCATAATTTTCTTAATGTATTACACCAATTTCTCAAATCTTCCTGACTCATAGTAGAGCAAGCACACCCAATGCAGTGGAAATGTGGCATTTCCTGGCCTCCATTGCACTTGTGCTGAAGCACCATCCTGAGTTAGGCTATTCCATGACAAATGGGAAAAAAATCTACCTGATCTAGCAGGAAAACACCAAATTTGGACTGATCATGCAGTATATCTGTTTAGCAGGACATGAGCCAAACTAGAGGGGGAAAAGGAAAAGAGGTGGAAGCCAGTTAGAGTACAAGTGAAACTCTTCCTGGCCGAGGCAAGTGCAATCAGTGATAACTCCTATATTTTTTATTGTTTGTACAGAGAACATATAAATAATTTCGTGTTTCCCTCCCATCATTCTCATCCCTCCCTTCCTCCACTTGCAGGCTGTCTCGGATCACACCTTTTGTTTGTTTGTTAAGGCCAATTGTGGCACATCTTCCTTTACACACGATTAAGGCCACACTGAATACCATGCACTGCGATAGGAAACAATAACCACTTTCCTATAAATACCTCAACCAGCTAGCACCAAAGGTAGAACTCTTCTACTTTTCACAGGGGTATGTGGCAAAGTGACAATTTTCCCCTCTTCCTTTGGGTGAAATTTACTTGTTATAAACATAAAATCCACCTGCTACAACATCTTACATTCCCAATATCTTACATGACCCAGAACTGCTGGGCCAGCATGAACATAGAGTGCACCACAAACCATGAACGGACACCATTAACACAGAGCAACACAAGTAGACATAAAAAAGGTCAACATTTAACCCCGGATTCTAGCCCTTACTTTATTTTTGGCCTTTCGGCAACAGAATTCCTTGGTGCTAGCAACAGCAAGCTAGGCTAAAACCAAAAATTCCACCTGTGAATTGGTGGCCCATTTTTTTCCAAGTGCCTAAAAGGCATTCAGAACCATCTATGGGAGCAGACATACTCAATGCACAAGCAAAACTTCCTTTTTGTCTGGAAAAACTGGATAATTGCCAAAGTCAGCTGCTCATCTACTTGACTACATATGTAGAAGTTATAGTGCATGGCTTGTATGGATGTTGGAGGAAATAAGTAATTATTTCAATGTTTTTAATATTCAAAAGAAGTAAGAATAAAAATGTTAAAAAAAAAAATCTGTGCTTACCTCCTGCACTCAAATCTTCCATACATTGAGATTTTGTGCTATAAGGCTTTTGCTCCAGTGAGAATAATGTTTAGGGAAGGAAGATGACACTGTCCATGTAGTAGGAGGAAAATAAAAAGCACTGTTAGGAGCTTGGCAGCAATATGTACAGATATATTTCCTTTTAATGGCAAATACACATCAGATCTACCAGTCATATACACATATCTCAGTAGGTATGGCTACATTTTCCTCTTGATTTTGCTATCAAAGTGTTTCTTTACCCCATTTATATGCACCTCAAAAATATACACAGAGAAGTGAAAGGTGTTTTTGATCAGATGAGAGGTTCCTTTGCAAGGCATTTTTGCCCATTTATCTAAAAGCCATATACAAACTGTCTCAAGATGTTCCCAAATTGCTTTCTTACTAGTTTTACTGAATTCCTTTTAGTTCCTGTTTAACTGCACATCCGGCTGTTGCTATTTACACACCTTCCACACTGCAGGGTGCTGCAGGACATGCTTTTTGTGAAGGAAATCCCTGCAATCAGCTGTCCAACATATGAAGCTACATTTGACCACAGGGCATAGAATGAGGGACCCATTATTATGGCCAAGGAAATCAAAACTGCTCCGCCATTAAGTTCTGTGAGGAAAGAGGTAAAGTGGGAAAGAAGCACAAACCCCCACATCTGTAGGAGCATAATGAAAAGAAAAAGAAATCCTTTCTAAAGGCCTGAGGTTGAAAAGCACTGAGCTCCAAAATCCCAGAGGCCAATGGAAGCTGAAAGCATTTGGCATCCCTTTGGCCTTGTCTTACTACTTCAGTACACTCCTCAAATCTTACTATTTGCAGCATGTATTTTCTAACACACAGCAGAAAATGGTGCTAATTGCAACAGCAGCATTTTGGAGATGGCAGTAGTAACCACTGCTAACTGATAAACACAAATTAGAGACAAACTTCAGAGCCTATTTAGCATACCATTTCCACTTGCAGCTTGAATAAGACAAAAAACAACTCAGCTTGCTGCAACAAACTCCACAAGAGCCACAGAAGCGAATTGAAGATTAATAGCTGATTCAGGAAAAAGCTGAATTTTGACATATGATATTGACTCAAAAGTTCAAATTTAGTTTTCTGAGCTCACAGTCTGGCTCTGCTGAACAACCAGGCTCTGTCTTCTGTTGTGAAAGGGGAGCATCATCGAAGCCAACAGATGTATCACCTGCAAAGAAAAGGTCACTGTTACAAACCATATCAAGTCCCAGTCCAAAGTGTTTTGTCTGTTTCAAAGCAGGTTGGGACTCATTTACGGTGAATTTTAATAGCAATAAAACACCTGCTCCCTTGACAAGGAAGACTAACAATATATACTACATAAACAGTAGCGGTTCACAAATAGCTTAGTAGATATTTAATTAAAGTGTCTAAATAAAAGCAAATAACATCTCTGTGCTATGTAAAGTGTTAAAGCAGTTAAAGAAATCCTTTCAGAGGACATGGCTGATTTATTATCAGGCTTATTTTATGGTTTCATCTAGAAGTCACACTTCAGAGTATATCCAATCACCTCTTTCCAAAATATTCTACTAAGAATCTTCCCTCTAAGTTTTGTGGAAATGTGCCCAGGACCCTCCATTCACAATTTAAGAGACTTTTCTTAGGCACTACCACACCCCTCAATGTGTAGCATTTATGTATCCAGCCACAACAATATCCTATTGCCTTGCATGTCCACTCTGAAAACCCCTTCTGGAAGTCCCCCACTTGTCAAACCATCATCAAGCTTTTTGTGAAGTTCCCAAAGAAAGCAATAATCAATCTAGGAACAAGAGTGTGCATGTTATATTTCTCATTGTATGGCAACGTTTTACCAGTTCATCTTCAAAAAAAAAAAAAAAAAAAAAAAAAAAAAAAAAAAAAAAAACAAAAAAAAAACAAAAAAAACCCAAAAAAACCAAAAAAAAAACCCACAAAAAAATTCTGAAGTCTGTAGTCAGGAAGATGCTACAATATTTGAGCAACAGGAGCACTGGTTTGGTGTCTGTAGAGGGGCAGGGAAAGAGCCTTGCATCTTACACATGGTTTTACTGTATGCAAGCCCAGTGGGAGAAAAAAAGTGGCAATTATTTTTTAACTGATGTATGCTAGACAAAAATGCAGATTTATTGTAGCCACTGCACACAGAGTAATAGAGAGGAGGTATCCCTACAAACTCCCAGCCTGTGCTGCTGTGGGCAAGCTGAGGCCACAGCAAGAGTCTCTGAAAGAGTGAAGGGAGTTAATTATTGTTGTACACAGTTGTGATAATACAGAGGTATTAAACCTCTGTATGAACCTTTGCCATCCATTGCTTGGAACACATTTGTATGCATAGAAGCTCTCTAAGGTTTAATTGTTACAATAAAGGTGATTCTTCATCAAAACCATGAAACAAGATATTCACTTTTCTGTGAGCGGGACAGTGAATACAGTGAAGGAGCTGGACATCTGCTTTGGTGCTGACCAGGGCAGAGAGTTAACAAATGACTGGAAGATACTGTGCAGCTCTAGGGCAACAGAGAAACATCTCTACCCATCTCCACAGAGCCACTGCACCTGGCAGGAAAGCAGCAGTGCTGAAAGAAGCACCACCCACTGAGATGTTCCAGGTTTGGAAACAACTGAACAGTGGTAAGAAGGTATGAAAAAACTCAAGATGTTCTTATTCCTAGACTTCCTACCACTATTAATGCTATGTTTTAAAGCTTTCCCTATTTATAAACTTCCCGTGCCTTTGTCTGGCTCCCTCAGTTGAGCTACAAAACTTCTGTAAAATCTTCCTCACGTCCCAGCCCCAACCTGTGCCTGCCACGGCTGCTCTATCTCAGGTCTCTCTGCTGACTACAGAATTATTCTCCCAGTCCTGCCACTGCTTACAGATGTCTTTGTTTAACTTGAATATTCTTTAGCTTCTGCCAGCATTTTCCCCTAGCTAAATTCCTACTAAATGTACTTTACTTCTCTAAGCCTCATCAGCTATTGCTCTAAATGCATCCCTTCAAGAAGAAGAAAATCTCCACCTGTCTTTAATATGTGTATCAATAAAAGGAGGATTAGAAATCTGCACTTCTGGGCTGTTAAGCAAACTCTTTTCTGCCTCCATTTATTCAACCATTAAATGGTTATAATATTTACTACAATATCTCAAAGAACAGTCAAAAAGCTTAATGCTATTAATTCAATACTACTGATTCTGTCTTGCTACAGAGAATGTACAAACATTTCCATACCATGTCGATATGTATTTATAAGATTTATAGTTTATGGTTTGTAGTCATTAGTATAACATTATTTGCAGGGTTAATACCCCAGGCCTATGGAGCAGAAAGTAGTATCTGCATTATAAGCAAGATTATATTCTTACTTGCTAGCTATTCATTTTAAGTAAGCCTGTAACACTTATTTTCTCCTATAGGGTGGCATTATTAATAAATATGTACTGCCAGTAAGCTTTAATTTATCTAAAAGCACATTGTTTTAAAGAACTTCTATGGAATAAAATGAATCCTTTTTTTTTTTTTTTAATACATATTACAGAATCTTTTTCTTACAGCTGTTTTAGCAAGGTTCTCCCCTTAGGTCTGTATATTACAAAATATATTAAAAAAAAAAAACCAAAAAACTAAAAACAAAGCGAAAAATCAGTAACCCATAGAAGTACGCAGAATGTCATTGTAACCTAAAGACAAGAAACACTATTTCTAAAATTACAGACCTGAAATTGTTCTTAAAAAAACAAACAACCAAAAAAAACCCCAAAAAAACCCCTCAAAAAAAAAAGTAACTTCCAGGTTTGATTGTGCAGTCCATATTTACTGTAACATGAACACATGAGACCGTCCTCTGTCTCTGGAAAGGAAAGAGGGCTGCATTTAGCTGCATTAATCTTTTCTAGGAATTATCCTGCTCTGTGCAGGGGATGACTGTCAGCCATTTCCAGCACTAATTGGACTCAAGTATGGTACGACCTAATTTCTCAGCATACACCGCAGAGTTCTGAGATTCCTGAATGCTTCAGCCTTCTGAGAGTTTTGGTTTTTTTTTCTATTAGCTGCAACTTCACTGTCTCCGACTGCCAGCAGAGGGAGAAAATGGAATATGAGGTAGAGAACATAATACAACACACCATCTCTCATCCACACTGCAGAAATAAATATGATGCGGTTTCAACCATTCCTTTTCTAGGGCAGGGTACACTCATTCTAAGTTTCCCAGTCTACAAGTAATCTGATTAATTTTGTTTGGGGTTTTCCCCCCCCTCTCTCCCTTCTGACTTTTTTCCCCCCCGCTCTCTCCCCTTTTGCCTTTTCTTCCATGCAGTCAGAATCTTTATGGGATATATAAATAGTGGAAGAATTATGCAGAGGGTGTTTATTATGAAACTAGGAATCATTTCATTGACAATAATGGGAAATTCTGTCTTTGGAGAGCTCCACATTTCTAGAAGCCATTTCCTCTTCTCAAGGTCCCTTAATGCAATGAACCAGGGCAAGATGGGAATTGCTTTACCTCTCTTACGCCTCAAAGACATGTGTACACGAGATGGGCTGCTGAAGGGCTACATTTTTTTAAGTACCAGCAGTCAGTCTTCTATATAGACTGGATTCTGCTTTAGTTAACAATTTGTTAAGCTTACTGGCACACAAGCAGTTATTTTGACCAGAAATGAAAACAACTTCCCTCTAAAGCTGCCCTCCCCACATTTGGGAAAGCACGTACACACACCAGGCTGTATAACACATATTTAAATAAAGTGCTTTCTCATTCCTTCCTCAGGCATAAAAGCTGTTAGCTGTAAGAGAGACAAAGGGCAGACAGCTCTGGCTGCTGCCTCATTGCCTCCCAGCTCTTGGCACTGAGGCTTGGCTGGCTGGGTCAGGAGCTTGGTCCTCATTACATGGATCCTCACGCTCCAGGTGAGGACGTGCCTGTGACTGACAATCCAGGATCCCCACCTCATGCCCGGAGCTTGCACCACCTGCTGTAAATAAGGGACTGGGGATGCATTGCTGCAGCCGAAATGGTAGAGGTTTGCAGGAATAAACTACTTTCTTATTGCTCTCATATTCCTAGAGCCTGTCTTTAGGGTGCTCTTCTCTTTACACTGGTAGCATTTTACACACACAGATGATCACGGACCTAACAGCAAATGATGGCAGTGCTAAGTTAGACTTCCAGTTGTCTACAGGTGTCCATGAATCATCTGGTGTCTGGGGAATTTCTATTCCAAGGCTGAAAGAAAGCAAGCCATGGAGAGATAATTGATGGCCAAAAAACATTAGACACTCACTGAATCAACACCCTCGTCGATAACAAAATCATTAGCAAAGGGGCAAACCCAAAGTGAGATCCTTGCTCTAGCAGCAATCAGCAGTGTTTGATCTGGAACTTCTGTAAACAGAGCTCTTTTCCTGCAAGACTGGATTCTTTGAAACAGAAACTGGGACAAGCCCCTTTCTTCCCACTTACGGCTCGCTAGGTTAGAAGGGATGTTAGAAACTCTAAGTACAGCAGTTTCAGAGGGCCAAGGTGGTCGTGAGTAGGACTTCAAAGAAGGACTAAGAGGTAGCAGCTCAAATAATAATATAGCACAGGAGGAAAAAAATTCTACAGCGGTATGCAGAAAAGCAGGGGGTTACAAGACTTAAAATTTGTGTTACATGGGTTCATGATAAATAAAGCCTGCTGCCATCAAAGGCCATTGGAATGATGCAGACACCACCTTCAGCGGGGTACTGACACAGGAAAAGGTTATCCAGAGCATCAGAGGAGGGCTGTGCTAAGGCACAGCAACAGGAGCAGCAAACTGAACATGCAGTCAAGGGAAAGTGGGCCATGATAGAGTCAGGATGGAACAAGAGGCTTGCTGACAAGGCCATGGAAGAGAGATGCCAGCTGGCTCACATCCTGTTAAATGACAAACGGACAGAAAAAAAATGTCCTGAGGTTTCCGTCCTGCCCAGCCCAGCAGAGCTGAACAAAAGGCACGGGGCTGTTCTGCACCTCCATCCACAGAGTGCTGCAGCTCTGCTGGCTGGAGAACAGACAACTAGAGCACAGTCTGCTGCTGAGCAAGACCTCTTTGGGGTCTGGGTTACTGGTTGTAGGATGCTTGCAGAGCCAGTTGCCTTCCCTGCCCAGCAAAGGATACAGGCTGGGTGATGTCACCAGGATTTCAGAGTAAAATCTTCTTCATTCCTGGGGGCACAGAGACCATGGAGTGTATGGCAACCCCCCTGGCATGGACCCCAGCACTGTACTTAGGCCCACAGCTAGACAGGCACAAGTGTGAGCTTATGCAAACCTGTACAGGCTCAGAAGTGGTTTATGAGCAGTACGGAGGACCAATAAAAGTTCAGTCAGCATGTATGTGTGCTGCCTCTTCCAAAAAAGCAGTGAAAGGAAAGCTACCACCTGCGTTTGAAACAGGGATGCAGGAGCCTGACTGCAGTAAAACTACATTCATCTGACAATTGGAGCTTGACACACAGCAGTAGGCAATAAACTTCAAGGACCAGGCTGGTGCTGCTGGAGGAATGGTGCGGCTGGCTAAGCAATTTTTATCTGCATGTACATTCTGCTGCTTTAACCACAGCTTCCTCCAGGGATTTCTCTAGGATCTAGATTTCTCGTATGTCAGAAAGACTTACCTATGTGTGATACAAAGTCAGATTCCTTCAAAAACTCTTTTCTTCCTGCTTCTTCCTGCGATGTGTTCACAACTTCTGCACTTCAAATACTTGTCATGCAGGCAAGCCTGTTGAATGTCAATTATTTCCTAAAAGAGCTCCTTTGCAGAAGCTCTACCCCACCTCAGCCAGCACCTACCCAGCAGGTTTGTGCTGTACCACTGTGTATGGCTGCACATGTCACCTTTGTTATCCATAACAGCTTTGGAATCCATAAAGGCATGGATATGAAGGAGTGGCTTGGATTTATCAGTGTCTACCTCTACAATTATTCTTGCTTGTGGCACCAGTGAAGCTCATGCACTGTATGCCAGTGACAGAACGCAGGTTCTGCCCCAGTGATAGAGTTTTTAGGCATGAGTGCTCACTGACAGCTACTGGGCATGCTCTGATGTCTAAGCAGCTCCCAAATCAAAGCTGGCAGGCAGCTCACAGGCAGACGTGGAGATTTATGTTCTGCAAAAACAGGCCCATGGACATCAGTGAAGTCACTGCAGCACGGCAAAGGAAAAATCAGGCCCATATTGTGCCACAAATGGCTTCTGCAGGATTCTTCTGTAGGTGTAGTTAATTCTGCATGGCAAGAAATATTTACCCAGATTATTTATTCCTCCTTTTCTTATAAGACTCTGGCTTGTTTTCTCTCAAAAAGTCATATTTCTTACTCCCATTTGTAACTTGCCAGAGGCAAGTAAAGCACAGCAAGTACACAGAAAGCAAAGACCTACCAGAATAGCTCATTTTAGTTTTAGACTGCTAGTGGCATTTGCTGCTTGTGTCAACTTCTACAAATGGGACAGGCACAGGGAAATGGTTTCCCGAGTGGTAAGCCATATGGCATATTTAGAAAGTACTGATACACCTAGAGAGCATGAAGGCTGTGAATAAAAGCCTCACATACTGGAATCAGCACATTTCATGGCATCTACATGCTGCAGAGGAGGCAATAGCCAGTGCTATACTCATCACTGGGATGAAAGAATAAGGTAATGAAAAGATTTATCTCCTGGAAATAATAATAAAAAAAAAAAACAACCTGAAAGTAATTCCACATTTTCTAATATCATTCTCTACTTAATTTTGCCTGACTTTTTCGTAAACAACTACAAAATCTAAAAATCAAGCCTAGGTCTATAGACTTTATTCTGTTTCCATTCAGTCCAGTACAAGTCTAGAGTAAATTAACTAAAGTTAATGTAGAAACAAAGCCATAAAACTATGAATTACATCTGATCTACTGAAAGGTTTAAGAAAAAAATAGTAGTCCAGCTGTAATTTGCTGGTTCAATCAAGCCAAGGCAAGAACAGTACTGACAGAAACGGATACAGAAATCATGATATATTTCTGTTCTGTGTCAAAATTTAGTTTTTTTTAAAGAGTACATGGCACAGTACTTGAATTTGCTTTGGAGGGAACATAGCTGAGACCTGGTAAAACTTGTTGCTTGAGGATTTTATTTTTCTCAATACTGTGTTAGGTATCATATGCTGCAGACCAAATTCCCAACTAATTTAAGTGGGTGTAACACCTTTAATTTCAATGCAACTCCATTAGCCCATAGTACTGCTCAGCACTGGCATTTTCATGAAATGTATTGGTACAAGCCAATGCAATTTAACAACACAAACATAGCAGTACTTGGAAGAGACAGAACTAGCTCTATTTGGTAATGCTAAGACCAGAAAAGACCATCACATTATAGAGTTTGATCTGCTGAAAAGCACAGCCCGTTCACTGAGACAAAGCCCCTCATTAAAATAGATTAGAATTTGATCTTGAGCATGTGAGAGAAATATCATCATTCTCAGGTAGCTAAGAATTATGGAACAGAGAATGGACTGAGCAGCACCTATCCATAACCATCCATGTTTTGAGTTCTGGTCTCTTTCCAGCTCTGACTGCCTCTCCCTATTTCTGCATTTAAGGAGGAGGAAAAAATTTAAAATTGGAAAAAATTTAAACCACTGTCTTTAAGGCCTGCAGACAATTGGCTGAAGTAGGAGATATTGTAACTAGCTGAACAGAAAAACAAAATACACTGATACTGAAGATGAAAATTTTATCTTCCTTACTCATCTAGAGAGTCAGACCAGACTAAAATACTCCTTGGAATGAATTTGAAAGACTCCTTGTGTCCACTCACCAGGTAAATTATCTCAGCATTTAATTATCCTGTTCCTATGGAGAACCTCCTTTTTTCCTGCTCCTTCCTTGTGCCTGGAAAGCTCCCTCTTATGCAGAAACTGAATTAGTTCAACTTCACCTTCCAGCCACTGAACTGACCTGTGCCTTGTAACAGCTGCTGCCATAGCACTTTCCATGTCTCAGGACTGATTTCCAGCCACAACGTGCCCCTCTAATGCTGTTATTGAAGAGACTTGGGCATGCAAAGGGTTCAAAAGTCTGTGGTAAACTGCTGCAGCCACTGGTTCAGTTCCAATTGCACTGCATCATACTGCACAAAGCTCCTAAAAGGCCAACAAATAGTTAAACCCCTGTACATGCTAAACGAGCCTGCACGGAACATTTCCTCTTATCATTGTAGAATCTGTCCATTGATTTCACTCCCCAAGTTTCACATCCTCTTTCAATCTCCCTTGGACATTATTCGCTCTATTACCAGTCCTCTTTTCTGAGGAACTCCGCAAGTTACGGGATTGGGTCACATCCTGGCATGTCAATAGAAACTCTGAGGAGCAGCAGGCTCCAGTTTTCGGGGGAAGCCTCTAGGGACAGCGTCTCTTGTACTCTTGTGCTATTCTCTGTGTTATCTGCAGACAAGGTAGATTTTAATTTAATGTTTTATATATCTCACATAGGGCAAATTGGCTTGGTTTTAAATCATAATACAGTTTTATGGCTAAGTCAGCATAAATACAAGGATAGCATGTCAAACAAACTTCTAAGCTCTAAAAAAAACATGCCAACCCCTACATCTCACTCTCCCCACCGCCACCCCCCCCCCAAAAAAAAGTGAACAGCCTCCCACCACCATTAATGTTTTCATTAAATAATGCCTAAAATATTTAAAATATAATTCCTATGACCATTCTCCCCACTCCTTGCTGGGATCAGCTCACCTTTCCCCACTGAACTGAGCTGTCTTTCTGTCTGTCATATGGGGTGGGCTCATCCCCTGGTTGTGCTCTAGTTCCAAGGCACTCCTGGCTACTGCTGCCCCAGCTACACCTCTTTTTATGTTTTTAGCACTTACATCTATCAGCCACCCAAGGGCCCTTCAATACTTGCATAATTCCACTGGCTTCCCACAGGGGACCAGCACACGACTCGCGAGCTTGTGAGCACAGGGAGTTGCTTACAGAGACTTCACACCAAATGCAAACAGACATTTTCACATCACCCAAGCCAGGTTCTTCAAAATGGTAAATAATAACCATTTGCTCCACTCTTCACCAGAAGCATATGATTTATAGCTAGAAAAATAGAATTATATGGTCTAAAAGTTTCTCCCTTCTGCTTGAAGATTGACAGTTTTCTCTGGCGGCAGCTTTGGATGTAGAAAGCTCTCAGGAAAGCAAAAGCATTAAAAATAAATGCAAGATGCTTCATGCACGTTATAACATACTGAACCTTCAGAATAAATTATTTATACCAAAGGTTGGATGTGCCATAATAGCATCCACCTAGCAGCTAAAAAATGTATTGGAAATAGGAGAGCAAACCACAGAGATTAACAGAAAGAAGCCTGCCAGCTTTGGCTGAAAACCTGGTAGAAAAAATAACATAGTGCTTAACTGAAATTATTCAGAGAGTAAAGGGATGATCAGTTCACTTGGGTTTTGGTTCTTTTCTCCCCTGATAGTCTACAAAAGAGCACAAGGATCAGAGAACTTTGCAGAATTACAAACCTGGTGTATTTGTTTATGCTGCACATCTGTATTTCTATGCAAATAAAAAGGGACATTGTTGTTAAGCCTTCATTTTCAAAAAGAGGTACATCTTGAGATTTCCCATGCAGTAATAATAGAAAATATACAAACTCTTTTAATCAAATATCTTAGTTCTTATATTGCTTTTAGCATGATATTAACTAGCACCTTCCAGTAGTATGGTGTTAACAAGATTAGCCTTGTCCAGGATACTTTCTGCAGTTAATTGCAACCATGCTGCAATCAAATCACCTCCCCTGGGATAGGGTTACATGGTAGAAAAAAATCCATTGCATAAGGCAGCATATAGAGCACTAAATACACACTTCTGAGCTCAGCACAGCACCATATTTTATCTCCATCTCCTTGTCATTAACATAAGAGACTGAAGCATTGGAACAAAAATCCTTATGCTGATCTGGGGATGCAGATCTTTTCACACCATGACACAGAAGCCAGAGATGGGAAGCTAGTGAGGTAGAATACTAGGAGGAACTTATCCAAATCCCTTCAGTAAATCCTTACTTCCACATTGTTGAGTCCCTCTTTTACACAAACTGGCAATCAGCTCTCTTCATACCAAGCGCTTTGAATCAAGAGTTCAAAAAATCGTGCAAAATAATCACTGTATCATATGATTTTTTAAAGTTCTCTTTATATTCTGAGATCTCCCTCCACCATCAGAGAGCTTTTAGGTCAGAACACAAACATACCCTCCCTGACAAGGAAAACCTTTCAGTCAGAAGCCTTTACTGTAAGAAGTCAGAATATTACACTTGCAAGATATTGCATCTCTGTGAAACCTTTTCACCTGATGCCATGCTGACACTGTCAGAGTTTGGGGGTTCATTTGGGGGTTCTTCCTTCAGGGAGACTCCCTAAGCAGGAGAAACCTACTAACCATGCACAGCAGAGTATTACAGATTCCAGAGTGCAATATTCCAGACTGCAAGGCTCTTCCATATAGCAAGGCAACGTGCTACGTACCATAACCAGGGTTTTGCACACACAGAGGCCCACCAGATCCCAGAATCCCATAACCTCTTTGCTGCAGGGATGATCAGGGTGAGGCTGCACACGCTGCAGCCCCCTGAGAGCGTTCCACGCTTTCCGTGGCGCTGCTCCGCGGCCGCGTGCGGCACGGGCACAGGAGCGCAGCCAGGCACGCCCTTACAGTTGTGCTTCAGCCATAAACCATGCTGCAGGAGGGAATTGTCCCTGCCCCATCTTCAGGGCCATCTGCAGGCCGTACATCACGCTTGGTGAAAGCCCCTGAACTCGGTAACACGCGGTTTATTGTCCAAGACTGTCACCTAAATATAACAGAGCACAAACCAATCATTTTTACCGCTGTCACGAGGCTGGGCTCAGGAGGGTAGGATGAAGCTGAGGGGCATGCTAACTTTCAATAAAGAACCTGACACAATATTTCAGTGTTTTTCAGGATGGGCAACAAAGAGGCTGCTCTTATACTGTGTGTTGCTTTGTAGGCTTCAAAGGCAGGAGTGTGTACTTTGGATTTTTCATAGACCACTTTGGAAATGCAAATGCTCCCCAGACAATGGGACAGTACTCCTCATTTCAGTATTTGTGAAGACACTAAATTAAATAAGCACCGTCCTTTCTCACTGTAAATGGGTAGAGAGCTCACAGAGAGGCTCTGTTTACAGCAACTGCTAATAGTTTCAGCTGAAATCAGAAGCACATTTAACAAGGCATGAAGCATGGAAACAAACTTATAAAGATAATTCCACAGCCAAACAAACTATTCAGACCTACATTACACTTCTCACCAAATATATTCGCATACAAAAGTTGGGGGGAGGGAATTTGAAATTTGACATAAAAATAAAATTTGGAAAGAAAGTCCCTTCATGGTGTCCTTAGATACAATTCTCTTTACTAGCCCCACAGTGAGTTCTGAGTAATTCTACTGACATCAACACCACAATGGTGTAAAAGCATGAAAAATGTGAGGACAGTTGTATCCAATATCAAAATCAGAATAACAGGATGAATAATGAACAAACTGAGGCAGAGCTTTAGCTGGTGTAAAGCAAGTTGCAGATTTCAGTGTGGCAAGGTTAATTTACACCCCCTGTGGATGCTGGCCCATTGTCAGCAAATCCTATTTTCTCACATTTACATTAACAAACCTGTTAGTAACATGGGAACAAATGCAAAAGTAAGTGTAATGATCAATTTGATGAAACTCTGAATTCATTTACTCCATTAAACTAACATGGTATGCCCTATAAATGGACAACATTTAAGTTTCGTAAAAAGTCATTAAAATCACAGTAGCTATTGAGCAAATTAGAGGCCCTGGCAATTATTCATCATTTCATTACAATTAAAAACTAATTGAAAGTCTAAGTAAATAACGTTAGAGTTTTGCTCATGATAGCAGGGAAAATAGGTTTGAACAGCTTATGTTAGAGACAGACTCTCGTGCCTTTCACCAACGGGCAGGATTATACTGCACAATAATTTTGCCATCACCAGCATTTATGCAGCAGCACTGAACACAAAGATCAAAATGATCAGTTGCAGCACAGAAAGCAGGGCAATGGCATTAATAAACCACAGAGCCCAGTCATCCTGCGCGCCACAGGGAAATCCAGCTCCGCACAGTTGGTGTTTGGAGGCGCATATGTGACACAATTAGTATAACAAAATAAGTTTCTCTTTGCTGAAGCATTTACTGCAAATTGAGTCATTAATCTCATTTATAAAGCAGGCACGATGGCTGGCACACTGCGATTGGCCAAGGCGATTTCTTCTCATTAGTGTGTGAAAAGCTCCATCCTGTTCACTTTAAATGTGGGTCATTTTAACTAAAGAGAAACACTTCAGTCCCGAGACCCTGCAAGAGCTGGCGCTGTATTTATAGGAGCAATCAGAAGTTGCTACATGCTGGTGATGCTGTGTTCTAGCACCTGCCTGGACTGCGGCTTGGATGGAGCTATTTGGCATGTGACTCCTTTGTCCCAGTCACGTTTCAGAGAATTTTTTTTTTTTTTTGTCAGAGTAAGTTCTCTGTGGCATTGGACCCAGCCTCTGATGCCACCTAGGCAATCTTGTATGAGTTTTGCAGGGTCAGGGCCAGTATACCACAAGTAAAAGAATCCTGCCAGTCCTGGAGAAACAACCTGTGCTTTTTGACAGCAAAAAACTCAGTTCCTACATGTGTGGGCAGGGTCAGCCTCTGCCTTGATAGGTAATCTAACCCAATTCTAGAGCCCCTGCTTTCCCCTGTTTCATTAAGAACCTCCTTATTTTCCTAGCCCACACATTGCATGAATGGAGAATGACCAAACCTGGGGAGAGAAAATCCCGTGAATGACTTCTAGCAAAATTCTCTTTTTCCTGATAAGGACTTCTCCATATAAAAAAAAAAAAAAAAAAAAAAAAAAAAAAAAAAAAAAAAAAAAGCAATGCTAAAAATCTTCTGCATTCCTTGTAGGTCTTTCCTTCACAGACCTAATTTTAAAGTCTTCCTCCTCTGCATACATAACCACGAGGATGACTCATGCCACATTTACTTCAATTATATCACCTCATGTAATAAAGTGCCACTCATTCCACCAAATGTGGAGAACAGCCCATCAGATCAGCACTAGGAAGATCTGCAGGGAGGAGGGGAAAAGTTACATCACCCCTCCTCACAGCACAGACAGTTTTACTGCTTTTAACTTGAAACACACCCTCAGGCCACCTGCTGGGACCTTCAGTGCCCACCCAAGGGCTGCCCCATCAGCCACCTTACCCATCAGGGTAAGGTGTGGATTTGGTGCAGTGCAAGGATCCCTTCACCTTCAGAATGAAATAAGCTCCGGCATGCCATGGCTTCTTTGAGACTCAATTCCCATTCCCTTCTAAAGGGAATTTGCATCATTTGAGCAGAGCAAGCAAGCGCAAAGCAGTAGAGAGACCAAAGTCCTGCCTTCTTCAAGGTATCACAGACAACACTTTTTTTTTTTTGTCTGCTTGGGTTTTTTTGTTCCAAAAAAACTCAATCACAAAATCAGGCCAATATGCTAATAAGGCTCCAAAAGCACACGTTTTAACAAAAGCAACAGGTTTGCAGAGAGGCTTAAAAACCTGTGAAGAAAAGAGTGAGAAGGTCCTTCAAAATGCCTGAAGGAGCTGCTCTTACATGCAACAACTCAGCAAAATTAAGTTTCCTACTTACCCAGCTAAAAAGGCAGAGGTTAACAAAAGCTCCAGAAGCCTCTTGTCTCCTCCTTCCAATGAATATGAATACAGAAGTATAAAAATTGATGTATAGAGTTTATGGTGTTTAGTCCTAGACTGATATATTAATATTTATAAATGAAAATAAATTTTTGGGCATTATTTTCACAACAAAGACTTGTGCCCTGCTCAAAGAGGGCTCTTCTCTGAAACGTGGGCTCATGGTACCAACTGTAAGTGAAGGAACCTGCTTCCCATGTGAAATCCTTTTGGGTAAGTTGCAAGCATTTGGGAAGAGATAGTCAAATGCAAAGTACTGTTTTCCAGCTTAATGGGGCCCTCTGCCACTGTGAAGCCTCTAGATATTTCTTTGTTTAACCAATCATAGCACACAATTAATCAAATAGTGAATGTTTGTTTTAAAATGAGAGTTTAAAAATATTAACATTTTGAATACTATAATTACAAATTTTCATCACTTGCTGAGCTTCATTGACTGCACTGAAATAGAAAATGCTGCTACTTTTTTTGCTACTTCCGCCCTATGTCAAAAAGGTGATGAATTTCAGAGAAAAGGATCAGATCTCACTTACAATTGCAGGCCAGTAAGACCCAGGAGATTTGGCCGAGATCTGAATCTGGGACTTCTGAAAACATTCCTATGACATTATAAGCAATTGTAGCATCTGAGAGTGGTACTACCTTACCTTACTATGGCCTTAATTTTTGTGGCTGAAAGCAGGGCTTTCTCATCTGCTCCTTCACCTGGAGCTACTTAAACCCTCCTCTGGCAATCCTCCTGCAATCCTGTGGAAGGAGGGGAATAGCAGCATTAATGCACTGCTGAAGGTGTTGGCAGGAGTTAAGGTACAACTCTCATTGGAGGCCTTGAATATTTACAGTTGTAATCCACTGTGGCAAGTGTTTTCAGCTTGTGCTTTCATTACATTTCTAGGCAACATGTATTTCTTTTTTTGTTGTTGCTCAGAGTAAATACAGGGGCTCTGAACTATTAACAATCAGAACACTTGCTGTTGTTTGTGAAGTATTAGCTGACCTACTTCATTGCAGTTTTAATTAGGTATTACTCCCATGCTGCTCTCGTCCCTGTGGGGATTCTGCATTTGGCACTGATACGAGTGCTCCCACAGCACGGTGATTCACCAGCAAAGAGGCTGTGCAGAAATGCATCATTCAAGGTGCAGGAGCACAGCAGTGTACTGGAGCCTCACCTGAGCCATGCCAGCCATATCAGGAATTAACAGGGCAGGACTACAGGTGTCCAAAAAGGAGACCATCTGGAATTAGTCCCGATTTCCCCCTGACTACAGCCTACCCCCAGAAAAACCCTGCTGTACCAAAAGTACTGAAAGCCTGGGACTGTGCCCAGGGATTCATCACCTGCAAGCTTTGGCGTACTGTCGATAACTTACAAGTCATTTTAACTGTTTTATTTCCCAGAATAGGTCTCTTTGCATCGTACCTCAACAACTGAAATAATTTTAAATGAACTATTTAAAGTTCATTTAAATGAACTGTTGAGGAACAGCGAGGTAGAGGTCTTAGACCATTTTCTTCCTTCACCCATGACAGCACAGTTATTTAGTTACTTCACTGTGGCAATTCAGCTGTATGCTGCTAACTAGAAAGAAATGTATTCCCCAGGAATTTTTAAAGATTTCTTTTTATTTTTTTTTTACCTTTTGGCAAGACAACTCTGTATGCAAAATGTCATTGCTCTATGTCCAAAAATAAGAAGCAATACATTGAGGAAGAATATGACACATGAAACAGATAGTTTTACACACATCAAAGTAATTTCAGAAGCAATTAAGGATGAAACACAAATCGGGGGAGCCTGTATTCCCATTGAAGTGTCCCAGGGGATAACAAACCCCTTAACTGCCACTCTCCTCTAATTATATGTAATGCAACTGTACAGGATGCAAAGGAATTGATAGCTATGGCTGCCTGCTGGCATTTGGCAACAAAAGAGAAAGTTAAAAGCTTCCTACAAGCAGTGAGGTTTTGAACTTCAAAAACATCAAGCGTATTTTTGTTAGCTTGTTTCCTTTTTCCTCTCAAAGGGAGAGCTTTTCGGGTAGCCTTCCTTAAGCTGTGCCCTGGATCAAGGACCTCACTAATTTTCACTGACCTATAGCAGAAACGTTTTCTCTCTCTGTTTATGAATTTTAAGAAGTATTAAAATCAGCCTAAATCTGCCTTTCCTATTACTAATGAAGGTTAAAGTGGCCACAGCCAAATCCACTTATAAACTGATGGCACAATCTGACCTTTTGTCATTAAACTGAAGTAATTTTTTCATAGAATCATAGCATGGTTTGGGTTGGAAGGGACCTTAAAGACCATCTACTCTCAATTTCCCTGCTGTGGATAAGGACACCGTCCACTAGACCAGGTTGCTCAGATCCCCATCCAACCTGGCCTTGAACACTTCCAGGGATGAGGCATCCACAGCTTCTCTGGACAGCCTCTGCCGTGGCCTCACCACTCTCACAGTAAGGAATTTCTTCCTAATATCTAACCAAAACCTACTCTTTTCCAGTTTGAATCCATTCTCCCTTGTCCTGCCACTACAAGCCCTTGTCAAAACTCTCTTTCTTGTCTTCAGGTGCTGGAAGGCCACAATTAGGTAATATTCATTAAAGAAATTCAGAACCTGCAAACAGGGACAGAGCACTACTGTACAAGCTGGACAGCTCTTATTATGATTTACCCTGGTTTGGAACACACCTGTAATAGTTTTGTTCACTCCTTAGGTTTGATTTGTCACAGCAGGGTTGTGGCTGCCCTACTTGTGCTGTAACACTTCATAAGGCTTGGGTGACTTAATGGAGCAGCCTTTCTCCCATTACCTATAAACACCCAGTTAAACCACAGCAGACTTCAAGAAGGAGTAATGAAATTAGCAAGTTTTGAAGCCTTTGCAGGAGGATTTAATCACATAACTTAGTAAAAATGTTTACAGAACTCAATGTGGCAGGAATCTTTCCAACTTACATGAAACGTAGCACCATAAGACCCTGCTTCTCCAACAGCTTCCCTATTCCTCCCCAGAAGTAGGCTTGGGCAGTATCATTTTGTCATGACCCAGGAGATCTCCAGGTCTTCTGTCTTTAATCTACTTGAAAGCTGGGCTTCTTTGAAATCAGTGAAAACTCAATATTCCTCTCCGAAATTCCACTCACTGTGTCTCAGCTGAGCCCAAATACTCAGATGTGGGACAGAAGTGCTTCTAAAAGAGAGAAGTGATTATTTTGGTAGAGCAGGATGCCCCACCTGTGCTGTGGATCCACTTTAGAGGCCTCAGAGGTGTTGCCAGCTCTGTCATTACCTCTCATTTCTTTCATCACTTGCAGGATGTGGGACTGACCACAGGAACTGCATGAGTGAGACTGGAGTAAAAAAAAAAAAACAAAACAATAGAACCCCAGCTCAGGGATCAAGGAACAACTTTTTGGTTAAAAAAAAGAAAGCAAATAAGGTGATTATGTTGTATTTTTACTGTCTGTAGCTTGTACAAAAAGCTCCAAATTCTGTTCTCTATATCTATGTACAGAATGCTTTACAATGGACCTCAGTTCTATCTGAAAGATGTGGAATTTTCTATCATAAGCATACATATTTCAGTGGAAAGTACTCATTTACTAAAACTCCCTTTTTAACTTTTTTTTTTTTTTTAATACTAATTGGAGACACCAAGAAGTAAAACACTGACTTGAGAAAAGTGATTTCGATGAACATATTGCATTCTCAAATCACGAGAACTGGTTTAAGCCTAATTAGTGCAGGGTTTGAATGGGTGAGGCAAATCTCTCAGAATTCAAGTTGTCAGAGCTTAATTCTGTTGCAAAAGGTTTGGCATGTATCTACTGCATATGCAAATAATCTAAGCATCAAGTTGTGTAGCAGCTGAGCAACTGTAGAAAGGGTGAAATTTAATCTCTGTGACTCCTGATAATCCTGACATCTTAAACACAATGACAATAGCGCATCTCTTATCTACTGTAACACCCCATGGCATCAGTCTTGCTGATGGAAGTGATTGAGAATTACAAATCTGAGTCATGAATCAGGAGCAAGGGGGAAAATACTCTATTTTTTGTACTTATGGGATTGCTTTTTTTTGTTTATTTGTTGTTTTTTGGTTTTGTTTTTTACATTTCAGATTTTAAAATCACTATTTACAAATTTAATCATAATCTGCTATAAAATATGAGCCATGTCTTGCAGGAAATGGAGGCGAAACAAAGCAGAGATTCTTAAAGAAATGCCACCCATTAAAGACAAAAGAGGATTTACTGTACATGTTCTGCTAGATCCTTATCTGCATGCAGGTCAATAACAGTCACCTCTGTGGTTACTCCTGTTTTCTTGGTTCATGAAAGTAACATTATATTTTCTGATGTGAGTTATTTTTTAATGAATATGTAAAAGAACCTAATGCTAGGGCTGACTACAAGAATATTTATTCCTACATTTCAATGTTATTGGCATTTCTGATGTCAGCGTTGCACCTGCTGGAATTCTGACCCTGCTGAACACGTAACAAAAGACAGTCATGCAACATTTTGGTCAGGCTTTAGGGGGGGAAAAAAAAATCCATGAAAACCTGCCTTTGGGGAGTCAGCAGCAAGCTACTGAGCATAATTTGCATGTAAAGGTGGGCTCAGCACTGAACAAGGCCTAAACAGGGACACATACCTTCAGAAAAAAAAAATGTTGTAATGAGTAAAAGATGAATATGTATTGCTTTTGTGGAAATATGTTCAGTGACTCACACAAGTGGGCAGTTAATTTCAGTTCTGTGGCTGCAGTGCCTTAAGTTATACATTTCTAGGTAACATTTAGAGAAGGGAGTCATTTATGAATTGCCTAATTTCTGCCTGTATTCTATATTAATATTTGCATTACTTTTCAAGCTACAAACAAATAGCCAAAGATGAGATTCAAGAAACAGGATCTGGGCTGCTGCTGTGAGGGGTGGGTAGAGTATGCAGCAGAATATCTTCATATAGGGGAGCTGTCTATGTGAGGGGAGTGACTCACATGCATTAATGTTTCATGGGAAAGCTCTTGGGGCATATTATACGTTTTGCTTTGTGGATATACACAAGGTTATTTTATCTTTCATCCTATCCAGAGCACACTGAAATCAATGTAAGCTTTGCTTTGACTTCGTTGAGGTTTGAATCAAACTCATGACTGTAATTATGAAGGGCAAAGAGCCATCGTAATGATTTGTCATCATTTTGTTGTCTTATAAGCTGAAATGTTGATTTACCATGTTCATAGCCCATTTCCTTTTGCTTTATGGGGATTGGAATGGATTCACACACATCAGTAGGAAATGAATTTGATGCTCCTTTCCTTTTCCAGTAAATTTGTCCAGAGCAAACAGCTATTTCCTTACTGGAGGGGCCACCAGCATCTGCCATTAGCATTTGTGCCAGGTCAGGACACTAAACTGATGGTGATGCCCCTTTTACAACTGTCACTAACAGTTGCCCAGACCCTGAGGGCACATCTTGCTGGGGAATCCCATGATGTTCCAGCATATGTTATCTGGCACCACGCGGAGCGCTGGGGGAGGCGAGGGAGGCTCACACTCACAATCCTGCCAGCTGCTCAATCTTGCACACAGCAGTAACTTGAAGTGATGCTAAACACCACAGGCTGGACTCTTCTGAGTGCCCTGGCGAGTTTGTTGTAGTCCTGGTTAATACTTTTTATTGGTCTTTCAAACACGGGAGGTCCCTAAAGTTCCCTTTCATCTGGTTCCCTGCCACCATCTTTTTAGTGCTGCACCTAGCAAGTGCCCCTAACTAATAGGAATAATTACAAATATGCCAAGAGTTTAATTAGCCTAACACGAGGACAGGATTTCCTGGCTATTTTCCCAGGTCCTTGACTGACATCTTGGCATGGGCTCATCACAAGTGCTTCTCTGGCTGGTGAATAGGAGGGCATAATGCAGTGTGGGCCAAGGAGGGAGAAGACAGAGATGTTCTCCCAAGTGCTACAAGGAACAGTGAGAGATAACCAGAAACTGTTAGAAACTGAGGGTTTCATACCTCTACCACTCTACAGATGAGATTTAATGATGAACACAAGGCACATGAGCACAGTGAACCCTCCAGGGATGCATGTTTCCTTGCAATTTTTCTTAAATTGCAAGTGATGGCCATTTCTATAGAAATATAATTTTGTTCACAACTACTGAGGACTGGAAGTACAGGAATGCTATCTTTCTGTAAAAAAGTAGTCTAAACATTTTTCCATGTTGATGTGGCTATATCTCTATTCTGTTCATGCCCATATTTTAGTATGATCTACCCACAACCTTTTAAATCCAGAGAATAGCTTTAAAACATGTAGCCTGTTTCTGGATTTATCTGGATTTTCTTGCATATATGTCCTTTCACTTCTCTTTATTTAGAAATGGTAGAGATTAGAGAGTCTACATTCAGGGAGATCCTTGATGGTATATGGCATTCCAATGGATTAAATGCTAGATCCTGATCTCATTGTAGGCAAGAGAGTGACTTGTACCAGTTTTAATGTCTTTGCAAAGCTCTTCAGACTTGTTTCATAATATTATAACAAATTTTATATTAACAAATAACACTATTAAACTGACAAATATAACCTTTGAGAACAGAAAGGGACGGCCCCAGTTTCCCTAAGCATTTTAATAGAACAAGTTGGCAAAGTAGGAAAAATATTAGTCAAGATGTTTGGTGTCAAGACACTTAGTGACAACATCACTGCTTAAAAAGCAAACAAGCCAGCAGAACTCACAAACCCCCCCAGCTCCCCATCATTTCCAGAGAATCCATGATCAGTTCTTCCATTCTGGGATTTTTACGACCTTTCTCTATAAATACAGTAAAAAAAAAACCAAAAAATATTTGGGAAATGTTGTGGTTTTGGGCAGATGTTCCTTTATTGAGAATGGGCTGCAAATGCCCCTCCCAGCCTAATGAGGCGGTTTTACAGTGTGTTCTTAGGAGGAAATATGTAAATAATAAGGCTCAAGATTGAACTGAGTTCTACTCTGTCTTTACCCATGCTGGGATCCACATTATGAACAAGTACTAGAATAAATATGAATCCTTGTTTTACTCAGTTATGATGCCCAGTCTGCCTCCAAATCCAGAAGTGTCTACATTGTTGCTCCAATGAGGCTAATTATAAAAACAGAAGTAAACTTACTTTCTGGGACATACCTTTCTTTACAGCACATATATATCCTGGTTGTCCAGCATGAAGATTTGAAGGAGATGAGTAAGCATTTTGAAGCTGTTTCTCCATCTTTTTTCCCACATTTTCAAACACCTTCTGATTCTGCACTTGCATTTTCACCAGTGCCAGCCTGCAGAGCATGTCATTTTCCAAGGCCACCACGTCATTCTGTTTAGCTGAGCAAGAAGCATTTCAAGGTTAATTTGCTCAAAATTCTGTTGTGTTCTTTATCTCCCAGAGATGTATGATCCTGTTTTGTGAAGCTGGAATGCCTAAGAGAGAATAAAGAACCAGTGCATGATGCGATGGCAGTGGATGGGGAAATCACTGAACTCCATGAACATGACTTGTCCCTCAGTGCTCAGGCTGTAATCTATTTATGGTTGGTGCTGTTGGTACCAACAGCCAACACTACTACCAGTCCTTTCCTAACCTCAGTGTCCCACATCTTAATTTTCCAAGCAAATTATGCCCACAAGAGGAGAGGTCTTGTTCTGTTCTGTGAATCACAGCTGGAGAATCCCACGCACAGAAACGTATGGGAATCAGTGACAAAATAATTACTTTCCCATCTCAGTTCCAAATGTCCCTTAACTGTACCTTGTAACATAATCTACAAATTCTTTAAATGTTTTGAAAGTAAGCCATGGTACTGCACTGTCCAAGGACTTATGTAGGATTTAGGGAGACAATAAAGCATAATTCAAGCTCTTTGCACTTAGTTTGAACAAATTCACTGTTATGGCCTAGAGATATTAGTGGATATCATCCCAGTGCAGTTGAGGAGAGATGGGAAGAAGTGTTGTGCTGATGCAGGTAGTGTGGAGGAACTCACCCTCTTATCCACAGCTTGGACATCTTAAATACTGGTCCTAAGCTTAATGGAATTTACAAAAAGCATTCCCACTTCCTTTTCTCCATGGCAGTATGCATCATGGCAGCACCCTAATTTCTGTTGTATTAAAAGATTTATTTGTAAGGGTTGACAACTCTATTACTAGCCAAAATATCAAGAAAAGCTGAATTTCCTTCAAGCTCTTTTCAGAGCTCAAGATTGAGGAATTGCTGATCCACAGGTTAAATCCCATTGGTACTGAATTCTCCAGTTCTAGTCAAGAAAATCACAAAAGGCTCTGAGGTTAGGACAAGAGATTTTTTTTCTAGTCTCCAGTAAAATTACCTGCATACTTGAAGCTGAACATCTGCCTGAGTGCTCTGTTGGACTGAAACCAAAATGCTTAGCACTTCACCAGGCAGGGCTCTGACAGTCTCAAGGCCAGTGATTTTTACAGCAGACAGCCAAGCCATCAAAGGATTAAACAATGAATTAGAAAGAATGCTAAAACCACAAACTTATTGCCTTGCTTCCTCAAGGAGATGACAATGTGTACCCTTATCACAAATTAAATATGAAAAAAAAAAAAAAGGTTGTAACCATAGCAGCTGTGAAAGTCAGGCACTCTGGGCACAGGATTTATTATGCTTCTACTTCATCACAGGCTGCATTCATTTATAAAGAAGTCCTTAACATCAAGAACAAAAGAAACAAAATTTCTGTGAATGCTCTGAGTGTGCTGACTGCCTAATGCTTGGAGTGCCACTCCACAAGCTGAGCTGACAGGAAATAATAATATAATTAGACAACAATGACCTTCAGGTCGGGCACTTCCTGGCAGTTAACCCAGTCTTTAACCTGGCAGCTTGGCTGCTCTTGGAAAGTGCCCAGTCCTGAGGCTTTCATAGCTGTGACAACTGCAGGAGTTCTTAAAACAAATAAATTACCATTTTTATGTGCTGAAAAGTTAAAAACTGAACTGCACATTGCCATGGAGACAGTGTGCTATTTAGAGCACAGAGATTTTCCAAGGAGTGAGAGTCCAGTTTAAAATCCAACAGGAAAGAATGCTTCAGTCTTTCATGTTTTGCTGGATTTATAATCATTGTACTTTGCATGTAGGATGCACAGAGATAATGTTAATGGATTCTCTGAAGTAATTTGTGCATTCTGGAGACAAATCTTGACTGCCATATTGGAACTGTGTATTCTGCTTTGGTGTGCCCCAGTTCTTACAGCATCTGCTTTCTGTGATATCTTATTACCAGAGCCATCAGTAATGACAATTTAAGGAATTGTTGAAGCACCAGCCAACAGAAATACTGTAATAAACAGCCTTGAGTTTGCAGGCTCTACATTATGCACTCCAAATTCCAGGTATCTCAACCTGGTTTAAATTCATTTTCATAAATATCTTTTTGGGGAGTACAAATATTCCACAAGTTTGCTGGCAAACACAACTGAAGTTGCACTGTTGAGATGTCAGAAAAACGTTTGCTATTTGTAAAACCAGCGTGCCCCAAAGCATCAATGCACTTTACCAAGGAATCTTATTGATTTAAAAATTCACTGACACTTTGCATTCCGTAATGCTGTATTTTAAATGTTGTTGTCATCTTGTCAAGGACTGGAAAACAACACATGAAGGAGCTTCTGTTGTAAATATTGATTCCTAAGGAAACCTATTAGACAGAGACTCTGCATGTAACAAATGCATGAGAAGAAGAGCGTGTGGGTTTCGCTCCCAATTATCACACACAAACAGTTTGGTCAGCACTTCAGTTTTGTATTCTTGGATGTACCCTCTGCTTGGCAGACTGTCCTGGGTTGGTTTGGAGGTTTCTTGGTTTTTTAAATAACTTTTTGAAATGAACGATGACTTGTGGTTTACAAATGATTCAGTGCAACACGAGGCAGAACATGATTCAGCTGCTGTCGGGATGCTGCAGAGGGGCATGAGCTTTCTTGAAGGACACTTGCAGAAAAGTCAAAATACAAAGTTACCCTGCATTCCTGCTGGATATCTAAAGATGGATCCGAAAGGAGAAAGGGATAGAGGGGCTGAACACTGTGATTTATATACAAGTTGTAGAGGAAATCATATGTAAGACCATGTGCAGAAACATACTGCAAACAGTGCAGCATAGGCTATAGCAATAAAAAATGAATCAGTATTCATTTTATCAAAACTTTATGAGACTAGACATGGGATGCCTGGATTTCTTTTCCTTCTCTACAAAAATTCCTTCAAGGCCTTCTAGGTCCTTTTCTATCTTTCTCAACACCAGAAGTATCTGGCTTACTAGATCCAGTCTCATGGCCTAGGCACAAGCCTCTTTTTTTTTTTCCCCTCCTTTAAATGTAGAACAATAATATATTACACCAATCAGATCTCAGGTGAATTAATTTTTTTAGTGGGTGAGAAGGCACTACCTATTAGCTACTTATTGATATTCTTTTAAAAAACTCTATCTCAAATAAGCTATAAAGTCAGCACTGCAATGCCCTGTATATAAACAAAAAATAACATTTTCTGAGCTATACTATAAACCATCAAAAATATCTCACCAAAACCAATACAATAAAGCATTATCATCAATAAGTCAATTTGAGAGGGCCAGAAAGTAACTCTCAAACTTCAGCTAGTAACTTCTGTGTTTGAGAGTGTTGGGCTGAACTCAAGAGCACCTCGGGCTAAGGTTGTCCTCTGACTGAGGAGGAAGATCCCTTTCCAGAAGGGATCTGGGCACTGGTAGCACACAAGTACCTCAGGTTGGAAATGTGGAAATAATCCATGGTCACTCCCTCCACACAGGGATAACTGCCATGCTGAAGGATCTGATCCTGAGCACTTAAGGCTAAGCTTGTGCAGCAGGTGACTTTATCTGCTCTTCACACCCAGCTGAGACCTTGTAGCCACAGCTGATATGGCACCAGCCTGAGATGATAAATTCTTTCCCTACATTAGCAGACTAATATGTGGGTTTGGAGCACAGGCAGAATGAGCTCATGTCTGCCCACAAAAGACCTTTTAAATCTAGCATTGGTATCCAAACACAGGCACAGCCACACTTAGCAATCCCAAATCCTTCTTAGCAAAGGTGACCCATCCAGACTATGAAAAATCATCACATAACTGCAGGATAAGTGAGAAGCTCAGGCTGATGCAGCCTCAGAACAAGATACCTTGGCCTGGGACTGTGCCAAGCTTTGTTTTATCAGCTCTCAGAGCTGCTGTTGTCTTTGTGGAAAGGAAAGAAGCACCACTGAAACAGAAGAAATATAAAATGAGAACAGGGATAAGGACTTCCTTAATTACTCATATTCTGAACTTTCACTCTAGTGGTGCATTTCAGACCCCCTTAGGGCAAGTAACTGGCCAGACCTGCCAGTACCTCAAAAGAAGCAGGAGATACTCTGCATATCTTTCAAAAAGATGCTGTCATTTACTTGCCCTTTCCATTGCCTTCATTTGCTTCCATTACATCAGTAAGCAATTGCTCTCTCTTCACACGAGTGATCTCTGTCTGTGCAGAGCAGGAGGTCATGCAAGACCATAAAGGAAAGAACACAGTTACCTTTCTGTATTTTAGCATACAAAAAGGAGAATACAACGGCAACAAAACCAAATCGTATTTCCAGTGTACACAAGGTTGATCATTGCAAATACATTATCTCTCCAGAAAAAAAGTGGTACATACAGTACAGTTATTCTTGGACACAAAGGGATGGTCAGCACATGTTCTGGGAATGTAACCAGATTATCCTAAGTGGAATCCAGCAACTAGTTCTTTTGTGGTGAGGAGGAGGAAAGAGCAAACAAACATCTTTCCTCTCCCCTCCTCTGAAAGGGAAGGTGATGACAAAGCAAGTCAAGGGGGAATCACCAGTAAAACAACAGTTTTATCAACAATATATGGACTCATACATTGTGGTAGAAATAGTGGCAGCAACATATTCACTGAGGAATGGGGCAGAGTTGGGACCAGCAAAGACAATGTGAGTGCTTTGTGCCAGCTGTAAACGCTTCTCTGGTCCAGCTGGCCCCATGTTTGCCTCATGCAATGCTTTGACCCTGCTTTGGCTTGAAGCTTTATCTCTGAGCAGACGATGAGGGCTCTGAAAGGGTAACTTAAGGAAAGATATTCTAGTTATAATGAATGTCATGTGTTGTTTCCACTTTGCATTTTTACAGGCTCATATGTACCTTCCTAGACAAGTCACAAATTCCATTAAAATACATTAATTCCATTAAAGTGTAGTTTACCTGAAGTTTGCTCTTGAAATTTGCCCAATGATAAAAAGTTTCACTATTCCACTGTCAAACACTGTACAGAGAGTATCAGAGCAGCCTGGGCCTTTAGTACAATTATACAGCAACCACTAATACTTATTAAGTATTAATTAAGACCTCTGCCTGTACTAATACATGCAAGGTGGCATCCTGCTGCCTAATTGCCTTTGGACACTTGAAATTACACCAGCTCCATCTCCCTGGGTACTGAGGACACACAATAATCCAGAAAAATAGTGAAATTTAGCCCCCCCCACATATCAGTGGGGTGTTCCGAGTCATCAGATCTCCACATCTTAGCAAAACCAAAACATATTTCCAGTGTACACAAAGTTGATCAATGCAAGCAACTGTTTTTCCATGTATTCAGGAAAAGGAAGTCTAGTTTGAAAACTGTTTTTCAAGCTTCAGCTCTTAAGGAATGAAAACAAGGAGGGAAAAGGGATAGGAAGAGGGAGAGGAGCTCTTATGAAGATGCACCTGGGTTTGTATTCGTTTATGTCTGGTCCCGTCTGTCATGTCATATGGTGCCATGAAGCACAAACTGATTTCTAAGAGACAGAGGATCTGGCTGCTGGTAGCATAGGATTCATTTGAGAGTTTTCAAAGAAAAAAAAAATAAAAAGAAATTACAGAATTCAGGGTACCAAGGACTCTCTTTCTATTGTTTAAATACATCTCAATTGCATTAAAAAATACTGTGTTTGCATTCTGGCATTTCCAGCGTTTTAAATGTAGGTGATATCAGTAAAAAAACCACATTACTCAAAGGGTGAAAATTTCAGTAAATTCCGAAAATTTTCAGTAGAATCGGGGACTAGTAGATGTTACCACTCTTTTTAGGATTTGTGCCTCAGATCAGCTCTTTCCCATGTTGGTGCAGTAGTGCATAAACAGTTGAGGCAGAAAGCACATGACAGAGAAACATCAGATTCATATATTATAAAATGCAGTTTCTCTCACTAAGGCCTTAAAGCTCTTTAGTTCCAGTGATCTCCTTTCTAATATGTTATGCACTGCTTCTAAGAGCTTAGTAGACCACAGAAGGAAAATTCTCACTTCAGAGAACACGTGAGATAAATGTTGAAGCTAATGGAGTGATTCTTGTCCATTGGAAAGGAAAAGCAGCATCTTAGTACATGTCCTTAGGCCAAGTAAATGATATTTAGTGTTATTTCTTAATCTTCAGCAGTGAAAATCTATTGCAGGTAGCCCTGGGCTAAAATGAATCAATCAGACATGCGAACTATTTTTGACAGTGATGAACTTAACCTGCAAAGACTCAAGAAGCACCAGTCTTTTCCTTCCGAGACTGTCTCTTTATGTCCTACAAAGTGCAAATAAATTCCAGGTCTGGAGAGTATGCAGAGTCCGTAAACCTAGCCCAAATAATCCTGATTCCTGCTCACTGGCTTGGCTGGTTTAGAAAGGACCCGTTTCCTGAGGCTCATCAGATGTGCTCAGAGAGCTCCAGTGAGTGCACGCTGCAGCTTTCCCCTGATTGCACATCCTGCTCCCAGGCCTAATTCTCTTGCCCTTTCTTCCTCAAGAAGAAAAAGCTTGGCAGCCCCAAAGGTTAACACAGCATTTTAGAAAATCTTTACTTATTAAGTGTTGACTCCCACTAGTTTGTGGGAAATATTAGCTAATATGACTGCTAATCTTCAGGCAATACATGCCAATACTTCCAGAAGCCTGATAGAAAAATCCCACCACCTTGCCTGACCTCTTCCATTTTTCATCTTGTAACATCCTGGTGTGAAATCACAGCCAGTGAATTTTTTTCTGTTCGTGCTTGGCAAGGCTCCAGATGGTTTTTAAGTCACTTGTTCAGGCAGAAGAAGAATGGTACATTTGGGATGAAATTATGCTGGAGGGCATTGCTGCAATTAGAGAGATGAATGGCCCTTGGCTTTAATGAGAACACCAGGTACACGTTTCATGTGCTTATTCAGAGGAATCCAGCTCACTCAGCCAGGCAATGTAGTGCTGCTAAGTCAATACCTGTGGAACTGCAAACACTGCTTCTGGAGAAGGGGCCCTTTCAACTCCATGTTTATCTACAAACAAAACACATCTTAGCGGGAGAAAACATCCCAATTGTCATGAATATTCTGGCTCATTCCTTCCAGCATGCTAGAGCTGCTTTTAAATTCACAGTAGAATGGTGAGCTAGAGAATGCTGGATGGGCATGGAAAGCAAAGTTAGGATATTTATATCACCATTATAAGTCCACCTATGACAGATAGCATGCAGTTACATATCTCCAACCTCATTCCAATAGTGAAATTCTTTTTGTGCTACTTGAACAGAAATCTGTTCTTTAAGTCTTGTTGCTTTCCTGTGCTTTTTCAAGCTTCATGGGATAATATTTTGTGCTACATATCTACAGCTTCACAAACTCAAAAATGCTAAAAGGACTGTATGAAGATCATAAAGACAAATTCTCTTAGTTGAGGAAGGAACTGAGGCTGCTAGATCTGCCCCAGCTCAGTTTCCCCTTTTCTGTGCTGATTATGATATTACCTTTGATAATTCAAGCATATTTTTCCACAGCATATTTCCTGTCTCTTTTTGTGCATAGAATGGACTGCACTCACTAAGTGAGCAGCAATTCAATATTTTGTTTTCTGCCTGTTGTTCAATGTATTGCCCTGGGCCTTATTTACTGCATATTTACAAATGTGGCTCTGAAGACAGAATTATTAATGTCCTCCTGGGTGTTTCTGTGCTGCTTGTCATTAGCCTATGTGAGTACTTCACAAAGATCATTCAGTTTATCTTCCCACCATTTTTCAGAGGTAAGGAGATGGAGCCATCCCTGTTGTACAGCTTTCAGACTTTTTTCCTATTCTTTTTCTTCCAGTACCTCTACACTTCTAGGTTTTGTCCTTTCCCCTTATTTCACATTGTCACCAGCATATACCTGCCTCCTCTGCAAATTCTACCTCTCGGTCCTGTGACCAGCAGCAAAAAGCCCCAGGAGGGGCTTTTCTTCTTGGAAAAGGGAAACAACATTCTTCCTTTTTGTTGCTAGCACTGACATTATATATAATTACCAGACAGTTTTTTTTCAGGCCTGTGCTAAACCATGCTGCATCCAAGCAGAAGCTTTGGAAAATTTAGCAGTCAAAATTATGAATTTTGTTGAACTCCAGTAAACCAGGTATTTTCAAAGGCTTGTAGCTTTTTAAAATAGGCATTATAAGGAACATTCCTAACAGCAACTCTATGCTCCATTCAAATTTCAAAGCCTCACTCAAAGTGTGAATAGTGTTTTGATGACTCACTCAAGTTTTCTTTAAAAAAATAAAAAGAAACCTGCTTTATCATATTTTAGTTGTAAAAAACCCATTCTTGTTACAAGTTATATGTATATGTAAATAAAATTTAGATGATCCTGTTATAGAAACATCTGCCCTCAAATTAATGCTTTGAAGAACTATAACACATTTTTTCAGTTTCTCTTAATAATAAGTGCTCAAACACTTTAATTACAGAAACTCCTATTAGACCTACCTGTAATACACACAAACTTAAGTCTAACTCCATGACACAGAAAAAAAAAATACTCTAATAAGTAGACTAATGCACTTAGAGAAACATGAATATATACAAATGCCTTTAAGCTTTCATTTGCTTAAATAAAAACACCCAGGGGAATTCTTTAAGGGAAAATACACAAAGTGGAAAAAAAAAATCCCTCCATTTTCTGGGCAATTTATTGCATCCCTCCTCAAATGCATATTCCAAACATTGAGTCCTCTCACAGCTTTTGAAAAAATGAGGTAGCTCTTGTTAATGGTGGGGAAACTATCAGCACCACAGTAGTGCTGAATTTCTAAATGCATTACTGAGAGTGTTACCTGCTGGTACTCTGGTGGTAATTACAACACACATCTTAAAATCTGTCTGCACCCTCTGTGCCACTGTAACTGCATCCCTGACTCCCACACCCCACTTGTTAACAGTAATAAACTATTTTACAAAAATGGGACTTACGTTTGGATCACTATTGTGAAAGACCCCGGTGGCCATGATCACATTTCCCAAACTGCAGGGCACTGTCACCAACATCCAGGGCAGCACAGCACAGAGCCTGTAGCCCAGTGTTTGTATTTTTATGTGTTTAGGGAGATTTTGGTTTTTTTTGTTTTGGTTTTTTTTTTGTTTGGTTTTTTTTGTTGTTGTTGTTTTGTTACAAAGATGAGATCAAACCCAATACCTATCAAAGTCAGACTCCCTCAGGACTCTCAGGCTTCTTCCAGTGTTATATTTCAGTACAGCAGGATACTGACTTGGATCACAGCTGTACCCATTGCACATTTCCTCCATCCGCACCCTGCATCCCAAGTCACCCTATATACTGGAGATGTTGCTGTTTGGTTATCTTGGAGAAAATTAGGAGAACTCGTGTGGGAAAGAAACAAAACAAAATACCAACCAGTATCCCAATGACAGTAAAGATCTCCCTCGAACAGAAATAGGATACCTTGATGTTAAAACTCTTGAAACCCCTCAGAATGCAAGTCAGATTAAAATGACTTCAAATGTAAGTACTAATTCACAAAAATGCAAAGCATATAAAGACCATTATGAAGCGTGTGTGTATTTTTTCTAGGTAAAAAAGTCTCTTATGGTGTCAGCTTCTCAGCTTGCTGGACATTCTCTGACTTGCAGCAGGGGCTGCAGTTCACTATTAGCGCTTTACCTCTGAGTTACAGTCACAGAAGACTATTGGTCTGGGAAATTAGGCTGGGTTTTGCACTTCTAGGAGGAGCTTCCTCGAGGGTTCATTGAGTTTCTGAGTTTCAGTCTCATTTCCCTAACCTTCTTCATAGAAGTATTTGACATTTCTTATCAGACTGTTAACTACTCTCACCTCTTTGGAAACATCCACATGTCTGACAGGCTGGATGCAGCCCTCTTTTGTGCTTGACTGAGCCAATTGTTAACGCCCTGAGCAGTAAAACATTCTTTCTGTGCAAGGAGGCGCTACCTACCTCTAAACATGGAGTACTTCAAGGCATTAAAAATGCATAAAGCATGTCAACTGCTTATTATGCTTTATACAAAAATGTATTAAAATACAGATAGACAAAATTACACATGGCACAGTCACATCAGCTATGCAGCTGAAATTGGATTACAAATAATCAGCCACAGTGGAGTAGATGGGATCCTAATGAGGTTGGAGCTTGAGTGCCCACAGCTGTCTGATGCCATGCAGGAGGCTGAGCAGGAGGTTGGAATGTTATGTGCAGCAGCTGCAAGCCAGGACCTGGCTAAGTCAGTCAGGATGAGCATTTCTGTCCCCTGGGTGCTGGTTCAACCTGGAGCAGAGGGGCTGGGGCCCTCACTGGCAAGAGTGTGTCACATACAAGGGTCCTTGCACAGAAATCTTACTGTAGAAATCGTTATCCACTTTCTAGGCCTGTCCCACTTAGCAAATATACTTCAGCTTCTGTCACTAAATGATACAATTATGTCTGCATCTGTTTTATCCTGCATTCCACCACGACAACATGCCAAGCCCCATAAGCCTTTCATCCCAGACCAGAGCACGGCTCCTTTCTACAGAACCTTTCTGAGAAATGGCTTTTCAGAAGCCCAGGATACCTTGCCCAACCACGGAGTAACTTTGGGTCAGCACATTTCTGCAGCCTTAGACTCGAGCAGCAACAAGGTGCACCAGAGTGCCCACTAACAGACTTTAAATGCATTTTCCTCTGAAGGCTGAAAATTACGTGGCATAGCAACACACTTGGCTTACAAGGATTGCTGGAGGAGTTGAATTCCAAGGATTTACCGCTTATGACCCTCCAAGAGTTTAGCATGGGTCTAAGCACTGTCAAATAGGGTTTGGCAAAAGGGAGAGAGTGCTGCCAGTGCAGGTGTTCAGGCATCTGGAGAACACGACCCAGGTGTGTTCCCAAGGACACTGCAGCTGTACCCTTCATTTTGCCTTGACCTCTTCCTGGGGACACAGGATAAGCCACGCGAGTTTCTCCCACGGAATAGGTGTTGGATACTAATCTCCTCTCTGTGTGGAAAGTGGTTCTTTCCATTGTTCCCATCAGAGCTACTGTCAATGGACGAGAAGAAAAACAAGTGTGGCACCTTTCTCACCTAGATGTGCAGCAAAGGGAATTTCACTACATGCTGTCCTTTTCTCTAGCAGGGATCAGGCCCTCCATCAGGGCCAGCCAGGCCTTTGAGAGCAGTACAGCCCTCTTGCTGCTGTACCCACAAACTGGCCAGAAGCAAAGAAATGATTTTTTTTTCCCTGCATACTTCTTTGATACAAGCTTATTGATTGTATTGCTGGTTTCTGGAGAAACAGATATGAAGTTAATTAAGATCAAGAGTTAGAGCTGATAAAAATTGATATTTTCAATGCATTTCATCTATCATGCACATTCAAATTAGTTTCCCCAACAAAATATCTATCGTGGAGAAATGGTAACATCTGAATCATTTAAGAGAATGTTAAGAAGAGCTTAAAGCTGCTAAATGTGTTTTCTGTTTATCCTTCTGAAAATGTTTTCCTTTGATAAATAAATAAAAACAAATTCTAAAATTTGCAGATTTTGGATTTAATTACCAGAAGATCTTTTTGATCAAAAGCAATCTTCAATCTTCATCTTGCCAATGTTAATTTCTATTAATTAATTCTCCCAAGGAATGTGTTTTGCACAGCTGCTAGAGCATTTGTCCAGGTAAAAGGACCCCTTTTTTTCCCTCAGATGTTGTTATTCCTGTCAATTCACTCTATTACATGTAATGAATGCCCTCAGAAATTCCTCATGGGGTGGTGTGCATGTGCCAAACTTTTGGGTCATTTCAGCTCTTAGCAGGAGCCAAATGTGTCCTCACTTTTTTACAAGTAGTACCATGAAGAGATAGCTGCCAAATCCAGGTTATGTTAACAAGTTGCCTGCATTTTGACAAAGCTGTCCCAAAGCCACTATTAAAATAGCTGGTGGTTCGTTCTGCATTTTCCTGGTGATTTCATATCCAAATACCAGTGCATTTAACCACTTGTATTCTTAGTGCCTCATGTTTGGAAAGATGAGCTTTCTTTACAACTCCAACAAACAGCAGAGAGGGAAAAGGACTCCCTGACCTGCCCACTGTATGATGGCTACGGCTTAATCACCTTGTCAGCTCACAGTGTGCCCTGTTTTCTGAAGTGGAACAGGAAAAGAAAACAGAAAATCATGGCTAAGGCAGTACATTACCCTGGAATCGTGCTTTCACATTTCAGATTCACAGGGAAGGTCCTCTCCAAACGAGCTTGCAATCAATACAATTAATTAAATCACTGCAGTATTTCTGTGACCCTCCAAAATGGCATCAAAGCCACAGGCAGACACTGGCTTGTATCAGAGCGAGAAGGAGAGGCTAAGTTAGATCTGAATGCAGTGGTTCCCTGCATTTCCCCAGAAGGGCTTTAGAAATGGGGCAGCCTCAGATGAACCTCCCAAAGGGCTGCAGGAGCACATGTGCCACTGGGAAGGGATGCTGGCTTGCCCAGGCCCTTTCCTGTCCCCAGTGCCGCCTCTCAGTTCCCCCTGTGGCACTGCTCATCTGATACTCCGTGAACCAGGAGGATGAGCTGGCATCAAAAGGCACACAGGCAGCCCCTTCCACCTGGCTTTGGCACAGAGGTTCAGCGTCAGAAGGGTGCCCAGGAGAGTCTAACAGAGAAAGGCTGTGGAGAAGTGCTAATCCAGCCTGTCTGTGTGTGTCTAACCACTGCCTGTTCACATCATGGGCAGCACTGCCAGTCACAGTGCAGCATCTACCAATCCTGCTAACCAGTTAGCTATGACACAGCAGTCGCTCCTGGCTTCCCCTGAAATGTTTTTACCTTTTTTTTTTTTTTTTTTTTCCCCAGATAGGATTTCCCAGATGCTGACGTGCCACACAAGTGTTCTGAACAAGGGAGGCACACACATGCACAGTGTAAGCTGTGATTTACCCTGCAGAAACTCCAGAGGGAATGCAGGCAGCCAGAATGTAATTACTTAAGCTGGAATTTAGCCAGGACAATGGGGTTAAATTCTTTATTTGTTTGGATTAATTTAATTTCTGAATATATTGTTCCACCAGTTGCTGTAGAAGTAACCTTTTTGTATTAGCCAGCAGGTTAAATAGTGCTTTTACTGCAGCACTTGCTGGCTTCCATGCAGTCACTTCCTATTGGAATTCCAGGCCTTTCGCATGATCCCTGTCAGCCTTGGGGCTGCATCTGCTAAGGATAGGTACAAAAAGGATAGGATTGACTCTGCCAAATTCTGAGTATTAAGAGAACCTCCCACCCCACCCTGCCCACACATGGTTTGGTGCAAAATGCCACAAAGATGGTGTAGACCCCACTTAAAGTAGCCTCACATATTCCCAACAAGGTTTTCCATCCTGCGCTCATCTTACATTCTCCCCTTGATTGTTTGGAAGTTAGAGAGAAAGGCCTACATTTTGAAGGAAAACAAACAAGCAACCCAAACAACAAAACAAAACAAAAACCAGGGGAAAACTGGAAAAAAAAATAAGGAGAAGAATGGGGGGAAATGGAAAAGAAAGGGGGGAAAATAAATAATGGAAAGGGGGGAAATTCAATAATGGAAAAGAAAGGGGGGAAATTCAATAATGGAAAAGAGCAACAGTTTCTTCTTTCCCCTTCCTTTTGACTCCTGGGCCTGTCCCCCTTTTGGACAAGTTAAGCCACCAAGAACGGAGCGCACAGGGACGAATTGGGAGGTACTGTAAGAGACCCAGAGCTGAAGCAGCACCACTCAGAGGTGTCTGTGCCGTCAGGACAGCACAGCAAATGCACAAAAGCCTCCCCCAGCTCTAACACTAAATATGAGTACAGCTGGGTAAGTAAAGCCTTATTCAAAGCCGTTCTCTTCTTGCTTTCTTATTTCCCCCCACTGATCTGCTGTCTGGAAGGGCTTTGCTCACTTCCCTGGAGAAAAGGACCCTAATACCCCTCATTAGTGCATGTGACTCATTGAATGAAGCCAGGACAATCCCGTGGAAAGGTTTTGATAGAGAAAAAACCTGTCACGTCTAAAGATGCATTTTCAGGGTATCTAAAGAAAATGCCCAAAATGTTTTTTTCTTCAATGTCTCCACCATTACATATTTTAAGGGGGAGACATACTGTCAAAAAACCGAGAAAATAATCCACACAATTTGTTGATGGAAATTCAAAAGAGTATAAAAAAATATTTTGAAGCTCTTTCATATTTCTATTGCCTGCAAGAGCAGGTGTGTAATTACCAGCTATGGAGAACTCAGAGGGAATCATGGAAAACCATTAAAACGGACTAAAAATAACTCTTTTATACATAAAGATGTCAGAAATGTGAAGCTTTAAGTCCTTCAAGGGCTTGAAGGAAATGTTTTCTCACTGGGAAGCTCAATTCCAGCCTGGAAAACACATGCTTTTGGTTTTGAGGAATCCCATTGCTTCCCAGCTGAGAGTTTATCTTGAGCTGCAGAAGCAGCAAAAGCCCCAGGGTACAGGGCTGATCCCTGTGCAACTCTGGCATAGTGGGTGATATGCACTGCAAGCAGCTCCTCTCATGCTGGAGGAAAGCCACAATGGGACCAAAAATCTGTCAGAAGAGGAGGGTGCTGGAATAATGGGCTTAGTGCAATGGAAGAAGGCTCAAAAATCAGAGGTGGGCAGGAAAGATAAGCAGCATCCAAAGAAGTGTTTCTCTAGAATCTCTAGCACAAAGATCTTGAGATTTACAGAAACAGAACCAGAGGACACTTCTTGAGAATCATCCCTTTACATCATACTGTAAAATCCTTTTCATAAATTTCATTTGTCCCTTAAAACGAGGCAATTTTGGGGAAATAGACCAGTAGAAAAATCTCACTTCTGTAAAAATCACAAACTTCTAACTTGTGTTCTAAATTTACCCGTGGTGGTAACACCCAGATACATTTCTTTACAAATATGAGCGAGGGTGAACTCTCCTTTGAAAAGCTCTTCCCAAGTGTCATACAGACACTGTGCATACAGAACAGCCATTCCATCACCTTTCCCTAATAAATGGTGCAATTCCTGTACTTTCCTCTTCATACTGCTGGTGAAACTCGATAAATAGATTAGACAGTCACCTTCAGCACTGGAACTAAAGCTTGAATTGAAAACAAACAATAAGTCCTATAGCAGCAGCTATTAAAAAAAAAAAAAAAACAAAAAAAACCACAAAAAAACCAAAACCAAACCTTTAGCAACTTTATTTTCCCTCCCAGATTGACCCAGATACAATTGTGGTGTCACAGTTTAGGAGGTGGCCACAGTGACCTGCTATGTGAGATGCTTCCCTTTTATGATAATACCAGAAAGAAAGAAGATGAGAACGGCTTGGGCAACAGGTGTCTATATTCCTTTGATGACAGCATCTTTTGTTCATTGTTCCAACACTGTTTCTTTTTCAGTCTTTTTTCAATGACAGGTCTAAGGGCAGTCTCAAATAGAATTTTGACCCAGAAAGCATTTAAACACTTCTTGCTAACCTTTCAGCTGTCAGTCATAGTATGTGGGGCATCATCACTTCTAACTTTATAGTTTGTTTGCCGCAGGAAAGCTCAGGTTGACTACAGAAGGATTATTTTATATCAAGTACTTTCATTATTTTATAGACATTTTCTACCAGAACTAAAAAGTCTTTATTACATGAAGTGAATTCAAAATGTTCAATGGCATTAAATTTCAGGTCAATATAGATTTGAAAAATTGAAGTACAATATGATCTGAAGAGAATACTTTCCGAGGGAGGATTGTGTGACATTTTAGAAAGCAGAGCTATTTTCTAAAGCTCAAATTGAAAACAAACAAACAAAAAACACACTCTAAGCTACAGGAAAAAAAAAAAAAAGCTAAGATATAATGACACATTTTACAAGATAAAGCTTTCTTTCAACAAAGCCTGTCTAATGAAACATCATTGAGCAGGCGGGAGTTGATAGCAGTCTTACTACATCAGGGATAAATCCCTACAACCATGAAAACCTCCTCCCTTGCTTCCAGCTCTAGAGCACCATTTCCAGAGAAAGGGAAATGTCCTCTCTTGTGGGAGACCTTCCTCATGCCCCTGCATCTCTAACTTGATTGATATCAGCATTATTGTACTTTGTCTCTATTAGATTCCTCTAATGACAGCTTGGCACTGTCTAGTAAAGAATTTTTTCTTATATGCCTTTCATGAGCCCAAGGTGATTCACCTATGCTGCTGTTACAAATATTTCTCCCCTCAAAAATTACAAAACAGCTGGTGCACCCAACGTTGTTTAAGTAACTACATGGTATTGTTGGGCAAATGAGTGTCACCAACACATGCAGCGATGATCCAGAAGCATGGTCTGCCCATCACACCATCAATACATTCCCTAGACTGTGCTTGGTGCAGGAATATCTGGAGCTCAGCTAGGAAAAGACTAACAAGAGGAAGGAAGCAGAAACCCCAAGCTTTATCATCCTGAGTTTCTGTGTATTTGCAGGCCAGCTCTGTAGCTAAGCTGCATGTGGTTTGTATTTAATTTCCTCAGGGATTCAAAAAGTAATTAAAATAAATTATAATTAATGACTGACCAAGCTCAGAAATCTTCATGCACCTTAACAAAAACTGAAAATAGCTGGTAATGTTGAAACAAACAAGGCAATATGCTTATTCATCAAGATCAGGAGCCAGAAACATAAAATAATAACATAAAATTTAGAAACCCCACTCTTAAAAGCTTTTGATATGAGGTACCTTGAGGTCTGCTAGGGATAAAATCATGCAAGGTTCTAAGAAGTTACTATTCCTGAGTTGCAGGTCCTTGGTGTCCTCTGCCCACAGTCCTTATTAAAGAAGTGGGATGTTTCTCCTGCAGCAGCAAAACAGCATTTGGTGGGTCTCTGCAGGTGAGTATTTGAGAGTGCACAGCATTTACAGCTCTGGAGTGGGGTGAGGTTATCCCTCTGGATTTAACATGGATTTCACTTTTGCCAGCTCCCCACCAGCCCTGGGGAGAGCCTGTTTTCCTCACAGCTCCCAAGACCACCAGGCTTTCCAACCACAGCTATCTCTCCCCAGCGAGCTTCCCACCTTCCCCAGGTGTGCCAGGAGCACAGAGCCACACGTGGCCAGCACTCCCTGTGACAGAAAATGGTGTGGTGGGAGGCCTGGGGGGTTGGTCCTTTAAATCCTGCTCCTTTCGTGGAACCGGAGCTGCATTTCCTCACTGACTTTTCTCAATTTGTTCATAGTAAGACCCTTAAGCTTTAGATTAAGCACTTAAGCCTATAATAAAAGGGACACAAAGAAAACAGTAAACTGTTAATTTAGATAATAGTGAGAAAGAAAACCCTGCAGATTTCATGCAATTCTAATTCCTCCCCCTCATGTCCAAAGCTAAGCCTCTGTAGGTTTCTACATTCAAGAGTCCTCAATGAAACGCAAACACGACGTACCATGGACCCCTTGCTGTAGCACATAAATCCTGAAAAGTAATGGAAAACAGCACGTGAGGAGGACAGGCTTATTTTTAATTCTTCACCATGCAAAAACCTAACAGGATATCCCAGAGCTTTCAACACTAATGACTTTTGTGACATAATTGCAGACCACAAAGCAGCAACATCAAACAAAGCCAGAAGTCCATTTGCCACCAGATTTCCAAAAAGAATTTCAAGTCACCCAAGCAAAACCATGGAGGCAATGTGGCAAGCTGGCTAACTAGGATCAAAAGTTCAGCAACAGGAACATGCCAGGGAATTTGCCTCTGCCCTGACAGAAGACATGCATGAAAAAATTCCAGTGGAGCCAGGCTGTGGCAGCACTATGTGTGGGACACTGAAGTGGCATCTGTGGTTTCTTCCTGCCTGTTTCAAGCATTTTCTGAAGAACTATCAAAACAATGTGTCCCTGCTGTTACATCCACCCTACCAAAGTCCCTGCCTCTGGAAAGAGCCAGTCAGCAGCACTTCAAAGCCTGTCCACCCTAGGTCACTAACCCAAACCTGCTCTCTGGACACAGCTGGTGTCTTGCTGCAGTTGCTGGGAAACAACCTCCTCACTTTGGTGTAGATCACAGGATATCACAGAATCACAGAACAATGAGGTTGGAAGAGACCTCTAAGATCATCCAGTCCAACCCATGCCCTAACACCTCAACTAGACTACAGCACCAAGTGGCATGTCCAGGCTTTTTTTAAACACATCCAGAGATGGTGATTCCACCACCTCCCTGGGAAGACAATTCCAGTACTTTATTATTCTTTTGGCGAAACATTTTTTCCTGATATCCAACCTGCACCTTTCCTGACGTAGCTGGAGGCTGTGCCCTCTTGTTCTGTCAGTGCTGCCCGGTGGAAGAGACCGATCCCACCTGTCCACAGCCTCCCTTCAGGGATTGTGGAGAGTGATGAGGTCACCTCTGAGCCTCCTCTTCTCCAGGCTGAACAACCCCAGTTCCTTCAAATGTTCCTCACAGGGCTTGTGTTCCCAGCCCCTCACCAGCCTCGTTGCCTCCTCTGGACACGCTCAAGCATCTCAACGTCCTTCCCAAACTGAGGGGCCAGAACTGGACACAGCACTTGAGGTGTGCCCTCACCAGTACCGAGTAAAGGGGAAGAATGACCTCCCTGCTCCTGCTGGTCACACAGCTCCTAATGCAGGCCAGGGTGCCGTTGGCCTTCTTGGCCACCAAGGCACACTGCTGGCTCATATTCAACTGGCTGTCAACCAGCACCCCCAGGTCCCTTTCTGCCTAAACACTGCCACACTGTCCCCAGCTTGTAACGTTGTAGGGGATTTTTGTGGCCAAAATGTAGAACTCGGCATTTAGACTTATTAAACTTCATGCTGTTGGACTCTGCCCATCCATCCAACCGATCTAAGTCTCTCTGCAGAGCCCTCCTTCCTTCCAACAGATCAACACAAGCTCCCAGCTTAGTGTCGCCTGCAAATTTACTAATGAAGGACTCGATGCCCTCATCCATGTCGTCTGTAAAAATATTAAATAGAGCTGGCCCCAGCACAGAGCCCTGAGGGACACCACTCTCCCCAGCTGGATGCAGCACCGCTCACCACCGCTCTCTGGGCCGGCCATCCAGCCAGTTCTGAACCCAGCACAGAGTGCTCCTGTCCCAGCCGTGGGCTGCCAGCTTCTCCAGGAGAAGCACTGCCAGGGCTGTGACACCAAACATGGTTCTGCACTGGGGATGGATCTCTTTCATTTTGGGAACAGCCCCCTGGGCCATTCAGTGTGGAGGCTTTGGCTGTGCCATGAAGTTCCTCAAAGATGATGAAGATATGAGTGTGCACGACTCGTTTGTACAGGTATAGATATGCCTGCAGGTACACTCCAACATGCCATCCATCCAGGCGTTTACTGCACATCACCTTCCAGGAAAACACCTGCATCACCACTGGACTTGCAGCACGTGGCAATATCACTTTTAATAAACCAGGCCTTTCACATGGCGTAAAGGAGGGCAGAACAGAGAGTGTCACTGCTGCCTCACAGCACTGAGTTTCTCTAATTCTCATTCTTTGTGAAGGTATGGCTTTGCATTTTTAAATTTATTCCATTGCAATTTGACAGTTGCATTAAATCCTTTTGCTCTCACTTAGAGAGAAGCAAAATGCACACAATTTGCCTTCGCTGTAGCACTGGTTATTTGGCATAGGTATAGCATGGCCTCGTGTCTCTACATTAAGAAGTATTAATCTCCTCTCGCTGTCATCTTATGGAAGTCTTTCCCATGTCTCTGTTAATTTTTAGCTCTCTGTAATTTTTGTTTCTGCTGTATGCGTCAGATAAGGAAAGAAAAAGACACGGTGATAATCTGTTTTTATACTGTACAGAGAAGCTGGATCCAGCAGAAGGGAAAAAGCTCAGAGGGAGGAACTACTGAAACATCACCTACTTAAAGCAATGCCACACACAGCCAGCGAAGGCTTATAAAATAATGAGATTTGTAGCAACGACTCCAACTGGGTATTATACACTAAAGAGAGAGATGTTACAACATCCTGTCCAAGAAAGAGATTTAGTGGGTATTTCAGAAAGGCTCCTGAAGCATTCAGCCTGAGATGCAGCTACATTAACAAAGGAGGCAAATAGGATGCTAGAACACCTTGCTAGAGGCACACAATGTACATCAAAAGGCTGATGGTTAAATTACTAAACAAAGCACTCCACCCAGGCCAAAAGCAGGGGTTTTTTTCCCCATACTTGCACTAAGTTGTAGATAGCAAGTAATTACCTGGAAGTTACTACCTTTTTTTCCTTCCTATTATGCTATGCTTTTTCTTCCCCAGAATGACACCCATCCAGTGAACACACCATTGATAACAAAGCCTGCCTGCATTCACTGCCACTTCCAGCCAGCAATGCTGGACAACGCTGGGTTTATTCCTAAGCTGTTCATTGGATGAAACTACAGCGTGAATGAAGCAGGGGCCTTTTCCTTCTCCCTTCTGAATTTCTCAATTAAGAAGGTCACTGATGCACCTTAAGTTAATGAGACAAACATTTCCAGATGTAGCTGAGTCTCTTCTTCTGTACTCCTGCAAGCAGCCATGGCTTGCTTCTCTCCAAAAATACCTTGGAAACCAGCACAGTTTGTTCCTCTGCTGGGAAAGGAATATGTATTCCTTTGCTCAAAAGAGCAGTAAATAAAATAAAGGGGTGGATGAAAACAAACACCTCAAATTGAACTGAATATAAAGCAAAGTGAGACAGTGAAGATCACTTTTAAATGCTGCCAGCATTTGAGAATATGAAGTCCATTTGAAGGGAGAATTTTCCTCTCAGTTACGTTGCTCTAGATCAAAAGCCACTGTGACAGATTGCTGTGTATGGGACAGATGTAACTGGAAACAATATGCAGCCTAAGTCTTTCCAAGTCTGAATGTTAACAGGGCAAAAAAAAAAATGGCCTAAAACAATAATCAGGAGCTATTTCTAAAAGAAATAATATTGTTTAAAACAAAAATGTCTGAATTACTTTTTACCTTCTCACTTCTGAGACTTTGGGAACTACATCATATTTTCATAGCTTTCTCCACCGGTGTGGAAAAGCGAACATGCACACACATGAGCACATATATTCAGAAAAACAATTTTGAAATCACCTGACTCCAGGAGCTGAAAACACAAGAGGAACACCAATGCTGAAGGAGTTAAAATAAGAGCACAAGTTTCCATTACAGCAGTTAACTTTTTTTCTAGCAGACTTTGCTGAATATTCTTGCCTTAAATATGTACATGAATATTGCAATCCTTCTTCAATGCTCATTCTTCTGGTTTTTAGTATAGGACAAAGCAAAAACTATCAGTGGTGCCTTAAGCAGATCTGGTTTTAGTTTGTTACACTTACTCTCTATCTCAGTAACCATACTTGTGTATTACATAATGAGAACAGAGGCAAATCCTGGCGTGCAGAAAAGAAGGAAAAATACAAGAAAGTGTGAGTAAAATCCATTGTAGAATGTGCACATTAGGCTCATATGACATTAAAGGAAATTTGTTTTCCTATTTTTCAGGGGAAGATTTTACTAAACTGCCTGGAATATTAAAAACTGTGTGAGAAATATTTTTCTAGGCAAGAAAAAAAAAGAGCTAGAACAAACAGCTGCCTTTTGAGGGCTTAAAAATCCCTTTTTACACCTTTTCTTGACATCCCCCAAGGAAGCATTTTGCCCACTCTCTTCCTCACACACTTCTACACTTGCCTAAGCAGCTAATCTTTCTCTTTTGTATCTCTAAAAGCTGATGAGTCATCAGCTGGCAGAACAGCCATTTGGTAGATTTATGAAGCAGGCTCAAAAACTTTGTGACAACTGAAAAAAAAAAAAAAAAAGAAAATGAAAAATATTAAATAGATGTTTTCACTGGAGCTTAACAGGGTCATGAAGGATCCCTTGAGAGTAAGTCCAGATAGTGGCCTACAACTAAGATAGGAAAAAAACCCCATGTTGTTGATATCAGGGAGAATGCTCAAAGCTTTGCAAAACAGCAAAATATTGGGATGACTTTTAATTCCAGAAGAATATCTGCATTGTTGCAGAGAAAAGACTGGATTATTTATAAATGCAGCAATATCCTTCCAAGTGTAAATTGAATAGGTATATTTGGCTTTCTGCAGAGATTCATGAAATTAGAGTCAAATAGAAGAAAACAGGCATGTGAGTGCTGTTATTTCCTATGATAAATGAACAGTGAAACAAGTACATTTTTATAAGAAAACATGCACCTCATCCAGCACACTGATGAACAAACCACTCAGCTATCCTGGGGGGGAAAAAACCACCAAAAAACCCACTTTTTTATGATTTATCTTCATGGCTCTAAGAGCCAGCAACCGCATTTGTCCTGTGAGGAGGTGAGGAGTCAAGAGGAGCATTTCTCTTCCCTCTGGGCTCTGCAGTGTCCATTGTGATTGCCTTTGCAAAGGCTATGGAGCCTGCTCACAGTGCCTCGGGCACTGGAAAGCAGCTCATGGACTAAAGTGTGCCAGCTGGAATGGGTTTGGAATGCTGCTTTCACCCTCAGTCCTCGCCCCTGCTTCTGTCTGAATGGCAGAGCGAGCTCCAAACTCAGCCAGTGGGTAGCAGAGGTGCCAGCAGAGCAGCTGACAGGTGAATTTATCCCACTCACAGAACCCTGAAAAATGGAGTGGTTGGGTCTTTTCCCCATCTCTGTGCTAAATTGTGCTGACAACAGACTGGTCGACAAGGCCTAAAGGAAATTCCCATACAAAACTGCTTTCATTAAAGTAAAGCTTCTAAACAGCTGCTTATTGCCGAAGGGAAAATCCTTAAGATAATACTGGAGTTTTATCTAAAAACATTGCAAAATGATATTGGGAATTGGAAATTCAGATTTTGGAAAAAACAAACAACCAAAACAAGAGCAAAAAACCCAACAAACAAACAAAACTCCAGAATGCAACAAAACATCAATTTGCATAGAAATACATATTTGAAGTCACTCAAGAACGTTCCCTTTGTCCTCTCATGTGTGCTATTCACCTCTTTGCAGCATCTGTGTCTTGTGCAAATGGGACAAATTTTGATGGTGGTTTTCACTAAAGCCTAAAGCAGTCCACAAGTTGTAACCAAGGGAAACTTTAGACTCCTTCCTTGGATCAGTTTTCCCAAGGAGATAAGAAAAACTGGTGCACATAACACTGCCAGTGCACAGAAACAGATTCAGAGATGTTGAGACCAAAAGAAGCACAAAGTCTGACCTGCACAACACAGCATGGAGACTTCACCTTAAGCTCTGCTTAAGCTAGAATATTTCCTTTAAAAAGATGCTCACTTTTGGTACAAATATTTCAAATGACAGAATATCTGGAAATACCTAGCTCTGAAATTGCTCTGTGACATGTATCCTTACAAATGAGAATCTAATTTGTGGAGAAACACATTATTTCCTTCATTGCTATGCTGTCTTTGCAAACTACACTACTTTATGCATTGTTCTGTCCTTATTAAGTATTTACTCAAGCTCCTCAGCTAAATGCCTTTCCTGTCTTCATCTAAGTGCTTAAAATGAATGTTTTTCTTCACAGATTTTGTTTTCAGATCATCTCAAAATCATTTCAATTTCCCTGCTTCCCTCAGATTTCCTAGGAGAGATTCTTGCTGGGAGAAAAGCATGCCACAAAAACCAACCCAACCCTGTTAAAATTGAACAGGTGGCCTTTGTAGCCTTAATACACTCTGAAAAATTCTACTTCTCCCTGAAGAACAAGGTTGCAACCTCGTGCTTTTAGTGTGTGTCTCTAACTGCTTGAAGCTTTTAATTAAAGTCTCAGGTCCTAGAATCAAAGGACAACAAAAAATCTCAGCCTCTAGAAGCACTCTAGCCCTCTTGGTAAGCAATAAAACTTGGACATATAACCCAAGCACCACAAAAATGCAGCCTCAGATGTAAAATTGTTTCATGCTTTCAGACAGCTGAATCACACGGTCGAGTGCATGGGACTGGAAGCACACCATTGCTGACTGGAAGAGGAGGAATCTCCTCCTGCTGGAAATTGCCATCATCTCCAAGAGCACAGGAGGAGCTTCTAAGCAAACCCTTCTAAGCAAACTTAGCCTTCAGCAGCCAAACTCTGAAGCAGGAATTCCTCCTGACCTCACGTTCTAAAGAAGTGGAAATGCTAAAAGGAGAAGCTAGAGCCCCTCTCCATTTTTCTGTGAAACACATTTCAAGAGACCAGCTGGAAACCTCTCCAGTTTCAACAATCTCACTTCCAAAGAGCAAGACTCAAACAAAGAAAACTCTATAAACTCAAAACAGAATGTCTGGCCTTACCTTCCTGAGGGCACCCCACCAGCTACAGAAGGTGGACACTGTTCCCAAAGAGCAAAACCAGCAACGTGTTCCTCAGAGAAGGACTCCAAACGTGTTCCTCAGAGAAGGACTCCAGGCTAGGAGTCACAGGCACATTTGAGAGCAATCAGGTGTTCCTGAGCAGTTTCCTAGCTCAGGACTCTGCAGATTACAAACACCTATCAGCTGCAGCTGAGAACTGCACTTGTTGAAGCAGCTGGGGCTCTGTGCTCAGTAAGAAAAGGATTTTGGCTGTAAACTTATCAGGTACACAGATAGCTCTTTACACTGGGTCCGTGCACAGCTTGGAACACACTGCAGCTCCCTAAGTTGCCATCTAATGCCCTGCTATCCCCAGAAAAGGGAGATACAAGTGAACTCACTGGACGTTTTTCATTCAGAGCTGCCTGAAACCATATACACAGCAACAAAGGATTGAAAGCAGCCAAACAAACCTTTCCTCTGTGCCTCTACTTCGCTACCACAAAGCAAATTCTTCTTGCTGGTAGAAGCACAAAGCTCTGCAGGGCATGGAGGACTGAGAGACAACTGCTGAACAGCTGGGCAAGTGAGGAATTTCACTGCTTACCAATTTCGGGTAAGCTAGGCATAACAGCACTATTAGGTTTATAGTATGCATCACTAAAAATACTAATTACAGAGGCCCAGGCTTGAAACAGTTTCTCAGAAGAAGGTGCCTACAGCTAGCATGTGGAACCAGCGTGCTTTGCAGGGCTACATGTTACCTCCTAAACAGAAACAAACACTCACAGTTATTACCATTTAGAAAAGACAAAAGCTGCCAAAGCCAAGGAAATGCCATCAATGCTCTAAAAAGAGGCCTTTATTGTTTGCTGCTAATTGCAAGGAGAAAAGAATTCACAGACATTTCAAAGCAGCTGCTGTCTTGTCCTTAAAAACTTCTTCCACTTAGAAAGGGACATTTTAATTTTAACAGCTTTCAGAAGCTTTTATGGCTTGCTACCATCCAAGGCCATTCAGATGTGTTATTTCAGTATTGATTATATTGTAAGGTTCAGGGAAAAAAGGTCTGAGAAGCTAAAAGAAAAACCTGGTGAGTCTCTAACTAGAGAAATTACTATTTAAGTCTCAGCAATTTCTGTTAATTTAAGGATTAGTTCTCCCCCACAACACACATTGGTCTTGTTAATTTTACTGGGAGAAATCTATGCAGACTCAATTGCTCAGGAGACTGCAACTTGATCCTTTGAAGCTACAGGTTCCAGCTGCTGCAAATCATCTACGGAGTGAAGCTGATTTACATTAGCTGAGAATCTGGCCTGCTGTGGCTAAATTCTCCCCATCTGGTTTAATCAGTCCCCCTTCTGGAAAGCCCTAAGGGTTGTAGTTTCAAGCAGTATTTGTCTCCAAGACATTTGTAATGTTGATATTGTGCGTACAGTCAGGAATATTTTACCCAGTGGTGTGCTGGGCACAGCCTCAGTGAGGGGGGAGCTTGCTAAATGAGGCTCAGAGGGTGTCCACCTGTTTTGCAACGTCCTGCAGAATTTTTTATTTCAGATGTTTCCCCAGCTAAATGCAACACATAACACCTTTCTTTTGAGGTGTTTGTCCTGCTTTTCTCAGCCAGTAAAAGTGGCAGCTGTTATTGTGTACATCTGGCTGCTGGGAGCTGCCCCCACTGTATTTGTGGCATTTGATGGGAAAAACAACTAAAGCATCTTCTGTGGAAGGATTTCACATAATGTACTTTTGGCCTGGTCTTATGGGGAATAATTGGCCTGTTTTTCTGTCTCTAGATCTCCAATTAATATTTGGCCATCAGTTTAAAACCAAGAGAAGCTCTGCTTGGGCAAGTAGTGAATGTAACTAAGGCTTCATTTAAATCAGATGGGAAAGACAGATCCAAAGATACATCATGACTATGGAGGCTGGGTTCAACTCTGCTCTGACACAGATTCTGCATGGGTACCTAAATAAGCTACTCAAGGTCAGGTCCAAAATGGGATATAGGCAACTACAGAGAGGAGGAGGCAGAACTGGAATCTGGAAAAAGTTTACATGCAAACAATTCACATTCCTTGTTACCAAACTTGGAGAGGCACCAAAATAACAGTCATGGAAGGACCCAACCTCCCAGGTCCAGTTTCTGCACCTGCTTACAGGGATAAAGACACATTTGCCACCTCACAGGAGCATCTGAACTGTCTCTGTCCAGAGGGACTGAAGAAGAGGATCTTCACAGCTATGTTACAGCTGTGTCATTGTGCCAAAATTATTTTGGAAATTGTCTGTAAGGAGAATGTATCCATGCCACTGTAGCTGGGGAATTCATCAGGACGCACCAAAGTGGGTCCTGGTTCATACCAAAATGCAAGATATTCCCCAAACATTATCCCCAGGTAGCACATTGCAGAGCTGAACTCCCTCTTGCTGCTTGTCTTGCTCTCAAATTATTTCTGGTGTGAGCAACAAGTTCACCATGGGAAGGAAGGAAAAGGGAGATTAAACTTGCCTTAGCAGACCACTAAAATGTGCACTAAATGCACAGAAGAAGGAGAGGTCTCCTTTTATTTTTGAAAGAGCTGAGTGAAGTCTACCAAGCACTGGCAATTCATTGGTATGCTCATGTAGAGGAGGGCATGGGCAGTGACCCTGAGCCAAACTCCCAGAAAAGCTGGATGAGGTAATCAAGATGTGCAGTCTAACACCTCCTCTTGCTCGTAACACATCTGAGCTGGACAGCTCAGATGAGAGATACACAAGAGCAGTCATTTAAAGCAGCTTCTTTCTCAGTAAGCTGACTATTTTGGCTCCCGTTTAGAGAGAATGAGCCTGCCCTATAAACAGAGGCTCCTCTAAATGGGGACTAGGTGTCTAACAGTGTTCAGCATCCCATATGGGCACCAGATGACTGCAAGGCAGGTTCTGCAGCAGTGTAATTCTTTATTAGATTTGGCCTTTAGTGTTTCAGCTCTCCATCTGTGAAATCAGGATAAAAGCACTTCCCTGTTTTGTAGCTCATTTTCATACCCAATTGTAATTACTACAGAAAGATATTCAACACTGCACCACTTTCCCAGAGCAGTTACCAACATAGTTAAGCAGGAACAAAGCACAATATGGATGCTTTTAATCTGGTTTTATAAACTTGACACATAACTTTTGGCATAATTCTGTAAGGAATTGGTTGGAGCTTAAATGACACTCCCATTTCACTTCTGGAGAGATAACTACATTCATGCCTAGGTAGATGTGCAGGCAGCCTTGTACTGCCAGGCTCACAGCTTCACTGCTACTAGTGCCCAAGAGAGCCATCTTATTGGAGTTGAGGTGTGATTAACCCCACTGGATACCAATTAGCTCTCCCAGCCACATGATCTATCAGAGCCTGTCAGTGCCTTTGATTTTCTTGAAGCATTGCAAAGTGCAGTGGCTCAGGAGCTGTTCCCCAGGTGTTCGGGTGTCTCGTAGATAAAACTACAGGTAGTAATCTTATCATCTGTCCCTGAAGATGCCACCTCTGTTCATCCAGCTGAGCTCAGATGCCATGTGACAGATGTGGATCAGACATCTGGAATGTTTCCTGCTCTCAGCCCTCTTTCCTAGCAGACTACTCCTGCCTAGCAGGGACAGCTGGATAGGATGCTGGTCCTCATGAGCCACCCATGTTTAACTTGGACCCCCTGGCTACAGCCTCTGCAGGAGCTCCAGAGGCAGCAATAGGCTCTCAGCCAGATGTTAGGCACCCAGTCAGCTTTAAACATCTTCTAAGCCACAGCAGCAAGGCTGGGTTTAAAAGTCTGGATGTGCTGGCATTCACTGGCCTGGGCAGGCACAGTTGACATGCAGTTGTCTGTGATGGATCTTGCACTGCAGAGGATAAAGCCCTAATTGTTACTTGACTCAGCAGTTTCAGCTAATGAAAGAGCCAGGATAATTGTTTGTGGTTCTGTTGTTCTTTTTGGTTTCCAGACACTTCTGATTTTGATGACTGAAGTAGACTGTTGCAAGGTGAGGTGTTCTGAGGTGCCTGAGCCACTCAAGCTGATTTTGACAACAGAAGTGGAGTTTCTAGTCTTCAAGGAAATTATTAAAATATTACCCTTGGAGTTTATTGAGGATGTGTGGATCTGTGAGCCTTTCTGGTTTGTTTTTTTTTTTGCAGTCTCCCTTGACACATACAAGAGCATGCTGTTAAAAGTAATAATACATTTAAAAACAATAATTCAGTTTTTGGGTTTTACTGTGATTCAGCAGCAGTTTTCATTTCTGTCTCAGGGAAGGGGAACCCATTTCTCTCCCTTTTGACTTGGAGCAGAGTCAGGGTGTGATCATGGTGTGAACCCCCTCCCTGTGCATGTCACCTTCATTGACAGTATAATACAACACATGAGACCTGGAGCTGCTGCAAGCACGGTTCATGCCCCTTTTTTATCCAGCTACCACAGCTAGGAGGATAAGAATCCTCTTGGACAGAGGGAGCACATAGCAGGAGGCTTAAACCACCTCTGAGATTCACCAGGACTCCTTCTGTCGGGGAGCCCTGTGTGCAGCAAATGAAATTTTCATGAAATTGGTGAGCAAGCCTCATTAACATCTCCCCAGGAGAATGATGACGTTGGGTAGTGAGCCTCCATTCAGGAGGCTTCTCCCACCAGCCCAAATGCTGCTCACCCCCCTGCACTCTTCTGCCACAGAACGGTTTGTTCCCTGTGAGCAGAGAGAAGAGCCCACCTGGCAGGATGACAAATCATGAATGACTTGCGGCTGTTAGAGAAGCTCTGGTTCTGACTGAAAATATTATCAGTGTCTGTGAGGACTTATTTGGATACTAGGGACTGCATGTGCAAACAGCAAGGCTTTCTTTATCCTATAGGAACATGAATTAGGTGATGCCTGTGACTGAGGTAAAAGACTGAGCACTGTTAGTTAAAAAAAAGGAGATAGGGGCATCACACGTGTAAAATTCTGTCCTTCTGTCTTTTTTCCTTTCCTTGTTCTCACTTCAGAAATGAGAAATGGCTTTCACAGCTGGAAGACAGAGGGTTTTGCACTTTAATAGTCACAGTGAAGGTCAGTAAGTCTGACTTGCTCAGGTAACAGCTGAGTACACTGGATCTCATTTCATTTTATTCCAACTGCAGAAGCAGTGCTGATCAACAGTGTCGCATTTCCTTTTCTTCAGCATAAAAGATGAAGTGATTGTTCCATGAGGCAGCAGTGGGACAAGGAAAACACGAGAGGTGCAGCACATCCAGCAGTGCACTCACTGCACTGTGCCTGTGCTTTGTCCTTCCTCAGCTCTGCCCCTTTTCGAGCTAACAGTGGGGGTTACAGACAACCCCTCTGGGGTTTTACAGCGTTCTACAAGGTATTTCAGAGTCCCTCATACAGTCAGGAAATGCAGACACCTGCCTCATGAACGCCTTCTGAACAGGAATGCTGGGAGAAGTGGTGCACTTCAGAAGGGCATTGGGTGCACACATGTCAGGATTCTGCTGGGTAGTGTTGGGCGCAGCACTGCCTGAATCTCCAGGGATGCAGCAGGAGGAATTTTCCCTCCCAGGGGCCAGAGAGGCTTTCTGAATCCTCCATGTTAAAATAGGATGGGGGAGGCCCTTGGTGAGTGAGTCCAAAGGAACAGGGGTGAAGACTAGAGGAGGAAACTCCATTAATATTCTTGAGTGGCATTCAGCTCCTTAAAACCTGAGTACCTTGCAATAGTTCTGTGTGGCAGAGGACGATTGTCCACTTTTAACAGCATAGGAGCAGAAGGGAAACGAATGGATGAAGAGCCTTAGAGGAAGCCTGCAATGTAGAAAGGGTCAAAAAACATTTCTGAAATGTGATGCTAATTAATTTTCTATTGGGAATTTTTTTTGTCAGTGGATCTCCAATAATTCTCTTAAACACTTTCAGTTCTTCACTTCCATACTGTAATGCTGCTCCTAAAATAATACTGTAAGGTCCCAAATTGCTAGGACCTTTTGACCACAGCTAACTGAAAGAGAGGCAAAGAGCTCAAGGAGTATCAATTATTGTCTCACTCTTGCCCAGGACAAACAAAAAAAACATGATCTCTGGAGAAAAGCGATGATTGTTGGCAAAATCTGGATGGGCCTCCAAGCATACTGCACTAACTTTCCTCTGTACACTCCTTAGCATTTTCTGGCATCGATTTCCTGCCTGTTAACAAGACTATTAGAAACATAATAGGGGTGCTGCTAATAGCCCCATGCTGATGTTTGTTCAAAACTCATCAGGAAAAAGTAAACCTGCCCCCAGGTGCCAATGAAAGCCCACAAAGAGCAGCAGGCACTCCTCCTGCCCAAAAAGGGCTGTCCTGTCTTTTCTCTTGCTGCTGCAGGAGGCTGCATGTCAAGTGAAACAAGCAGCTGTAGACAAGCTGTATTTCTAAGAAGAAGCAGATTTAACATGTGGCCTGACCTGGTCCATCCTCCTTTGCCTGGAAAGAAAACGAGGCATCAGGAAGTCAGGGTGCTGAAGGCATTTTAATTGGTACTAGACACTTGTATTCAGGGTGTCCTGCTGCCCAGCAATGGGGAATTTTCAGATATGAGTGTCCTTGAGGTAATTTCATCAATGAAAATTCAGACTTTAAATTCTGCCTTGGTCAACTTGCTTTAGAGTCTTACAGCAAAAGTTCATAAATTGAAAGGGGAGGATAAAAAAAAAGTATTTTTAAATATCTAAATATCCCTTGCTTATCTATGAGAAGACTGGAGGGGAAAGGAGAGAGGAGGCTCTTATTTAGCCTGTTTGTAAGGCAGCCTTGTCATAGCTCCAGGCCAGTGCAGGCAGGATGTTCTTGTGAGGGAGCATCCTCTAAGTGAGAGCTCTTGCCTCTCAGTGAGCACTGCAGCAGCTGCTGCCTCAGCTGAAGAGGTCAGCTGGCAGCCTGGCTGGATGGCTTTGTTCATCAGGGACAGCAGCAGGACTCAGTGGCCTCTGTATCACCCCAACCAGCGCTTTTTAGTTATTAGCCACCTGGGAAGGAATCAAACTGTGGTCTGAAAATGAATATTTTTATGCAAAATACCAAATCCTGCAGGCTTCCACTCCACTTCCCTGCTTCTGCAAAGAGTAGTGCTGGGAGCATGCACACCAGAGCAGTCGTAACTGTGGAAAAGAGAAGTTTTACATCACCACTGGGAATTATCCTGTTGTACCATCTCCTTCAGAATCTGATTCTGTTTTTGTTTTTTGGTTTTTTTTGGGAGTGGGAAACATTGATTATACATTTATGCTGAGTTTTGCCACTGTTAAAATGCAAACTGCAATTTTGTCACAGAATGCAGTATTTCTGAATTACTGCGCTTTGAAGCCCCAGAGGAGCCCCAGAGGAACACTTATGAGTGCTTTTTTATTTTAGATTGCTTGCATTTTTCCCCAAGACTAGCCAGAAAGATCTAATACATTCCTGATAGAGCAATTTGTTGCTGTTGATTTTTTTTCCTGTCAAATGACCTACACCCACTCACAGACACCTCTAAATTTCTCAACTTTTGTTGAGATATTCTTAAACCAAATAATTAAATAGCTCTTTTTTTTTTTTTTTTTAACAAAACATTAATTGAGAATACCAGACTCCAGCTCTCTGTTATAGCATCCATGACAGGGAACAGAGAATTTACTCTGTGCAGGTGTTCAGCAGAGACAGGAACTGCTGCTGAGAGTAGTCCCAGAGGCAGTGTGGCTCCAGACAGAGCAGGAAGGCAGGGAACAGTGATTCTTCCCTGACCATTTCCCCCCAGTTTCCTTCCCATCCCAGCGAGAACAGCCACAGGGAGAGGGAAGAAATTCTGGAAGAGGCAATGTCCTGCCTCCAGGAAGCCACTGTTCACTGGCAAATGATCACTACTGCTCAGTGAGTTCCAGGGATTTCCCCACAGCTGTGCTGCACTGCTGGGCTTCTGCTCACACTGATCATCATCCAAAGCTCTCACTGCAGCCAACAGCATTTTTCCCAGTGACTGCACAGGGTTTTGGATGTGGCTCATTGCAGCCAGTAGTGCTGGCTGCAGCCAAATTTTTGGCCTGTGTTTTGCAGGTGATGGGAATAAATGATCACAATTATTCTTTCTGACTGTAAAATCAATGTAATATCTTCTTCTGATATTCCTTCCTCCTCCTAATAGGAAGCACTTGTTCTGCTCTATTCCTGACCAAGTTTTCTGGGAAATATTAGGTTTCATGTAGTTTTTTTCTCACTGAAATGTTTTCACTGGTGTGCTTAGACATCAACACATTTATATCCAAAGGATCCTGAAGAGGTTAGCCAGAGGTGATTACGTCTCAAATGATGTTGCACTATAATTGCTCAGGATATCAGCTTAAATGAAATAATCTGCACAGGAGAGAAGAAACAGTAAAGCTAGGGAAGGAAATTGCTGCTATAATTACTAGAGTATTTCTCTTTGAGGTATTAGAAAGAAATGTTTATAACATAAAAAGCCTGAAGAGGATGACATGAATCAACTACAGACTGGATGGCAGAGCCTCTGTTACATTACGAGCTTCCTGAACATTACCTGCACAGAAAAGAAGGGTAGGAAGGTAGCTAGAAAAGAGCCTGGGGTGATCATCTACCTCAGACTCTGTAATTAGTTCCAAAGATAAAAAGATATGAGACAGGTACTCTTGTTACTTCACACTTTTCTCACATTCAAGCCTTGCTATCAGCTTCAAGTGGCACAAGCAGGCCCACAGACAACAAGGAGAAGAAGAAGAAGCTCCAAAGCTCCACACAAACAACTGCCTGCCTTTTTTTTTTTTTTTTTTTGATTAGTTTTGTCTCTCTCCCTGCCAGGTTGTCCTGAACAAAAACTGCTCTGCAATTCTCACAGCTAGAGCAGCCTCCCTGTGCTGAGCATAACAATGCTAGGCAAAGTCTTCACGTTTCCTCTCCAGCTCCTTTACTGTTTCTAGAAATAGGAAACTCTTTATTGAAAGCTCTTTGGAGCGCTTTAACGTGCAGGTAAATAATTGTGTGAACCTCACCAGGGCAACACACATGATTCAAAATAAAAATATAATCACCCAAGGGAACATTTCCTGGTCCAGAGCCCTTCTGAACCCACTGAACCCTGCAAGTGGCCAAACATTGGGTCATTTTAAGAGTCAAGCAGAGCCTGAAGGCATTCACTGGTTCACAGACCCTCTTGATACAAGGGATTGCAGGATTGCATTTTATTCCTGGGGTACATCAGTGTAACAGGATCCTGAGCACAGATTGGATACAGAAATTTTTCTAGGCAAAGCCTCAGTGCCAGTGATGTTCTTAAAGACATGAAAACCTCATGGACCTGGCAACGAAGCTGCAAGGTAGATCAGTTCTAACCTTTTCCTTCAGATTTCTTACAATTTCCAACGGGGTGACCAGTGGCAGCAAAGAGATTGGAAATTCCTTACTCACAGGATTAGTCCCCATTTTTGATCAAGCTACTGCACCTTTGAAGCAGCAAATCCTTGAGGAAAAGCATGGCTTACGACACAGAACAACTACAAAAAAGACGCTAAAAATGATGAGCAACCCGGGTGAGCTGCTCCACCCAGTTCTCTTCGGAGCAGAGTGACCAATGACTGCTGCTGGTCAGGGAGGCCACTCTGACCTGGTGGATGGTGCCAGGACTGGGTGGCCATGGGTGCATCTCGTGCAGCAATCAGAGCCCATGAACCAGTGACACAAGCCTGTGTTGTGCCCTGGGCTGTCCTCCCCGAGGATGAGGAGCAGCAGCACAGACTGGTTATTGCAAAATGCAGAGAAAGAGCCCAGCTTTGTTTTACCTTTCTGTGAACGACCCCATGTGCAGCTGCAGACCCCAGAGGACTTGGAGATCAGCATCTATGGAAGTGGTGAGCCTGGACCACCCTGAGCTGGAGAAGCTGGGCACTTACCAGGTGATGAACAGCAGTACCCCATTAGCAGGCCCCAGTGTCCTGGTTTGTTAGGTCCTGGTATATGATTCATAGTTTAAATTTCTATTTAATTACAGTAATTTGATTTGGCTGGGGCTGGGGGCCGTGTTTGGTTTGTTTCAGACACTTGCATTTTATCTCAGCAGGCAGTGGATGGCAGGAAGGACAGAGAAATTCTCACAGCCATTCCAGTGCAAAGCCATGTACTTAAGTTCAGTGTGGAAGCACTGCAGACACTGAGGGCAGGTGCTCTCCTGAGAAACAGAGCTAGAGCAGATGTAAGAGATGGATTCATTCCTCTGTGCCAGCTCTGTTTGATGCACAGAAACCATCCTGCTCTCAACGCAGAATCTTACTTTTCTTCCCAAAATCACTTGAAGCAGGAGCTTTCTTTCTAAAGATACACTCTTCAACATATTTGTTTAAAATTGTTATCCTGAAATGGAGCATCGAGTATATAAATTTGAAAGTATTTGCTTTACCCGAACTTGGTTTGTATAAAAATTCCTGAATATGTTTGGACCCATGGATGTAAAGACACTGGAAGAGAATCTGTACCTGAGTAAAAGAGACAAGACATAGGGGAAAGAAAAGAAGGACCCCACTTTACAGAGACTTGGGACTATTAGCATGACTTACCCAAGGTCATGGAGAAACTGTAGGGGACTGAACTGGGAGCAGCGTGGTCCCAACACAAAATCTTAATTACCATATCCAATTTTCCACTTCTCCTTTCCTGCGTTTTTTCTTCATACATTAAAACACTTCACATAAGCTCTCTCTTTTTTTGTTTTCCCCCAGGAGGAATAGGAAAAGCAAAGGCTGCAATCCACCCTTGTTAAACTAGGTTGCACAGCCAAACAAATTTAAAATGATATCTCAGCAAGATTTTGCAACCTGTCTGCGACAAATAAAAGGTCTTTCACCCTGAAAACATGTGAGTGCTTGGGAGAACTAGCTGAGAGAATTTAGCAAGGTGCCTAATGAAAGAGATGAGCTGCAATATGTATATGCATGAGTTCATGTATTATTTAAACCATTCTGATCAGAATAAGCATCGTGAGCACAGCAGTGAAAGTGTCACCAGCATTCATGCACTGAATAACTTGCCCTCATAAAGGTGTAATAATGTGCTCATCAGTTTTGTTTGTACTCCCAAAGCAGTAATAGCATAAACAGAAAATAACCCTCTATATTGCACAAAGCACATAAATATAAATCTAATTATATCTTTCCTTGACATTATGACCAAGAAATGAAGATGGTCACTGAAGTATAACAGATGAGATCAAGGGTACTCCAAAAGGCCTTTGTAAAAATCTGCTTCTATGTTCAAATCCAGCCTGGGATTTTGGGGAATTCAAACATATAGAAAGTTGGTTAGCCTGCCTCAGTAACCCGGTGGCAGGTCCTTTATCTGCTAGGTAACACATTCAGGTTATATTTTCAAGGATTCTGAAAATGACCCCGTGTTTGCTGCCACACAACACATCTCTGTCCACAGGTATGCCACAGACTGGCAATGAGATCAGAGTGCTGATGGCTCCCTGGGAAGATGTCCTGTCCTCAGTGGTACCAAGGAAGATGGTGCCACATGAGGTGGTGAGAAGGATGAGAAAGGAGAGAAGAAAAAAAATGGGGCAATGAGGTAGTTCTCAAGGCACACTTAAAGGAGCCTGCCTCTGTCCACGCACAAAAAATATGGAGCATATTGAGCAAAAAGATGAAGTCATACAAGCTAAAATCAGGGCATAAAACAAACAGAAAGACCATCCACAGATTTCTTTTATTGTACTCAAACAGTTGCCTCAGTGAAAGATTTCTATACTAAACTGACTTATGAGCTGTGATCTCAGTCTTTTGGATTTTTTTTTATGTGTTAGTGAATTGTAGTTTCATGTGGGAAACTTGTGCAGCAGCCTGTTCTTGCTGGTAAAAGTGGTAAGACTCCCACAGGTTTCATTCAAAGGTTCAGGCTGTTAATGATGACTCAATCAATCAATCAGTCAAGAGATGAGAAGCTGCAGAGAGAACAGGAGCCAAAATTGGTTTCAAAATTCAGTGAGATCATTTGTTCATCAGCTGAATCAGATACACTCTCAGGAGTAGTAAGGAAAGAGGCAAATCTCTAGGAGTCTTTGGGTAGATACTTTTGGGGAGCACCATTACTCAGCGACTTCACTGCAGTTCCTGTTTGTCAAAAGCTTCAGGAGAGCAGGGGGCAACAGGGTGGTGCTGGCTGGGCACTGGGACACAAGCAGATGCAGGAAGGATACCAGAACAGGAGAGGTCAAGGTGGCCAGGGCAGCACAGGAGATGACTCTGGTTTTTGGGGGTCCAGAAATGGCAAATGAGCTTGAAATGGCCAGTCAGGGTAGGGGTGGTGAGAGACACAAGTATGAGCTGCCTTAGAAGGATGATCTGGTGCTCTACAGCAGAGTGAAATCAAAGCTACATCTGTGTGGTCAATATTTAGGAGGGGAGACCTAAGACCTTTCTCCTCCAGGATGCACTGTGAGAATTCCCTTGTGCCATTTGGCTTTTTATGGCTGGAAGTTTAAGGATGTTACTAATCACCTTATGCTACAAGTAAGTGCTGGATACACTTATCTTCATAGTCTATTATTGAAGGGGGTTGTAGGAAATTATAACTCTCATCTTTCTCTGAAAAGAACTATTTGCAATTCTCAAGCTTTCATTTTTTTAGTTTTTTTTTTTAAACCAAGACCTTGAAAATTAGCTTATATACTAATTACATTGAAGCAGCTCATAAGGTTTGAGGAAGACATGCACAATAAATGTTAATTTACCCTGCAACTGTATGTTTCACTAGATCTGTTCCATTTTCCCTCTTTAAGAGATAAACAGCAATAGATAATGTGAAGACACGAAAGAGGTATTTATAGCAAAAAAAAACCCCAAGGTTTCTCTATAATACAGGCATGCTTAGACCCAAGTGAAAAAACCCCTAAATAGTGAAAGGTGCATTTAAACCAGATATACTTAAAAGAGTATTTTAATAAATGGAGCAAGGTATAACCGACACAAGCATATCTACATTTTTTTGTGTCTGCACGTTATGCAGAACAGCTTGTAGTCTTTAATATTTCAAGCTCAGAAGGGAAGAAGCTTTAAAAAAGGGAGGAAAAGAGAAGAATACAAAAAGCTATCCAGCACTTTGTATACTACTAGGTCTCGTCTCTGCTTTTTTTCCTCAATCTCTAACATCCTAAATCTTCAAGATCAGAATGTTTAATCCAGATGCTGCCATAATCAGACAAATATCAGTTCAGTGCATCCCAGTGATGCTGCTCAATGAATGAAATTATGTTTGCTTTGATCAAGGCCTCATGAACTTCCCAGTTTAAATAAATCTTGGTATTACAGGCTCTGTGTGTATTCACAGTTCCCACAAGAAATAGACAAACAGACTTGCTTTTCTGTTGTCTCTCTACTGTCTAGAAGACTGGCTATTGTTCTGTACATAAGATCATTAATTGGGGAAGATTTATGGAATTGAGATTAAAGCTCAGCAAATTTGCATGTGATGACCAGCTCAGCAAAAGGCTTTTTTTTTTTTTTTTCTCAACCAGCACACGATGACACAGTGTGGACACCTGTTCTGGGCTCTGGAATCTTTTTCCATAGCTGGTGAATGGTTTCTTTCAGCACTGATGGCAGCACCTCCAACCTCAGCCAGTGCCAAGAGCTCTGTAGTGAAGGACAGTTGGAGTGCAGGAGGATCAGCAAGAGGCCAGGAGCCTGGGAATGGGGGAGAGCCACCAGAACCCAGCACTAGCATTTCACTAAGGGAATGCCCCTTTGATGAATGCATCTTCAAGAAAGAAGTCTTTGTGCCTCACATAAAATAGGAGAAAATGTATTTGTCTAATTGAGCTTGGGTTATGTATTAATAATGGAAGACTTTCCTGATGGAAAATGATAAATATATGCAAAATTTCATCATAATTTAAGTAAAACTTTTTAATTCAAAAAAGGCAAAAAAACCTGTAATGTGAGCTGTCTAGACTCTCAAGAGGAAGTGGAGAGCATTTATGGTTTTTTGACACAAATATCTAAAATTATTTCTATATTACCCTCTGAAAGGGCTTATTTTTATCAGAAAACTATAGAATTATCTAGATTAGACTATTATCATGGAGATAGTTAAATATACAGCGAATTTCTGTGAAGTGAATCTTATTCTACTTTCCAAAAATCACTGTGTTTATCTCCATATTTTTAAGGACCTTAACTTATGCAAAGGTTTAACTTGGTCAGTCTTTTGACACGTAAATGAAAACTGGAAGTATTTGACACCTAAATATTCATTTGCATAACATGCAAAAGTTTGAAAGAGCAAGAAAAACAGGGTTTGAACTGGGATAATACAGAGATCAGCCTCTTTCTGTTTTTCTGTTGCTCTTAAGAACATAAAGAATTGACCAGTTTGTTTGAGTTTGGCAAGAGTCAGTAATTCAATAACATGCCATATAATGATGAATATGCCAGAGTCAGAAATCAATGACAGAGAGTGTAAAACTTTAAAAAGTTGGTGAATTATTTAGGTGTCTCTCTTAACTGAGCATTTTTTTCTAAGCTTGTTCTTGGGTAGCCAAGTGTGTTTGGAGAGCTGGCTATTTTTTTTCTCAGTCTCTGCATTTATTTCTCGATTTGCCTGAAAGTCCAGTTAGCTGCAGCTAAGGGCACAGGCAGGAGATTTAACACAGATGAGTCAGAAAGGTTTAACAAGTTACCACAAATCTCCTCAGCTGACACCATCCTCCATCACAGGTTGGGCTTTTTCCTCCCTCAAAGTCAAGGCAAAAGGCATGAGCCTCAACCTCATTCATTATTGCTTAAGCTCAGACACAGAGGTCTTGAGGCAATCTCCAAGCACAGCCACATGCAGATACAGTGGCTCAGTTAATACATAATAGCTTTAAAGAGCTTCTGGAATTCAATTCTATGGCCCTACTTCAACACAGACTGCCATTGTTCTTCAGTAATTTAGCTCTTCATAGCCACTCTGCTGGCTTTCATCTTGCCTTTGATGAGGCAAAGGCAATGTGAAACTGTCACTGACAGCAGTATTGTTCTAGGGTATGCTCCTTTCTCACCCTGTACAGAAGAAGGCAGAAGAGAAGCAGCCCCACTATAAGTAATTGGAGCTAAATTAGATACAGTTACACTGACATAATGCTTTGTGCCTGTTATTTTATCCCTCATTTCTTCCTAACCTCTCTTGCTACAAGCAAGTTTTGCCCAGTCTAAGCAGCTTTCCTGCTAGTAAATGTGTTGGCACAATTTTTAAACTATTTCTGCATCACAAACACCAGCTTGGACTGGTACTAGTTAATAGAACTTACAATCAGCCTTCCTAAAGAGCTCAGATCATAATGGCTCATGTAACTGTGTGCTTTTGAAAGCTGGACTGCATTAAGGTGCCTAAATGGGCTCAGGGTTTGAAACAAATCTAATTTATAGTGAAGGTGCTTCAGCAAGAATAGAGATCCTGTGTCTTTCATGAAGGAAGAGGAATGAAGGGCAGGGAGGAAAAAGGAAGGTGAGATTGCCCTCTTTCCCCTATGTGTCTGTTTATATATCCTCTAAGGAGGTGGAGAGCAGAGCAGAGCAGTCTGATTTGGCAGGAAGCAGCTGATCCAAGATGAGGCAGTTTACATTATCTCCTATTTGGAATTCCTGTCCTTCCCTCAGACATATCCCTTTCTACTACTGTAGAATAGGTACCTGCTCAGAGATCTGCCTCAGTCCCTAAACAGGAGATGGAACAAGCCTTTGTGAAACGGTGCAAAACAAAACTAGAAGGGCTGATTTAATTTCTCCCACCCGTTTTGACTTGAGGGGCTGTAAAGCACTGCAGAAGATTCTTTGTGAAATAAGGTGCTTTCCTATATTGTATTTATCCTGTTAACCTTTTAATCCCACCAACTTTACATGCAGCAGATTTATTGCCACCATTTTGGTTGTGATCTTGCAAAAGGACCCAGTTCATCTACGGCTTGGTCCTGTCAGTGCTGTCTGTTGCTGTAGTAACACAGTAGTGCTATACACCTTCAGGAATCAGTGCTGCAGAACTGCTGACTTTTCTAATAAGGAAAAAAAAAAAAAGGGAAGATAAAATACCCTTTGATTACATCTATCATTCTTTGCATTGCAGTCCTGTAACAATGGAACTTTAATGTTCCCTCTGAAATAAAAAGAAAAAAAGAGAAAACGGGACTTTCTCCATTGTGTGAGGTTGAAGGAAGGTCTCAACTTTAAATCCCGGTGACATGGACGTATACTGCTGGGCTCAGTTTCATGTTGGTACAATCACAAAAAATTGAAATGAAGTCCACAGAGTTATGCTGACATAAAATCCTCTGAGCAAGGCTAGAATCAAACACCTAACTTCTGTAAAGTTGCACTGGCTGCTATTCCTGTGGGCTAACCTGAAGACATATTCTGGCCCACCCTGACACAGGAACTCTCTACCTCTGCAATGGCTCCCATGCTTGGTGGTGGATAAAAACTTCTGCTTGCAGCAGGAGCCTTGTTAACCAAGAACATCTTCCTTTCATTCCTGCTTTCGTTTCCCACTGCATACACTGGAAAACTGGGATAATCCAGAAGATACCTATTCCTGAACCATGCAAATTCAAATAGAAAATTGAAGTAGTAACTGAAGTATTTGCTGCAGTGTGATTTTCTGCTTCCTTTGTCCCACTGAACACACCAGCAGGGTTGAAATTGTACTTGTATGCACAAGTTGTGTCTGTGCCTGGACAAACACATGCTAGTACAGGCAGCAAGATCAGACTGAGCAGTAGATGCTGCAGAAATTATAATTCCTTTCCACATTTATCCTTACACAGGTATAGGTAAATTAGGAAAATTAATGCTCTCTAGACATACTCAATAATGGCAATATGCTGGTGAATAAAATTCAATAGACAATTATTGAATTTTATCTGGGATAAAAAGCTTAGAAGAAGTGACTCTCTCTTACAGTAACATTTCATATGATGCAAATACTGTTATTTTAATGAAAGCCTTGGGCTTTGCAGTCTGAGTCATGTACTTGGGGTACTTGAAATGGACACCACTGTAGCAACAGAAAAAAATGACTGGACAGTATTAATGGGTTCCTTGTTGGCATTGCTTTTTTATGGGCCTTTTGTGTAAATTTTGCCAGATTACTATAAAACTCCAATTAGAATGATTTACCAACCTAATGCTCAATTATTTGAAACCTGTTTACATAATATGAGACTGAAAGATGATTATGACTTACCCCAAAATTGATTATCACTTCATTGTTCTTTCCCAGCATTAGAAGAAAATCAAAGCAAAAAAAAAAACAAACCCAAAAAGCCAAACATAAGGGAAAAGCATATGCAGTGACATAAGCAATTCTCTGATTCCAGAAATTCCTGGTGGATGATAGTGGGAGTACTAAGGAAACGTGGTTGTTCAGTGAAGGAGCTCCAGCTGACAGTGCTCAACACGCATCTGAAAGAAGTGAATGAATCAGATTCAAGTGGAGCCCTGGGATCACCCTGTAGTGGAGAGTGAACACACCCCACAAAAATGAAATTGCTGGTGCTCTGCCATTGCCTCCAGAGGTGCTGTGTCTTTCTCCCTGCTGCAGAATCCAGAGCTGTGAGCAACGCTGGGCTGTCCATCCTGCACTGAGCTCCGGGCCACCCTCAATCCCAGGCTGTCTTAGCCCCCTGCCTGGCAGTCAGACCATACACAACATTGCAGAGATTTTTAAAACAGTTTTGAGAACCGAACTGCCCTGTTTGTACAGTCCCCATTTTGTTAGTCTGCATTATTTATGGCTGCAACTTCAGGGCTTTCACATCTCACCAATCTGCCAAACTAAAAGGAAATTATGAAAGGCCACTGAGGACTGCAAAAGTAAGTTATGTATCCACACTAGCCTATTGTTCCTCTTAAGAAGTCAGATTTGTTTAAGGGTGATTGGATTGGCTTTTCTTTATTCAGCATTCAGGATGTTTGTTCAGGGATGTAGCCTCCCTCTCAATCTGCTTTCTGTAGCACTTTCTAATATACTGATTTATTTTAGGTGCTATGGACTCCCAGAGGGAAGAAAAAGAAGAAATCCCTCCTCCCACTGAAATGAATGGGAATTTTGCCTCAAAAATTATGTATTAGTGCCAAGTTCTGCTTTTGAGCCAGGGGCTTTGCTACAGTGCAGCAGTGTCTGTGCAGTGGGTCGCAGGGATCAGTAATCACTGAAAGTTTTCAGTGGGGAACAGAAGAGCATAAGATGCAAAGATGTGCTCACATGCAGGTGTGGCAAAGCTGCCCCCCAGAAAGGCACCAGATTATTGTCACAACTTTCCTCACAAGCACTGAAACCTTCACCCAGGATATGTGGTAACTGGCACCAAGAATTAGATGAACAACAATTCAAGTTTATTTCTGAAGTCTCTGAAATTCTAAATTGGCTTAGATGATAGCAAAATCTCAATATGTCTAAAAACGATCGATTCATATTCCTGCTGCTGAATTGAACTGTTCTCAAATTAAACTGAACTGTTCCTGGAAAAAAACTTCTGTTAACAGAGACTGTTCCTTTCTATAATTATCAATCAACTTTTGGAAAAACTTAATAATAAAAATAGACTTCTCAAGATGCTTTTAAGAACTTAGACAAAACTTATAAGCAGCTACTTACACACAAATATGGTCATTTACAAGAACTCAGTTTTGAAAATCTTCTAGCACCAGTCTATATTGTCAGTCTTTGATGCCTAACACTTAGAAATCTAAAAGAATTAATGATGACTATTCAGAATACTTGTATAAAATGTTCATAATAATATGCAGTGTGCCAGGGGGAAGTGTAATCACTCTGTAGTTAAAAGCAGCAATGAAGTCTCAGTCTTAATGGAAATGGCAGCTTTACTGTCTACATCAGTTACAAGAAAAGATCCCAAAATGTAGCCCAATCTCTTGTGGTTTCCCATGATATTTTTAACACTGACTACATTGGCAAACGTATTGCAATTAATTCCCATACAGGAATGAATTTATTTTGGTGAGAACTGTGTTAGAGAAGACTGTCAAAACTCTGTTTAAAAGCAGACCTGTCTTGAAAAATCTGGATGTAGAGTTTCCAAAAGGCTGGATTTGTTCGGGGTGGTTCCTCCTCTGAGCAGTGGCTGAATCCATTTCTGCCCCAGCCCTTTCTCCCAGTTCACCCACTCCAGGAGCTCCAGGTTTGCTTCCACAATACTTCTCCAAGTTACAATTGCACAAAACCTGATCTCAGTGTTGGTGACGTGGCTCTCTCAGACAGTGCCCACCTAAAAACACTTCCATATTTTTCTCAACCCATTCAAAGGAAACAGACCTTTTAAAATGTGATTCCTTTAGCTATGAAGAAAAGGATTGAGGGGGTGCTATGTAGCAGTGTGGTGGTTAAAGAGGAAGATGAGGGCCAGAATTAAGACTCTGAGTCTTGTGAAAATACAGGGGAGGCTTTTATGTCTAACAGCAATTGTCATTTGGGCCTGGGTACTAAAAATACCCCACTTTTCTTTTCTTGCAGTGAGTTGTTACAAGCTCACTGGAATATACCAATGCACAAAGGATGTTTCCAACACCAAAGTTTTATTTAAGATCAGGCATACATTTCTGAAGTAACTCAGCTGTTCCCACTCCCTACAACTAACTTCACAGAGCCCTTTGCACGAAGGACTGGACACTTTGCAGATTAAATGAACTGCATGAACAAACCTAACCTCTAATTGGCACTCAGTCTGTGTGAGCAGACTACAACTGGTTCAAAGAAAATCCTGAAATATAACATGGACATCAGGTCCACCACATCAGCTACCATGACCTACAAATTTATTCTTACTGGGGTGTGCTTGCTAGTGCAGATGTACTCTAATCTATGAGTCAAATCCAGCAACCCATACTTAGACAAAGCTCTTAAAATAGATGAGACACTGCTGTAGGTGATGACTGTTGTGCTTGTAATATCAACATTTTGAAAGACTTCCCTAAAAAGAGCCTGAAGACAGGTATAAATGAGCTTCCAAACAAATTTAGCCTTAAGGAAAACTGAGCACAAACTTGCCTTTCCCAAGCACCATCCAGCAACACACCAAGACTTAAATTAATTACCTGAAATTCCTCTGCTTGTTATATGGAGATTTGCTGGTAAGCATGAGACGAGCCCTGCTTGGTTTTTGGGGTTTTTTTTTCTTCATTTCTCTCACTGGATGATATTCTTTTCCTACTCCCTGGACCTGCCCACAAACCAAATAAAAGTCACTAAATATCCATCTCTGTATTGGTTGCCAGCAATCCTGAATCTAAAAGAAAATCTTTGTAGAACCAGCTCAGATGTAGAATGAAGGGCCTGGTGACTCCAGCGAGCTCTGTGCCTGCTAGCAGGACAACCCTTCTGCCAGGTGGGCTGATGTAACAAACCTGACTACACCTGCAAAGGTGTAATCAGCAAGGAATTAAACCACCTGAAAGGCTGATTAGAAAACAGTGGCAGATAGGGTAAGATTTCCCAGGGGTTTGTGTCTGCATTATCATTTTCTTAAGATTTTTACATCTTCTGCTGAAACTCATCTCTGTCTCTCTGGTTTAATGAAGTCTGTTGCTGGATCTCATCCTGAGTCAGTTTTCTGGTCCAAACCTTTGAGACCTGGTGTGCTAGAAAGTTAGGGGTCCCATATGGTTGTGGGGTGAGTTTAATGCCTGTGGGAGGTTTTCTCTGCCTGGCTTCCTTCCCCACATACAGGAGGCCTGAGCTTCTCTCTGGTGTGAAGCACAGGCATGAAAGTGCTAAAGGAACACTCAAGTAACTCCTAATGAAATTCCTGAACTCTCTACACCACCACCTTTTTGAGAAACATTTTTTTTTCCTTCGAGGCAATTGGTTGCTAAGGAAAACCTGTGCCTTCTCTAGCTCTGCCAAGCCACCAGCCCTGGGGCAGGTTGCCCAAGCAGTCCTGGTTGTGAGAGACCCTCAGGGCTGAATTTCCCCCCCTTTCTGTAGCCACACCAGCACCTGCAGCTCTCGTGCCCTGCCCTCCTCACACCTGCCCATCCTGAGGGGGGCCCGAGGCCAAGGCAATCCTGAACAGAGTGGAGGTCTCTCCCCTGGACCTGCAGCCACGGGTTCTCTTTAAGATGACGCTGGCTGTGGTGGGACGTGTTCTGGGAGCTGCTCAGTGTGGTCCGCTGAGCAAGCTGCTGTACGATTCCTAGAAAATGTATCTCAGCTTCAAAGGGAAAAGGGAGGTTTTCTGGAAACAGCTGATCAGCTGCCGTGCAGCAGGCAGTTGTGTGAAGCCTGCCCAGCTCCCCAGCTTGAAGGACAGTAGTCCTGAACAGCAGTCTGGCTGCTGGTCCTGGAAAAGCCAAAGTAGCCCCACAGCCTGTGCCTCTGTTCTCTCAGCTGCATCCCAAACTGGGACTATAATAGAAGTATTTTGCTGTTTATCATCCAATAAATGCTTACTGGCTTGTAGTTGGACTCACTCATAAGAGTCCAGACAGTGTGCCAACAGTTATTTTTAGCTGCCCAAATTCCATTTCCCTGTGTTGTTTGCTGCAACCAGACTGACACATTCCCAATTTGATAGCCTTGCTGTTGGTCCCTGTGCTTGCTGATAAACGAGCTCATGCCTTTATTGTTTACCAAAAGGATGTTTTTGAGGATTACTGACCTGGATTTCTAAATCTCTCAAGTGTATGCCAGCATGAAATTACTGTTCTTAAAGGCAATTTACTCACTGAAAATCCCACGTCCTTTGAAATAACTCTACCCCTTATGTCACCTTTTTTCTTCTTTTAAAAACCCTCAGTTTTTTAAAGATTGTCTACCACAGCCAAGTCCAACTGGAGGAGCAATGGACATTTCATATGGAAACCTGTTTGTTCTGAACACAGTGGTCTAAAACTTCCTCGTGAAGGGAAGCAGAGGCATAGAATCTGATCTCTCTGCTGACCAGGGAAGTGATCCAAGGGAATGGCATGGAGGGGTGTCAGGGGAGGTTTAGGTTGGATATCAGGAAAAGGTTTTTCACCCAGAGGGTGGCTGGGCACTGGAATAAGCTCCCCAGGGCAGTGCTCACAGCACCAAGCCTGGCAGTTCAAGAAGTGTTTGGACAACACTCTCAGGCACATGGAGTGACTCTTGCAGTGTCCTGTGCAGGGCTGGGAGTTGGACTCAAAGATCCTGATGGGTCCATTCCAGCTCAGCATATTCTGTAGTTCTGTGAAATGAAGATATTTGTGCAGCAGCGAGTGACTGAAAGACAAAAAGCAAGGGGCCAGACTTTCTTTTACAGAAGTTAGAGTTGAAGTCTGTCAAAGACCTTCAGTAGGAAGAAACCTCCAAAGTAAGTGGGGTAAGGACTGGTTGGGTTCTGGCCCTGTGTCTGACAAAACTGAGCTCATCTGTATCTTTTCTGGAATTTCTAGTTCAAGGCTTAACCTGTGGGGGATGCTTCTGGTTTCATGAAGAGTAGTGACCAACCAAATCAGCTGCAGTCCATCCAGATGAATCAGAGGCTGGCAGGCAAGCAGTTTTATCGTTCCCAAGCATTTATCAATTTATAAATTAAATAAAATGCATTGTGGATTTCTCTTCATCCCCACTCCCATGAGAGCCAGAAACATTTTAACATTGAAATATTTGCAGACTTTAAAAAAGTGGGGGCTTTAAAATGAACCAAATAGCCTGCATTCCAAATAAAATTATACTGACAAGAGTGCCTGACCCTGCAAAATAGTTCTAAGCACCTCTAAGCAGGCCTGTACTGAACTTAAAAGCAAATTTTTATAATCAAAATGAAAATCAGATCCAGAACCCCAATTTAAAACTGTTTCATTGAACTATAAAGAAGTCACACAGGAGGAATTAACAAACACAGTTGCCATTTACAGCCTATGTGAGCTTTAGTTCCCTTATTCTAAGTCACATTTGGGGGCACTGTTTAGATTTTTCTCTTTTTTCATCATCTTGTGAAGGCTTTTCAGCTGCTTGACCACAGTGATAATTGATGATGGAGGCCACCACTTATTGTGGCCAGATAATGATGAATGATGCAAGTAGCGAGAGGCCATTAGGATTTTGGTAAAAGGGAGTGCACAGTATAAATGTAAATTAAAAAAAAAAAAGGAACAAATACATTGTAGAATTTAAAATAATTAAATGCCAGTTGGTTTTGGTTTTGGTTGGGGGTTTTCTTTGTAGTAGTAGTAGTAGAACAAAAATCACTACTGTTATAGCGCCTTCAAATGTGTATAAAGCATTTTCCTAAATGGAATATTCAGTATTTAAGTACACTCACAAGACCTAATCTCAGTATAAAGCAGTTTAGAACTTTCAAAGTGTTTTATACCAATGGAAGATAGGGACTGTTTTTCTCCAGATATTCCTGAGCTTAAATTATCTAAAATACTTCAGTCTATACGTAATTAAGCAGATGAATAAATCTCACTGAAGTCTAAAAGCTGCTGATGTGATTTAAGATGATACAAAATTAAATTCTATTTGGAGCTTAGATCCAAAAGCTTAACTCCATCCCCATTCAGCAGTACATTTAGGCAAGTTTAGACACTTGCTTAAATCAATAGGATTAGATGTTTGCTTGAAGTTGCCCATGAATTTAAATGCCATGCTAGGGAGGAAAGCACTTATGTAATGGATTAGCTCCGGTTGAAATTTTTTAATTATTATTTAGAAATGTTTTTAAGGACCTGAAATACATTCATTTTCCCATTATTTTTTAAATCATCTTCTAGACAAGAGAAAATGTTTTCACTTTTAACAAATGTTTTAACTTTTCATCCCATTACCTTACCCTCCCCTCCACATTATTTCCACTAAGAAATCAAAAAATGGCAAAAAGGAGAGTTCTTTTTTTCATACAGATGGGGAAGAGAACACTGACTTTTAATTTTTTGATTTAAAAAATACTAGAAAATTTCAAACTCAGCAAGTCTATCCAAAACCAATTCATTATGTCATTAATACTTTTCTAACTGGGCCAGTTGAACCCAAGACTTCAAGGTTTTCACTGAAGTGTATAAAGAGCTCTGAGGTTACTTTTTCCTGACATGAATGTCTGTAACTTCATACCAATTTACCAATTTTTTTCACAGCCTCAAGATGAACAGGTACTCACAATCTAAGAGCAAGACAAGAAACAAGCCAGCATTTGTATTAAGAAACATTTTTATTAACAAAACAGTAAATTCCACTTGCTTAGCATTTCCAATAATGAATAAATTGGCCTTGCAACAAATAAAAAAATTGTAAATATCTATCACAGAAAGCACTATAAGGTTAGGGGCATTGGGCCTCTCTTTGATGTCTTAGGGTTGAAAGTTTCACACGTTATTTAGTGTTTTGTTAAAAAAGGCAACACAATACAGTCATAGAAATGAAGCCATCTCAGTCAAACAAATTAGGTTATTATAGAGAAAGGATCCAATTTTATGTTAGGTAGTTGGTTTATGTCTGTTTGTTTATTGTTGCTGCTGCTTTTAAATAAAAAAAAATTTAAATCCACTTGCTGGCATTTCTGATACATCCATCTTTTTTTTTTTTTTTGTTAAATTATGAAATTAAAGAGGAAAAAGGAGAACCTTCAGAAACAGTGTTAAAATTGTGTTTTCTTATTTTAATAGTAGCAGATTTCTTTTTTTTTTTTCCTTGATGTATGGATTTAGTTAAAGACTGATCTACCAAACTGCCTGGAAGTTGGCCTGACAACGCTATTTCATTAATGCAATCAATACCAAGCAGAAAAGACCATTTCATCTCACCCAAATCATATTCTGTCATGTCCAGTCTCCTGTCAACAGATTATTCTTGTTCTTCTACGTATCTTCAAGCACTGAAATCTGAACACCACCTGGCTTTCAACTTCTTTCCCCCCTCCAGCTGAAGTCTCTTGCTTCCAGCAATGACCTCCAGTCACCCTTGCCCCTGCCATTCCCTGAGTACAGCTGTCTTGTAAAGGTGGGAGAAATGATGAGTGCCACAGGCGAACAACAGTCTAAGAAATTAACATCAGATGGATTTTGTGGTTTTTGTGAGGTTTTTTCCTTCATTTTTTGCGTAAATGCTAATGAAAATAAAAAGTCATTTTACAAAAGCAACATGGCACACCTTGATGTGGTTGGCAAACTTCAAGAGAGGTGTTTTCATGTCAGCTACATGTATTTTTAAAGTGCTCTGACTCCCAGATAGATAGCTGTACCAGTTCCCAACTTTTTTTTCATCAGCTACAGTGAGTAACACACAACAAAATGTTTTGTGTCTGCTGTTTAAAGCTAATTTTAAATTTCTCCTTCTTGTCTGTAAATTGTGAATATCTATATCCCTCCCAGGAGGCCTTCTGATGATTTGGTTGATTTCTATTGAACTACCCTCTTTCTGTCTAATGTATTCCCTTTGAACTTCTGTGTAAATAAAATGTTATGATTTATTGCTGTGAAACTAATGAAATATTACTAGAAAAAAATTTCCAAACTTAACGTGTAAATTACAGCATTACATTTCATGTGTTTAACTAAAATGCATTAATGTTTTATATATGCAAGATAAGCTGTGCCACTTTAAAACATAATGAACTTATATCTGTCTGGTTATGATGTCTTGCAATACTACACAATCAACTTAGCTAAAAATACTTTTTCATATGTCAAAATGCCCACCATTGAAAAATACTATCGTGCACCTCAAGAGTATTTCCTTTTTGGAGAAAGGGATAAATTCTGCAATAGAATCAGCCTGGATAACTACAATGGGTATTTTTAGATCTTTTACCACCCAGTGCTGTAGTAGCTGTTCTTCATTATGAATGCCAGATAAACACTATATGATACTTCCTAAGATTCTCAAGAAACTCATCATTCTCGTAATTTCTAAGAACAAGGTTTCTGTGAGGCAAACCATGCTCTCCAATAGTGAAGCTTTGACTGGAAGCCAAAGGCCAGTTTAAGTCACTAAATATTTAGCTAATTAATGAATGTATATTCTAGGAAAATTGGCCATTCTGATCAACTTCATTGATGCATATCAGGAGCAAGAGATGGGGAGAGGAGGGAGTAGACAAATTACAGTTGAGATATATTTTTGCTTTCTAGTCCACTTCTTTCATACAAACTACTGAAACTTAATTGCAACATAATAGAGCTGTACAGGTAAGAAAAAAATTAGCTGACTCTTATATACATTCATACACATCCCCCTTTGTATAACCACTACACTGTAAATTAAAAATAAAAAAAAAAAAAAAAAAAGGGGAAAAAGTCTGGGACAATTTATAATGGCTGCAAAAAAACTGAAGAATGTCTGTTGCTCCAGATGTCATAAAACTCTCTATACCTAGCAACACTTATAACATTGAGTTTACCAAAAATGGCTGAAGAGCAGATATAGTTTGCATTTTCTATACAACAGGCTATAAAACATCACTTATCACAGTCCAGAAAGCACATATAGATGTGTTTTTATATAAACATATGTAATAACATATTAAGCGTGCATGAAAATTTCCCAATGATTGCATCTATGCCCTCTTGTTTTTCTTTTTTTTTTTTCTTTTTTTTTTTTTAATATTTTTGTGGAAATGTGCCTTATATTCCAGATTTTTGTTTTTGTTTTTGAAAATAAGGCCTCCATACTATTTTCCTCACAACCAGAAAGGGGCTTTTTGAAAGTATTTCTACATAAGTCTTCAGAAAAGCCAGCACTTTTTTTCAAAATGCAAGTTTCCAATCACTGCTTCACTGCACCAGACGGCAAACTCTTTATGTTTGCTTGTTGAGTCACCATATATAATGACAGTCTTCTCTGACAATAAGACTAACTTACTTCTCAAGAAAGCGCTAGCACTTTGGCTAAATCCAGAATCATAGGTAGCTTCTTTTTTCTTTTTTTTTTCCTGTTTTGTTTTTTTTTAATTTGATTTTTTTTTCATATTGTGCCTCGATGTTGTAGCAATACTCCTTGCTTTATGAGTGCGTGGTGTCATCATTGTCTTTCAGAAACGTTCCAGCAACATAAAGACAGGCAGAGTAAATGAAAACACTGTGGATGTTAGGGAATTTATCAGCTCCTGTTTCTGAAAAACAAGAGCATGAAATGCTTGTTTTTAAAAACAGTCTTTCCTTTCTGATTGCATTCCCTGTCTTTTCTGTTTGTTTTTGAATGTGCTTCATAAAAAGTAAAGTAAATAAGTTTGTATTATGTCTCAGATAAAATGAAGACTATTTCTATACAAGCGTTCTTTTAGATGTTGAGATCAGACATAGTACTCCTTATCCTTATTTTTCTTGTTTTTGTTGGAACTTTTAGCGCTGTTGGGCTGTTTCTCCTTGATCACAGCCCCGTTGGATTGTGCTGAGTTACTGATGTAGTTTCGACTCTCATCCACGTGGTAGGACCCTTCGTCTCGATTCCTGTACTTGTACATGGCATACAGGAGGATGAGGATGCACAGCGCCGCCGCCGCCACGATCCCGACCACCATGCCCGTCGTGCTGCTGGATTCACGGATCACCTCGGACGAGCCGGGGTACTCCCTTCCTCCTCCTGCCCTGGTGGGGTTTGCTGTGGGTAGATAATGAAAGAAAGGAGAGGTTATCCTTGAGTTTGCACAGGGAGCAGTCAGTCATGTCTGCTGCTACGGCCAGCTTTTATACTTTTCAGATTCTGTGCTGCTTTAGTGTGTAAGTCTAGGCTTCATATGTGGGGAGAGTAAGCTGTCTCCACAGAGTAGGGAGACCAAACAATTCCTTCTCTAGCTACGGATGTCCTCTACCCAAGGACAGCCGATCCAGATCTCAGGCCCAAGAACATTAACAGTGCTGGGCCAAAGAGAGAAAAACAAGGATGGGACTTCATGGGCTGGAGCTGTAATTGGAGAATTAGCTCTAATATGCTAATGCACCAGAACTTATAAAAGTGTGAGACCCCATGACTGGTGGTCCTTTTTTTTTTCTTTTGGCCATTTTGGGTTGTGCTGCCCAAGGTGGATCTACTGAGGCCTCTTAATAAATCCCTGCTCTATTCTTTAGCTCCATCTAGTCTCTGTTCTAGGTCAGCCTTCACAAAGCATCAGTGGCCCCCCTCTACCAGTCCAAAACCAGTTGCAGCCCATGCCTTTTTCAGGCTTTTAAACAAGGAAAAGGACAGCAAAGAACGTCTCTTTCTAGCCTTCAAATCTGTCCCAGTGTGTTGTTAAGCAAATAATGTGAAATAACTGGTGTGCCACAATTTAAATACAGGGACATGAACATCTCAGAGGAAAGGACTTCCCTCTCCCTCTCCTTCTGTAAGGAACAAAAAGTGACACCATAGAATTTATTGAGAAGTCAGTGATGATAAGGCAGAATGGAGGAAAAAAAAATAAAATGGCTGAAAGCAGCCAAGAAACTCACTACAAATAAGGTATCCTCAGCTCTCCTGTACACTTCCCTCACCAATATTCTCACTTTCTCCTTTCCTTCTAATATTTTCTTTTATTTTTTAAAATTAATTATATTTACTCTTAGCGCATTTAGAGGGCTATCCAAACCTACCTCCTATTTTCTACTTCAGAGTCCTCCTTCAATGTGGCTACACTTCAGAGCACTTTTTCACTCAACTTCTCCCATTCCCTCTTTTCATCATTGATGCCATTATCAGATGTTCCTTCAAGGATAGCTTTATGCCCCAAGAAAACCTCTCAAATTGCACACAGCAAGGACTCAGCCTCCTGAGAACCCACCTCAGAGGCCAGACTCTGGTCTTTTCAGCTGTGATATGAATAGAACTGACCTATGTCTTCACACTGGAAAATCTTCTTGATACAAACTATTGCATTGTCTGGCATATTGTGTCCCCTTGCACAGCCATGAGGAATGAAACCCTAATTCCATGAGGAATTTATAGTTTAAACGCTCTCAGCACACACAGTGCTTTTGTGTTTCCCATGATCTCCTTTCTTTGTTGAATTTCCAGCAGGAGGGGAGGCAGATCTTTGGATAGAATCAATTAAAGTGGTGATAGCTGAGATGGATCCTCTCTACCCTAACAAGTGTCATGGACAAAAATGAAGTTATCTGGGTTTATGCAGTATTCCTCTGATGATACCAGCATTTCCAAACTTCTGGGAGGCTGTGTGTCCTCAGCACTGCCACCTTTGGCTGAGCTCAGGAGAGCCAGGCTGGCTTAGAGAAACTGCATTTATGCATCATTATGGATGGCTAAAAATTCAACCAGTAAAATATAGATGCTAACCAAAAGCACTAAATGCTAGCTTTACAGTATATTCATGATGCTAACTTTATCAGGGCGTGCCTACAGGTAGCATTGTGCTGAGGTGTGTTAGAAAAGCATCCTGCTCAAAGTCCACAAAAGCACACTGTGCTCCATAGTCACTTCTTTAGGCACTGTAAAGGCATAATAGGACAATGAAGATTTTAAGAATGCTAAATTAAAGATAATGCTAGTCAAAATAGCAACACTGGGCAAAAAATTGCAATAAGTTTGGACAACCGGTATTGAAAGCAGCCACCAGCTACAGACATCTACAATTGGCCTATGAATAATAAAAGGTAGCAAAAAAGCCACAACTCCCCAAAAGAATAAGTTCCTTCTCCACTCTGGTATTACTCATCATTTGCTTATTGGTGATTTGTGTTCTTACTGCTGAAACACCTCCTCCTGGCAGTTATTTCAAACATGTTTAAAGAAGCTGACATTTTGTTCAGCTGAAAGAACAGAGGCAAAACTGTAAAATTCAAAAAAAAACCCATATCAAATAGTTTTTTAACTTTTTGTACCCTTCTGAAAGTTCTTACTTGTTATGAGTAGGTGCAGTTGTTACTTTCTATGGTGACACAAGAGATCTTGAAGGTTTTTGTCATTTCAGGGCAGATGCCACCCTACTAAGAAAGGTGCCCTGTTCCAAAGTAGTCAGTGACTGGTTCAGATCCTGTTAGTTCATTGTAGCTACTGTAGAAAATGGAAATTCTTTTACACCTAGGGTGTCATTTACTGTTTTACTAGAGACAATGCATTGTGTGCAGAACAAAGACTGAGCATTTCCATAGTGAGTGAAAATGAGACAGAGTCTTATCTTACTGTATGTGATTTCAGGAAATTAATTTCTGTCTGAGAAATAATAGAAGCCCCTGAATACACTGTCAATACCTGATGGATTAACAGCTGCTCTTTCTCTTTAAGATACATACATTTGGGCCAAATACTGTCAACTAACTTTACAATTAATGCCTACTAAATGACAGTTAACAGCTTGCTCATTCTAATATTGCAACCTAAAAGAAATATCTATGGTATATTTTTCAATGTTACCTAAATTCCTGCCTCTCACCTGATGGCTTCCTTTTATTTTAAGAATGTTTTCACAATTATATCATTTAACCCATCTGTCTGAGAAATATTCAACCACTACATTGATGTTATTCAAACATATAACATTTCAAAGCATCTGTTGTTGCATTTGTTTGTACTTCTGGAAAAGGAGCAATTCAGCAAGGAAAAGGACTTGCTATTTTTGTTCCATTTACATTAAAATATGTTTTTAACCTAGCAGGGCCTCTCCAGACAAATGAGGGAAATAGAAAAGTTTTACAAAGTATATAGGTTTGTCAGTGAGCCTGCTAGATAGGAACAGCTAATGGGTTACACACCAAAGCAAGAGTCCTATTCTGAGACACAGGGAGGAAAGGGCCACTGGAAAAAAGCCAGCCTTAATTTCTTCTGAAGTCCATATAAATAAATAAATCCACATCCATGACATTGCAGAAACAGCTGCCTTCTATTTAAGCAGTACCTTTGACTAAGAATGGAGTCAATTCCAAGGGGAATTTACCTATATTTTCCCCCTGCAAGACAGGAACTATTGCAAGGAATGGCAGATGATCTCAGTGGAGAGCAAACGAAGATTATAAATTTACAGAAATTGCGCTTTTTGCTTCCCACCTCTTTGGGAAACATTGGATGCAGTTTTCTTCCCAGCATCTTGGTATCTGAACCAGGCAGAGTCATTGGCTCCTGTTACAGCAGCAGAGGTGTGTCTGCAGGTAACCTTGTCTCTTACTCAGCTGCAGCCACTCTTAGTGTCTGCAGCATGAAAACGATATTAACTTCATCCTAGACATCTTTCTGTAAATGAGAACTGAAATACCTTACTGGAGGATGTTAAGATTAAATGACATAAAATATTACTCTGATTTTTAAGAGTAAAGGGTTGTATCAAAAATACACCCAAAACCCAAACCCTGAAACTATCTATTTATTAAAACAATAAATTGAGGTTGGTTTCATTAGGAACAAGACAAAATCATAAAGGCACTAAATATGCTCAAACCTTGCCAATAACAGTGAGAGGAAATGATTGTCATCTTGTGGTGCAAGGATTCCTTCTTAAAACAACTTCTCTGATGCACAGCTCTTCCTCTCAACAGCACACAGTCAGTGTTTTTGTACTGCCTCAAAGACCAGCTTAGAAAAAACTGAGTTCTAAAAGCCTCTTCTACCACTTATGAAAAACTTTGCATGAAATAATAGCAATTGAGCACAGTTTTACATTGTGTAATAATGGATTAGAAAGTTATTATTCTTGACTGTATTTCTAAGTGGTTTAAGATTTAGAGGGGGAAAAAAATCTAACTATTTTCAGTGCCCAGTTTTCATTAATAGTGCGAAAAGAAAATTGGAATTGCAGGTTCCCGTGGTGTTTGCGAATTGAAATTAGCAGACTGAAAAACAAAACAAAACAAAAAAAGACAAAAGGATGCCAAAGCCTGTTTTCTTTACATTTATGCCTTCCCACAAACTGTGAATAGGAAATTACTCACAAGACAGAAATGTTTAACTACTGCATTTGCAATGAGGCATGAAGGCAATTATTTACGGGACACATATTAATTTTCACCGTGTGTGCTATCATTGTAGACCTGTTTGTGGTCGATTTTCTGCAGCATTGTTGGAATCTGGTGAACTGGTTTCTGAGCTCGCTGCAATTTCAGCACCTCTTTACAGCGAATACCTCTGAAAAACAAACCTCAGCACTTCCTCTGCAGAGCTGGGAGAGATGCAGCCCAGCTTCAAAACCAGCATGAGAGTCTGCTGTAGACTTGTGTTTAAAGGAAAATTTTTAAGGTATCTCTCCTATTCTTTGGTGTGCAAACCCAGGATATAACGTGTTAAGATACCTCTAAAGTGACATCAACTAACTTAGCTTGTTATAAAAATAGTCTAGCAGTAGAACAGCATCCACAGCTAAAAAGGATTGCTTTGCTAAGAAGCTAAACATTCTCTCTGCACTGAGCAGAGTGCTTATTTCCAAGTCTAATGATTTGCCATATATTGACTTCGAATCATTTACAAATCCTACCAGCTCCTTAGGACTGCAGGTTTTGCAAGTAACTTCTTTTTCCCCTGTGGCCGAGAGGTGGAAGGTTGTTTTCTCAACCTTTTAAAATGTCATCACAAGTCTAAAGGGAGGTAGGATAGTTGGTTGTGCAGTGCCAGCTGAGGGAGCATACCAAATCAATGGGGTTTAGGAGTTACCATGTTTTGCAGTGCTGAGGGGAATATTTCACAGTTTTGTAAGAAGCTTTTGTGAAAATATTTTCCACAAAGCTAGATTTCATTTTAGCCAAAATAGAGAATGTAAAGCAATATATCACCTGATGTTTTTAGCAGCCTTCATCCTTGTGGTTTTACCCTTTTCGTTAGTATATTTTAACATATCAGTTGCATTGCTTCTCTTTTAGTATTCCTTCTCTCCAAACAAGGATTCTTTCTCCTTTTACCAGTTCAGGCATCCTACCTCTCCCTACTTCTGTATTTGTCATTCAGCTTTGGATCTCTCCTTACTTATTTTCTATGTGAAGTTATTTTCCTGGTTTTGTGCGTATTCTGAGAACTCTTTGGTAATTTGGTACTTTGTTTCAGAAGTTTTGACTGACTGGCAGAGTCAGTAGTTAGTCTATTTTTTAAATTGAAATATTCCTAAGTTGTGGGGGGGCGGGAGGGGCAAAAGCTTTTGCAATTAAGATAACAAAAGGAAGACAAAACAGAAATATTACAGTACTGACAGCATGTTTTCAAGCTAGAGCTAAGCTGCTGCAATTGTGGGACACCAGTTCAGACAGCTAAACTGGGATCATTTGCTCACTGCGTTGCTGCTCCTGCTCCCTGAAGACTCAGTGTTAAAGCAGGAAAAGAGCAGGGGCACTGGAAACATAAGTTTTTGGTGGCAGCTAACAGTAAGATTGGCTGCATTGAACCAAAACTGTGACATTTGGGCTCCACCGACTTCAGGAAAAGTTTTGCTATGAGCTTTGCCAGATCAAGGTTTCATTGCTTGCTATTTTTAACATTGTCATCTCATTTTAAAAAAGGCAAAAAATCCCAAACCTCCTTATCTAGGAACCAGTTTTCAGCAGAATACCAAAATGTAGTTGTAAAGCGTGGGGAATCTGCTGGCTTGGCCTGCAGAGCGTGGAATGATTCTTGCTCATTAAATGAGCTGGAGGTGCAGACACCCACATTCATCTCACAGCTGTGGGTGATTCCCTGATTTTCCTCCTTCACTAAGCAGCTACTACATGAAGAGATAAATGTTTATGCCACAAACATTATATATATATATATATATATGGCTTGAATGTTGAAACAGAAAGCACAGCATTCAATTTGCTCCAAACGCTGTCATCAAGTCAGACCCATTACTGACAAAGTTGATAATATGCCTGGGAGAAGAAGGGGCCAGGCTTTCAAGATGTCCAGAACATACTTGCACACATGCTGGGGGTGCAGCTGCTATAAATACTGAACTACTCCTGCTACCCAAAGGCTCAAATTCAACAGCTACACTTGTTCAGCCTGAATCCTATTACTGCCTAAACCATACATGCTTCTCTTGGAGTGGGAAGAAAAAGACAAGTGGAATTCAGGATGGATATAAATTACATTTGATTTAATTAATGTTCTTCTTCTCCTGATAAAATTATTAAAATTAATAAGACTGCCCTGTTTTTCTTTGCTTTTCTCATCATAGTCTATAAAACAATTCTGGTGTCTCTGATGCTGGCACACTCAAAAAGTTTGAGATATCTATAAAGCTTTGTTTCATTTCAGAATATAATTCTTGTGTTCTCACAAGAACACAAGAATCATATTTCATCTTTCATTTGGCCCTTTTCTGAAACTTTTTAAAGGGTACATTCACAACATATGATGTATTCTAGATCTGAAGCTACTGTTCAAGCCAGTTCACATTTAAACCATCAAAGTCCCAGATCTAGACCATAGCCCTTAACCTCAGGAGAAGGGCTGGTTTTGAAACCTATATAGAATAGCATGTCAACACAGCAGAGGAAGGTTTCATTCAGTTCTTTATATAGTCAGAAGGAGATAGCCTAAGGTTAGACTATTTCAGGTTACCTGCACCCTCATTATAGGTAACTTTTGCCTTGAATTTTTCCTGCTTCCATTTATGAGCAACATCCTTGGAGAATACCTAGTTCTCAATCTTGTCAGCATTCTCCTGCCACTTTGCAGGCTGTCAAATTACACGACTCACACACTACAATACCCCAGTGCTTCTGCACAGGTTTAAATCAGCTGCGAGCAAGGGGTTGAAAATTAGTAGCAGCATCCTTAGTACTTGGTGGGCAACAGCTAATGGGTGTTCACACTCCACTGGCTGCTGGAAAAGACCAGCAAGAAGTTTACAAATTGTTCTTGTTTCCCTTGTCTGGCAGAGGGGTCAGCAAACCAGTTCACTGCCAGCAGCCTGGTATGATGGTTACTGGTTTGAGAACCTGCTGCTGGCAGGCACCAACTGCTCTAGAGCACCGTATTAATTTAATTTATCAGGTATTGGAAATTTCCTATAGAATTTGAAAGACCTGGTTTAACATCTTATTGCTCAAGTTTGGTCCGAGAAAGCCTTGGCATAGAAACTGAGCAATACGATGCTAATTCAGGCCAGTATTTCGGCTATAAACCTTCTCCTACCTTTGCAAAATATGGTCTTTCTTCTACCTTTTTCATGAAAACAAGGATGAAAAATAGTACTGTGGAAAAGTGAGTTTCCTTCACAAAAAGAAGAGATTCAATGCATATGCATCACAAAGCTACAGGAAACAGTTTCAGTATCGTGTCCACAGTCTGCAAGAAAATACATGCACTTTTGTGTAGCAAATCAAACCAGAATGAAGTGTAGCTCAAGGAAAACAATGAGGTTGCATCAATCAAGGCACCAGTAACACATAGACTAATTTCAAACAAACTAGAACTCATTTATTTATTCAACAGTCTATGTGCACTCTTGATCCTAAGTTTAAACTTGATTTAAAAGACAAATATTTAGGATTATACACTTTAATTTGGGATTTTTAAAGCAGATTGACATGAAAATTAATGGAACTCGTTCCAGATTCAATCATCTCTCTACTTCATCCTTGTGTAAGTAAATCCTCTGTCTTTCGAAAATTCCTTATTGAATTAGAAAAAAGAGTCTCAGGCAAGTCAATAAATTACTTGCCTATTCCTGAAAACCTCCATTTTACAATTACTATCTTACTTTTTTTCTGCATTTTTCATCCAGAGTATGAAGTTCACCTGTGGAAAATGTTTTTTGAAAGCCCACATCTGGCTTTATTTCATTGTTTTCAGTAAATATAATGTGTATTACAGGCTGCTTTCCATTTCAGTGATTCTTTCGTTCCAGATTAAAAAGATCTACACTTTTTTTAAAAATGGTGGAAATTTCTCATGGTGGAGGTTGTCAAACACACATCTTTATTTCTGTGGCTAACAACAAAGAATAACAAAATATTTAGAACCTATTTTCATTTACTAATGATACATGTACAGCCACTGGAGCTTAAGGTGTTTTATTACTGAAAATCTGGAATACCAGGCTTGAAAACCATGTCTGCTTCATTGAAGAGAGCGTGGACATAGATCTAATTTCATTTTTTTTCCTTTCTGACAAAACAACTGCATTCACAGACAATTACTTTTTAAGGTCTATGCAATACCTTTTCTGTATGACAGGTTCTTTTTTTGAGAATATAAAAAAGAATAGGTCAAGAAACTGCTCATATACAAGCAAAATTTTTCTAGGGCAAATCAGGAAAGTAAGTCCCCAGTTAACGGAATTACAGGATGTGATATTCACAGACATTTCACTGAAATATCCAGGGAATTTCCAAGCACTGAAAAATCTAAGGAATTCCACTGAAGTCAGTGGATTTGTGAATGAGTGATGGAGGGCCTGGTTTGCTTCTCTATGTACACAGTCCTGGTACCACAGCAGCATCCTCTGCCACAGCTTTGTCTGTAAATGCCTTCAGAACTGACTCACTAGCTGTCTTTTGCATCTTTACAGGAAAGAAAAATAACAGACCCCTCTTTCTTTGGACTCTCCTTGAGGCACATGGAGCAATGTACCCATTTTTCTTGAATTACGGTTCATGAAGAGTACATTTCTTGAAACTACTCAAAACGTTGCCACTCTGTTGTCTGTTCTGTGGAGATGGCCAACCCCAAACCACCAAACATGTAACAGCAGGACTAACAACTCCCACTCAGTAAATTTCTCTGCACAAAAGTTGCCTTTTCGTGTTGTCTGTGTATGTCTGGAGCAAGAAATCAAGATTCGTGCTTCCACACAAATAATAACCCCAGTGTTTGCACCTGAACGTTTGCTAGCTGAGATTAAACCACAGCAGCCATTCTTATTTAAATGTTCTATATTTTATAGACGTGAGAAGACCCAGCTTTAGCAGGGACATGCATGGAATGTGAATGCACCCTCAAAGTTCACACCCAAGGAAAACTGTCCATCATTTACGCACCGGCGGAGAGGCTCTTGCACGAGTTAAGGGAGAGCCTCGTGTGGTTTACAGCAGTCTGATGGCAATATTTCTTACCACAGAGCACGCTGAGCTGCTGGTATTGCACTGCCAGAAAACCACTGTGTGCAGGAAAAAAAAGCCAGATCCCCTATATCCATCTATATTCTTCTGTCTGACGCTAGGAATGTATGAAAATCCCGAGGACTGGCTAGGAACCTCCAGCTCTGCTCAGTATTCCCAAGTTTCAATGGCATGGCTGGCCAAGAGTAGAGGTTGGCCTTGGCACAATGGATCAATCATGATTTTTATCCTCACTTTTTTAGATAATTTGGAAAAAAAAAAAAACCTTCTTTTTGATCAAATTCAAATTAGAAATGCCAATTTGTAATTCACTGTGACAGGCACTAGGACCTCAGCCTGTTGACAAAGAAGTAGTTCAGTTAACAATAAAATAATTTGGGAAAATGCAGCGTTTACTTTCTGTTCCTATGGAGAAGGCTTTATGATTTATTAAAGAAAAAATTAAATAACGTTAAAAAGTATTTTATCTTCAGTTGAAGGAAGATTAACCTATATCTTAATCTCCTCAGTTCTTTTATGCATAGCCATGGTAAGTGTTAACACTTGGAAAGTTTGTAAATAAAGCATAGTTTTAACACTGCAGTAGCTTATTCAGAGATGACTGTGTATCACAGCTAAACATTTTAAAAGTCTAATTCAAGACAACCCAGTGATCTTTCTGGCACTGGGAATGCATATAGAACTACAGGATAATTGGACTGAGGCACAAATATTCCCTTTATGTCTCAAGCCATAATGAACACAGTAACCCTATGAACTAACTGTAATTTTATTTTTCTTTGTTTCAGCTTCTTGCACAATGAATTCCATGAAGAGCATTAAACAGGGCACTTGCAGTGATGTATAAATTACAGGAGTCACTTCACCTCCTACTGCAATGTTATCTTGCTGCCAGATGCACCAGGAATACAGTGCAGTAATTCGTGACAGGAAAAGAAAGCAAAACTTCTAGTAACGAGCATAAAACACTCACGATTTGTATTTCACAGCTCTGCCTGTTAGAAAAACAGGTATCAATGCTGGGACCAAACCTAAACCATCACAATGTGGCTGAGCGTACAGGGTTCTGAGCCACCTCATCTGTCCAGCATGTTGTCACAGAGAAGAGGACATGCATGTGTAGGAAGAAGTTTGCAGGTAAAGCCCCACACTGCTCTTCTCACAGGACTAAGCCTTCCCCAAAGCAGTGACTGCTCTCTAAGAGTCATCTTCAGCAGTGGCTTGTTCACTCTCTAGGCTGAACTGGTGCTTTGGAGATTTCTGGCTGTCACCAGTTTTCTGCAATGCAATTAGTCTGGCCAACATGCGGGAAAAATTAAAAACATGCTCAAAGATCAGTCCAGAAGCATCTATCCTATTAACCACTCTTACTAAATAATATAGGGAAATAAATGATTTCATTTATCTCTCTCAACTAAGAATTAGGGCTGAGAAAGCCAGCCAGTGCTACCAGCTGTTATACCTGACTGAACTCTGTCCAGATTATTCTTTTTACCCACAGAATGGTAAAGGACAAGATCTGCCACCAATCAAACATTGCCCTGGGAAGTGGAAGCGAAAACCTGCCAAATCAAGAGATGAAGGAGTATTTTCTTTAGCTGGAACATGTGGAGTTCCACTGGTTGAAAGAACCTTGTTTGAACCTGAAGAAAAACCCCTCTTTCACTTTGAAGGCTACCTTAATTTCCAAGACCAGTGAATATACTGCCTTTAAGACTACCAAAACCTCTACTTATCCCATTTCAGCTGGGGCTCTCAGGAGAAGTTTTCAGCCTAATTCCGAGCTTAAACCTCTGTTGCGTCACAAATTTGAGAAAGATATAAAATTCATTTGCAGAAAAAGAACTGTTTGTGTGTTTGTCTAAAACTGTAAGACTTTTTTTTCCTGGTTGAGAGTTCCCTGCCATTAAACTCAGTCATTTCACTTCATTTGACCCAGCTCAGACCTCTCTGCCTTTTGGAACTTTTCAATAGCTACAGAAGTGGTTAGATAATAGCTAACAAATAAAATACCAGCCCAGAGTAACTGGAACAAATAAGCTGTGTGGCACAAATGCTCACTGAAACTCAGCAGAAATCAGAGCTCTCTACAGAGCTCAGCAATGGCTGGAACAGCAGTCCTGATGTGAAGAATGGCAATTTGTCCACCTGCAGTTTTATTACTCCTCATGTAAAATCAGTAAATTGTCCCAGGTTCTTTATTTTTTTTTATAGGTTACCACTAAAATCTTTTGTAATTTGTCTACAAAATGAAGAGGTTTTATTATTTTCTCCATAACATGAAGTTGATGACATATAAGCTATTTTAAAAAATTATTATTATCCTCATCCTCAATCTTCATGTTGTTATTGGTATTTAGGGGAAGGTGGCGAGACTGTGAAAGCAATACTTGTTGCCTTACTACACAAAACATAATGCAAAAAAAAATATGTTGACTAAGTTTTGCATGCTAATAAATTTGTTATGACTTCATCCAATTATGGCACATTTAGCAGTTTGTATACCACAATGAAATCTGCAATTATAATTTTTGTGACTTTATGTTCCAGACAAGATGATGGGATTGCTGCTCAGCAGCTCCTAATCGGGTTTACATTTTTATATCCTATATGAAATTTGTGGCAAATTGCATCTTTCCATTTATTATTTAGCAGACAGGTGCACAGAAAGCAAAGCTGGTGGTGGCAGAGTGGGACTTGTTAGCCACTACAAACTGCAACATATTTGTACTATGAAAAAAAACCCCTATTTTACGCATAAATCTCACTAATTAGTAAAATCTGGATAAGCAGTATTTTCTATGAGATATAGGCATACCATATTCAAACAGCTTGTTGAATAAGCTCTCATTTGGAGCTGAGAACGCTGATTAGAAATAGGCATATTATGGCCAGTCATCACAGAAATATTGAGTTATGGCTCTGTTAATAAAACTGCAGGGGCTTCGGCCATCCCTTGGTTGAATTCTTGGTAGAAAAGTGTTGGCCACACAGCACTGAGCACATCATCTCTTGCCGTGATGTGGATCCTTTGCTGAAGGATGCCAGACTACAGCCTCTGAAGTGAAAACATAAAACTGCCCTAAGCATCCCATGTTCAGCCTCCTAGAATTACTTTTTAGGATAGATAAGTTTCACCCACATTAGTCAGGACATTAAGGAGTAGCTGTGGAGAAGCCAGTCTGTGTTTTGAAAAGGGTTAAGGAGGAAAAAGCTGAACTGAACCATGGGGATATTTTAAGTGGAGGGACATATCCTTCTGTATCTCCAATTCTAACTGAAAACAAAAGCAATCATCAGACTCTCACTGCCAACAGCACTGTGCTTCTCTCCTTAAATTCCAGCCTACTGTTAGGAGTAGCTCAAATCCACATGGAGACTGCAGTATTATGGAGATTGAGCAATGCCTACCTAAGTATTCATGGAAAAAGGTTATTCATAACACTAAGTGACTAAGACTAAAACAGAGAGACTGATATGCCAGAAGTTACAACTTTCAGTAACCCCTTAGGCTCAGGTATTTTCCAGTATGATAAAATGACAAGGCTGATGAAGGCAAATTAACAGCTTTTAAAAGTTGGGAGTGGGAGGACAAATGACATTTTGATGAGAAGAATGACAGATAAAATGATCCAGACAATTGGGATTATGCAGAACAAAATTTCTGTGCCAATCCCCAGTTTTTGGTTTTTTGTTTTTTTTTTTTAAAGCAGCAGCAGTTGGAATCTGAGAAATGATACAGTAAAACTATTCTCAAATAAACAAAAATGAGAAGTGTAGCTGTGTGATGAATGCTAAGAAAAAACAGGAAAGCTGAGCACCAGCATGTAAAGCTAATGGCAATTTTTTGCTGAAAGACTAACATTCACATCCCTCTCTTGAACCGTAGTTTGGGCAGAAACAACAAGCTGTCAAAGTTTCATTTCACCTCTCCCATTCTTGCACCCACCAGCTAAATGACTCTGCACAGCTCAGGACTACCAAACACTGCAGCCCCAGAGCTCAAACTACCTCAGAGAAGAATTATTCTGAAATTTCATTGGCTTTCAATGAGCTGTAAGCTGGAGAAAATACAAATTTAATACCAAAGCTGCATTCCCAGACGATTTGGAAAATTATTTAGCACTACGTAACCAATAAATTGTTTTTAAATTGCCTTATAAAATAAAATAACACTCTCCTAAATGTCAATTTATCTACTGAACAGCACTGCCTGACTTAAGTACAGCAAGGAAACAACTGGCATGAATGAGCTGAGAGCCATATGAGCTACTGCACTGACTCATGGACAGGACAGTCTTGCTAAACTCAAGAATTTGTAAATGAGAATGAAGGAGCAGGGGAAAAAATATTCCTGAATATCTTGATCATAATGTCTGAGACTTCTGCGAGTGAAATATCTCTCTGAGAGGGACAAAACTGGGATTGTACCTGTTGCTGCTCAGTTTTAAAAACAATCATTCAATTTAATGGAATTTTGAAAATTACTCTGAAATCCTTTAATTGGAAAGCGAAAGAAAATAATCCTGAAGGATTGTCATTAAATCTGTAAATTGGTTCCTGGAAGAGCTCAAGTGCCATCCTGCAGGTCTGTCAGACACTGAGAAAAGTCATAAATGTCTTTGCCTTTACTTAAGTTTAAGTAAATAATTCTTGCATGTGGGTATCAAGCTCTGTGACTTAAAATAGGAACCATGCATTTGCATATGAAGAAAAATTTCATTTGCCTTAGGGCTATGTAGACGTCTCTCCTGCCCCAGATTTTGGCATCATACTAAGATGGCTCTCAGTTGCTATTTGCATTAATATATTAATCTCAAACTAAATTGGTTTCTACTCGAGCTAAATATATTACTGCACAAAAAATAGATCTTAATTCTTTTACTATTAAGCGAAGTAGCAAGCAGCAAAGATTACCAAATTACCTCAGACAACTAGCAGTGGGCATGCTACCAAACAGCACAGAAATCCAGGGAATTCTGGGGAGAATTCTAAGGAAAACTGAGATATATCTACATGGTACCATCAGCTGCTCACTCATAGGAGATATAAAACCTAAACCAAACCAACAAAGAAGCAGTAATAATTCACTGGACTAAGAATTATTTTAAAGGATATAGAGTAACACAATTTTTCAGACTGATAGGAAGTTTTGCAGCCCTTTCACTTCAATGATTAACGTTGGGATTTTTAGAGATGGTTTGTAGTATTTAATTAAACATAATTGAGTATAATTGAACTTTCAAAACAGATTGCCCACAGAAGCTGTGGATGTTCCATCCCCTGAAGCGTCCAAGGCCAGGCTGGATGGGGTTTTGAGCAACCAGGTCTAGTAGAAGATGTCCCTGCCCATGGCAGGGTTTTGGGAGTAGATATAATTGAAGGCCCCTTCCAACCCAAACCTTTCCATTATTTCACAGAGAAGAATTATTACCAAATCTCCACTCTTCAGCAGAGTAGGAAATACATGGCCAAAACACTACTAAGTTTTTCTTTCATGGAAAATACCAGAATATCAAAATATCTCATTTCTGGGTACAACTAAAACATACACTCTGAATAGGCTTGTCTTGGCAAAAAAAAAATTTAAAAATTTGAAATTTGAGGCTGTTGTATTCTATGTCTTCAGGTTTCATCTGTCTATAAAAAATTTCATACCACTAACAACAACCAATAATGAATTAAACTCTACCTTCCATTGCATGAAGGCAGCCTATATGAAAATGGAGAGGGACCTTTTATAAGACCTGTAGTGACAGGGCAGGGGGACATGGATTCAAACTGAAGACACTAGGTTTAGATTAGATATTAGGAAAAAATTCTTCCCTGTGAAGGTGATGAGGCACTGGCACAGGTTTCCCAGAGAAGCTGTGGATGCCTCATCCCTGGAAGTGTTCAAGGCCAGGTTGGATGGATTTTTGAGCAACCTGATCGAGTGAAAGGTATCCCTGACCACATCAGGGAGATTGGAACTAGATGATCTTTAAGGTCCCTTCCAACCCAGGCCATTCTATGGTTCCATGACATAGCACGACATTTTCAATATGATACTTTTATCTTATTAAGGGCAATGCTTAAGGCACAAACAATAGCAACACCTTCCTGCTGAATAAAGCTGCACCTTTTTTATCACAACACATTTGCAGGGGCCCTACAATGCCCTTCCTAGTCCATCCTCAGGTCCTCAGCCAAGCCATAACTTTGCTCAGACCACGACATGTGCTCCCATCTGATGTCTTGGAGCTGACTATTCCCCCCTGCTAGCACCACCACATGTAGAAAGGGTCCAGTTCAACCTCTCTGCGATGCACAGAAGGACTGCCCTGCTAGCTGGGGCTCTGGGGGACTGGAGCATGCAAATATGAAAGAAAAGAAAGTAATAAAAAAAGTTGACTAACCTAACCCACCTGAGCTTGGCTCACAGGGGTCGATGTCCTCATCATCGCTAGGACATTCAGCTGAGGCCACCAGGATGTCATCTGTAGTCTGCAAAGAAAATAAGAGTCAAATAGATGTACTTGAATATTGTAACTTTCTCACCAGCATGTCTTCTTTTTTTTTTTTTTTTTTTTGGAATTTATGCAAGGCCCAGAGCATTCCAGACTTAAAGTGTAATGGTGCAGTGACACTCTCCAACTCTGTATTAATGGGACTTTGCTTTTCAATTTGCACTTGTCAGGATTTAGAATTGTGTTAGATATCCAGTGTGGGTGCTTACGCATTTTAATTTTTTTATTTTTTGTAATAAGGACAGAAAATAGTACAGAATATGTATATTGAGGCTGCTGGTCTTCCCTCTTTATCTCCAATATCTCTACTATGATATTACTGAGAACACTGAGGGCATTAAAATACAAGTCAAAATAATGAAATGCCTGCAGTGCAGCTGTTAAAACTATTATAAATGTAGTGATGTTTACTCCATTAACTGCACTTGCTTTCTCAGAAGTAGAGTCAAAAAAAAAAGGAAAAGAAGCAAACATGTCTCTCACTGAGCTGAAAACTATTTAATGAAAAGAAAGTCAAGGAAAGAAAACAATAATAAATGTGTATATGCTAGAAATTATTATGGTATTTTCTTCAATAAGGGAAGTATTGTGAGTGCTATGATTAGGTCCCAGGGCCAAAATGAATTTGGACAATTTTTTGTATAAAGAAATTATATAAATCAAGACAAAGGAGACAAACCAGGGGATGTATGGTAAAACACACCATAAAAGTTCAAAAAAGAACTGGGGAATTCCTACCTACTGTTTCTTACAGTGCAAGAACAAGGAGATATTCAATGAAACACTGAGGCAATCAATCAGTCAACACGAAAAAATGAATATCTTTTCAAGCCACCTCTGAGAACAGTCATTTAGAAATGTAATAAGAACATCTACAGTAATTCAGGAAAATAATACGAGGGAAATATAACCTGTCATGCACCTGGTCATTTCTCAAGAAATTACTAAAGAGGTTACTAAAGATGCTTTTCCTTTGGCCAAGGCATTTCATAACTGTCCATTTCAAATTCCTGTTCACCTCACCGAAGGAAATACATGGAGAGAATAAAATACTACATCATATTAAAACAAGAGGCTAGGGACGTAGCAGGCAAAAAGCCATTCTTGGATTCCTGTATGATAAATATGCCAACAACCCATTTCAGTGAATGCAAAACTTTCTTCCTTTATCCTCTCCATGGGTATAGAGGAGGGACATAAAATGCATGAAAGTTTTCCTTCATCAGTTTAAATCTGAAGAGGTAAAAATTTTATAGCTGTGCAGCAGGGCCAAAGGCTAACCAATGTTGTTTATCATTATTATTCTAACCAGAGTTTTAAAGCGAAGCATATTACAGTAATAGGCTTTACTTTGTCATGCTTCAAGAATATTAATGAATATAAGCTTTCAGCACTCCTCTGAACTAGGAAAGTGATACAGGAATACATTCATTAATATGTGAGGCATAACAAAGAAAAGCCCATAATAATAATCATAATATATTTTATAGGTAAAAGACTGAGGCATAACAGAATGAAGTAACTTGCTGAAGGTAATCAAAAAGGCTATAGACAACAGCTATGTCTGGATGCCATAATCACAAAAATTATCTTTCCTTATAGCTGAGAAAATTTGTAGCTAGAGGAAATAACTGTAAACCTGAAATACTGCCAAAATTAGTTGGCAGATTTGCAAAATTTAAAAAACACGCCCCAAAAAGCTTTCTAGTTGTCCTTCATTTCTACCATGTAGAAAACCAAAGTTGGAACAAAAGCCAGCTGCAAACATTCTCTTGAATTTCCAATGTCCATTTCTTTACCCCAGATGAGAACCATTTAAGCTTGAAAAGCAGTAGGTTGGCCTCTTTGAGGAAAATTACCTTTTTTTAAAAAAAAATATAAAGAAAAAATAACCAAGTAACCGACAAAGCCTGCCCATAAGAAAATATCTTTGTACTGCAAACCCCACAACCATTAGGTACAAAAACATAATAATAAGTACATAAAGTATCGTGCATCTTCCAAAGAGTTTCAGTTTGGTAAGTGAAGCAGCAGTGTCACATTTTTCCTTTTGCCCACAGCACTGGACAAGACAATACTTTTATGACCTGGAGCCAGAATTCTGAATATTGATCAATGGATCACTGAGGAGCTCTACACAAATACCATTAAACTGAGAGGATCACATGCACACCCAGCAGTCACAGCAAGAAGTGGTCTCAGACCTGCTGGTCTAACTGGAATTTGTGGTACGTTCAAAGTTCTGGTAATTCAAAATCACCAAAAATAATGCACTTTAAGTATTTTCATGTCTGAGAGATACTTTGCTCAGCTACTTATAAGAGTGTCAAAACTGTCTTCATAAAGTGACACTAATTCCAATCTATAGAAAGAGTATTCATACTTCTACAAGAAGAAAGGGTTGTTCTTGAAGGATAAAAATGCATGAATATTATGGGTACAGAAATGAATAATACTTTACATAAATGTGAATACAGAATGTCGAGAAAGACCTCATTAATGTCTCAGCATATTAAAGGAAGTAATGTGTGTTTCAAAGTCAATACTTGGTATAAAACTCATTTTCTTGCAAGCAATAATCAAGTATAAGTAGTTGAATAAGAAGCAAAGTGATAAGATGATGTGAAAAGTGTTTTTCTTCAAAAAAATATCTGAAGAAGAATTTGAGTTAAAGTACCGTTTAAAAGACGTGTCACAACCTGCCCCTATTCACCCCTTTCCCCAAATCCAAATAGCCCCTTGCTGCTACTCATACATATTTTCAGAGAAAAGGGCAAAGGAACTGTGAAAGGCAGGTGAGATAGCAGTGACCAAACTACAAATGAAAGCTACTGGTCTGCCGGACAGAACTCAAAAAAGGATTCAGAATTAGCTAAAACACTAGAGAATATAGAGAACACATAAATTAAATGCTGTGGGCCAGTTACTTTCTGGAGTTCTTTCTCCAGAAGTGCTCAGACTGATGCGAATTTACCTGAAGAGAGAGCAGAATTTAGACCTGAGGGTGTCAGACAGCCATGGGGTGCAAATCAATAATGCAAGATAGAGCAATGTGTTTTACTTACTTGACATTATCTTTTCCTCATGCTTTTTAATTTGGATGGGAAGATTTAAAACAAATCAGTTCTAAGTGAATTGTCGTTGTTGCTAGCACTATGGCTAATTTACAGGACACTGCTTCAAGCATTCTCATTAATCAAGGATTTAAAAGTCAGTGGAAAATCCCTTATTTCAGTGAGTGCCTAATAGGATAACATCCAACTGGTACCATCATCATACACGATCGGATTAGAATGTGTCTTGGGTGAGTTGTTCAAATTCATTTAAGAGGTGATACTCCAGTTGTAAGAAATTGGGAAAAAAAATAAAATAGCAGGTGTACAGTGTAAAAGGTCAGGCAGAATTTCTTTTAATTGCTTCTTCTTTTCTTTGTGTATTTTCAGAGATTTTTCAGATTCAATTTGCAGCTATGACGGTACAATTTGAAATGCAGTCCACTGTAAAATGTGGATTCTCAAAAAGTTGGACATCAGTACACATATCAAAAAAAGCTTACAATTAACATGGCAATAAAAAAATGGAGCCAAAAAAAAAATCCCACATTTAGTAAAACCAGAAGTCATTGCAGAATGTTGGTTCTGACATCTATTCAGGGGTGTGGCCCCTGCAGGAATAGCTCTTGCTTACATCAGCTATGTCTGCTTGCAAAAATAAAGAAATTGGGATTTGTCTTTCAGCCAAGAGACGGTTTAAAATATCGCCAACAGGCCACCTTGCCAGAGGAAGGAAATGGTGACTATTTCAAGAAAGCTCCTGGCCAGATGAAAAAATGATGCTGTCGTCATGGCTTAAATGCAGTGACAGTCTGTAGCTATGGATAAATATCAAGCTGCCTCAAAGGTTACTGTCACTGGTTGAAAACTAGTACCAGAAAATATGGCTGTGCCCTTCTAGTACTGCTCTTTGAATGCTATGTCATTAAAAGAAATAATTGCAAATGAATAAACAATACAAGAAAGTAATTTTTTATTATTATTCATTTTTTTGCATGACTGAGATTAAATACACACCAACTCACTCCATTTTTTATGTATGAAGTCTACTATACCTGAGGGTATGAGAGAAATATGACCTAAAAATTAAATCACCAATCTGAGCATTCATTAATGTGCATTCATTAGCAGTATAATGGATCCTGCATATTTTCTGCTGTAGTATGGCACCAGCTCTCCTTTAAATCATAGCACCCTACAGCTACTCTGAATATAGTTTATTCCTTTCTTGTTCAATAATATTCTTTATCCAATGAGAACTGCAAGCAAATCCAAATTACACAATAGCTAAAAAGTAGCAGTCCTAAATTATTATATGAATTATAACCAGCACAACCCCTTATGACTACTCTTTAAATTATTTTAGATGAGAACTTCAACTGCGTAAGTCAGAATTACACTTATTTATTTGTACAGCTCTGGTGCTGAATGATAGCAGAGACCAGTGCTGTTGTGCCTGGTTCTAAAGGCAGCTAGAAGGCAATGACAAAGCCCTGAGGAGCTTCGAGTTTGATTTTGGACAACAGATGAGTGGGAGAGGGAGCAGAGGATGAGAAGGGTCAGGTGAGGATGCTATTGAGAGGCGCTGGCAGTTACACAGGCTCTGATCTAGCACATTTCCCAAAATTATGCTCCCATAGAGCAGGAAGGAAGGTCAGGAGGAAAGCAGGCACAGGAAAGCCAGGCAGGAGCCTGTGACTGGCCAAGGAGATGCTGGGAACAGATGGTGCCTGGCGAGCACTGCCGAGGCTGCAGAGCCTCTCCGAGGAAACTCCACGTGTTTGGAACTGCCTGGTGAGTGTGGGGATGAGGACAGGCAGGCAGCACCCACGGTTAGGATCGAGGGCATGGTCAAGGCATGGGAAGATGGAGCATGGTTGTACTGGGAGGGGAACTAACAAAGGAAGTGAAAAATTATTGGTGAGGTCATGGGAGCAAAGGAGACGAGGTGGCAAGAGGGGAGGGCCAGGGTACAAGGGAGTTGATATCAAGAGACACGATTATGTGAAGAGCAGTGGGTAAGAATCCAACGACTGTTAGCAAATGACTGTCTGAAAACATACTTTCAGATGTAGACAAGGAAATTAAACCTCTAATTCTCCTTTTACCCTTTTCTGTAATGCTTAATTATCATCTCTGCTTGCTTCACTTTTCCTCCTGAAAACAAAGCTTATTCAAATAATTGCAATTTAGTTCAGACAGAATCAGCTACAAGTGATTTTTAAACATAAAGGTCTGCTTCAATTTAGCAAAAGCCTGTATAGTACAGCCATGGTATAAACAAAGGTTTTAGAAACCCGACAGATAAACACTACTGTCTTCTTCATTAGCTGTGGCAAACTTTCCTTGAAAAATATGGTTCATGCAACATCTACATAAAGGAGCTTAGAGCAGTTGTTTTGTACTTTTGTACTAGACACATTAACTTCTGAGGCAGAGAGGGACTTTCCCAAAAACTATCCCTTGCATATATTCCTTTTCCCCCCTTTTTCCCCTTTAAATGGAGGAATAAAGTAACCTAAATACATGGGAGTGCTGGCAGAAACCAACAGGGTATGAAACATCACAAAAGACTTCATGTGGAAAAACTCAGATTTCATTTTTTCAGGACGGGATTAACTGCACAATTTTCTAGCCACGACTGCATAATTTGAATTTAATTCTCGGTGTATGAAGCAGACCTTCGTGACTGGTTATTGAGACAGTTGTGGAAAGAAACTCGAATATGTCACATTATTCAGGTGTACTCCTCATCTGGTGTTAATAACCTGCCACTGCATGAGGCAGTTTGCTGGGAAAGAGGCAATAGTGATGTAACAGTAATATCAGCTCTAGATGATTTGCTGTTTAGACAACTGCCTCGAACGTTGTATTTAACCTGCTATAGGTCAAACAAGTACATGTGCATCAATTACTGCTCGTCCACCCACATCCAAAAAGTACTTTCTCAGCGCTGTGCTACTGAAAAAGGTTATTTCTGGACATGGGTATTAAAATGCTAATATTTCAAGCACATGCACAATATTTATTAAATCTTTCGCTAACCGCTGACATGTTATTACCCTGTAATGTGAAAATACAGTAACTGAAAATCGAAACACTTCCTCAAAACTGCCTCTGATCTAATTAATACTACCATGTTATTTCTTGAATTGTCAGTGTTTGATGCTGGGAGAAAGCAAAAGCCTTGATTAATAAGTTCCTCTCACAGGAAAAAAAAAAAGAAAAAAAACCTCGAGGATACAGCAACCAAATACAATAAGACCTTTCAGTCAGTGAAATGAGTGTAGCAGAAATTAAACTGAGAGGTGTAGGTGAAAACCTCATGACAATGCCTCAGATGCCCTGCAGGACAGCTTCCGCCTCTGTCCTCAAATCCCAGCAGTGATGGGAACACACCTGCTCCACACAGCAAAACAGAGTCACCTCAATTCCAGCCTCCACCTCTCCACATACAGACAGTTTATCTTTCCACACAATAACCTTAAAACCCATGGTATTCATTCCATGCAGAAAAACTTCTGTGTTTTTTCTCCAGCCACCCTCCTCCACCCAAACATCTAAATTGTCATGGGCAAAATTGCTGCAAATAGCAGGAATATATTTGAGAAACAGATTTATAGTAAAATAATGTCCACAAAACTGTGTGCCTTTAAGCTCAGGATTTGAAGTTAATTGCTTTGGTCAAAGTCTTAGAGTCACTCAACCCATCTGTAAAGAAGCAGAGCTGAGAAATCCACATGCTCACAAAGGTACAATGTTTTACCTGGACAGATAGCCAGGCAGCACTCTGCACTAATCTTTAAAAATTAAAGTGTTACTAAGTAAAAAAATAAGAAAAAAACCCAAACATTTTCCTATCAGGTCATGTTCCTTACCTCCTGCAACATATGGATTAAGTTAGTTTCACAGATGTAGACCAAAAGCAATTTCTATATTAATTTTATTTTTTAAATCACATTTCTTGACCCCTTTTGAAACTTTTTTGATTTGATGCCTAGAAAATTATCCCACTGTTTTTCTTCTGTGTTTCTCTCCCAGTGGGTAACAAATGAAAATGCACACATCTCCATTAGTACATTTTCACTGGCCACTTTTCCATATTAAAGGCTTTTCAAGGAGATATTTAAAAGACCACTCACTGTTTAACAGTGGGGGCTACTTTGAGCTTCTCTTCTTGAAACAAGCTGATCCTGAACTAGCTGTGGCTCTTGGAAGCAGAGCAAGCAGCAGCCACACAGAGACAGGGTACCAAGAATGGGAGAAGAAGGTTTATTTTTTGAGGTAATTTGATATTTGCATCAAGGAACAACTGATGTTTACCATGAATGTTGGACTAATGCTTCAAAGCAGTGCAGGCTGCAATCAAGAGTGAATTGTCCATCTTCCACACCCTTCCCATCAAGGCCAACTCATGTCATAAACCCCCGAGCAGGAGGAGTCATGTCAGCATCATGAATATCTTTGTTTAAGACCTAATTTTTTTTGCAGTGCCAGATGAACAGACTAGGGTTTGATTTCCTTTCTCAAAAAAAAAAAAAAACAAAACAAAAAAAAAAAACCACCAAAAAAAAACAAAAACAAAACCAAAAAAACAACCAGTATGGCACTGTCTTGCTTCTGACTGATTCAGAACTATAGGTACAGTAAAAAGACAAAAGTGCTTCTATCCTTCCTTCTGGAAATATTGGGGATGGCTGGCTGGGAATGAGCTCTCTACCATGTGCTCACTGCTCCCTTTGCTCCATCTGGCCCTCTCCCTCCCTTCTGCAGTGGGGCTGATGGAAACAGGAGCTCCCTCCCTGCTCTCAGGGCCCTTGGGAACTGCTGGCTGATCCCTCAGCTTGGTCTGACCCAGAGCCCAGAGCAAGCCACATGGAGATGCAGGCACGACTAGCCCAAAGCTAGTTTTTTCTCTCATGCTGGAGAAAAAAAAGAAGAAATAAAAGTTGAAGAGATGTGGCACAAAACTGTACTTTATCTCCTGAAAGCAGACACTGCTATGCAACCTGCCAGTTACCAAAACCATGGGCACCTAATTACATAATGCCTATTTATTTATACTGTGCCATTTGTGAAAGCTGCCATGGCTGCTTGGGTGAAGAACAAATGAGTCACTGCCTTACTGCTTTCGCATCTAACTCTTAGATTCACGGTGGTGCAACATTTCTGGATCCAGAAATAATTTTGTTGGCTAATTTTCATTCTGCAATTACAAATAGTTCTGCCATGGATCATACTGATCAGAAGAAGGTGTGCTACTTTTCAACTTACCTGTTTCACCCTTATTTCCCCCAGGTAATGAAAATTGGTTGAAAACAAGAGACAGATAATCTGTGAATTCTTTAAAAGTCTCTTGTTCTTTCTTTCCAAGATCCTTTCCAGAACATTCATATTCCTCTCCCATAAACACCATAGTTCATTCCAGAGCAAGAACAACAAAAATGCACTTTGATTTTTGTTTTGTTTTTACATTTGCACTGAGCCTAAAATATATGGAATAGAATGTGGTTGATGAAATGCAATGCTATTATTTTCTCCTAGGCGAGAAAATTATTTTGCCTCTAAGTATGAGGGAAATGTTTCTGGGCATTATGCTTTTATTTTCTGGTATCATTTTATTTTTAGCCATCTCTTTTGCTGAAGTAAACATTTTGGTCTCCATTAATTCTGAACTCACAAAACACAGAGGAGACAGTTTCGTATTAACTCAGAGAGAGACTGTGCTTATTAAATAGCAATATTACAACAGTGATAGCAAATCTTTTAATTTATATCCCTGTATTACCAATGACATGTACAGAGGCTGTTGACTTTTTGGAATATGAATCTTGCTGCATTTGTATTCATCTCAGAAAACTCAGGCATAGTATTATTAAAGCCTTCAAAACTGACAATTTGAGTTTTTGTCAGGGAAGTGGGGGTGCTTTTAATTGACCATTGAGTTGCTAGTGTAGCCTTTTTTGTTGTTGTTGTGGAGCTTTGGGGCTTTTTGCAATTTAATCACAAGATTTAAGACTATTAGCAAAACTTTATTAAATTAGACAAATGACTGGAATCAACATTGGACACTTTTAAGACTTGGCTGGGCTGGTTGATCCTTGAAGTCCCATTCAACCTGGTATTTTGTGATTCTGTGATTCACTGAGTTATGAAAATACAGCAAAGTTAGAAAGGTACTAACTATGAACTAAACTTCTATCTTTTTTTTTACAATTACAGTAGTGCCAATTTTACTTACTGTGATCTCCCTGGCTATTGAGTTGTGTCACACAAGAACACCTTGGTCTACTGATATCCATGGGATTTTTTAATGAGTTTCAAAAGAGGGGAAGGCAAGGAAAGCCCTTCAGAAGGAATACCTCCTGAAACTCACATGGAGTCTCTCTTCTCTCAGCATGTTTTCAGGGTGGAAAAAGCTTTCTTATCTTGTAGGAAACTGCTTGAACTACTAGACTACTTTTTAGCCATTTAAACAAACCAGCCATCTCCTCTTGCTCCAGAGACAAGTAAGAGACTGAGACAATAGAGGAAATATGGGATCTTCTATTTAACACTGAAGAACCATGTTCTTCAAGTTCATTCGAGTGTATCTTTGGCTCAAGGCAAATTATTTTGAGTCAGTCAGATCAGGCAAGAATCTGCTAGTATCCCTCTCTCAAGCCCTGTTTTCTTCTCCTGAAGGAAAACGAGCACCAGTCCCTCTGCCAACACTTTCCTCCCTAAAGTTTTGCAATAAAGAATAAATTTCAACTTTTTCAGGGTCCAAGAGGGCACACTACTCCTCCCTAGATATGAGACCCTTTGTCACATTTTAACCCCCATTACACTGGTTTTCACAGGTTTACCCAGAGCAGGGAAAGCAAAACTGAAGCTGTTTTCTCCAAAAATCTGTCTTGGAAGCACAGCCTTTTCAAATGTAAAGCACTCAGTTCTGCTACTAAAAAAGTCCCACATTTCCTTATCTTAATGTTTTAATTAAACAACTCAAACAATAATGGCAGGACCAGGAAATATACTGAGGAAATAACCTACTAGCTCTGCAGAGATGAGACATGTTCTACAGAGGAGCTGCATTCTGCAAGTACAACCTGGTAACACTAAACAAGAGTTAGTTAGCTACACAAACTCTGGAAAAAGACAATGCCTGATTGCCTTTCAATTAAAATAAGTTTCATTAAAGCCACTGTTTCAGAGATACTATTAATTACACTGTTTCTGAAAGTGTACATTTGTCACAGAGGTGTTTGGGTTTGTTAATGATGCTTTTATTTCATAAGAGCAGTCAACATTCAGGTGAGAAACATGCTCCAGGAAAGCAGCAGGCTTTGCACAGCTGGGAGATGCTCCAGGTGATTGCTGTGCTATTATTTACAAGCAGATGTAATTTATAACCACATTGTTGACGAGGAACCTCCCTTTTTCATCACATCTGTGAAAATCTATGCAGGTTAAGAAAAACTGTGTCTCACACAGGAGGTATTTGGGTTTGGGACCTAAAAATATGGTCTTGCTTTAAAGGACAGGTAGTGGTTTTCCAATAACAAAGAGAGGAACTGAGGCCTGGAAGACAATTTCTCCTCTGCTGTCCATACTGCTGCTGATGGCATTTGGGTGGTGAGGAGGAATAGGCTAGACTTGAGCTGGAAGGAGAAAAAAATCAGGCACAGAACAATGACGAGATGGGATACTGGGATGAAGGGCCAAGAAAGTGTGAAAAGTAACTGAGGTAAGATGTTGGGAGGATTTAGGAAGAGAAATGAAATGCTGTGCCCCTGCTGTAAGTCTGGGAGGACACAAACCATTACAAAGGCAAGAGAGGATGAGGGGAAAAAGAGCTACAGTAAATCAGTAAAATGGCACATGGAGAGCCATGGAGAACTGTGGGCATGGGGAAATCTGGGATAAGGATAAAGAATGCTGGACCAGTCGTGGGAACAGATTGGAAAAATTACAGACTCGTAGCCTTTGGAATCGGCACCAAGATATCCGCTTTCCTTTCACTGTCAATCATAACCTGCTAATCACTCTAGCAAGGACTTCAATTTTCCAGCAGATGTCTGGCCCATTGGGATCCATCATTTAAAAGACACAGGGTAAAGCAGAGATCTGCCAGGTGAATCCACGGGCTCCAGCAGTCCATTCCAGGGTGTCAGCCCTGTGGTGCATAGTGGAACAGGTTTCTGATGTTTGTTTTGAAAGGAACTCAGGAAACCATGATACAAAACATTTGATTTGGAAAATTTCAAGTGTGAAAGGGAATGAACACCCAGCAATTAGGGGATGCCAGAACTCAAGTCTGACACGAAGCCTTAATTCACATGGCTTATGTCTGCACAATCTGATGCCATCTTAAATAAAATGCTGGTACAGATTAATAATAACATATTTGAATGTCAGCTGGTGTAAAACCACACAGTTCCAGAGAAACAAAATGTTCACACTTCAGTTGTGCATCTGGCCCATAATTTCTTGTGATTTTGTTTAAAACTGAGAGCCCAAACCCATGGGGAATTATCTTAAACTTGAGTATGCCTAAGGCTGCGTACTAATCGCTGCTCTTACTGCAGCATGGCACACTTCTGAGTCATACTGCAAAGACAGGTTTGCTATGAGGTAATCCAAAAAAATAGAAGTTAAAATTATTAAGTCACATAAAGTCTGGATTTTTGACCTTCATTATTACATTATGAGCAATAGCTAGGAATATGGCAGAGAATTTAAAATAGGATTCTCATTTAAAATGAGAAATTAACCATTTATGCACACCCCAGTTATTCAGTATGGCACTGCATTTTCACAAGGTCTTTCCATTTCCTGGTGGGAACCTATCAGTTATCTGTTAAAACTGCTTTTCATAACACTTTATAGCTGTTGAAATACAGCAAGGAAAATACAAATACAAAAGCAGGGAAATTTCATTTGACTGGAGTGCAAACAGCAAGATAGCGTAAGATTCCTCTTTAAAAGTAAAAAGAATTTCATAAGACCCAGGCTCAAAACTCTGATGGGTGTCTAGAAGTTCTTGCTGGTGCAACTAAAACACTCAGCTGACTCTCTAAATAGGCATGCTATGTCAGGAAAAGCTATAATTAAACTCCCTGAGTCTGTCACTCTTGTCTATATGGGAATGTTACTGTGATATAAATGAAGTTAATTAAAAACTGGTATAACTCCCAGGTGCATAAATTTTGCTGGGAAAAGCCCAAATGTTTTGTGCATAGCTTTGGAGGGCAGGGTAGGCGCCTCCAGCCAGCCCATGGATTTGCTCTGAGCATGCACAGGGGGAGGTGGAGCTGCATGGGTTCATCTGTCCCGGTGTAATGGCAGCAGTGGGATGTGTCAGACCCTTCACGGGAACAAGAACTGCTACACTCACACCAACATCCCGCTGTGCCTGACTGCAGAGCAAACTCCTCTACACTGCAGCTCCTCAGATTTAGCTCTCTTGCCTCTTAACAGCCATGTACTGCTGTCAGGAGAGCAAACTGTGAGACCAAAACGATGCAGGCAAACATGGGAGAAAATCTGAATTCAATCAGGCTATTGCAGTCCTTCCCCCAGTGCTTCACCACGAGGCACCCAGGCAGTTTGTCATTGTCAGCATGCCCTGGGTTCCTCCTCTTGGACAGCAGTCAAAGGGTCACAATCAAGTCTACACTCAAGTCTCTTAAGCTTTGATGAGTCTAAGGAAACTTCAATACTGTCTCCTTTCAGCATTGCAGCACAGCACCTTGGTACCCAAAGGTAGTTTTTTTCTTTTTTCCCCCTTTTTTTAAACATCTTTACAACAACATGCAATCACTAGGCTCCCCAGATATCTTAGATTCCCCAGATTCCTTAGATCTGAACAAAGCTATAAAACTACCTTCGCACATTGCCCGTTATTGATTTCTCCTGTCTTTAGTATTCTATGGTCTCACTCAAGGGACTCAACCTCCTCCTCCCCTGCTGTTCTCCTGAGGTCTGTCCCTTGGAGCATGGGACCTCTCTCTTCTCCCTAATATCTCTGCAAAATCTATTTTTTGTAACCTCTTCTCACCTTTGCGTCCCTGCTGAAAGATTTCTAATTAGCCTGCTCGGATGATCGAAGTCCTCTGTTGCCCTCAGTGCTCTCCCTTTTGCAGTCATTGTTCAGACTTCACTGCACCAGTCTGAGAGCCTGGCTGAAATTATTTCATCTGTTGCTCTCTGATCATCATAATGATAATGGAGTAACACTCTTCACTTAATGTTGCCCATGTATCATGAACTTTATTATCTGTAATAAGCTTCAACTCAGAGGAACAGATTTTGAGCTGCTTGGAAGGGAGAAGGGCACAGGAGCTGCCTGCAATTTGCCATTCAGGACATCCTTGCTAGTTTTATCCAACACCACAAAGCAGGAATTGGGATCCAGAATCTGGCCAAAAAACATTGCATAAATGCAAGTTGTGTTACTAGGGTCCCTGAAGGATGCTGGTGTGTACACAGCTCTGGTTTTGGCGCTGTAAGTCAAAGATTTCCTAATATGCAGAAACACAATGTGTATCATGATGTGCAGCAATTTGAAATAAAAGTAATAATAACCCTGGAGACTTATTTTGATTGATTTTTACAGAACATAAGTGTAGCATCTAAGCACTCAGGTGAAGAAAAGAAAAAACTCCACAAGTTAAGTGAGACCGCCCACAGTGAATTTCTTCACCTGATCACACCAATTTGTAGAGATTAATTGTATGGAAGGAGCCACAGAATGCTGAATTTCATGATGAATGGACACTATGACAGCAAACGATTTCCCCTAATGTTCCATTATGCTTCTCAACATTTGAAATTTAATTACTTGAAGAAAAAAAAATTAAAAAGTCAAAAGCCATCAATAGCCTCGTCATTACAGTGTATTTTCAACTTGAGAAGGCATTTTGTTTCACCATAAAGAAAACTTCATGTGCAAACCCAAGGGAGGCAGAACTCAGACATTATGACAATGTTGCTATAGCAATTATTTGTAGGAACGTGGCACGTTAGCTTAGCTCTCAAACCTACTGCTCAGCTCATGCATGCTGTTCTTAACCAGAATATAAACTGCCTGGTGCTCATTGTATCCTAATAGGATTTGTAAATTACTTACAGTGATGTACTTCCAACAACTAGGAATGGAAGAATAGTTTTGTTATTAATATTTAATCATGCTCAGAAAACCCCCTTTATATCTGTGCATTCAGTTAGATATTCCAACTGCTCTTTCTGAGAAGGCAAAGTCATATAAATATAGCCTATGAATTATTGTGTGAAAATTATGAAATATATTATAATATTATGAAATATAGTCCTGAATTGTTGTGCATAATATACTATTGAAATGGGGTCTGCTTTGAATAGTGGTTATTTAAGATCAGGTTAACATTTGGAAGCAAAGGAAGGAAAACTTAGATGGAGGCAAAATTTTATAATGATTCAGCATAAACAAAGGGTGTGAAAATGCAATGTTCCAGTATTCTCAAAAGCCCAAGCAGCAGATAAAGCAGAAATATCTGAATCATCCTTGCTTGTATTTAGTCCATTTAATAATACTTCACTGCTCATCTAAACTAAATTTTCCTGGATACATTCATTAAAAATAAATGCAATTGTGCAACACTTGTGATATTAATGGGCAGCTTCAGGCCTGAAATCAAAACCATACGTTGGAAGGGTTGAGGTTTCAAGCTAGATCAGTTTTGCACAGCAATCTATGAACATAAAAGTCACAGACAACGGACAAACTACCTCTGCAGACCAGACTCTTTGGGGTGCTCAAGTAATATACTCAGCCAGCTACAAGCACTTTCTTCAACCTACTGTACTTTAATCCCCAATTAACTTTATTAATTGATCTTATACTTTAAAACTGCTTCAGCAGCCAGAAGAGGATGGGTCCTATGAGGGCATGATGCTTAATTTCACAATGAAGTCTTTGGTAATGAAAGATCCATCATGCCCAAACGGAGCGACCTACATAAAACAAGGCCACAGAGGAGCTGGCCGTGTTCTGCTTACCAAAATGACGGCCTCTCACTAAACTCCATCAGATACACAGCGAGGCAGTTCCTTCAGATTTCCTTCCCTTTATCTGCAGCCTATCGACTCAGCATACACATATTTCAGCATGTCTCAATATTTTGCTTCAGCACACTGGAAACGTTGCAGCCTCCCTCTTTGTTCTTTACAGCCTTCCGTAGCAACGGCTGAATTAAAGTAGGTCTGGAATATCTACTTAAGCAACTTACACTCAGATATTTGGGAGGCTGAAAATCCTAGGGAGAAAAACCCTATGTCTGAGTGGTTTTTGAGCAAAGCAATCATTTATCTTTATCTTTTTTTTTTTTTTTCTGGAAATAAAATTCACCAGCCCTTTTCAACACTAGAAAGTCATACTTAACCTCATCCATCAATATGTGCAGTATAGTCAGTCCCTGTAGTATTTTTAAAGGTAATAGAACAAAGGCATTTTCTAAAACACACTTGACACATGCTAATGCTTAGTCTGGAAGTACCTGATCTGTTTTCAGAGCATACCAGCTGTTCTGTTAACCCCTAGCTTTTTTTTTTCCTTTTTTTTTTTTCTTTTTCAGAACTCCAGACAATAAAACACATGGCAACTGATTCAACAATCAGCAGACATGTAGAGAGCTGCTCTTTAATTTCCCTACCCCATTCTCCACATTACAAAGAGATGAGGAGAAGATGAGGCTACTGTTTAAAAATAAAGTTCTCTTGGTGGGTGACAATCATGGACATCTACAGTCCCAGAGGCTTTACTGGCTGGGGAAAACATGTCTAGAAAACTCATCTTTAGCTCTCACCCTGTAATATGGGGGGACACCCTGACACCGAGTGATTCTTTCTTCTTTTGCAGTCTTGAAACTTGGCTCCCATTTTCTTTATTAGTCACAATGCCAGGTAGGCTGTAGACCCAAGCAAAGGCCTACTGTGATGTCCTCTCCTTTCCTACCATCTGCTTGTAAACACACAAAATCTCTAAATGCCCCCCAATCCTAACATTTTAAACCAACACAGAACTCAGGAAATCTCCGTTTTCTGTGATGGCGATGGGAAATACATGTTTTCCATTAGCTGGCTGCTCTTTTCCTAATTCATATGGGGTTTAGCACTGGAAAAGCAAAGGAAATGAAAGCCTTCCCTGCAGTCTTAAATCCTTTTCTGATTATGGATTTCCTTCAGGAGAAATTACCACCTAGGTGTGCATAGCTCTGCACTTGTAGCTTTATGAAACAGCTTCCAGTTAAAACAGCAGGACAGAAAGCAAATGGCTTCTTTCTCCTAAAACCTTCTCCACCTATGGCTCAGTTTTGGTTGAGCAACACCAAGGTGGCTTTACATGGAAAGCACCTCAAGGCAAAGGCAGGCACCAACCCACATGAAGAAAGGGGTGGCTGGCAGTCTCCGAGTGTGCAATCAGGGAAGAGTGAGCATTTTGCTTCCTACAGGAGGACGGGGGGCCCAGGCAGCAGCTGGGCTGGAAGAACAGCACCACCAGTCCACTGCCCCTACTGCCATCTCTGCTCCGTGAGAGGCTGCTCCCCGGCTCAACAGGGCGCAGCAAACGCCAGCAGACCCGGTGTTTGCACTCATTCTGCTCTGAAAGCTAAATGTGCCATTAGAGCACAATGCCAATAGCTAAATCTCAGCAGCTGTATGTGCCAATTTGCACTTAAGGAAGGCTGCTCTCCCCTGCACCAACTTAACAGGAGCAGACCGAGCGCTAGGCGGTTTTCGTGTACAAGGAGAATGCACATACAGCAAGTGCCAGCACCGCGCGGTGCTGAAAAGCAGGAGTTCTGGAAATGCTGGAGCAAAGCCTCCAACAGGGGGTTGTAATCCTCAAACACTGGCTTGGAGATGGCAGGCTTCTCTCCACAGCAAATGCAGTCACAGTGAGCATTTGCAATATTTATTCTCCATTAAGCATGCAGTGTAAGTATCAATAAAGATTGTTTGTCTTCTTTTACTACCAATCTGACCTCGTTGTTAATAAAAGTAAGGAACAGCTTTTTTCATCAATATAGGAACACGTGTAGATTGATAGTTATCACTACATGGCCTGCTTAGAGCCCTTCTAGTTTTCTTTGAAGGATCACAAATTATTCACAACACTGCGGGCTTTCTTCAGTGATAACATCTGATACATTTTATATAACATCCTTGTTTTTGTATCTGATATCAAACCCCATAAACCACATCATTTTATGGGGAACCTGAAATTGGATTCTTCTGCAACAGAACATTTCCTCCCTTGACTGTCTGCAGCACTTTATAAAATATTTATTGCTAGGATGCCTAAAAATACACATAGCCCAGCACAGCTTTAAGATGGAGAACTATTTAGCAGTCATAGACTAGATTTCATACCACAGGGTTCTTATTAGGCATAGTTGTCTAGAAATCACACTTATTTTCTGAAGCAAGATGATAAAATATTTTCATTTCAAATGAATAATTCAGCTCCCCGAACAGACAAAATTATATAATTTTTTACTTCTTCAAGGTTCCACAGCAAAATCTATGCTCCAAAAATATTCAGAGACCCAGGTGAACAAGGCTGTGTCTTTCTGTCTATTTATCTTTTATTTGAGAACAAATTTAATTACTCTTTGGCTGACACACATCACATACTTCTGGTCAAGCTTCAGCATGAAATGCAGAGATGCTGTGTTGGGCCAGGCATCCCCCAGTGTGATTCATGGGATGCTGAAAACTCCCCGGGCTTGGCTGCCTGCATATAAATCAGCCAGGGCTCTTCTCCATAATGCAAATGGCAAGGCAGCCCTCTATCCTGGCAAATTAAAGCAGTGACAAACACTTTCTCAGCACTACTCAGGGAGGCATGAATTCTCCAGGGAAACACAGCACAGCACTTTGCACCAGCCCTGGAGAAAGGCAGAGACACACAGAGCCCCTGTCCCACCCCACCACTGGTGACAGTCCGACCCCTGACAGAGCCACACTCGCTGGGGGTGTTTCAAGTGGAGCACCAAGAAATCACCCACTGCTCCCACACATTCCGGTCTAACTGGATGTCCCAGTTGCAGAGGGTGAACAAGAGGCAGGACTTTGACACCATGATGAGGGGGAGGGCACTGGCAGCGCTGCAACCCTTTGCTAGCAAGAGAGGGTTCACTACAATTCCCAGTTTTTATGGATGTTGAAGGGTTCAACTGTAAAGAAGCCTTGCCTCTCCACTGTTGCACCACATTTGTGTTTTTAAAAGAGGGAATGCCAGCGTGACACATGAATTGCCTCCCAGCACTCAGGTTTTTCTCTCTCAGTGGGGTTTGTGTGAGCACACAAAGGTACCAGCTGTTACTGCATCCACACTGCAGGAGGCTGGGCCTGGCTCTGCACCCTTCCTCAGGGTGTACTTCCCAAAAAACCTGTTCCCTATGCTAAGGGCACGCCTTGACATCACACAACACACCTAACCCGAGCAGGCCAGCCATTAATTCACTACAATATTTTATTCACAAGCACATCTGTTGCAGCGTATTTCACCGTGTTCAAGGGCCCCTAAAAGCCTGTTGTCCACTGTCTGTAGGTATGGAATGCATCCCTCTTGCTCAATACAACAGCTTTGCTTTCCCAAAAGCAGTGGAACGGAATACAACCGAGAATTTCTGCTTGCTGAGTATAGCAATCTTAATTGAGATTTAATGTTTACTTTACCAGGCTAAGCACAGAGCAAACGCCAGAGAAATTATTGTGTTTAAAAAAAAAAAAAAAAAAAAAAAAAAAAAAGCACTAATTAACAGTGGCTGAAACTTGCTTGGTTCAAACAATAGCCTGCCCAAATGACGGGGTTTGCCTGCACAGAAAAGGCTTAGCCTTGCAGATAAAACTTTGAACCCACAGCCACAGGTGCCCTTTTATTTTATAGCACCTAAACCACTAATTAAAAGAAAACTCTTTAAAATAAAGCAAAATCTTACCTGCAGACGAGGAAAAGACTAAATATTTAATTCTTCTCTTGTACAGAGTGAAGTGGAAAATGGGCAGAGTGAGCATGTGTGTGTTTGGGGGAGATTCTATTTAATCCCTGCAATTCATAATGCTTAGAGAGATACAATCACCATTTCACAGCTTCTTGAATGTAGGTTGCTGCTGTATGACTCCAAACCACATTAAAATGTCAATTTTAGAATTGATGATGAATAGTCATATTCAGCTTCAGACCCTCAGAGTTTGCACTGCCTTTCCCACATCAAGAAGGATCTAGTTCTGGAGATGTCATGCCCTGCATGCAATGGTTTCAACCTTCCCACTTTCACTTGCAAAGAACTATACACATTTTGAAGCTCTAGAGATTCAGGGAACTCATTACTTCTGTCCCAAGTCCAAGCACTTAGTTCAACTCCCCTCCCACTGATGCATCTTTATGCTCTGCAAAATAAAACGAAGTTACAACTCCCAGCTTCTTTTTCCACAGGCAGACACCCATGACCTCCAAGAGCCTTCCTTTTAGGCCCTCCTTCTCTGCCTGATGTGGTGAGAGAGCCACTTTAGCCTGGAGAAGCAAGAGCTGCAATGCTTCAGTGCACAGCTGAGAGCTGGGGCAGGTACTGGGAATACTCAAGAGAAAAACACTACTTTAGTGACAGCAGCAGCTGCTCAGCATTAAAACACAGAACCATGCAAGCAACAAATAGCCCTAATTGCTCTAGATAAGAAAATTATCTGCAAAGTGGAATGACAGAATCTCTGAAGTACATGAACAGAACCTTATCAGACACGGTACCACATTTTCTCAAGCAATCAGGACCTCCTTTGAGAACTCGTTCTGTTTCTCATGGTGGCTGCTCTACTTTTCTTTTTCCCAGAGCTTATAGCTACTGGGGATGATAAAAAAGGATAAATAAACGATTTTGATGTCATGTAACATTGGTAACATACATATAATGCAGTAATTATATAAGCAACTGTCTCTATAATCACTCCTCAAGGAATCACTATCTACAAATCTGCCACTTTGCCTTTAATACTACAGCCCTAACCTGTCAAAATCCAATTGGATTTTCATTAGAATACTACAGAAGTTAAGCAAATAAGCTACAAAACCATGTCTTGCAACAAATCAATATTTCATGCCATAATTTATACTGTGGAGAGCCAAAGCATAGAGACATTTAGGTAAAACAAGAACTTTCATTTTGTTGTGGTTTTTTGACTTTACCTCTCCCACAGCAGTCTGGTGATGCTTTAGAAGAGCCAACACCTCCAGCCATCCCTGTTGGAAGCTAAGCTGTACTGGGCATTGAAGAGTTTATGGATTTGAAACAGGAATTCCTGGATCTGACCTACACCACTTTTGCTGCTCATCACACGAGAGTTATTAAAGCACAAGGACATTTAAGAAAGAAATGAGATGAAGGAATAAAGTGCATAGGTGCTCACAAATGCAAGAACCACTCTGATCAACTCCCTGAAGGACAAAAGTGGCTTCAGCATTGTGCACCAGCTCCTGCATCTAAGTCTGCTCTCTGTCATGAGTGCAATTTCCCTCTAATGGCAGCATCTAAGTTTTTGTTTTCATTAAAGGTTCCACTTTCTTAAATGAAAGGCAATTAAAATAATCCCAAAAGCAAACAGCAAAAGACAGAATTGCTATGCAAGAAAATTCTTTCCCTAATTGCTCTTTAAATCCACCTCCCACTTCTGCTCCCCTCCCATAATGTCAGCTGGATTTAAGCACAAGTTTTTCATAAGCAGGGATGAATTCCTCTGGTGTAATTGCACTAACAGGGTGTTTAGGTCTTACAGGCCATTACCCCCACTGCTGCCAGAGGGAATTTTCCTGGGATGAAGAGCAGGGTATCTACCAGCCTCTATGTCCTTAACAGACACTTCTGCAGAAGTTCAGATCATTAGGAGAGAAGCCTCTAGATCCACATTATTTGGCCAGTTGTTCCACTATTACTGAGATGTCTTCTTAAATAAATGTGCTGTTGCTAACAGGCTACTTTGGTTCATAGACAGAAATATTTCTCAGCTAATGGAGGTCTTCCTTGGGATGACTGTGAAAGGCCAGCCCAGAGGCCATGAGACATTGCCAGGGTCAAACAATCTTTGTAAACATTTTGAAACACGGATATGTAGAATCAGAATGCATCATGAACTGTCCCCCCCACACACACAATGTTTTATTCTTGTTATTATAATAACCACAAAATGGTGATGACTTTTAAAAACCACCAATGCTGAAGAAGGATCAGCGACCTGAAAACTGCTGGTGTCAGGGAGGAAACATCTGAAGAATGTCCAATAACAATCTGCTTTAGGCTCACTCAGGAACTAGTAATGCAAGTTCTCATTACAGCAATTGAACAATGTTTATGCTTGTGTTTTGGATTTGTAATTTGTTCGGGTCTTTCTACATTAAAACAATGCCTAGTGAAATGACAGCAAAATAAACCAGAAAAATGTGTTCACTGTTCAGCATTTCTGATCAACTAATTTAAAGGTCCAAATTTGCAGTGCTGGGCATTTTTTCCTGCCTGAAGCCATCTAATACATTTTCACTGCTAAAAAGGTCCATCTAACACTGTAATGCTGGAGAACTTTGGGAACAGACTGGACTTTATGACCCAGAAATTCTTTTTCAGTCTTATGTTCTCCAAGATAACTATGAGTAAGTTCCTGTGTGGGTGAATGAACAACTCTGAGTTTTCTGTAAAATTTATGTCTTCCTGACTTCTTCCAGGCTTTCCTGCCTTCAGTCAGAGATGTCTCTTAACTGAACTGAAATTTTGCTGGAAAAGGCTCTGCCATTTCTCCCATGCTAGTGATGGGTGGAGACTCTTTCTACATATGGAGAGATTGAATAAAGTAACTTCTTTCTGGTTTAGAAATAGCAAGGCTAAATTTGTTTGCTCTCCAGTATTTGTACCCAATCAGACTCTCTCTCTCTCCCCAAAAGCAAACAGACAATAAAAAATGCAACCACTGTTTTAGGCGAGCGAATTCTCAACTCTAAGTTCCCCAAGGTGGAGGTGGAACTAGATTTTTTTTCTCCTCAGCGCAGGATTTTGGTGTGTGGCACCACACGGATAGTGCATAGCCCTCCAGCCTGAACCAGCACCTCCCTCCCACTTAAACTTGAATCCTGCTGCTGGTTTAACGTGGTGGCAGATGTCAGAACACATGCAAAGACCACTCCTCTATCTGCTCCTCAGCTGCTTTTTTTGTGACGTTGTGCCTGACCATGTTATCAATGCGCACCTCCAAATGTGACCTCCCCCAGGGACTCTCACAGATGTGCAGTTTCCAGACACTGTTCCGACCACAAATCTGTTTGCAGGTGATGGTCTGAAGAAAACCTGGCCCCGACCTCATTCTCTTCCAGTTTCGTCCTTTCCTTTTCAGGTAACACTTGAAAAGTGCTCTTTAATTACAGAATATCAGGGAGATTTTGCAACCATTCCAGCCTGTTTTTCTCCTTCACATCCAGAAAACCTAATTCCCACAATGATATGCTTTTCAGCCCTTTTTTTTCTCTTTCCACAAAGTCTCATATCAAAAAAGTTTGAAGACCTTGCAAAGCTATACATGTCCCGGTCTACCAGGCATCATTTTCTTTGCAAAGTTACTTTGGACACGTAAAGTTTAGGAAATTAGGCTCTCCAACAGTTTAGTTGCACATTTCAAGTTCTACCACATAATTTTCACACTAGGTATAAATATCTCTCTCCTAATGGCTACACTGAGTGAGCAAAGTGGTAAGGATATCTATTTTATTAAAGTTTGCCAAAGCCTAACTTCATTTTAAAATCCCCAAACCCTTCCCCCATGCCTTAAGTTAACTGATGCAACTCAAGAGCCACGCACAGAAAAGGTTTTCTCATGCACTTTCCAAAGGCTGGCTGAAAAAACATCTACAGATAAAAGAAACCACTCTGAATGAAAGCCATTTTTCACTTATCTGGTTGAATGGATCTCTTGCTATTGGAAAATGTGGATCTCAGTTGCTTGGTTTTGAGCTTGATATTCCTCACACTTTTCCACGCTCAACTGTGATAGCAAGCACTCCTCTTCTGCTGTGCATTTGTTCACAGGTGGGAAACTTCCATTTTGTGAAATATCCCATCAGGCATTGTTGCCACCTGATTGCTTCCAGCAGCACCTGACAGGTAAATGCCAGATGTACCACGAGGATCAGCTGAAACAATCCCACCCTGCCTTGCCTTTGTGTTCTCTGGTGAACTTTGGCATCAACCAACTGCAGATTCAGCTACTTATCAGTTCTCCAGGCTGCTTTCATTCCTCCCCAGACCAGCCCAACTCACACCTGCTTATGTTCTCTCTTGTTACGGCTTTGGGAAAACACAAACAGATTTTAACAGCCTTCTTCAGCATCGCTACCGCCCTTCCTGGGGATAAACACACTATTGTGAGACTTTGCAGGTTGCCACAAACTGCTTCTCTGTTTAATACTTCATTTTGGCAGACCTCGTTGTGATACAAAGATGGACAGTAAATGTCAAGGAATGTGTGCTGTAGTGCACGGAGTCAATGCCTGCCTGCCTCTACTCTCTATTCAGGTCTTGCTGGAGCTGAATTTTTCATAAATGTAAAACACAAAGAATATAAAACTTCCCAGTTGCCTTCTGCAGCCTGAATCCTCTGGCTACGCATCCATGTGTTACCCTCACTCTTTGGCAGTGGTATTTTGATATCTTTCTCATGTTGCAGAATACCACAAGAACAAACTGTAAAGTGTCTGAAGAGATTTCTCTTTCTGTAAATTAAGATGTCCTAGTCCTCCTAGGTCATTTTTTTAAAGGGGCTACAGGATCTCTTTCAAGACTAGTTTCCCAATCACCAGCTCATATAATAAACATGATAATGTTCTACAAGTTAATTAATTCTCTCTTTCATTGCCTCCAATCCACTAATTGGTGTTCACTATGCTCAGGTGCTCTTGAGGATGGTATCACTTGAGAAGCTGGGAGTAGCACATCTGTCCAAAGAAGACTCTGTCTGAAATCAGTTTACTCCAATACAATCTTTTCTTTTTGTATCAGGGCTGAAAGCTATCTGTGATCACTCTCAAATGCATGAGCTATCCTCCACAGCTGAGTCACAGCAGGAAAAATGGGAGATCATGTATCAAATATTTGTACAACTCCACCTGACCATGGAAACATGCACACGGATACTCACTGCACAAAAGGGTCTTGTTTTGAAGGAGAAGCTGCCAATTAGCTCTCCCCACAAGGCTAGTTTATAAATTTCTGTGACTTCCACAGCTGTAGCCCACTGCTGCATGCAAGATTCAAAGTACCTGCTGAGGTAAGAATCCTTTCAGAGGCTTTTCACTTTGTTGTTCTGGATAACTCCTCATCACTTTTTTGAGCACAAAAGCTGGTGGGTGACCTTGGGAAGGGTGCCTTATGCACGGGCATGGTGTGCAAAGACAGGAATCAAAGCCAGCAGGCTTGTGGGATCCTGGTGGCAGGCAGATGTTTATGGAATATCAGCTGCTTTGTTTTAAAAAATAGTCTTAAAGCACTGAGATCCCTTCCTCTTTATACTGATATGGCTCTAAGTGGAACTACTGCATGTGAGCTCCTGGCAAAATGTCCAATGACAGAGGATAAGGTATGGAGCAAGGGCAGATGCAGTGATCCTCAGCTGAATTTTCAGCCAGAAACAACAGTTGTAAGAAGTAAGTATTGCTCCCAGAAATTTTGGAGGGGGGTGGGGGGAGGGGGTGTGCTGGTCCTGAAATGAGAGTATAACACTCAGTCTTTCCCTGTAAATGAGGTTAAAAAGTAAAATGAAGAAGAGACTGTGATACCAAGGGCAGGAGAGACAGTTACAAGACTTATTTTGAGATTTTAATTGGCATGAAATTGATGGTAAGGAGAGCACCACTGTTTCCCCTGATTTGACCTCTGCAGTGCGAGATAAACAAAACTTCACTGATAAAGACTTAAAGTGTATCTGGTACTCAGTCAGCCACCAGCTTCACATAGAGAATCTAGTAAAATTAGAGATGCTTGGAATGGAGCCAGTGTTTTGATCCATTCGGCATCCAGACCTGGCTGGTTTCCTCAGATGGAGAAATCGTGGATTGGGCACACACCCCATGCTGACAGCCCAAAACCAGGTCGCCAGCACGAGGGTGAGCATCAGTGCTCCTCCACCTTGAAGGTGCTACCCCTGTGTAATTCCCCTCTGTTATTTGGAAACCAAGAGCATCTGCTGAGCAGAGCATCCCTTCCAGTATTCCACAGCTCAAACACCTTACATGGAAATCAGATCCAGCAATTCATGCAGCTACTAACATTTTCAAAGGGTCAGTAGGAATTTGCAGAGAAGAAGGGAAAACCCCAAGCTTCTCTTGGCAGCTGAGCTCACCATTTGAGCACCACATTTGGCACCCATGTTTAAATTATAGGACCTCTGAGGGCAGAGATAAAACCCAGCCTTATCTAGAACATGTAGTAGTTTCCCTAATTGCCACTCAATTATTTTGCAGGGCTCACAGGTTATTCCTGCCTTTCCTTTCCTCCAAGAAATCATTCCCCCTCCCAGTTATTAGCATTAATACAATTAATTAATTAATACAATTAATTAATTAATAATAATGAATACATTCATGCAAAACCATTCCCAGGAGGAAGAAATGTCATCTCAAAATTAGCAAACAGCCACTGGAGGAAGAAGTCCAGCTGACCCAAAAGAGGCAGCTCAATGACTTTTTAGTTAATTTCAGTCCATACACTTCATGCAAAACATTGAATTGAGGGTAACACAAATGGCACCTGGAAAATGTAAACATAATTATGCTTTTTACAACATACTTAATCATTAGACAGACAGCTTTAACATTCAGGATATTTTCCACTCAAAACACAATTTATTTGTCATTCCCAGTGCCATCTATCAGGTAGATGTCCTCTTCTGGGATGCTGATACTGGAGGAAAAGCCCAGAAGAGAATATCCAAGGGAAAGGAAAATTACTTTTAATATCTGAAAATAATGGAAGTAATGTTTTAATGTAAGACCACATGAAATAAAAGGGAGTTTGCAAAGCTCGCCATTAATTGAATGGGTGTTAATTTAACAATGACACAAATTAATAACTGTTTTGTCCAAATCTTCAATCCTCAAATTCAGCTAAAATCAAGAAATTATCTGGCATATCCATAAATGAATAAGGAACATGAACTTCCCAGAAATATATGAAGGATCAGGATTTTCTGCAGTCAAGGTGGAAACAGAGATAATCCCACACTTGAAGACTGATTGGGCAAGGAAGTAGGACCAGAAAGAACAGGACCCACAGTGCCAAGCCCTCAGCTAAGAGAGATGCAGATTTTAGTCAGGCTCTAAATAACACCCTGGTGAGACCATTGTTTAACTAACATTTTTCACAGCTCTTACTCTGGTTATCAACATGACTAAGGCAATGTCTTTCCACTTTGCTCTCCACAGCTCTGCAGCATTCCAGACATACACCATGCACTGATAGTGTGAGAAACTACTGAAGCTGCTTATAGTTCATTCAAGGGGAAAACCATTTTTTTTCTGGAGTTGTCTTATTATTTAGTGATCTCAAGGTGGTTCTATCTAATTAATCACAAAGAAGTGAGAATCTTCTCTTGGAACTAAAATGAATTACAGTTGAGGTAGGCTTCCAAAAGGAATTAGTCACTTCCCCACTATATTTTTAGATTATTTACTCAGGTTACTTTCATTTTTCCTATTTCCAAGTACAGCAATACCTGAAGTTGAAAAGCTGACTTAAATCCTTGAAGCCATCTGGATACCTGGCTATAAAAAGAGTAAAACAAAGTCTACTAGAGCAGTCCAGTCAGTCTCAGCACAATGCAAGGCAGGAGCAGGGGTCACAGATCAGCTGCCAGAGCTCCTTATCCTGCAGTGGCTGCACACTGGAAGAATGTCCCCACTGTCATGAAAGCTGCTGCTCATTCCTGGTTCAGATAAGTCACCTAAATAGCAATGGGGAACAGATAGTACAGATGGTTTGGACACAAGAAAATTGTCTTGGTCTTTTTCAGCACCAGGTTACCATCTCAGTCACCTATTTTAGGCTGCCAGAAAGCAAAGATTAGACAAAGTGACAGATGCATTCTTATGAGCTTAAAAGTTGCTATTATTTCCTTTGCAACTGTCTGGTGCACAAAAACAGTGAGACTTGAATGACACACGTCCTCCCCAGTAACCCTGAAGGAGTATTTTGCAAAGGTCACCTTTGCAGCCTTTTCAGATGTCTCTGCTACCACTTTACTTGCTTTATTCCCTAGATATCCCCGCTAGAAAGGGGAAATATGTAGCAATAGAAATTTGCTGCACAGGTAAAGATGCAAAGGGAAGATTTAGGGCTGGTAAAGTTGACAATGGTCAGTGCAGCTCATGGAAAAACTGGGGTCTTTGTTCGTGCCTCTAGGTAAAAATGGTGCATCTGGCAACCTAGTACTTAAGATACTGGCAGAAAACAAACCAAATTATGCTGATTTTCTCTTAGCTGTTTCACACACCCTGACCCCTTCAAGATTTAGCAGAAACATCCTACTGTCTATTAAGTTAGTTAGAATGACTAAAAATACAGAGAAAGAGAAGTAACAGAAACACTCTCCTGTAATGTCTTTTCCTAACCAAAAATGAACAAGGCAACCCTCATTCAACATGCCCTGAAAACGCCCTGAAAGGGGACTCCCACTGGTCCAGACTGAATTTAAACTCCTTTCAAAGATCCGAGCTATGTTTCTCGGGCTTAAGCATGAAGAGGAATAAGGGTGTAGCACCCTAGCATTATGCCTAGGACAAGAGGAGAGTTATTCCTGGCCCTGCTGGGGCCGGGCAGCGCTGCTCACGCGGGACGCCGCAGTTCCGCCGGCGCAGTTGTCGGCGAGGGCCCGGGGCTGCTCAGGCTGTTCAGGGCAGATGGACATCCTCTAGGAAATCACAAGCTGCACTGCTCAGCTTGGCTTTGCAAAGCTCCGTGAAGCTGGCATGGGCCAGGGGAAGTGAGCTTCCCCAGGATACGGCGGCTGACGTTGACATCAACCTCACAGAACAGATTTGCATTTGGCAGTGCAGCTCACCGGAAGGGATATTTTTACTGGCCTGCTCTGATTTTGGCTGGGTGACCTCCCATCCCTTCCTTGCTGCCACCTCAGGGCTCTAAAACGTGGAAGAGGTTTGTACTTTGTCCGTGTATTCATTCCTCAGCTTCCCCAACTTCGTTGCATTACTGACACTTAATACCAAAGCTGGTATCAAATATACCTGTGGTATTGTAAAGCAAAATTGTGACTTTTCATTCACTGCCATATCCCTTTTATTAAGCAATTCTAACACCAATTAGGAACTCAAAAACATATTTTGCTCCCAAATTCCACATGAACTTCATTTTTTGCTTCTACTGTACAACATACCCTACACAAAAAAATGTATATTTGTATGTGTAGTCTCTGTGCAACTGCTTTCTTAAAGAGCTTTTGGTCATGGCTGATAAAAGAGGTGAAAACCAAAAGCCATTGTCCACCTCTTCAGTGCAGTTGTGCCCCAGGTGTACATTCTGCTTAGAGGGAGCAGTAAAAATTGGTAGCAGTCCTAGTGCTGACACACAGCCCCAGACACTCTAATCACCCTTTTTCTCAATAAACTTGCTCAACAGCTTTGCTAACCTAATGCATTTGCTTAACAGTTCAAATAACCCCATTAAAAAAGTAAAAAATTGAAGTTCCAATGAAACTCCTGAATGACTAGGGTGGAGCAGCACTAAAAACCACCACAGAAAAGCAAGGCATTCTCCTTAGCCTCCAGTATGGAAAAAATACAATAACAGCATATATAGTAGTGTAGTCTTCACAATGAGAGTCATCTAGCATGGGAATTTTGAAGTAGATAGGAGAGGGAATAAGAGATATCAAAGGAACTAAAAGGAAGGAACTTGTGGAAACTTAAGGAAAATAATTTAAGTCTTCATGTGATTTAGTATTGGCTTGCAGCCATACCACAGCCAATTTAGAGAAACCAGCGAATAAGGCACTAACATTATTGGAGCCAAGAAATGCAATTTACTCTGTGCTAAAGTCCACAACTTACTATATTCATTTCTGGAATTGTGCCAAAAACATATGGCCAGGCTCAAACCAGAAGGTGTTCCAAGGTCCTGGACATTACAGACTCTCAGCGTGAGACATGCCTCATCACCTGAAAACTTCCCAGGTCTTCACTGGCAAGGAATCATTTCATTCGTGGGATGGAATTTAAAATGAATCATTCTGGTGAAAATGCCATCTTGCTCATTTCCCATTTAACTTTAAGCAGCAATCATCCAAGACAGCTGGGTTTAGAAATCAATTCATATGTCCTTACATACTTAGACTTCACACTCTGTGCTGTTCGAACTTCTGCCAGGGGTGGAATGTCAGTGACAGTGAAGTCACTGACAGCATTCCCATTGACCTCAGGGATGGTAGAACTTCACCTTAATCCACCTTTTCTGGAAACCTAGCCAAACTGCTGCACAGGGCTGACTGAAGTGTCCACAATGCTCAGATTTCCTGCACGTACAGAACGCACTTTCTAATCCTTACCTTTCCACTTTTTTTTTTAGAGGTTGCACAGAGTTTTTTTCCCTTCTTTAGTAGAGAAGGGCATTCTCTAGAACTACCATTCTCTAGTAATGCAGTCAAATGCACAGAAGCAGTCCCAACAGCTGCTTTTTCAGAGGAACTGCAAGGGTTCTGTTGGCTGCCTCCTGGCGTACCCCACATTGTTTCATATAGCTTTTGTGTCTAAGTTTTGCCCTTGGCCCCTACTCTGTCTCATCTCCATCTGGTACTTCAATTGGAAGCATTACCTGAAGTTTCACCCAAAAGGGATCGAAAGATAAGATCTGAGAAGAAGGGATTAGCCCTTATTAATGCCATGTGATTATACAGCTAAATCTAGTTATGCACCCCCCTGGCAAAAAATGAAGTATGGCTCAGATGTAGACAAAAAGAGAAAGCCAGTTTGAAAAAGCATAGCAAAAGACTGTAATCATACAAGCTACCCCACAAGAGGAACTTCTCATGACTTTGTCAGACTTCTTCTGGATCTGCTGGTCAGAGCAACTTGCAAGGGCAGGGCAAAACACTCTATGGATTGAAAAAGCATATCAGAAACATAAAAAAGCAGAGAGAGCAATAAATCCAGAAATTAAAAGTCACCACTGGCTGAATGTACAAAACAAGTGTAAAATTACTTTTTGTGTCAGAAAAGCTGATCAATTGGTTGCTAAAAAACAGATAATTCCTAAAATTTAGCAGCATGAAACAAAGAGAATGACTAAACTTTGTAGCAGTACACACAACTAAAAATAATTATAAAATATTTCAAGCTACTGAACATGTCAACCAAGAAGTATGAAAATCATTTACTCTTCACCAACAAGTTCTGTCTGTCAAGCTTCTCCTTGGCTAGAACTGAATTCCTTCAACTCTTTATCTTGAAAGGCTTTCTTGTGTGTATGTGCACACAGCTCAGCCAAGCTGTGACACCATCTCCAGCAGTGTGAAGACAAGGAGCTCTGAGGAGAGGAAACAACCCCTCTAAGCAGTAGCAACAGGTGACCCATGGCAGAAGGGTGTCAGCAGTCAGAAATCCTTTTACTGCATGGAGCTGCTATAGTTGGCACGGCTGTCGAAAGAAAAACCCACCATGATTTTCAGCAGCTGTGATGAGAGAGAGGAGAGATAAACAGGCAGTGGTCCGAGATTTCCTAGAGGATATATCCCACTTGGATTGCAGCAAGTTAGACTGTTCCCTCATTTGTGTCTGCAGACTATGGTGCGTCAGTTAAATCATCAACCTGGCACAGAGGCAAGTTCAGAAGAATGTGATTTTCAATCTGAAGTATCTGTATTCTGGTCTGCTCTGTGCACCTCTGTTCTCTGCTGCTCCACATGGGTACCTTCCGTAATGGCAACAGAGGATGGTTGAACCCCCTCTGCATTTCTCCCTTGCAGTAAAGCCATGCTGACAACTCTTAACTTTCCCTGTCATCTCACATGCACAAGGTCAAAAAATAAATCCTCTCGCACTGTGACTGGGATTTCTCGCTAAATCAGCATTACACCAAGACATAAAGCACATTTGAGTTTCTAAACATTGTCCTTAGGCTGTTTGTCTCCTCTGAATTCCTGCTGAATATTGATTTGGGATTTAAAGGTCCAGCTGCCCACCTAATCAGGTTGTGTATACCAACTTGGACTGATTAATGGGCTATTCTAAATGTGCAGCTACCTCAAGGACTAAAGAACATGGACAACCTGAACTTTTCTCTTCTTGCTTCATGCCACAAGCCTTTAGATCAAACCACACCTTTACAGAAATACAGGCTTGACCTTCAAGATACAATCACCAACCAGATTTTTCTGTGAATTTTCTTTTTCAGACACATCTAAGGCAATTTGTCTAAGCCTTAGTTATAAGCAATCTTAAAATACCAGAAAAATTACTTGGTATTAAACTTGAGACCACACGTTGGCTTTTGAGATATTCATAAGTCCAGCAGACCTTATATTAAGCAAATGGAATTCATTTTGTACACGCCACCTAGATGCATCTCTCCACAGGTGAGCTGCCATCTAGGCAGGTTTAATGGACAATTCCTCAGGCTGCCCTGGCAATTACTCCTCTGCTGACCTGGAAGGATCATTAATATTAGGGAGTTGAGATGCAATTCAATTTCCATTCTGGCTCAGCCCTAAGCTTCTCCTAAGTGGATGCTGTCAGCTGTGTCAAATTATATATGATGCCTAGGTGATGTGGAGGATTATTAGGAAGAGAGCTGGGAATGCTAAACTCAACTCACAATGTTTTCAGCCTGAACTTGAAGAGTGGCCTAAGATACCAACAGGCCAGAGCCATTTGGCATGGTTACAACCAGCCTTTGTTTTTGTTTTTTGTTTTTTTCCCCCTGGTGTAAGCTGCTATGGGAAGAGCAAAATCAGGTATTGATTAGCCCAGAGCAGTGAGAGAAGAGCTGCTGTACAGAATGGCACATCAAGTGATTTAAATAAATACAATAAAAAACCCCAAAAGGCTTAATGGCAGAACTCTGAGGAAGCCCAGCTAGCAAATGCAAACAGCATTACACAATACACCCTGCGTGCCAAAGGAAAGAAGGTTTGATGCTCAGCCCCACAACTGCAGCAATGAATGAAGTCAGATAGTTTGGATCCAGTTCAGCCTTTTCACAATCATGAAAAAAGCCTCCAAAACTATAACTTCTCTCTCAACGCATAGTTATAACCTGTAAACCAGAACAAAATTGAACCGTCTCTCCTGCTTTATTGTCCTCTGACTCATCTGAAACAAAACAAACGCACCAAAAAGAAAAGCTTTTCCCCTTGCCTTTCTAGCTACTGGGGGAAAATGAGATTTCTGTGCAGATGGAAGCTGCTGATTCCTTGCTTTAAAAACCCTTTAACCTCTTTTGGCAGCCCTCACCCGCACCTTTGCCTTTCTCCACTGTCACGATACACCTGTCGCACCTGATGCCAGCCCTGGCTTTGCCAGCACAATTCCCATGGTGCACGCAGGCGCCAGACAGCCACGGCATTTTAACTCTTCTTGGGGAGAATAAGGAGCTGAAAAGATCACCAACTTCCCCAGAGGAGCTGGGCGCTCTCACACAAACACACACCCGTCTGCTCCTTTGCAGGTAACAGGGAAAGCTTTGTAGCCCGTGCTCGTTTAAATCAGACGCCTTGCAGGTTTGTTATTTGAAAAACAAACAAATAAATAAATAAAAGGAAACACCTCGCTCTTCGTGTTAGAAACAAGCAAATAAACAATCGACCTTTGAGAAAATACACAAACACTTTCATTGTCATAAGCATGCAGCGATTTACCCTCCCCCAAAAGATTAGAAGCAACTCATTTAAAAATGAAGCTACTTTGCATTATATATCACCACATTTTAGTCCATCAGATACAGTCATTCATTGAGATGCAATTTTTCTTATCAAAGCATGCATATAACTCACAGGAATTCCCGTTGTGCAAATGCTCACTGCAAAAAAATCAAATCAAAACAAGTACACACGTACGTACACACACACACGTACACACATATTCTAAGCCAAGATGAAAAGCATGCATGGTCAGGGTTTAAGCATAATTTAAGCCAAAATAATTGCTAGATTGTTAAAAAGAAAGCAGCCTGGCAACTATTTGAAGCAGGTTTTATTCATGCTTTTATTTGATTCTTCTCAATTTTCCTTTCCTTTTTAGACTTATTTGTAGCAAACGTGCTCAAAAAAAAGAAAAAAAAAGAAAAAAAAAGCCTATTGTTTAAGAAAAAGCAGACGAGAAAAATTACAAAACAGCAACATCCATGCTCTGGCTACCAAAGCGTTATTTTCTTGGAGCAGAAAAGAAAAAAAAAAATACAATTTAGAATCTTTTCTAGATTTAAAACAGATATCGTGCAGAAATTTGATCTTAATATTAATGACATGAAATCTCCAATGAGACATATTCTAATTTTTTTTTAGCTTAAAAAAAAAAAAAGTAATTTTCAGTAAATCGGTGCAAATGCATTTTTTTGGTTTTTTTTTTTTTTTCTTTCCCCTCCTTGCTGTCAGCCTAAAGGTATCTTAAACCCTGCATGCGGCAGTGCTTCGCCTGTGCGCTGCATCGGCTGTGAGAGAAGAAGCTACCTGCGAGTTTTCACAGTGCCATCTCATATCCATGTCTGCCTGGCTACCCTGCGTGCTTACGGCTCCTTTTTTTTTTTTTTTTTTTTGTCTTTTTTTTTCTTTCCCCCCCTCTTCCTTCCCTTCCTTTCTCTCCCCCCCCCACCCCACCCTTCCCCCCCTCCTCCTCCCCGCTCAATTCTTAATGGAAATCCTAGGAAATTTAGTCCATCCTCTGAAATCAATACTGGTGACAGGCGCGCTGCCTGCCTCCGCGGGAGCCGGGGATGATAAATTGCCTGCGCATCCGCCCGGCCTATCAGTGCCCGGCGCTCCGCCCGCCCCCGGCCGCGCCCGCCGCCGCCGCGGGGACACCGGGGACGCCGCACGGCGCTGCGGAACCGCGCGGAGCGGCGCGGAGCGGAGCGGAGCGGAGCGCGCCGGGATGCGGCGGAGGGAGGAGCGGCGCGCCGCCCGCCACACCCGCAGGCAGCGGTGCGACACCGACCCCGGCACGCCTTTAAAAAAAAAAAAAACAAGAAAAAAAAAAAAAACAAACCCGAACAAACAAACAAAAAAAAAAAAACCCCGCAGAAATTATCCGGCAGAATTCCACACAAACGCCGCGGAATGGGATCGCTCGCCGTCGTGCTGGAGCAGCCCCCGCTCCTCGCCCCACCGCGGCGCTCCCCACTTGGGAGCGAGCGGGCGCGGCTCGGCTCGGCTCGGCTCGGCTCGGCACGGCCGGGATGCCGCGTGGAAACGCGCCAGGCACATCTGGCCTCTCCTTGGCCGCACGCAGAGCAGGCGCCCAGTGCTGCACAGGTGCTGGAGAGACCCCGGCCGAGCAACTGCTGAGAACAGGTTTGTCAAGCTAGTCACCAATCTCCCAAAATCCAGCCACAGCGTCTAGCCAGCGGATTCCTTTAACAGCAACACCATTTCAATTTCATTTGGCCCAGGGAGAATATTTTTTTTTTTTTTTTTTTTTTTGGGCTTAACAGTTTTCATGAATACCAACAGTTGTAACGTAGCAAGCGCCCACCTTTTGGCTTTTCCAGAAGCCCTCAAATCTGCTTTGAATAATGAATGTCTATGCTGAGGAAAAAGACAAGCGAGATACAAAAATGTCAGGTGATACCAACTTTGCATTTCCCCTGACAGGAGCTTGGAGATGATAAAAACTTGCCCTGACATACCCTCGCTGCCATTTCAGTGGCAGCGTGTTGCCTTTTTTTAAAAGGCATATTGAACTTGCAACACTGTTTGATAAACGACATGTCTGCATGTTACTGCTAATGGCCAAAGCGCGTGGCAGTAAAGCAAAGCTGATGGGCAGTGTCTTGATACCATTCTTCATGAAAAATAAATTGAAATGGATTGGAAAGATCTACTCTGCATGAAAAACATCTCCCTCCTCTAAAACAGAGCCAGGTTCGACCAGAGGTTGTGTGGCTCAGTTAATTTGCAGAGTGTGCCTAGATTTTTAATGTTCAATTATTAAATTCTAAGTGTGTGTAATAGGTGTCTACTGTGTTCTTTTCCTGGTGAATTGAAAAATAACAGCCCACGGACAGCAGCAGGGCTGCTTGGTGGACACATGGGCTCTCCAGGTACATTCGTTTGGCTGCATCTCACTCACAACCAAAACCAGTTAATGCTGAAAGAAACACTGCACTGCTTGTTGGAAGTGGCATTCCTATTTGTTAAATGTCTGTCTGTGCCACGCGGTGCTAATTAGAGGAAAGCCATTGCCCTGAAGCTCTTACACTTGCCTTATGCTGGAACCTGACTCCTGGCCCTAAAGCTGGCAAACTTTAAGACAGTGTTTAAGGCAGCGTGCTGGTGGATGGAACAAAAAGCACTGTGCTCTCTTGTTCCACACATTGTTTTCTGAGTGTGGGCTAGCAAAATTAAAAGCTGGAGCTGCACATTATATTTTGATAGCTCTCACAGTTGGAAATCTCTCAGCTTTTTCATTCAGAGCAATTCCTGACCCTCCGAGAGCACCCTAGAAATCCCTAAACTTGACTCAGCACCTTTCCCCTTTTGGAAGATGGCAGAGGACACCACCAGGCCATAATTACGTGTTTCCTTGTCCAATGTTTTGTGGCAATGGTCAAACCCTCAAGCCTTGCTTGCCCATCCCTGCTCAGGGACCAGCACAGAGGACAGAAAGGGCAGTGCCCATGGTCAGCAGCTGTGGTCTCCCTGCCCTCTGGCATCAGCATCCATTTCCCTGGGTTGCCTGACAACAGCTCCTGTCGGGGCTGTGTCCTCAACCAAAGGAGTTCATTTGGGGGGCAAAACGAATAAGAAAAACACTCCTACTTTAATTAAGAAAATTATCTAAATAAATTATCTAAATTATCCAAATAAATCTAATAAATACCATTTCAAGCAGATCAAACAATGTGGTCCTTTCATGTTCACTAAGTCAAACTTTCATTAACCCCAGCATGTGCCTTCCTGAAAGACAGTGCTAAATTATCTCTAATATTTTGCTCGAGGCAGTATTTTTCAGAAGTGTGATTCTACAATAACACCATTAACAGTAATGGACTGTCACATGTCCTGTTATTCAGGGCGCTAACTAGCACAGAAATAAAAGGAATGGTTTAAAGATGGATGACAGATCCCAGCTCCTCTCAAACGCTGAGCAGATGTCTGTGAGGATGAAATGCTGTTTGAGAAGCCTTGCCTTGAAGGGCCAGGGGGAAATGCCCCAGAGCACAGCTTGCTGTGAGCTGTGCTAGGTCAGAAAGTCATATCCTACAGATTCTGGCTGCCCAGCAAAAAAACAGCTTGGAAGAGAATTCCTTCTGTTGGAGAACAACCGTCCATCTAACTGTGTTTTCTTTCTGTGTATCATGTATGATGGGCTATGGTGTGATGTGAAAATACAATAGACAGTGTAGCCGGGATAAATTTTACCCAGAGGATGTGAAGGCACTTATGGGCTTAGTGTGGCAAAGCAGTTAGAAATGATCTGACTTTACACTTAAGTACTTGCAACTTTGCATTTAAGTAAACTCCTGAGTGCTTTGTTGAATCAAATCCAAATATTCAAAAAATAAAACTAAATGCAAAAAAGCAATGAACCTGAATTTGCTTGACTACACACTCTCGAGCTGTGCATGAGAGTTTTGCTGAATAGAAATTTTGCCAAATATATAAAAAATATCACTTGAAAATGTGCTTGTCAATGCAGTGAGGGATAGGAAATTAGTTGGATAGCATATATTTCACATCAAGGGACACTGTAGTAAATATCACAAAGACAAATCTCTATAGTTACTAAAATGCAGAAACAGCATTATGCTTGAAAAACATAGACAAAAAAATTATGTTAAACCCACCATACACAACTGAGAACAGAAGAAGCCAAACTTGTGATTTGATTTAGATCTAAATAAGCTACATATTTCATGAACTAAACAGGAACTATACAGACATATCATCATTAAAATCCTTGCTAGTGCACTGAACAGGCAGTTTTTCAAAATGATTGTAATTTGTTGAGGAAAAAGATCTACTCAAGAGCAAAAAAAAAAAAAAAAAACCCAATTATTTTATATTGTCTTTTTTGATACCATTTTATCAAAAAAATTTGCATGTGCAATTCAGACACAGGTGGAAGCCTTCAGTTCTTACACTTCAGCCTAAGGGTAAGCACAAATTAAGCTGCCTGAGATGAGAATGAGATATTTTATACACTATCCACCACTTCAAATGTTCTTAATGAATGTGAAAGTTATGTGAGTTTTAAATACGAATGTCTGTGCATCCTTAGGGATTAAATTGCCACTTCATCTTGAGAGTCACATCGCTCTTATGGCCAAGGTGGGCCTCCACTGATGCCCTGTCCCCTGCAAACCCCTCAATATTGTCCTTGGGAAACATATCCAACAACTTTGAGGTGTTTGTGGGTTTGCTGAGTGAGATTTACTTTTGTAATTACTTGTGCACAAAGTCATTTCTATCCAGAGAGAGCTGGTATTGAGGAGGAAGCCTTAACTGTTTTCATGGGAGAAGTGGGACAGTATTTGGGATTTCATCAATGCCACGTCTTCACTTTACCCCTGGAGACTCCTGCAATAGTCCACCCTGCTAAACCACCGAACTCTAGGAAATGAGCATCCGTGTCAACACTGTGTGTCATCTCTGTGACACTTGGTGTACTTGCACCTGTGACAAAATTACCCCCTTCTGGCAGGAAGTCTGTAATCTCCTTCCCAGAGCTCTGAACTCTCCCATCATGCTGTCAGCCAGGCTGCACCCATCAGGCTGGCTTGCAGACGCCTCCATTCCCACGGATCACAGGAAAACAAGCTCAGTAGTGATGAAAATCTTAAAGAGAACTGCCCTCCACTGCTTAAAAGGTCAGGATCCTCCTCCTTCTTTAAGCAAATGGAAGCAGAAAAACTGTCACTGGAAAAAAAAAAATCATTCTCTCAAGAAACTATAATTTAGATCAATCCTACCTGTTTGGAACTAACAGCTGCCATCAGACTTTAGTCCCCAGTCCTGTACTGTCAAGAAACAGATTAAATGCACTCTTTTTTTTTTCTGGGCACACATATATTTTCATTCTCTGCTTCATCTTTCCTCCTACTGCGATTCCCTAACATTTTTTTTTTTTCTGGCCTTTCCAAATTCTTCTACACCTGGTTAATCAAGAGTGTCATAATAATACAGAGGGAAAATGATGACATGCAGCTATTACCCTAATTACACAGAGCACCTTTATTTTGTCTCAATTGTCTTCATAAATGGTGTTTCTTACTCATGCAAATATTAGCACTGCTTGATTGCTCACACCTATCTGGTTTAGTCATAAGTACTCATTGCCTTTTCTAGGATAGAGGGGGCAAACTGCATGGGAAGATACACAGATACAGATGCAGGAAGGGGAAAGAAGTCAAGTCTTTGTGTCAAAATCTTTTCCAAGGATGATTAAGAGTGAACAACTGCAAACCTCTGTTCTTGAAATGGCAAAATCAAACATTTGTTGCAGCATGTTTAAAGCTAAATGCCTGTAGAACAAAGAGGATGAAATTTTTCTCCTTGACTGCCACAAAAGCAGACACAAAGAAACAATATATGACACTCTTCTGTGGGTAAAAAAAAAAAATAATCACAGATAAGACAAACCCAGAGCAGCATTCTGAAATTTTCAGGTACGTTGCCCATGATTTTCTAATTAAAAAGAATCCAGAATTACAGTGTCTAATTATTCACAAGGTTCCGTTTTGCCCCTGTAGCTACACCAAGGATGTCAGGTGTCGCATGTAGAATGCATTCACCCTTGGTATGATGTTCTGGCTGGGAAAAGGGGTTTTACCCCCCTGTTTCAGTCTAGGAACTATTGAGGCTGCCTCACTTGCATGAGTGGCCACTGTCTAAAAGGCTTGTAAATGCATCATCTGCCCTGCTTTCTGCAGCAAGTGCCCCTCTGTACAGGTCACAAAGTCCTAAATAAACTAGCCCTAAATCCCCACAAGGGAGTCACGTGGGAAGCCCCTACTTCTTTTTTGTAGGGGGACAAAGGAACCACAGAGCAAGAATGGATTGTTGACAATCTCTATGTCAACAAATCTCTTTGATTTGTTATTTTAGTGACAGTACAGGTGTTCTCCTTTCAGTGAGTGTCAGTTCAGGCACAGGAGTTTATTAGGGAACCTGAAATATCTCCAGAGGCTCAGCAGTGTCAGCCTGAGAGACAGGGTCAAGCTTGGCGCAGCTAAGAGAAAACTTTTAAATTACCTAAAGGTTTTGTCTTCCTGCAAACAGCAACAGGATCCAGAGAAGAGAGGAGAATGAACTCCAGTACCTGCAGCATCACACCAACAATGTGTGCTTTGCACATGAAGCTGTAAACGTGGAAAGAGAAGCTGAGGAGGAAGTGGTATCTGAAGAGAGAGGCCCACATCTGCCTTTTGCTCTTTGTTGCGAGAGAGCATGTCAGAGATCACGTTTTCTTCCCCCAAATAGGAGCAAGGAAAAGAATTAAAAATGAAAGTCTTTTTGTTCTTTCCTCCTGGGTACATAAAGCACATCTGTGTGAGCACAAATAAACAAGCTGGGAGCAAGTGTGGTTGAGGATATGCTGTAAACAATAAAGCTATTTATACCATTTCATACTTCTGTCAACATTTGATGTTTCAATATGATTGTGTATTTCACAAATTTTTAGATTCTCTCATCACCTTTGGCAGGGTCAGGAAAGGTTTTTTCCCCTTGTGTCAGCCTCCTGTACAGATAACAGGGCCAACTACCTACACCAAAATGTATACAGGATGATGAAATCCATACCATAAGACAAACTGGCTGTACCTGTAGTTAGGGCAGCGGATAGAAAGAAAGATGAAGTCTCAGTTTCCAGTGTATTTTCTCCAGGTGTAATTTTGTCCTGCTCCATCAGAGCCATTTTTAGCAGCTGGGGAATCCTTCTTGCAATTTCAACATCTATAAAAGAGTTTAAATCTAAACCCAACAGAGTGGAGAATGTAATATACTGGGTTTGATTGATCTGGATCTTTGGGTTTCTAAAACCTCGTTGGTTCAAGGAAGATTGCTACCAATATATTGTTTGTTCTACTTCAAAATCATACCTTTTGAGAGGCACCCACGTAGCTCAGAAATAGATGTGCAAATGCATTAAATTTTGGCCTCGCTACATTTTGCAGAGTAGGAGTGTAAGGGGGGAAAAAAAGACAACATGAAGTCTTCCTTCTAAATTAAAGGTTTCATATCCTAATAAATAATTTCTTTGGCTGTTAGTGAGTGTTTCCATTATCCCCTAACGTGGAGAAGCCCTCAGAGACTGGGTGTCTGCTTTATTCAGAAGGTGTTTTGATTGTTCCATCGGGTAAACAGCAGAGCCTGAGCCATGTCTCTTTTGGGTGCTCCACGGCAAACTAAAGCAGCTGTGGGATACCTGCACAGACACTCACAAAAGCACACGTGGTGTGATGTTGGCTGTTCTTCCTTGTTGAGAGGAGGGTGGCTCTCCCCTGGTCACAGTGGTGCTCAGGGCTTCCTTGATCCTGGGGCTGGGATGCCTGACGTGGGTAATGGATTCAAAGAATAGCTGGAGGCAGCTGAACCTGCTGTAAGCTGACAAGGATGGGAACACCAAGAGAGAAATCTTCAAATGAAGAGCTAATTAATGGGTGCAGCTGTGTGCTGGTTATCAGGAGGGCTCTAATTACAGGCCTAGAGGAAGACCGTGAAACTAATGAAGAAATTCACCTTTTGGAGAGAATTTCCTGCTATGACATCAACCTCCAGGTGATGGGAAATGAGGAGACTGATGGGCTGACAAGACTGCTTGCCTTTAAAAAGCAGAGGGCTGCTCACCTGCCTCTCTCCCAGCAGCCAGGTTTAAAAGGGAAGGGTTTTTACCAGGGAGGAAAGCTAGAAGAGCCATGCAAACTACACCACAGTCTGCTCAACCCACAGACAGAACTGGGACAAAAGCAATAGGAAATACCTAATTGCTGAATGAGAAACTCATATTCTCTAAAAGGGCATAACAACATGAAACTGAGCCCTTGATATCTGAACAGGTCTAACAAAACAAAACAAAACCATCCTTAACGAAACCGGAATTTGAACACTTCATGAGAGCTAAATGATTTTCACACTTTAATAAGTTACTCTTTTGGCTCAGCCATTTTGCAGTAGGCAAGAATTACACAGAGTTGTGGGGAGGTGTGGGTAAATAGTTGGTTTTTGTCTCAAGTGAACTGCATTTAAAGAAAGAGATTAGGAAATAAAAGATACACACTCTCCCCCTACCCAAACAAGGCAAGCATGCAGAACCCATAGAAATTCACAAGAGTTTTGTGGCTCATGGAAAAGGCATTAAAGGGCCAGTGAAAAACCCTCTTCCTACAGAAATCCACTGCAATTCTGCCAGAAGTTCAATCCTTATTTTGTCAAAACATCCCATGGTCTGTCCTCTGCTTTCCTCCCTCTTTGGGAAGCTCAGTGAGAAGCCCTTTTGCAAGCAGCGTCGCTCTCACCTCGCCAGACAGTGTGACTGGAGGAAGGGGCAGAGGATGTCAGCACTGCTCTACTCCTACACAAGGCTTGTAGATCTGCACACACACCTTAAAAACATGCACTGTTAGAGAATCTGTTTTGTAGGTGGAATACACCAATCCACATCATTTTTAAAGAAGACCACAGGTTATTTCTATACATTGAAAGCGCATGGAGGCATGTGATGCAGTTAGAAAGGTTTCACTAATTACTAATGGTGTTCACCATTCAAGCTAAAACTCTGACATATTATTTATATTCATTTCTATCACTAAAACCTAGTTAAAACAAAAATTAGCTGTAACTTTTATTTTACTATGACAAGACATAAAAAATCAAAAGCATATTTCTTATCATGATGTCATTCTTCCAGTGCATTCTGGAAGAAAAGAATAATTAAGTTGTATTTTTAGTCTGATTATCTGTCAGAGAGTTTGCTTGTGCAGGTCACAGTTCTGTAAGCAGTGAAATAAGCTCGTGATGATAAACTGGAAATTACAATACTCATGTACAAGGCCACACACAAGCATGTGCATCCTACATGTTGGAAACACCCTATTTGTTTTCTGCTTTGTTTACTATCAAATCTTATTTCTCTTTCATGCTAAGAGACAACTAATTAGAAGTCTACTAATCAATAGACCATTTTATTATCCAGTTCAGCTCTGAATAATCCTCGTAATTTAACGAGCTTCTGAGCAGGCCAGTAGGGAATATGCAGAGAAAACAAAGAATCTGACAAATACCAAGGGCTAGTCAGTACAAAGCAGCTTTCAAGAAAATAAAAAAGCTACCGGAGATTAGTTTTAAGTAGCGGAATCAAAACAAGCCTAATACAAATCTGGTTTTCCTTCTTTTCTTTGCAGTAAAATTCACAGCTGCTTTGCCCAGCTAAGCCCTGGAGGTCAGTCAAGCTCTGGCTGCTGGAGGTGGCACCTCTGCCTGAGCCAGGGAGAGCTCCATGGCCACAGGAAGGGATTTTTTTGTTCAAAGAAAGGAAGGGAAGGACTCTGTTATCCTCCCTCAGGGCTCTCCAGCAGGTTTAGATTTCTCCACTGAAGCTTTGTGGAGAAGACCCACAAACTCTGCTGGACCAGCAGCATCCTTGGGCAGCAAAGCCAGGTGCTCGGCAGCTGCCATGAAAGTGCCCTTCTTTATGCCACTGTAGAAGTGGATTTGTCACCTTAACTCTAACAATAAAGAACGAGGAACATCCTGTCTGTCACAATATTCATATATTCACAGATTACAGAAACAGAGAGTTATCTACCACCCCCCTATGTTTTTTTTTTTCAAACAATATCAGTGGATTTTATTTGGCATTTTAGAAGTGTATACTTATTTAATTGAAAGCAACCAGGATAATTATTCTTTGTCGATCAAAAATGTTTTCTGTGCTTTAAAGAAGACTAAAGAATAAAAAGTAGGACAATGCAGAGTAAACCCCTTAATTAAAAAGTCCTGAATGTATTTTATATGCACTTTCATTTCCTTGACAGCATAGCTGTGCTACTTCCTCATTCATTGTTAATGAACTAAGCTTCTCCTTGCTTGGTCTCACTACAACATTAAAACAATAAAGATAAATAAAATCAGCCTAATGTTAAATTTAAGCTTTTAGGTCCATAAGAAATATTTACAGCTCAAATCACAGTCAAGTTTAAATCAGAAACTTCTCAATATTTAACAAAATATTTCTGTAGCAAATGCATAAATCATCAAATAAATAAGACATGGAAGGATGGAAGTAGGCTTAGGAAAAAAAACTGAAACAGGATACAGATGCAAATGCTTGTGTATATATAACAAAAAATCAAAAGTCGGTACATTTCTAATTGATAAAATTTTCATGTTCAACTTATTTTGCCGTGGAGTCCATGACTTATGATCCAATTAATTTAATTTATGGCATTATTTCTAAATGTTTTATTAGTGCAAAGTATAAGCACAAAGTCAGCTCTGAGGAGCCCGAGTTCTAACAGGTCTATAGAAAAGGCTTAACATCCCTTCAAAGTCAAAATTCCACTAGGAAAAAAGTCTCTGAGTACAGGTTACTGGCCTAACATTTATTTATTTGTAAAATCTTCTAGATATTTTTGCCATATGCCATGCCAGGTCGTTCTTGTTTGGGTCTGCCTCTCAGTAGGATCATTTTCTCTGAGCAGAAGCAGTTGGAGCAGACCCCTCCCCAAGACTCCTCTTCCTAGGAAGGCAGAGCTGGAGAAGTCCTCTTGGCTCAACTACATCCTCAGCACAGCCAGCACAGGACCTTTTTACCAACCAACCACACCAGTTCACTTCTCGAGTTCACTCACTGCTTAATTTATTTTTATTTCTAGTCATTATTTTCATAGAATCATAGAATGGTTCGGGTTGGAAGGGACCTTAAAGATCATCTTGTTCCAACCTCTGCTGTGGGCAGGGATGCCTCTCACTAGACCAGGTTGCTCAGAGCCCCATCCAGCCTGGCCTAGAATGCTTCCAGGGATGGAGCATCCACAGCTTCTCTGGGCAGCCTGTTGCAGTGCCTCACCACCCTCACCGTAAAGAACTTTTTCTAGATGTCTGATCTAAACCTTCCTTTTTTCAGTTTGAAGTAATTCCCCTTGTCCTGTCACTACATGCCCTTGTAAAAAGTCCCTCTTATCTCGTAGTCTCCCTCCTGGAACAGGAAAGCTGCAATTAGGTCACCCTGAATCCTTCTCCTTTCTCGGCCAACCCATCCCAGCTCTCTCAGCCTTTCCTCTAAGGAGAGTTGCTCCATCCCTCTGATCAATTTAGTGTCCCTTCTCTGGGACACTCCAACAGGTCCATGTCCTTCCTGTGCTGGGGACCCCAGAGCTGGATGCAGCACAAGCCACATTCTTGTAGAAGATGGAAATGTGAGCAAGATCATATCAGACAAGCAGGATGTAAACTCTCAGCAATGCTTACACTCTGTAGTAACTATCTTAATATTGTGTGTTTCTGAAATACAATAGGATAAAGAGGCACATTTCCAGTGGATGCAGAGTGCTGGTGTGCTGCAAGTGCCACATAAAGCTAGGGTGGCTGAAATGGACTTTTTTTAATCTTGTAGGACAGGATCTTTGGCAGTCCTCCCTCCCTTGAGAGGGGAGGGACTCCCTTGAGTACATTTGCATTTTCCATGGCTACACCACCACAGCTTACTCATCCTGTTGTTATTTAGAACTCCCCATGCTTTTGCTCCTCTTTCATTTCTAACTGATGAGCAATTAAGTTGTAGCTCAATACTCTGTTATTCTGAAGGGTGTGATTTTGCACGTGATCCTGATGAATTCATCTTTCTACTCCTACCCCAGTCCATCCACAGGGTCATCCAGCTCCACACCCTCATTTTCTCCATCCTAGCAATGCCTGCTTTCTTTCTGTCATACCTAATCAAGGCACCTCTGCTTTCTGAGCTACTCCTGGACTACATTTTTACTGCTGTTCATTAGTGAGTCTCAAAAGAAGAGACAAGGCTTGCAATCAACCAGCTCATCAACTAGAAGCAAAATGCTGGTTTTCTATTCCTGGGAGGTTGCATCTGAAGTCCTGGCTTCATCTTGTAGCTACCTACAGCCTTTATCCTGAATTCTCCCAGATTCTGGTCTGGGAGAAGGTTATACCTACTGATTTATAAAGAAAATAAGAGCTACAAGACCAGTCAGGCAGAATGCTAGCAAAAAAAAAAAAAAGAGAGGAAGAAGATGCCAAAATAATCTGCAACAGCACCGTCCATACCACCAGAAGGAAGAATGACAAATGTCTCAGTCCCCACAGATAAAAGGAAATATTTGGAGTTTTACCATTATTCTAACCCACAATGGTACATCTTGTTGACATATATTATTGATCCTAATAGCAAAATGCATCCTCAGTAAAATGAACAACTCTTTGGATTTTTTTCTACAGCTGTAACAGATAATTGATTAATATTGCACAAGCCAAGAAGAAATAGCACGTATGACACCATATTCATATTTTTTCAGACAGATAAAGTTTTAAGGCCTTGTGTTCCTTCTCTGCAGACTGGTAAATTCCATCTGTTAAAAATGAGTTTCCAGTTGGCACACAGAAAATGACTGCACTGTTGTATAAGCATCTCCACTAAGCTTTGTCATTTATTTCTGTAATTAAAACCATTTTGAGAAAAACGTAGTCAGTTCAAGCAAATTACATGTTACAATAAAACAATTCTAATAACAATCCAGAAGTTATTAATGAATACTCAAATCTATATAGGAAAGTATTAACTGGAGTAGCTCCTGAACAGGATTATTGCTATTTTCAGGCTTTTAAATGTATAAATGTGTTTTCTGCACAGAATGTGGCAGTTACATTTGCATAAGAATCATAAATCCAATCCAGAACTGTAATTTTATTTTTCTCAATAACCAGTCTGTTAATTTATCAAGGGCTCTGAACGTCTGAACTGGTGGAGCAGAGGATAATGATATGTCTTTTTCATGGGGTTTAGTAGCTAGAAACAAGGAGGGAACTGAAGGATGAAATTTTTAAAACAACTTGTATTGATTGCAAAAACACTTTTTACCATTTCTTAGAGACGTCTGCCTAGTGTTTGCCAGCCTCTCCTCAGCTCTCCAATCCCAATAAATACGTCACAGAACTAATAAAATCCTCTTCCTATTCCGATTAATTGTTTTGAAAATACCAAAATTTTCTATCTCCCAGAGCCCTTCCTGACAGAACGTACTGTGGCTAAAAGCCTACTGGCAAATCACTCCACACAGATGCCTCAAGCATGGGCTACACAAAGAGCCAAAAAAGCAACTTCTGACTAAGGGCTTTTGTTTTTGGAAGTGCAAGTATTGGCAGATAAACTTCCTCTCTCTTCTTGCCTTCAGGGGAATAATTTCTGCTTATTTAAGACCATCCCTTACCAGGTATCTTTAAAAGAGTTAATTCCAGCAATTGACACCCTGACCCTACAAACATTGAGTTCCAAAGGGAGCATGCAGCTTGGTCCAGAAGTTCTGGAGATATTCAGCAATTTGATTCCAGTCAGGACATGCAGTAAGATGAGGCCAACCCACTTTGGCCAGAAAACTTCTTCCCATAATTTCATGGAGATTGATGAATGAGACAACACTGAGGATTGTGACCTCATAAATTTGTGGGAGTTGTGCCCTTTCAAGCACAAGATGATCATTCCAATATAATTTATCCTCTGACAAGGACAGGCCAGGAAGATAAAACCCAGCATCTGATAAAATAATCATGCCCTTTTTGACATCATAAGTCTTCTGTTAGGAAAGGGCTGCACAAATCCACAGTACTGTTTATTACTTGAAAACCTGCAACTTCTGTGACAAAAATAATGTACTTTTAGAAGCACTGAATACAACATTCAGAAATGAAACATTTCAAAAATGAAATAGCCAGACTCCCTGATTGCTGGACCATAGGAGGAGAGTTGTTCAAGAGGCACTGTAAACCAGTAAGCTCTTGAGGAACAAGATGAGCTATTTGCAAAGGTATGAAGCTAGTAATTGTATGTGTGGTTAAACATCCTGGTCTCCAAAGAAATTCCTATCACAAAAGCCTACAAAATAGGCTTATTTCAGTCTAAGAAGCAAAAAGATTGTAATCCTATAGAGGCACACAGGGTTACGTTCAGGCATCTTTTCCTCTTACAAGCAGTGGCTTCTCATGAACATTTTCACAGCTGAAACCCAAGAAATACCTCAACCAATTACAGTCCCTGTGCTGAAATTTGACCGGTGTAACACATTCTTTGCTACAAAGAAGAAAGCACCTTTCTCATAGGCGATTACTCGGTCCTGCTTTGCAAAGACCACACCATGTTTTTATTTCAGGGCAGACCAGTGCCGTGAACAAGCGACTGAATGGTGACTCAACAGTCTAAAATTAGCTGATCTGTCCCAGGTCTGAGACATGTCATTCCACCTATGACATCAACAAGAAATGGCACCCAATGCCTTTCCTTCTCGCCATAATTAGAAGCCTTGAGGGTTGTATTGTTTTTTATATACTAAATAAAAACCACCTCCCCCAAACAAAAGCTCTAAGCAAATCTGGTTCCTCTATGACAGGTGATTAAATCATAAGACAACTCATATAAAGCCCTAACTTTACAGTGAGACAAAGGATTATCTTTGTGATTCTTCTAAGAAAGTGAATATTTTATATTTGCTTTTACTCAAAAGCTTTTAGACTCTTCTGTTCTTGACCCCTTTCTCCCCTTCCTCCGTTTTTTTTTTTTTTTTTTTTTGAATGGGGTAAAAGAAATAAAAGCAAACAAAAGCAAGAAGGCAAGAAAGAGATTATATAGTTTTTGGGAAAAATTGGCACTGCAGACTGGAAACACTCTTAAAGCAGAAATATATGGACAAATACAAAAGAAGACGGGTTCCATATGAATTTGCTTTCACCAGGAAGCCACACATCAAACCTCTCTGAGATCCTTCCTCCTTCTCCCTGACAATCACAGAAGGGCTCACCAAATCAACAGCCTAACTAGGCTGGACATTTGGCTTAGATGAGCGAGTGGTTCAGCACCAGGTGGACAGAAACTTCCACTGGCACTGCCAGGTTGCTGGTATGGTCTAGTTCATGACACACATCATCTGCCCAGAGCAATAAAGCCTCCTCCTGCACCCACACTTGCATGCACCATATAAAAATAATCCATTCAAAAGGACAGCTACTCCTAGCATTGGCAGGAGTACCCCACTTCTACATATGCTGACTTAGAAACTTGCTTTGAAATGTTTCACTGCTGATATCAGTCATCTCAGTGTTCCCAGGAAGGGGGAAAAACAAAAAAGGCTTTTATTACTGCAAGAGAACAACAGACCCATGGGGATATAGCAGTTGCAAGGATGCTGCTAAAGTTCAATGAGAAATGGCAGCTTGAGAAATGTTGTTACTTCAGGAAAAAATAAAAAGGGGGAATAGGTTTCGAGGGGGAGAAATAGTGATGATTAAATAAGCTAAGCAAAAGAGAGGAAGAACACAGAGTGCAATCAAGTACAATTTTTCAGGATAGGAAAAAATCTAAAAGTATACAACTACTAATGAAAAATACAACAATTAATGAAAAGTACAAAGGAAGCACATATGGAAAAATTAAGAAATGGTCTGTTGTGTGGATGAGAGTGAACACAGAGAAAGGCAACAATGTCAGATATGTTATGCTACTAAAGCTTTTTATTTTCCCATGTCCCTATGCTTTTCAAACTCTTGCAAAACATTACCTCATCTCTTTGGTTTGGGTTTTCTTTTTCCCTAGTGTGCAAACTCACATTTCTCATCATTGTCTTTTCCACTGCAGACAGCAACCCTCTTCTTTAGCCAGAGCGCCATCAGAGAGGCAATGTCATGCACAGCTGACTGTGTCCTCAAGTGCATTTGTTTGTATTTGCTAAATGCATTTGGAATGTGCTCTGCTCACCCACCTCTTCACAGCAGCAGCTCAGGGAGATGAACCATTGAGAAATGTCTGTTTCACAATCAGTCCCAGACACACAAACACACACGCCATGTTTCTATAAGGGGTTCTAAGTAATCAGAGGAAAATGGACACATTTCATATTGCTTAATCAGTGGGTAATGCAAAACCACCAAATACCTCCTCTGAAAGTATTCTGTGGTCTCTGTAGCCCCTAACCTACAATTCTTTTTGAAGAAGAGAAGCTTCAGATTGTTTGGCATAAAAATTGCACAAAAATTCTGAGTAAATTGGCTTATTTACTTACATGTATTCTTTGCAACATATATGTCTTCCCAAATAATACAGTTATATTGATAAAAAAAAACATTTCACTTGTCAACTGTTGCAGTTTACTTCTTTCTAAGATCCAAAGGATGTTCTAATGGAGTCAGGCCTCTTCACTGTGTAAAAATAATCTGGACCTTCAAGCACAGATGTATTTACACCCCTGCTTTTCCGCCACAAAAGAACTATTTTGGGGGTATTCACTCTATGGCACAATATAGTGCCAAAAATTACCACAGAGGTGTGCCTGTGATTTGAGGTTTTGCCACAGAGATACTTAAACCTGAACAATAATTAGACACAAATTTCATAACCTTCCTATTAATACACATCTTCAAAGACCAGCCTTTTTGTGATTTTGACCCACTGTTTTTTTCACTGCTGAACCTCTCCCAGATGTCCTCATCACTTTAGGATCACTTCAGATTCGCTTTGTAATGTGCCTTTCATAAAACAAGGCTGAACTCTTCACTTTGACAAATTACTCCTGAAAATAACCTCACTCATCTTCTGAAGTATGATCTGCTTGCTTGATGAAATACTAAGATTTTTCCTTAATGTCTCCTGGTCAAGTTCATAATTATAACAGATATTCCATTAAATGTTCCATGCAATAATTAGATGATAATAACTTGACTATTCCCCTGAACAAGGCAGAGAATAGGACCTGTGTAAAATCTCCTCTTTCTGGTGCACCGTTGCAGGGTTGGAACCTGAACTACTCACATATAAATTCAGAAAATTGAACAAAGTTACAAAGCTACATTATACCATCAAAAGGAAATTCTGAATAAACTCTTCAGTGACAGGAGGTTCAGATGCAATCCAGAAAAAACACCTTCCTTTGTGGGGAATTGTTGAAATTACTCAGACGCAGCTTAACTTCGTGTCTGGTTTGACAGGGAAAACTGCAAGCTCAAGAACTCTGCCACCGAGATTTCAAAGAAAAATTAATTTAGGTGCACAGAAGCTTTTGTCAAGTAGAGGAGCTTTAGATTACTTAAAAAAAAAAAGATAAAAATCGCAGCCCACAATCTGTTTAACATCTTTGTCAGTGACATGGACAGTGGGATCGAGCACACCCTCAGCAGGTTTGCTGATGACACCAAGCTGTGTGCTGAAGTCAACAGGCTGGAGGGAAAGGATGCCATCCAGAGGGACTGGATAGACTTGAAAGCTGGGCCCAGGTAAAACTCATGAAGTTCAACAAGGCCAAATGCAAGGAGGTCCTGCCCATGGGTCAGGGCAATCCTAAGCACACCCAGAGGCTGGGTGGAGAATGGATTGAGAGCAGCCCTGAGGAGAACTTGGGTTGTTGGCTGATGAGCAGCTCGGTGTGACCCAGCAAAGCGCACCTGCAGCCCAGAAAGCCAACCGGATCCTGGGCTTCACCCAAGGTAGCATGGCCAGCAGGGTGAGGGAGGGGATTCTGCCCCTCTGCTGGTGATTCTCTGTCTGGTGAGACACCTCCTGTGTCCCGCTCTGGGGCCTGTAACATTCGAAGGACGTCAAACCTGTTGGACATCCAGAGGAGGGCCCCAAAGATGAGCAGAGGGCTGGAGCATCTCTCCTATGAGAAAAGGCTGAGATAATTTGGGTTATTCAGCCTGGAGAAGGCTCCAGAGACATTTTATTGTGGCCTTTCAGTACCTAAGTGGGGCCTACAAGAAAGGTGGAGAGGGACTTTTCACAAGGGCATGTAGTGAAAGGACAAGGTGGAAAAAAATTGCCTCTGCATTGAGGGTAGAGAGGAGATTAAGACAAGACAAACTAGTGCATAAAGAGTTTCTACTAATAAATCTCACCTAATATAGTTGCAGTGATACCTGACAATTATATAAATATTATTCTATCAAATTTAACTTGTAAATATTTTTTCATTTTGTTTCAGTGGTGCCTCAGAAAACACCAAGCCAGAATGCTCTATTTCTAGTTAAATTTACAGGATGGGTCAAAAACTATTGGAAGGTTATAATTTTTGAGTAAATTATACAGTGACATTTTCAGAGTGCTTAAGGAAGCAATACTCAAGCTATGTATTTTTCAAATAGTGCAGCACGCTTTTCATTTAGGAAAATGTATGCACGAGATTTTCAGAACAATCTAAATTATTCTGCACTTGTCAAGACTTCAGGAGTCACATCTATTATTGTAATACTTTTCCCACAGAGTGGTGGTTTCGTGTCTACACAGAAACAGTCCCTGAAATGTCAAAGAATACCGGAGCTGGGTGGTTTTTTGTTGACTTGTGAGGTTACAGGTTGCCAGACTCACATGGCAAGAACAACTGCAAGGCCAGATGACAATCAAACTCCACTCTTAATTACTTCTGCTGCTGAGTCTAAATATATGCCCAGCTTGTGCTGAAATTGTGTCGTGCCACGTCTCGCTGATATGTGTCAAGGGACCACGTCCTTCGTTCTCGACCAATATTCTGAGGCATCAACAAGGATAAATCCAGTGCAGGCATTGTAGCAGGTGCTGAGACCTTGCTTGATATGTGTACATATGCATGTCAACCTAGATAATATACTTGGGCATGGCAGGCAGAAAAGAACATAAATCACTGTCAAGACAGGCTGCTGTATACTCCCTGGAAGACTCCCGGTGCTGTACTTAATCCAGGTGCCATTTTTTTCCAAATGAGGTTTTGATTAAGAATTATTATGCCTCCAAGTGTTTTAACCCCAAGCCCTCATCTTTTTCACTGCCACTTCAAAACATGTGTTCTGGTTAATAAAGTAACCTCACAGAGATTACAACCACACAGGCATTCGCTAAACCCCACTTGAAATGAACACAAGAAGCCAATTGTGTTTGTCAATCTGTCTTTCTTCTATAGTCAAGATATATTTTGTCTGTAAATGTGTTTTTAATCCGTTTGCTACTTACGTATTTGCTACAAAGAAACAAGCATACTTTTTCTTTCATTAGGCTAAAGGTTGAAAATAATTTTGAAGTACAAATAACATCAGACAGCTAAAGGATAGGAGAGGTCCAGTAAGTGTAACTTAGGCTCATATTATTTTTCAAACATAGAAGAATAAATTTCTTCTAAGTGCCTGGTGCTGGATGCTTGCCTATTAAAAATGGACCATTAGAAACAAATCAGAACCGGATGACACGGTTTAAAATTTTACAGAACCATTCCTTAACATACCCCTCAAAAACAAAAAATACACTGCACAGTGTGCACAAATCCTTGAGTCACTTAAAAAAAATGTAAGTAGAGAGAGGTTTTTATGGTAGAAATCCTATATAACCTTTCAAGAAAGGAAATCATGTCTTCACTGTGCCTTATTTTTGAAGACCAAATGAAGCGTAGCTTCTTTTCCTATCACTCAAATTGGCCATTTTCTTTCATACCTTCATGTTCTATTATTTCTGTCACTGCAGCTAGAATTGCAGGATTTATTTAGGGACAATACCTCATCAATCATGAAACACAAAGCACAGCCCAGCCTCACAGCACATATGTTTTAAACAATGTTTTACACCTCATCTTACTTACAGAAGCATCAGAACTGGTAGCCTGAATTAGGGTCTTTAGTGGTAGCTATTAAACATTAAGAACCCTTTTTCCTGTACAGTCTCAAATTTGTCATTTTCTGTTTCATTTTCAGTGTTATTTTATTACATTATTTTATAATGGGAAGACAATCACAAGACATCTTGATGATATGTGATATAGTCCTCCTTCTCATCCAGATAGAGAAAATGAGTGAAGCATTTCAGGACAATTTTCCAAAACTTCTACCAACCTTTCCTCACAGACAAAAAAAAAAAAAAGTGGAAAGCACTGCTTTCTGTGGCTTTCTTAAAAAGACTTCCTGCTCAGCTAATCCTACTTTCATCCTATTTATTTCATGTGGAGGCTAAAACTGAACCTATATGGTTACAATTTGAGGCATCAAAGAGAATGCTAGCCCCAGGATATTTGAAGAGAAAAAAACCCGCCAATCAGACCTGAAAATCCCAAATGGATTTACATGTTCACAAGACATTTTAAGCATCACCAACACAGAGGCATAAAAATTACATCTATTTCCCAGCTGAGGGACAGGACACTCTAAAATGAGGTCTATGCTTTGTGGATAATTGGCGATGGAGAACATCTGCAAACCCTGCACATTTGAGGGACTAAAGATCTTGGGGCTAGTGGTTTGTGTAGATGGACTACAGGGCAGCTCTGATCACTTGCTGACCCAGCCATGGCATCAGCACATTGATGGTTTTGCCCCCAAGGGCCACCTCTTTGGTATCTCCAGAACTACTCAAAATCTCATTAGTAGTCATGAACCAAAAAAATAAAAAAAAAGTCCAGTGTGAAGCCAACTCTTCTCATCCATGTGGGGTAAAAAGAGATTATTTGGGAGGTAGAACAAAGGACAGAGACAAGATCATGCATTAGCTGGGTTTATGCCTTGGGGTAGGAGCTACTGGGAGAAATACGCTGTACTGTTATGAATCCAATGGGAGGAAAAGGTGAAGAGCAAAATATGCCCAGAAATGGAAAAGTTTAGCAGCTGGGCACAGGAGAAGGATGGTGAGGCAAGTTGAAATGTTCATGTTTCACCTTTCTGCACAATTAACATGCCTCTCTGGGCACTAATTTTGATCCACTCGGAGAATGTTTCTATTTTAACATTGATTGGCAGCAACGGTAGAAAAAAATCAAGAAACATGTTGGCTTTGACTCTACACTTGAATTTCATGAATTACTGGCAAAAGATATAAACTGAATGACTGTCAAGCTTCTATACCACAGGACAGGTGTTTCTAAAAGCATCTTTGAAGCCTGACACAGCTGGTTAGAAGAATAGACTTGTCAAAGAGAGACCAGAGACGCAAAAAATGCTTGATCCTGAAAGTAGAAGTCAAAGAAGGGAAGTTCAAAAAGATGCCTTCACAAGTATCTTCTGAAGTGGCTAAAGGAACTTTCAATGGTTAGTTTATCTCTCCACATAACTAAGGAGACTGACCAAGGTTTCTGCTTGCATTTTTTCCCATGCAGTTTTATTCTGGATGCCTACAAACACGGCCATTCAAATTTACAGCACTGTGATTCAACAGTCGGAATCTGGTCCTGTGAGATCCTAAGAGTGTCTACTTTCCAGGAAACAGGCATAGGAGGCACATAGGAAATCAGGCTTGAGTCACAATGGCTCTTTGCAACCTCTCATATGAAAGCACTTTCAGTGTCCACAGCCATTAAATCAATATATATTAATATAAATTTAACTGAGCTAGCCACATTAAAAAAAAAAAAAAGTTGATTTTCCATCTGCATTTTGTGCTGTAAATATAAGGGCATGTGCTCATCTGGAAAAAATAAATGACAACCCCAAACCTGTAAAAAAAAAAAAAAAAATTACTGCAGTTATCTTGATATTTAAACTCACTGGACTTCTCTGCCAGCTGCAAAAATTGTAAGGCATTATTTAAAGGTGAAGATATTTAAATGCCTGCGGTTGCTAAATTCATATTTTTCTCATTTCTCAATCTGATTATTATTCAAATGCACTCTCCTTGTTTGATAAAATCAAGACACCCCTTGGTGTTGTCTGAAAACCGTAGCCCAGAAAAATTAAATAATATCAAATATCATGAATGATATGAAAAGGATTGAGCATCAACAGTGTACAAACACTCAAACTGAGTACAATACAACCATAAAATATGTTGGGCAAACCTCAAAACACCAATTGGCATACAAACTACTTGATAGCTAATAAAATACTTGAATTATTTAAGGCACAGTACATGCAGAAAAACAGTTGCAATATTTTGTACTAAATTATACAACTCAGATAAATACTGGAAATGCACAGTTGTCAAATTTATACCAAGGTTGATGCTATGGGACTGGTTTGAAGTTCAGCCATTCAGTGTGAGGTATTAGGCAGAATAAATTTAGTTCTCAACTTCAAGTTACAGCTTGTAGAAGCTTTCCTGTAAGAGAATAGAATCTCTGCCATCAACAATGGGTCGTAACAACCTGATTCCCTGGAATACCCATGGCAGGAGAAAGATTACATCCAATAAAACAGAAGTCACCAAAACTCCCCAGTTCACAGCAACTGATTCATAATCTATTAAATGAGGCAAATGATTTACAAAGGTCTCTGCTCAGACAATGAAGGGAGGTCATATCTACAGACTGAAGTGGCCTGCAAAGTTTTTCTAGATTAGCAAGGATGACATATATTATTTGCCAGCTTGGGCATTATTAAAGTTTTGAAGCTTCCATTTATGTCCAAAGACAAGCCATAAACAGGGGGGAGCAGAGCTGCTCAGACTCACCATTTGTCTTTAACAAATGACCTTCTCATAACCCTTAAAGTGTCTTGAATTTGCAAACTCCATTGTACCAGAACATCTTCAGCCCCACAGGAGAGCAATAAAAATACCTGGGAAGCCTTCTATTACAGTATCTATTCTAGATGAAAGTACCAGCCATTTCTGAAGTTTTTTAATACACTAGTGTATATTGCTAATAAATTAGTGTATTAATAAAATGTTAAGGTGACACTCCTGTGGAACCCTTGGTTTATTCTTTTCTGGCACATATACATGGGGCCAGTTTTCACTGTAAGACCTTCAGGTCTTAATGGTATCTGTCACTGCTCTCTACACTCCAACCTTTGCAAATGCAAATATTGTAATTTCACTTCAAGTTTTAAAAATATTAATTTCTACCTCTCTGGTCTGCAGAGTAGAACCTGAGAGTATGAACTCTGGGTTACAAAACGAGGAAGTTATAGTTATGGCAACACTATAAAGATTGTGCCCAGTTTTTAATAGCACTTGAAATACTTCTATTATTCATGTTTTCCTTACATCACCTAAAAAGACAGGGACTTGCTGCAGAAGAGCCAGCAACAATTGTAATGCCTGGACTACTGGTATACAGAGAAGGGCTGATATTTGGTCCTTTTCTAGGGAACAGCAGGAGACATCCTCACTGCTGCCACTGCACGGATCCACACCAAGCTGAAGGATAACTCTGTGTCTAGGCTGCTGCAGAACAGCAAGGGACATGAGTTGTTTTCAGCACTCAAACAGAATTTTAATCTCCAGGCACATCCTGCCCTGCTTTTCATCTGCAGAGCTCTCCTGGTATTAGTAGAAGTATCAGCAGAAGTCAGGAACAGCTACAGGGTCTGTAGGATTCTTCCCTCCCACTCCCTATCTCCTCATCTCACATGTCTTGGTTTCCCAAAGCTTCAGACCTGAGCAGATGAGGACAGAAATGCACGGGGAAATCATTCCAGATGCTGTGGTTCAGTGTAAACATATCAATCATGACAGGCCATTTCTGATGCACCACAACAGCAGCTGTGGAGTGCAATAAATTATGCTTAATATGAAATATAGTTTCCACCTACAGAATAAGAAAAACTATAAGTTCAAACCAAGAGTCTGGAATTGCACAAAGCAAAACAACCTAACAAAATGCTGCTAAGACAGGGCAAAAGCACCCTCTAAAGCATACTGTGACCTTTCAGTGAGACGATATCCAGTCAATTACATGGCTGCCACGGAGCTCAGACTCTCTCAGTGAGGCTGGTGGCACATGACCTTAACAACAAGGAGCCATTTGATATTAAAAAAAAAAAAAAAATCTAAAACAACAAAACCAGCCAAAATCAAAACAGCTGGAGGACAGTAAAGGGGAGCATCATCCCCGTGCATAACAGTGAAGCAAAAAAAAACATATAAAGAAATATAAAGCTTACATCAACAGTGCTGACAGATAAAGGAGGAAGAATTTAGAGAAGAAAAAAAAAATCTGGAATCAGGAAAGAGACTAAAAGCCAAAGACCATGCCAGTGCCAAAGCACAACACAGCTTTGACATGGCTGTAATTTATTCAGAGGGCAGAGCAATGGAAGGGATCAGAGTTTGATCCTTTTTACTGGACTTGCTGCCTTTTCCTGGGTTTATTTCCTCTGTTGCCCCATCACCCATCATATGTTCATCCCACCTCTCCTTAGAAGTTACTGGGGAAGTCAAAGCTGTGCCAGCAGGAGCTAAGGGCTGTGCTGAGCTGGACGGGCAAAGGACGTCACAGGCAAGCCCAGAAGCTGCAAGACAACTGGATTGGGTAGGACACAAGCTGTTGTGGGGTGGCTCTGGAGGACTCAGAGGCTAAAGCCTTGGACACAAGGCTGAAAACCTTGTTATGGTGAGCTCTTACCCTTTGAGAAGCACCTGTGCCAACCACAGTGTCGTAGCCACTAAAACTGCCTTATGTGCCAGATGTTCAACGTTTCACCGGTGTTACAGTTTAGTGGTGTGCTAACAAACGAAGCTACACATCAACTCAGATGCTTACAGTTTACTTTATGTAGAGAGACCTTTAATAGCAGCTTGTTTTCAAAATCTGTAGGCAAACGTGAGCAGCCAACGATTAGAAATGTGTTTTTAGAGTCTGTGGGGATCTCCTCATCTGGGAGCTGGGAACAACAGATAATGCCAGAGGGGGACAAGCAAAACTATGGATGAATTTACTCTGTGTAGCCTGATACTGTGTAAGCAGGTGCAGTGACATGTCTTCATTATTACTTAATCTTTCTGTCTCATAGATATGGGGATTGGGACAATGATGGGGATTGGAACTGTGGTGCAGAATACTGAACTGAGATAATCTAATTTACTTTAGTGTCTGCATCGGTATTCAAACTCAGCTGCTCATGAAGCAAAACAAGAAAATACATTTTGTCCCTTTTCTAAGCCATTTTTTGGCTGTTTCAATTATTTAACTAAGCTTCCCAGTGAAAATAAATGCCAAAAGCGCTTTGCAGAAACCTTCCTCTCAGAAAAAAAACCAAACAAACAAAAAAACAAACAAACAAACAAAAAAAAAAAACCAAAAAAAACCCACCTAAAAAACAAACCACTGAGCACAAAAACCACGAAGAAAGGCAGAAAGATGAAAAAAATATTTCATTCCAAGCATGGATTGACTGCATATAAATTAATCATACTACATAGGGAAGGGAAGAGCAAATCTCCCTGAGATATAATAGTGTCATGTATCACAAAACAGATTCAGGGCACACCATGGTGGAACTGAGCATGAGTGACAGCAAAGGTGCAGTGCTGTGGCAAAGGCATTTATGATCTTAAGAAGAAATAAATCAGCATTTGTTGATAATTACCTTTGAAAAGAAAAGAAAAATAACTGCAGGACTTAATAGCACCTGCTCTCAGTCAGTCTACGGTGGACTGCTAATGCTTATGATGAGGGAGGGGATGCTCTGCTTCCTGCAGGGTACAAAGAAATTATGATACAACATGAGAAGAAATGCAAGAAGATGATCTGATAATCAGGAAGTAATAAAATAAGACAAAGATTTTTTTAAAAAAAAGCCTTCAGGTGATTTACAGAAAATAAAATCTCTGATTTTGTAATGCCAGATTTCTATTTCTTATCATTTAAATCAGAAGATGCTGCCTTATCTTTTAGGAGACGAACAGAACCTTTGTAATGGCACTGTAATGAATATCAAAGATAGGAGTGTCAAGACCAATAAACCTTGTCACTGAGACAGAACCGTAGAAAAAAGCAGGATCCCAGGGCATCTTTGGACCCTAAGACTACTTTGCCCTAAGTTAAGAGGAGCCAGGCAAGATTTTACTCACAAACCATTACTCTCTCCAACAGAAGAAAAAAAAGGCAAACAAAAAACCAACCAACCAAACAACAAAAAAAAAAAAAAAAAAAACAAAAAAAAAACAAAAAAAACCAAAAAAACCCTACAAACAAACAGAAAAAAAAACCCCAACACACAACAAACAAAACCCTCCAAATCCAAATAGAAAAAAAAATTCATAACTAGCTGCTGCTCCCCACACTTTTTTGCTGGGCATGTGGTTATAGACAACATACCACTTACACCCTCAGTTTACAAATCATCTCCAGGGCAAAGAAAGCTGTTCAAGCCCGCGAGCACAAATGCAGTGGATGCTGTGAGTGTGAGTAAAATATATCCTAAGCATCCCTTCTCCTGTTCCTCTTCACTGACTTTTAGGGGAGGTAGGCTTCCTGGACACAAAATTACTGGACTGCAACCTGAGGTTGCCTTTTTTCCACCTACAGGCTTTACATGTTTTACTTTGGAGGAAACTTCATCAATACTTAATACTCCATGACTTGACATCAAGAGAACTGCTGTTCTATATCTTATGAAGTTTTTTGGGGTAGAGGAAGGTTCCACCATTAGCTTTTTGAAGCTCAGAGGTTGAAAACTGAAGCTTTTGATTAATTTGTAAAGGCAATTCTGCATTTACAGCTCTGCAAGAGAAGGAAAAAGAGAAAAGAAAACAGTGCCTCACTGTGAGCTTGTGGTGTTCTCAAGAGTGACCAGAGTTCAGTGGGACTTCTGAGTTAAAAGAAATCCCATGAGACAATAGTCTCAGCTAAACACAAGGAGCTGCAGTAGTTCCTCTGTGTAAAGGTATAGACCTGCATCAAGGAAACAATGCATGGGTAACCAGCCAGCTTGCAGTTTGCATTTGCATTTGATCAAAACTCAGAGCTACTTTCCAGCACAGCAGGCAGTTAGCTTGCCCTAATTACTGCCAGGGAGACCCAGATGCTTTTGTCAGCTCTTCAAGCACGGAGAAAGATTACCAGCAGGCAAGCCAGCCATAGGATCAAGGATGGCTCCTAACAGGAGGCTTGTGAAAAATCCACTAATACTTGTGTTTTCTACTGAATGGAAGAAATCTAAACACTTTATTAATCTGAGATCAAGCCAGACTATTCATATACAGGATTATCCTCCATGTTGAAGAAACAAACATGCTCAATTAAAGACAGAGCTGGCGCAACAAACTCTATTTTGTGTGATTTGTCCAGATCCAAAGCAGTGCCTTGAGCAGACACAGCCATTCAGCAGATGTGCCTGCCCACCAAAGGGAAAGGACGTGACAAAAAGATACGATATCCAGCATCTCCCACACTTTGGTGTGGGTTCAATCTCTTCCTGACTGCAGTGGCAGAGGAGGCTGGGGCCCAAAGGATTGCAGCCATTTTACCTACACAGACAGTCTGAATGAAGTAAAAGCAATTACTATTTTTCACATTTTGAAATTACATGGAGAGGATCCTCCATTCTCTTGCAAATTGAATTTCACAAGCTTTCAAAGCAATTTGGCTTAAGCTTGAGAAATAGACTCAGCAGCAGCTCTTTATCCAGCAGTAGTGGGGGAGGCCAGTGCCTCTTATCACTGATTTCAGCAGCTGGTTGAAACCAGCACAAATTTTCTATCACCATACAAAATACAATTACCTTTTTTACCCTCATCATATGAGAGAAGAAAAAAACCTGTTTGTTTGAAAAACTAGGACTGCAGCTTAGTCTGAAATACTTTCTTCTGTTCAGCTGTAGGATTTTTTTACAAATGAAAAGCCTGATTAATGCAGTTCAGAGCTGTGTGCGTTGTAAATCTGTAACCATTTGCTGACTTCTTGTATATGGTAAAACTCACCTGGGACCCAAGCTTTCCCCTGCCCTGTCTCTGTTGATTGCTGAATTTGAACTGGTCACTTTGGCAGAACAAGCAGAGCAATCCTTTCTCCCTAGCAAAAGCCAAAGAGGCACTCTGATCATAAAGGAGCTGTTACAAGTTAAATATTAGTGTTATTGCCATTATGCTGTTAGGAGTATGAGCCTCTTTTGAGCAAAAGAACAGAAAATTTGGAGGGAGGGTCCTCTTGCTGCCACAAAAGCAGCCAAACTGGCATTAGATTCCTCTGTGTAGGCAACTGTGTCAAGTCCCACATGACTTCAAACAACGTTCAAGTACCGACAATATCTGAGTGAGAAAATTTGTTCAGCAAATTAAATGCAATGCCCGAGATGGTGGAATAGTATTCAGGAGAAGAGAATCTTATCCCAGCACAGATCTATTGCTCCTACTTTGTCCTGGGTAAATCAACACCGAATTTGGGCCTAAATCTTTGATCATTTGCAGATGCCATAGCACAAAATATTGGGCTCTACCTGACTAGCTGGTGGTTAAGGATGGACTGCACACCCAGGTGGTTCACTGTCTCTTTGCCTATTTTTCATTTGAAATTCTCATTCCAACAGCTCTTGCATACTTTTTTTTTTTTTTTTTCACAACAAGAAAACTAGAATTTGGTAACTCACATTCTCCTCTCAGCTACACTGATGCCTGTAACTGAAGTCAATGGAGTTAATGGAGTTGTACCACAGTGACTGAGGATTTGGCTTGGTATATGAAACAGTTATCCAACAGGTTTTTTTATTTGCCAAAACCAAGGATCTATTACCATATACTTTCTGTGCATGTCTGATGCCAGGATAATACACATTTCTGATCTAACTCTCAGAGCACATTCATTTGTAAGTAAAAAAAAAAAAAAAAAAAAAAAAAAAAAAAAAAGAAAATTAAGAATTAGCTATTTGGCTGCTTTCAATGGTACTAATAGCTTTTTGTCCTTTGAGCAACAAATCCTCTCACAGAAACAAAAATGTAGGTGCTGTGACAGTACTAAGAAACTTGTCAGCACAGCCCAGGGAATTTCCTCTCTAGTTCACTATTTGCAGTTTCCTCTTGGTCAAGAGTGGCTGCAAGTTGTTCCACGCAATACCTGCTGCAACCCTCTGTGCTTTCAATGGACCTCTGCGCTCCAGTTCCCAGAGCACAAGTGAAAACCAGCATTAAATGAGAGCTTTGCTGCCAGCCAGGGCAGAAAAGGACTGACATCATTAGTAGCATCAGCCACGTTTATCCCAGCTCTTCTTTGTCAAAGTCAGGGATGGAAACTTGGAGAGAGCCATCAAAGTTTGTACTGGAGAAAGTTATAATAAAATTTGTATTGTGCCATAATATTGACATATCTGAGGTGTGCTTTTGTTTAAGGTTATGTGTATTCATGTTTTATTTGCTAGCACCCTGTATCTTAAGTTTCATCCAAACTGATATAACGATGGGGTATTCTAAGAAGATTAATTACTCCTATCTAACTTCTCAGTGTCTTCATTGTCCAAACTTCATCTGTACAAAGAATGGCCTCGCAGCCCTTAAATACCTTCTATTCAAAATTCCACAGATCATTTCTCTCCCACAGGAAGTTAAATACAGGCTCTTGAGGCAAATATGACAGCAGATTATGTAGGAAAACAATCTGTCAATTATTCATGTATTTTTAACTGTCAGTAGTGTGGTACAGCAAGTGGAAAAAAAAAAAGAGGAGAGCTATGACAGAGTAATGAGCCATCTTCTCTAAAGATCACCAGTAAATGCTCTGCTGGCCACAAAGAACCACAATTAAGAGAATGCTGACATTGATAATTAATGAGCTATTTAAAATGTGCAAATCAGAGTACACTTTACATGCTCTATCACCTGTGGGTGAGATTTTGTAGAACGTAATTCACGGGCGCTCTACTTGGATAGAAATAAAACATTTCATTCATTTCAAATTTCCACTGTTACAGAACAGTGGCTCAGATATCAGAATCACACCTCATGGCACATCTTAATTAGAGAGATGAAAGAAAACAGAACTTCTTCTGAAGGGAATGAATGAGAACTGATTGAGATTTTATCTTTAGCTTAGACCTAGGTTAAGATGGCACCAGAACAGACATCATTATTTCTAATTTCAAGGAACTACTTGATTCAAGAAAAGACTTGAAAAGCACATGTTTAAATCCCTTCCAATCCCAGCATTTACTTAAGAGCATGATTAAAGAAAACATATATATTAAATACTATCTTGAACTGGAATCCCTCTGCATACCCCACATGCATTATCTGAAAAATCTCATGTTCCTTACTCATCAGCAATAGATTTTATAAAATTTTCCTTTTACACTGCCGAAAAAATAAAGCAATTTCAGTGATTACTGGCAATAGTCAGGAAATACACTATTACAGTTCTATCTTACTGTTAGTATTTCTAAATAAAATTGTGCTCACACTGTGACTTTCACCCCTGCCACTACATTTTTCTCTTCTTTGACCAAGGAATGCTAGCAAGGAGTTGTACTCTAAATTCCTATTTTCTCCAATGGGCATATGGATTCTCCTTCTTCCCTGTCTCAAACACCAGAAAACACTTTCTGTGATATTTATCTATTTTTCTTTCTTTATTTTCCCCCTTTGGCACCATCTACCTAGGTCATGTGAGTACAGTTTTTTACTGATGACCTTGCCTTACCAGAAAGAACACTTGCCATTTGGTTTGGTTTGCTAGTCACCTGAACAGCATGAGCACATGAGCAAAATTGGCAAGCAATTCTGTGGAAAACATGTGCTTAAACCCCGAGTATGAGCCGAAATATGAACAGCTATATAATCAGATCACCAACAATTAAAAAAAAAAAATAAAAGAAGGCACACTGTATTACAAAACCATTCTTGTTGAGTTATCCATCTCATTTTACTACCAAACCAGGACTCTAGAGGGAAAACAACAATACACCTTCTCTAATGTTCAACACTAAGCTAAAATCAAACCTAGTTGTTTCTTCAACAATGCTGAAACTTCCACCTACAAAGATTAACAATGTTGCTCAGTGTTCATCATTATTATTTTAATATTGCACTAGAAAGAAAATGGAATTGCCATATGGTGGAATTATCATGTCAGACATCTGTTACCTCCCTCTTATGGAAAAAAAAAAGCACTTCAATCTATTCACAGGCTAAGCAAGCTGATAGCTATTATTAATATATAAAGATATTTATTCTACAAAGATGTTAAGTGTAGGATTAAATTTATTGTAGGATTTTCTTTACAGGCTTACCTGTATAACACTAAAAACATAGATAATGTTCTATATTTCTGTGTGGAACTCAGCACTACAAAAACTATTGCAAAATTTTAAATACTAAAGTCAGTTAAGATTGCAGAGGAGGCACTGCCTCAACAGATTTGCAAAGCTTTTCAAACAGTTGACAGAAAACATTGGGCTGATCTCAGCCATTTACAGATTTATGTCCAATTAGATTAATATAATACACACAAAACACTTTTCAAACACTTGTCTTATTTGGATTTTAATTTTAAAACTTCCTTTTTTTTTTTTTTTAATTAGCCTGTACTTAATAATAAGGAATAATAATTTTTAAAAATCACACAGAAATAGGTTTGAACAGGAGTTTTTCTTTTTTATTCTCAGCATGTTGGTGATAAAAATTGAAAAACTATTTTTGGTCATCAAAACTTATTCTTCCATCAATCACTGGGGAAGGCAATAACCACATCCTGACCGCTTCTCTCCTGCATGTGTTTTTAACCATGACCATCATTTCATGAGGAAAATACTACAACTGCCTTTATGCCTCATTTAACTATAATATTTGGCCATTTTAATCACTTTAGAAAATATTATTTCTAAGATTATTCCCGTGTATAGTGACACAAGTGACCACCACCCACTCCAGGGACAAAAAATGTTAATATCATTATCAGGGAAATATTTTAAGCATTCATGCTATCCTAGTTGCAATTGGACATCACCTCACCATAAAAATGTAGCAAAAAAATATGTTTATACACTCAAATACATATGCAAATACTTAATTTTTAGAAGGCAACACATATCTAGCTACCACTGCCATCCTACACTGTGGGATATGAAGGTATTGACAATTCTCTGGTATGGATTAGATCAGTTAATTACCAAGTCCATCACACCTACAGAAAATGCATTCAGACTGTCATGTTCAATACCTCTAGGAGCCTGGAATTAAGCAACTAAGTCTTCATATTAATGTAAGGAATTATCAGCTTTTCTGAGTGCATTAAGTCTAGATGGATGTCCCTAAAGCATTCAGTAAAATTCCCAGACACTTAATTTTAGTGAATTTGTGGCCTCGTGAAACATGGAGACAGGATCTACACTCATTTTTCCAAAATATTACCTGAAAAAGACATAAAAAAGGGGGAATATTTATCTTTGGAATTTATTAATGCTAGCACATTTGTGAAAATCACAGGAGAATCTGGATAGGAAGAGAAAAGCATATGATCTGTTAGGGGAATCAGCTATGGCTACATGGACATCAGAACCTCACTCGTGCTCTTCCCAGCATCTTCACAGCATCACTCAGCACAGATAATGATGTCCTGCTTTAAAAACCTGAAAATAATATGCTGTTGTCATATGACATATGTCTAAGGCCATTTTTTTCTGTCTTCATCCTTTTTTCTAATTCATGGACGTGTCAGAATCTTCTCTGTATTTATAGTGTTATGCTGGGAGCTGAGAAAAACCTGCAAGCTGACGGCCATTTCAAAAGCCCTGTCGACCTCTTCAGTCTTTCTTCTTGACAGGATCCACCCACAAAGCCCTAAACCATTTAGTTTGTGGCTGGATTTAAAGACCTAGCAAGATAACACAGGACATTGCACCTTCAAGAGTTTTGTTCCCCTTGTGAGCCTCTTTCCTCCAGGATCTGAGGGAATGTCAGCACCATGGAATCTCTTCACTCAGGCTTCTTGCCCTATGGTTTCTGCTCTTTCCAGAACTACTTCTACCTGCTGCCTGTTCTCCCAAAACCTGATTGCATCACTGTGCTTTTAGATACAGACACACTCTGAAGTGATGATGCATCTGAGCACATCAAAGCCAGGAATGGATTTGATCCTCAGCCCATCATCATCTCACAGCGGAGAAGTGCTTGGTTGTTTATTAATGGAGAGGAATATATCATCAGATCTTCTGCAGTGAACTTTAAGAAAATGGTTCCTATTTCTCACCCCATGCTCCTATGCACTTCTAGGAGAGAGTGGTATAGTTGGATCCAAGGAAAAATTTCAGTTCTTCACTTCCTTAACGGAGATGCCACTGCCCATCATTTATGTTCCCTCTTTGGAGAAACTGGCAAGTCTCATAGCTTTCTTCCTTGAATCCCTTTGGAGACTTTACTGCTCCCCTTCAGAGTAAAAAAAAATTCCAATCTAATAACTTCATCTGTCTTTTAAAAATGTGTATGTCTGTGTGTGTATAAATATATGTGTGTGCTTGTGAAACCATAGTGCAAAAAAGAGACATTTCAACAGAGGTTCATTAAGTGATAGGAAAAATATGCAAAGAAATAAACGCTGCATGCAAAGTTATTCATAACAGAATTGCAGATGTTCTAGGCAAAGAGCATCAAGACATAACACTTAGGAAGTATCTAACTCTGAAGTAATGCCAGCATATAAACAAAACATAAGTTTCAGCTGTTCGAATCAACTGTAGATTACTGAATGAAAACAAATATTTAAAGACAAGTTTAGCTAACAGATTAAATTAAATAAATCAACAAATCACAAAGTACTTATTGAGTTATTCAAGACAGACATAGGATGTTGATACTACCCACAGGGGGAAGAAAGGGTTTTGAAGAAACCTTCTATATTAATTTATTAACTGAAAGTCCCAAGAAATGTTTGATTAAAGAAAATGATCTGCAGCCTGTGAAGCAGGCATGCCTGTGAATGTAGATTTGGTCTTAGCAACTGTAAGTGAGCAGAAAGGTTTCTCACATTGCTGTCACCGCTGTGTTTAGAGGAAATGTTCAGTATTGAATACTGCTGCATCACCTACATTTTGAAGAGCTATGATATATGCTTGATCTTCAACAAAACATCACACTGTTGTAATCAGGTCCTTGCCAGCCACACACAAAAGCAGGCTGCACACTGCAATTTGCAGCAATTAGCCTGATTAATTAGATACGGAAAGAAAATTCATCTCCCAGCGCTCCACGTGCTGGGGAAACCCTTGGAATCCATTGGCTGGCTGCAGCAGCAGGACTGGCACTGCTGCAGTACACTGGCGGGGGCTGCAAGCGTGGCAGCACTTTGAAGCTTTATCAAGGCAGGGTGCCTGCTCTGGGCTCTCACCACTGAGAGAAGAAGGTCACATCCTGAGTCAATTTGCTTTTCTTTCCCTCAGCTCTCAGGAATCACACACAAAAGAAGTAGAATGTATTATTTCATGCTTTCTGAAAGGAAATTGTGTGAGCCAAGCTTGTAAAACACACAGTACTTCAATCATAAAAATGCACCAAAGGAAGTGGTTAACGAGATCTTCAGGCTTAGCACGGCTCCAGAAAGTGATAAGGGGACTGAACGACTCTCGCTTTCTTTTCACAGGAGAACAGAAGCTCTGAGACACAATACAAGGATTTCTATCCTTCAAGGCTGCTGAGAATCAGTGACTGTAACACACTCAGCCTTTTTCAGCCACCCCAAATGAAGAAAAATGCATTACAGTCATGTGATGGTACAGTTAAGGGTCACCAGCTCAGCACCAACCTTTTGTTCCATCTGGGTGAAACAATCCCATTTCTGTGTAATCCTGATGTTTATTTAGTGTGCTGGAAGGCACTGAGAAGGAACAGTGGAAGGCACAGAGTGTGAGAGAGAGCCAAGCATTTCTTCATGTGAGGACCCTTCCTACAAAGAGCTGTAACTGCAAGAGAAATATTTCACTAGCAATAAATCACTGCCTAAATTTGTTGTTTGCTCAGCAACAGTTTGATGCTGTCCCATGTTATGCAAAGGGATGGTTTAGAAATATTTCTGTCCTAACATGACATGAGCAGCTTAATAGGAATAAAGAAAGGCAGCATGCTATGAAAAAAATATTGGTACCAAAATGATTGCTCTACTAAATTTCACCACATTTAAAAATGGTAATTTGTCAGAATTTGAGACTGGATAAAACCAATCTGGGTTTAAAAAAAACATAATAAAGCAAATTGTTATAAATTAACTTGGTCATTTAAACATGAAAGAACAACAAAATTAAAGCAGCAAGTGGCCTGAGATCCTTTTCTCTCAATCTGAACTTAAAAAGAAATTTTATTTGCAACTAATTAACTAGCAATTTATGCAAGCATCTTGCCATTCTTTGGTTTATCAACACTGCTGTAATTTCATTTACAAGCAGATTTTTTTTCTCCTGTGTGTACACACCATAGGGGGTAGTTTCAAAGCAGTGCTCAGGGTTTTAGATAGATCCCACTGACTGAACAGAAATTCCATGGTTTGGCTTCCTATTGGAGGGGCTGGAAACCCATCCCATCTGGATGGTGCCTCGTGAAGTTAATCCACAACAGAGCCAAAGACAAACCAGAAGTCTGACCACGTTCAGATGTTTCTGTGCCTGTAGTTTTCCATGGAACTGGTTAGGATTTGCCTTTGGTGCTCCACTGTGCTTCAAAGAGCCTCTCTGAACCACTCCTCTCCAACAAATGCCAACAACAACAACTAACAGCAAATCTTATCCTCTGAGCTTGGCACAATTAAGGATATTAAAGTGTCATAGGATAAGATTTTCAAAAGCACTGATGGAATATAGAAACATTAATGACCCTGAGGAACTTGTGAGAAACTCATCCTAAGCACACACATGGACTCTGTTCTTTGTCATCTTTGCTTTTTAAACACAAAGCAGGGGAAGACCTGGCTCTTCAATACGCAACAGGAGACCAGGATGGGTGTCAGAAGTGACACAATTTAGCTTCTCTGGGAGCTTAATGTCCTTGAAATCTTTATGCTGAGCCAGATTTGCCTGAATTGGCCAAGGAATGCAGTATTTATTGAGAGGGACAGACAGACAACCATGAGATCATATAAGTCATACTTGAAAAGAGCAAAACAACGAGTCAGTTCAAGAGGCAATTGTACTGAATTTTCTAAAGCCACCCTATTTACACAACTTCAGAACTCCAGCTGAAAAGCCAATATTCAATATGCAAATATTTTGCAGTAGAATGGGAAAATCTAATGTGATCAGGTAGCAAATATTAAAACAAAGATAGAGAAGTTTAATGTTCAGTGTCTTCTTTTTAGCTTTTTACACACATTGAGTGTCAGTGATGTTGACAATTATGTTTTAAAACAGTTAATCAAATGATCAAAAATCACTAGAAGAATCTTAAAATTCTTAATATGATATTTTAAACAAAACAAAAAAAAAAAAAAAAAAAGAAAAGTGCAAGAGTTTCATGCACCTAGTTAAATTTCTGTCTACTTGCAATTGATACTTTCACAGTTACCCTTTTGCACAGAGATCCTACTGCAAATGAGATTTGGCCTGAACACTCAAATTTCCCAGGATCTGTCAGCTAAGGTACATGTATGGGTGCTGAATACTGGGATACTGGAAGCTGTGGGATTCACTTTACACTAGTGAGCATCTGTTGAGTCAAATCCTTGTGATTTATCAGAGCCCTGGGGAAGAGCTTTGCCTACTGGGGCTGATGAGCTTTGGACAAGCTGTTGTGACCATCCAGAGAAAGAAGTGGAAGCAGATCCGTGAAAAGAACACGCTTGTGCATAGAAACAGGACTTTGCAAACCATACAGTACATGATTTGAAACCAAAATGGGTGGAAAAAACTCATCCTCCTACTAATGTTATCTTCATTCATTTAATGATCAGTGTATCTCCATAAAACATGCTGTAGAGCATGTCCTGTGTAGAGGCCATGTGTTCAACTACCATTCTTAAAATTGAACTCTTTCCATGGATAACTCCCCTGTTTTCTCCAGTGCTTGATTTTATTTGGCAGGTGAAGTCTCTGAGCCAAGCCTGTCATTGTCCTTGCTACAATGAATGCTATTCAAATCTGCTGCTTCAATATATGGAAAGAAACATACCCTTCACCTGATGTATGCCCTCCAAGGCAACTGACCAAATTTCAGTTCATTGATTTAGTTCTGCCTGACCAAAAATCAGTACCTATTGTTCCCAAACATGTAATCATCTCACACTATATAGCAATTCCTGGCTAAGTGGCTTAGTGTTATTGATAAGAACCCATCCTGATGAGAACAAGGAGGACTGCCAGAATATGTTATGGGAAATTTTAAAAAGCTATTTTGCACACAATTTTCAGAAACGGCTTCCAGCGCATGAGAGTAGAGGCTGGTCTGTGGATAGGCTGTCATAATCAAATCCTTAGAAAGGGATGAGAAATGAGCACATTATTCTTGATTTACTATCACTTCATTTGTGATTTCCAGTTAATACAGATTCACAAAGCCATGCCAAAGAGATACTAAAGGCCTGATTGGGCTTTCCTAATTCAAGCAAAACCCATTCTCTAAGTCCTTTTGAAGCCTTTCAGGCTTTTGCCAACTCGTGCAATTTTTATTGCAAGCCTTGCAGTACTCAGTGTTTAGCTTAACATTTCAGCTCCTGGAGTTCTACGACATGAGAATCTTTATTTTCAGTTTTAAAAGATGTTTATCACCTTCATGACTGAATAGGAAAACTTGTAAATTAGACTTTTTTAAAGTGCTAAAAATAAATGGCAAAAAAAGAAGGAAGAACTTTACTGCAACATTTTGCTGAATAACTTCATAAAAATTGATATTCTTAGACGAAATTCATGACTTCTGAGTCCGAGTGCACACTTAAGGCTCCCTAAAAGTCAGCAACACATATTTTCATTTAACGCAAGTCCTGTTCTTGCAAAGATTAAGCTGGGGGATTTCTTTCTGTGCTCATAAAGGTATGCAAGATGTTGAGCCTCCTCCCATGAAGTGCTGGGGGAGCAAAGGAGCTCTCCTTCAATCCTCATCTCCCCTGCCAATGGCTCCAGCTTACCCCAGGTGTCAATGGCAAAGTGTGAAGCAGAGGAAACATCTCACTGACCACGCAGCCGGTGCCAATTCTGCACCAATTGCTTGACCAGGCAGCCCAGTTGCCTGATGCACAATCTGCTGCAGCTCTGTGGTGATCCTACAGCTGTCTGAGAAGCCTGGATAAAAAACCACAGGGCAGTAAAGTGTCTCTCCCACAATCGCTGCAAATCTGCACACTTGTCAACACTGAAACAACACAATGCTTGCTTCATTTCTCTCTCCCTCCCACCTCCTGATTTCCTCTTTTTCCCCTCCTCCTTACCTGATACCTTTTGTTTATTCTATGAGATACTAGAGGCAGGGACTCTCACTTCCTCTGTGTCTGCTCAGTGCCTTGCATGGAGGCTGACAGCTTGAATGCCATTATAATCAAAGGGGGAGGATTTAAGGAACTAAGGAAAATCAGGCATTCACCTACTACTGACATTCAATAAGCTTTGAGTACCTTTCTCCCCTTAAAAAAATTTACATTTCCTAGTGCAGTAATTAAGATGTCTGTCATCACCAAAACATCCATTGTTAAAATATTTCCAAGCTGGGAAAACCTTCATTTAGAGTCTTCAGCAAAAAGCATTCCTTTCTCAGAAGCACTAAGACCTCCTTCATCTAAAATCATGCACAACAGTATTCAACATACTTTCTGGAAGTCCCATGCAGATCTTGCATCAAATATTGCTTTTGTTAATATCTGTGAGGGATCAGAGACTCCATCAATTAAACATTGCAGGCTTTTTAAAAGAACCTTTCCTATAAATAGAGATTTAAATGATCTTCTTTAAGTATTGCAATCTTTAATTAAATTCAATACCTCTGCAAATGGAGCAAACAATCTCTGACTGATTAGATCATTTGCTTCTATTCTATTTCAGCCATGCACTGGTTTGCAGTAATGTAAGTTTTTTTCATTAGCAATTGCTGTTCAGCTGCATATTTTCCTGAGTAACCTAATTAATGCTGGAGAGGTAACTTTTCTTCTTGGGCATTACCGTATGTCAGCGTAGTTGACACCATTGCAGAGGTTATATATAAGTAAAAATCAGAAAACAAAAATGTAAAGGACAAAAATGAAAGAGAATGAAGAAATCAAGGGTAGATTTTTTTTTTTTTTCATGAGATGGTGAGTGCCTTCATCTCCAGTGACATCAAGGTGGAAAGTGGTTACTCAGCACCCTGCAGGACAGACCCATGGGAGCCCTATGGGTCACAAGGTCAGAAATTATTACATGCAGGTAGAATAAGAAGCAGGTATGAATGAAGAGAAGAAATTACGTCTCTAAGGTGATTCAGTAGCTTCCTAGGTCTTTGTTGCATGTGTAGTATAGCGTCCTGCAGACAAATTTCAGCTCTGACTTTGGGATGTTATCAATCTCCCAAAATCAAATCACGGGCCTGATGGCAAACTGTGCTCCAGTGCAGTCCCTGACTAATTTAGTGTATGAAATGACAGGTCATTCTACCAGGCAGGACATTCAGGCATAGATAAAGTCAAGAAGGGCTCATTTATACACTCAGGATGCCCCAAGTGCTGCAGTGACGTTACCATGGAATGCTTTCCTCACAAATGTTGCTTTCAGGCTCCTAAATCCGGAGTTTCCCATCAGATGCACTAAGTCCTTGCTCCGGCCAGGCTAACAGGTGGGAGAGGCTGATCAAAACCTTCACCCTCAGGACTTGGTTTGCAGCCATGCTCTGCACCTCTGGGCACTCCTGGAGCCTGCTGGAAGCTCCTCATGGTGGGGTATCAAAGAGCTCGTGGTATTTTGGCGTGGCCACTTCAGCCAAAAAGGGATGAGGAAATGGCACAACTGCCTTGAGGCCACTCAGCCCCCGTGGCAGTGAGCTTCTCTAAAAAAACTGAGTAGATGTTCTGATAGAGTCAGTGAGGGCCATATCTTATTTCAGGCACCACAGCCTGGGAACAGAAAAGCTTTAGAAAATCATTTCGCCCTAATTGTTTTGTTTTCCTCTCTTCAGAAAAATTTACACCTCACTACAGTTGTGAGCTTAAGAAAATTTTCTTCCAAAAATATCCCACTGGAAAACTTAAAAAATAAAAGTCTTAGTGGCTAAACATGCAAATAGTGTGCAAATTATGCTGGGGAATACTCCCAGAAACTGAGGCCAACTGGCAAAGCAATTATACCAGTAAATTCCTGCTGCCTACAGATCATGCAAGGTGACAAATGAGAATGGTCCCTGTGACATTTTCCCCCCAGAATTGTGCCTGGGAGTAACATGAAAGAGTGGCAGAGGCCAACAGTATGCTGGGAACTGGAACAGCTTAACTTTGTTTAATTTTAATTTAGTAACATTAATTTAGCTCAAATTATTTCACATCATGAGGATGTTCTACATTTTAGAGACGTGTCTTCCCTTCAGTAAATTTGGTGAAGTCTCAGATTTTGTTGCTGCAAATACTGAGGTCAGACTAGTTGGATAATAGAGTGCAAGGCACTATTTAAAACAGAATTAAGAACAAAGAAAACGTATTGCTATTTATTAAAACTCTGTAACTCACTACAGTAATTATTTGAAACCTCCTGCAACTTGCAAGTCAAAATGTTTTTTTTTTTTTTTAGGCTCATTTTTAACTTAAATGTACTGTTTCAAGTTTGTTAAATAACAATTTTTAAGTTTACTTTACCATAGTTTTTGATCCATAGCACAAAGCATACAAAGATACTACAGACAGAAAAGCTGAAGTGTCAAATTTGGTGCCCCAATTCACTCTGTGACTTGAGGTTTTACACAGAAAACAGGCAACTTGACCTCAGCCTCTGTCTAACCTGCATGTGCTTCATTCTTGAGCAAATGAACCTTATTCAGCACACCCCGTCTCTCCCTCATGATGCTTTCTGTGTTCCTTGTCCTACTTCTGGATTTCAGGAATGTAGCTGTCTGTCATGGCTTGGTGGCATAGTGGGCATGCAAGCATGTGAACCAAAAGGACATAATAAAAGCTTTTAGCAATGTACCTTTTTTTTTCTTGGTTTGGTTGAGGGGTTTTTGTTTATTTGTTTTGTCTGGGGTTTTTTGTTTGGTTTTTTTTTTTTTTTTTGTTTGGTTTTTTTAAAGAAAGAATAAATATAAAAGAAGTATTAGGTTTTTAGAGCACAATGTCTGACTGCTGTTACTCAAGGATATACACACGATGAAGGTTAATTCACTCACCTTATTTTCTCCCCTCCTTTCCCAATATTTAAATTCCCCCACATATTATACAGAGATCCTGACAAAACCTGAAAGCAACTAAATATATCACCAAATTCATGAGATGCAAATAACCTCAACATCAACAAACAGTAAACAACAGCCCATGACTTGGAGCCTGAGTCTCCCATGGTGCAGAGTGCTCTTAATTCCCTCTGCTGCCATTGCCTCTTTTGAGGAATACTGCCAGAGAAGATGATCAGTCATGGGACTAGAGAAAGTGCTAATTTCCCTCTTTGCCAGCCTCTTGCAACTTTTTGTCTTCACACCTCCTTCCTGTTCTCTCTTAAAACCGAGTTTCTTTTCTCTACCTCGTGGATAAAGTCACTACCTCATTTCATTATCTCTAATTCCAGACATCCTGCATTCCTACACTGAAAGTAATCGATGTAAGCCATCAAAGGAAGAAAGGGTACTTAAAAATATGCACCACTATGGAGATGGATGACAGAGCAATGTAACTCAGCACCAGAACAATCTGAACTGGTAGGTTTGCCTAATTTAGAAGAAAAGCAAAGCCCTTACTTCCCCTCAAAATGCTGGTGAACGTCACATCCGTGAGACGTGTATGGTACAGAACTTTCAACAGTCACTCATGCATTTCTTTAACGGGACCAATTTCATCTGCAGAGGGAATGTGACAAAGGAAGCTCAGAGGTGGGAAGATATTTGCAAAAGGCAAGGGAGCCGACTAACCTGACCAATGGGTTCTTTGGTCGGAGCCTTTCCTCTCCTGGCGGTGCTGGTGGCCAATGTGGTGGTTGTTTCCATGACTGACGTGGACATCTCCGACTGCATCGCGGTGGCTGTGGACTCGGTTGTCATAGAGGAAGGCACTTCACCAACAAGTCTCACATTTCCTTCTATCATGATGTTGGCATCATTTTCTGCTGCCATGTTCAGAACTTTCAAGCCATTGTAGTAAAGACCAGAGAGCTGGCCTTGGAAAGGGTGGCCACGTTCCTTGCCTCCAATTTTTATGGTTGCTTGGCTATTGAAGATTGTGAGCTGACGCCCTGTGAAGATAATATTATATACATGCAAAAATGTTGACTGTGAACGCTGTACTCTACACGAGTGATAACAGATTGTCATGGGGTGAAAAATGAGAGCAATAAACTATAAGAAAAGGATTTGACTCATAATTCATTGCTTTTTAATGAGGTGTCCATGAAATGTATAAATTTTGAGAGCGTTTGCATTTTTCTTAATTTACGACATTTTGAGATTTATATGTTTTTTGCTAAAAGGCCAATCAAATATATTTGCAAATGTGTTTGGCACTACAAGATATACCCCTCTCCCTTTTACCTGAAAGCAGTGTTAACCTTTTGGTGTGTCTCAAGAATGCCAGGTTTTCTAATTCCTTAAGATAACTTTTTCTTCAAGTCTGCCAACATTTAAAAGTTGTTTTTTGTTTCCACACAATGCAACATAGAGCCTATAGCTTTATGTACAAATGAGTTTATGTATGTATACACATACACAAATATGTATATACACACAAAGTTTAGATATATGCCATCAAGTCACTAGGTCAAGTGAGTTTTAAAGAATTTATGCAGTAATTTGTTGCATCTCTAGGTAAGTGAATATTTACATTTTTAATTAAATATTTCCTTTTTGAAGTTAAATGTTTTATTTCCCTTCAACATACACACTGAAAAGAAACACATGGTTCACACTAAGTATCTCAGAGGCAGATTCAAAAATAGATGTCTGATTGGCTTTCAGCAAGGTTATCAATTAAAATAAAAGATTTTAGATGTAAAAGCGGCTTCAGAAATGATACACATACCAATGGAGAAATCATGGCACATTTCCATTAAACAGAGAAATCCTCAGCAACAGTACCACTCTTAGTAAATAGAATAGTCACTTTAGTGACTATTTGGTTTCTGCTCACAAAAAGCATGCACACAACTTTAAGTTCTGTTTTAATTAGTATTTGTTCCAAAATCCCCTTAGAAGGTTGCAAACGTTAAAGGGACTTCATTTTGATTGGCAATTCATATTGCCCACTATTTAAGACACCTACAGTTTAAACAAATTTTTTTCAGGACCATAATGAAGATATCATAACTACAGATATTTTTAGTTAATAATTTAGATGCTGGAACATGTAATATAATCTATGAATGATTTATAATTTTTGGTTAATGTTTGCTATGAGTACCTTCATAGATTGAGTTAGTGGATTATATTTAACAGTCCCTTTAACCTTAAGTTAACAGGGTAAGATTATTAAACAGCTGGTACTTCTAGAAATGTATAGAAATTATTATACAAGGTATGCAAATATTACTCTATATTTTACTTTTTAAAATTTGTTTTAATTTAGTTTTACTGAAATTTATTTTTTATGTTTATTAGTGTTACAATGAAGCACTACTTGGTTATGTTCAAATTATTTTTTTATTTGAAGTTTTAATCAATGTTTTTTACCTTTGTCGAGTAGCCATTCATCAACTACTCGACCAAGTCGATATGGAATTCGCTGTCTAGCAATCGCCAGGCGCTCGTTATCATTGTTTCCTTTAAAGTTTAAAGAGACATTTCATTGGTTAAAATCTGTAAGGTCAAAGGTTAAAAGTTAATACTTAAAGCTTGAGCTATACAGTTGCCACATGATTTTTTGAAATTTGGAATTTTAAAAAGTGCTACCTAGAACATTTCATGGTTCAGACTTTTCATTCATTCATTTATTTTATTTTAGCAAACAAAATTATTCCTATGTTAATTGAAAATTAGAAATCTGCATTTGAGCTAGGTTATTAAACTTATGTTATAGACAGACCCAAAAAACAAATTTAAACATCATCGAATGGCTTTACAAAAAAATGATAGTTGACCTCAGGGTTTTGTCTTTTTTGATGTTTCTTATTAACTAGTTAAACATGTTCAGGTGAAACAGGTTTAAGTTTTCAAAAGACATCCAACCTCTCACTCCAGGTTAGTCATTTAAAGAAGAAGAAGAACACAACTCTTAATCACCATCTAAGGCACACTTACTTCTTCTGTCTAATAATAGTCCTGCTGTAACTTATTCCTAAGCAGAAAAAATACACATTTCTTCGCTTCATTTAAATAAAATTCAGAGATTCAAATACATGGTACAGAACAGACCAGGGCATTCACAGTTTGTACATTTTCTTAAGACTCCTTGACAATGTCTTGCAGGAACACCAAGGCTTTGACAAAAGTGACTTGCTGAAAGGTAGCCTGGTTCTGAAACGTGCAAGTGCTTTAAATTTAGCAAGAGGCCATCTGTGGTGGGGTTTCATAAGTTAAGAACTAACCAGAACACAGCAATGCAAAGGACAAACTTGTCATATTTGCCAACTGTATCTATTCTCAGTCAGTGCAGAGATCTCTGACTTCTTTAAGTAAAACAGTGAGATAAAATAAGGCTGGTACAGTCAGAAAGATAGCACCTGAGGAATAATTAGTGAAACACTTTAAATATTTATTTGTAATTATAGTTTGTGTTTGAGTGATATAGCTTTGATCCCTCAAAACACCACTTAGAAAACTATGCAGGAGAATGGCAAACCTAAATATTTCCTCCAAGATATAGGCTTTTGGTGGCAGCAGAGTTTTAGACCAGCATCTTTTTCTTTGTATTGGCTCATATTAATAAAGAATCTGAGAGATAAGAAGAGCAAGATGGGTAAAAAGCACTCATTCATAAATCATGTCCAAATACAAAGTCAATCTTATTGGCTCAAACGTGCATATTTTCTTTGACTTCAAAACCCATGAAACCAACCAAGAAACCAAGTCCTGTGTCTGCAGTGGAAATGTAAGCACACACTGCAGTAAGCCCACATAGGTCTCAGAAAGATGTGTTCTCGAGTTAGAAGTACCCTACTGCTAACTTTCAAACAGAAATATTATCCAAATTCAGGAGATCAGTGTTCCAGTTTGTCCCAAAATAACACGCCATAACAGGCTAGCAGGGAAGAGTCAGTACAATAGCCCCCCTGCCTAGAACTGCAAATGAAACCATGGTGGTATTATGCAGATTTTTATTCTGCAGTGCTGAGAGCTGCTATTTTCCATGTTTCATGCATCCCTCACTTGGTTTAGCATGGCCATCATTCACCATGCCAGAAGCTGATCTATTTGTTTTTGAGGAGATGGTCCTTCCCTGTTCCTTCCCTTTCCAGTATCTAATCATAAAATGGTTTGGGTTGGCATCATTGCAAGGGGCATTTGAAAATCATCTCTTCCCACCCCGCTGCTATGAGAAGACACCTTTCACTAGATCAGGTTGCTCAAAGCCCATTTGACCTGACCTTGAGCCCTTCCAATGGTGGGGCATCCACAACTTTGGACAACCACAGAAGGTGGCTCCACAATTTCCCTGAGTAAATATACTATGTGAACATCTAAGCGCATCTCATATTAAAAAGTACATGGACACATATGCACATGTATAAAATATACACATTTTGTTTGCATGTACATTTCTCTCTGTTCTCAGTGTTTAGATATATTTTCCATAAAACAAAACTGAAACTGAACAAAGGTTTTACGGAAACTTTCCCTTTTGTACCTCTCCAAGAAAGTGAAAATTTAGAATTAAACACATCACAACACAACCACTCCAATGATGTGAGAGTACAGAAAGTTTAATTTCTTTTTCCTGTTATGATCTTCAAAATTGCTTCTCCTCATCTTGGCCTCCTTTTCTTACAGGTATGATCTTGCATGTTTCTGTTCTGGATTTGTATCTTCCATCAAAATATGTGTGTATATATGTATACCTAAACCAGTGAGGTAACAATTTTTATTTTCTGATAGTCAGTTACTTTTAACACATTTATCTTTTCAATAAGCTGTTTTGACAGTTTTTATTGAGACTTTATCACTTGAGTCACTGAATAAGTGAGAGAACATCCTATTTCTAAAAGGTTTCCTTAACTTACAGTAAATGAATCATGAGTTTTAGTTAGTGTTGGGGACCCTTTTTTTTTTTTTTTTTTTGCTTATCTATATTTAAAAAAAAAAAATGGGGGAGTGGGTGAAATTCTTCTGTGTCATTTATAAGAAAGGCCAAGTTGTTCAGAAGAAGTCTGTGGGCATAAGGGATGCATTAACATAATGGAAATAAGTCTCATGGAGAGAGATCATCATTCACCCATCAACTTCACGCGCGGTTACTCACTGGATGCCTCTCATGAACAAACGCTCTCTAGTTCCCAAAAGAGCCAGGAAGTTATGGCTAAGTGTTCACAGCTGCCTATGTTGGGAAGGCATTAAACTGTGTTGTTTATTCACCCAGTAGGTGCAGATCAGCAACATGTGGTAAGAGAAGCCCCTGCAGCCACCAGATGGGATCCTTGGTGCTATTGCAACTCTCTGTTGTCATTCCATGACTAACACGGGATCTATCCTAGGCAAGGTCCACTCTCACTACTCTGCAGCTGCTCCAGAATATCTCTAGGGTGATCCTGGAAACTCCTCTGTGACCTAACAGCATAAATTTAATCTTGGTCAGTTTATACATTTCTTTGGATTATTTAAATAAAACATACAATATGTATGTTTTTTGAGACTATTATAATGTGATTCTGTCAATAAATTATGGTTTATACTAGCTGTAGCAGTCCTGCACCACTGGGAACAAACTTCAAATGAAAAGCAAGAAAATAACAATTTGATTTGTAAAGGTCACACAAAAAATAATTGCTGATTACATTAGCCCATTCCTCATCAGAAGAAAAATGCACTGTGAAATACATCTCAATTTGACACTATTATATTAACTTAAATTCTTCTAGTGCATAGCATAAATGGAAAGGTTAGAGGGAAATGGTGTGGAACTTATCTGGATTTAGCTTCAAGGAGAACACATGGATTTAGTAATGATGAAACCAGTAGACACATAACAACTACACGAAAAAGAAAAATATATGTAGAACTGAAAATAACAGAAACTCCATTTAAAGCAATAAAAGTCCTATTTACTACATAGTGAAAAACACACATACTTCCAATAACTACTTCTTTCCAAGCATCTGGTTTGGGTCACACACTCAGCTACAATGAATCTGGATAGACCCAGTAAAACTGTATGCATTTCCCTCATCTTATAATCTCATCCCCAGCAGAGAAATCATAAATACCACAGATTGTTTTCCCCAGGAGTATTCAGTTCATGTTTTCTACCTTCCTTTATTTATGCTTGTTTTTACCAATATGGTGAACTACAAGGAACTTCTTCAGTAAAAACACTTCCAAGAAGGTTAATAAATTTTTTCATGCTCTAAATAAACCTTCTGCTTTGAGATTTTATTCTGTTACCCATCTGAAAGATTAAGTGCTCTGGCAGGCACCCTTTCAATCGTAATTCATAAAAAAAAAAAACCCTGATGTGCCTAAACTTTAATTGCAGACAGCTATGTGACTATCCAGCACTACTCTCCCAGGTTATATGGCCAAGATTTCTTTGATTAAAAAAGCTGGGTGGAAATGATTCACTCAGGATGTGCACCATGACATTGTCTAACCTGATTGAATTCTAGATGGCTTCATTCTTCTGCCAAATACACAATATTTTGTCACAACAGAGTGTTAATTCCATACTGGCAGAAAGGCTTCAAGGGAATAACAATAATTCCAAAGAATCAAGGTAAGCAGAGAAGAGCAGCAAAGGTCAAATCTTTGAGTCAGAGTTAAATCTTGTGTCACAACTGAGAAGAAGCAGTCCAAAAAAACTTTAATCATGCCTTTATATCTATAGGTCAGCTGGGACAAACCAACTATGTGAACTTCACTAATATGTATTTTATCCCTCCTGATTTATTATATTGTCAGGGCTGGAGTGTAATTCTATTTTGTGCTCTGAAATAAAGGTGTCAGTTATTGATGTGAAATAGCAGCATCCTTGAAAGGGAATAAGTAAGAAGGTTGAAAATCGTGAGTCTGTGAAGAGCAACCTAGACTAGAGAGTATTTTCTTTGAAACAAGCCCTTTAACAGAATACAAATTCACATTGTTAGTCCCAGTGATCTATTAGGGAAATAAATAACAAAGTGATGAAACCAAGGTCTACCTCCATTTATAAACAACCCTCCCTCCCTAGTTTTGCTCATGATGATATTGACATCTCTCCTTCTGAATCATGACTCCCCTGACATCTGCAAGAGGAAGGCAGAGACCCACATCATTCCTCCAGATGCAGTTAGGATGAAATCTGACTGAAATGTCACTTGCATGGCATGAGAGGAAGCCACAGCAGCTCAGGGTGGGATATGGGGACAAACAGTCCACAAATGGTCTCATATAGCCAGGAAATTAAATCACACGCTCACTAATGTCCCATTCTAAAGTTTTTTCACACCATCTCTATCCATTATTGTGCTCACATTCTTGAGACTGGGTTGCATGGAGTGGAGAAGAGGTCCAAGTTCACCTCAGACAGTCACTGTGTTAGTGAGGGACACTGCTCTGAGCTCTGTTTTTGCTGAGAGCTCACAGACTTGTCTAGCCAGTGTTTGATCCAGGAGTGAGCTCTGGATGGATTAGTTGAAGGTGTATGTCCTTTCCTGCTGCTGAAAGACGTCAGCTCTCCGCGTCAGAGAGTGTGGGGAGAGACACAGGAGGATGCAGTGGTCAGTCTTGAAGGTGTTGTATGAGGAGTTTCATACCCAGAAGGCTGCTTTGGGCCGCCTCCAGTGCTTGAAGGGAAAGTAAACACAGAGCTGCAGAATGTGAACATTTTGAACAAACCTTACCACCAGCTCAGTGAGAAGACAAAAGTAAAAAGAAGCTGTTAAGTTAGAGAAAGAACCTGTAGCAAATTAAGTAAGAGTGCAGCTCTTCAATGCCTTACCTTCTCAAGAAAATTTAACCTAGAAAGAGCGAAACCACCATGAAGTACAGCTCCTCTAAACTTTGAAGCATCAAGCCTGGCAAGTTCATACTAAATGACCATAATATATTATGACCCTTTACACCCTACAGGAGCTCCCAAATTCCTTATAATGAATATTAAATATCCTAAGAGACTGTTTGCCCACAGAATGACTGATAGCAGTCTTCATAGAAGAGCAAAATCTCTCACTAGGGGCTTACAAGACTGCAAAAAGCAAAGCAAAACTTAGGTTTGCCTTTAAGAATATGATTATCACATCTATTGAAAGATGTTCATTTATCCTACAGACTGTACCAAAACAGCTCATACTCACCTGTAAGCTCCCTATTTCATGCTTGCATATTAAACAAAGCAAATAATATTTTTACAACTTTCTACAGGATTAAACTGAGAACCCTCATTAACCTCTCAGGGGGAGAAGAACCTTCACTTTAAATCAACTACCTTCTCCTCTGTTTTTGTTTTTGATTCTTTTTCACTGGATTAATTACTAAATAAATGAAGAGTGTGCTCTTCCTGACTCTCACTTCCTCACTATAATACAGTGTCTCAGTTTGTGCAGTGTTGGACGGATTATTTTGAGAGATTGGTGTATTATATCAAAAACAAGCAAGAGAAGATGAAAAGCAACAAGAAGCAGATAAGAAAACATAAGACTTGGCTGATAAATTAAAGGTCATATTTTGTTATCTGGAGTTTTACAAAGATCCTTTGTACTGGCTGTGTAGTATTAGAGGAGCTAATATTTTAGGGCTGCTGCTAAAATAGGCAGGACAATTGATAGGAATCATTGAAGAGGAATGAATTGTTGTAAATATGGTACCATGTCCCACATTAGAGTGACATTTTGTAGTTCTCCAAGGTAAAAGGACTCTGAACTGTTTCTAAATCATAATGTCACAGCATTTAAGGTTAACTTTTCTATATGAACTTAACCAAAAGTTGACTCTAAGCAGTTTCTTATTCCATAGATTTTCAACAAGTGAAAAATAGACAATGTTTCAAGCCTATTGCATTGAAAATTATCTAGATCTTGAGATAGCAGCTACTGAGGGTGTTCTACTGACTTTTTCCCAGGTAGCAGTCTGGATGATCTTCATTTCATGCTAGAAAAGAGGTGCTATATAGAATGTCTCTTGACAGAAACAATACATTACATAAATGAACAATGGTAAATGGGAAACACTGTCCTCAGTCCTCATTTTAAATTCCCGCTGGGCTGTAACTCCATGAATATCCAGTATTCAGGTAGAAGCCATCAATAAGAAAGGACTTATTAACTGTGTAATAAGTCTCCTAATTAAGTTTAATCATCACATAAATTCTGAGATCAGAATAAAGACAAACTGCCAAAAGGTCATTGCTCATATCACTGCATTTTATTGTAGCCAGTGAAAGGCTTTGGAAAAATCTATTTTTCCCATAAGTTATTTGTGGACAATTTGCAACATGAAAAGTTATCTGAAACAATTGGAAAAATCTTCTGGAGTTAAATCCTGCTCTTGGTTATGTGGTGATAAGAGAAAATAGAGTATTGGCCTTCAGTTGTGATCTCCAAATCTGCTGCAATTGGATTGCTTTAGCAGATTGTTCAGGGGCAGTGCAGGGTACAGATAAAGTCATGCTCATTACATGGCCAGATTCATAAACACTGTGTGAAATCCAAAGCACTCAGCCTCAACCTTCATCAACAGCACCCAAACTAACTTCACTGCAGCTGCAAATTTTAAAGACATTGATTTCATGTTCTTTCAAAAAAGATGCTGAAGTTAACCCCTATGGCTCAAAATCCTGGGACATACAGGTGTTTTCCTGCACCTGTCCAGGCTGTACCAGCTTGTTCTCCTAGGGACAAGCATAATTACACACAAGCCAACAGGAAGAAAACAGATGTCATTATTTGGACCAGATTTTGCCAAGCAGGAAAAAACCAAATGTGCCCATAGAGACAGAAAATGGCATTTAAGAGATAAAAATCTGTTCTGTGTCAGCAGTGCAGGCAAAAAAGAAAAAAAAGAAAAAACCTAGCCCTTGGCCAAAGCAAGCTGGAGACTTTCAGTTCTGTCTAAAAGTGGCATTTCAATTTGTGTATTTAAACCTTGCAGACATTTTACTATAAAAGAATAATCTATTTCGAATGGAAAGGTTTAAACTTGCACATATAATGCTTTTGGCAAGACACAGAAACAGAAACTGTAAATAATAGAAACAGATGCTCACTGAGATAAAAGCAGAGGAATGCTTTAGGACTGCAGAACTAAAATGGGACGACCACCATGGAAAAGCACAATGGCTGTGAATAGACTCCCAGAAGAAGTTTAATCTTATCTGTTAAAAAATGAAATAATCTGATTTCCTATTTATAGTATCTTTTTTTAAAAATCACTAATAATACCCCTGTAACCTAAGATATGTTGCATATAATTTTAACTTTTTATAAAACGCAGCTCATTTTCTAATAATGTGCAACACATTTCCAGTTAACTAGGTTTTTCCCCTTGTGATTGATTATGTTTATATATATATATATATGTGTATATATATATATATGTTTGGTTTTTTTTTTTTTTGTGTAGTACAGCCTAGAATATTAAGAATTGTGAAACATTTGATTTTGTTTTGAGATGGCAATTCTGAAGAGAATCAAAAAGTTCAGTGCTCAGATACTCTGAATTTCTATGTTCAAAACTCTTCTATATTTTCTTTCTTGTATGGTTTAGGAGGTTCTCAAGGAAGGGAAAGTCTGGTTACCATAACACATTTATCACTTTCCTGATAGCTCTGCTTCGTGACTTCTCATACTCTCTGTTTAAAAATGGGACAAAGACCCTGGCTGCTGGGTAAAGACCCCGTGTGGGGAATAGGCAGGAGAAGGGCTGTCAGTGCTGACACAAGCCACGTTCATGGAGAATCCAAAGGCTGCCAGTGGTGGCACAAACCACATCTGTGGAAAGTCCATTTCAGTGCACCCTATTCTTCAAAAGTCCGTGAAGACACACCGAGCATCAAGCACGGAAGCAATTCCCTGGTGCCTTCCCAAATCATGCCCTGAAGGCATCTTTGAACAGATCTCTCCTGGGATGTTTTCAGATGACAGATGGTGTCGAGGAAGCCTTGGGCCTCCAGAAGAAAAAGCCAGTGACTCCAAAGCCAGTCCTAACACATGTGGATCCTGCACCAGCTAAACCAAGACATCCCTGAACTTTAAACTTTTGCCCAGGACACCCTTTCATATGAGGAGCTGCTCTGTTTTAAAAGCTAACAAAACCGTATTTTGGACTGGCAGTGCAGAGCTGGCAGCTAACTTTCATGTAGGTCTAAATTTATTGGCTTGATTTTCAGAGCAAATCTAAGCTGAAACTCCAGAATGAAGAAACAATCAGTATTGACCTATTTAAGCGTATATGAATTTGCAAGGAAATAGATTATCACTATTCAGCTGTCGATACGTTTAATTTTTCATTTTGTTTTACAAAAATCCATTGGCTGATGCAATACCCACAGTGTAGACCTGAATTTTACTTTGAAACACTTATGAAAATGGGAAAAAGATCAACTTAAGAAAGAAAATAGCTCTGCTAGCACAATTTACACATCTACTTTTTCTCAGGGAACCACTTGACCTTTTTAAAACATACTGAAACCCACCATGTTGAAATTAAATAAGGCTATTATCATCTTTCCAGCTTTATGAACTCTTGTAGCTTCTCTAACACGAAGCACTAATGCATTATTAAATATAATGTATTATGCTATTTAAATTATTTTTATTTCTAAATGATAGTACTGAGCAAAGTGAAGTATTAAATAAGCATCTAATTCAAAGCAGATAATACACTAACAGCTAAAATGGGCAGATGACTTACTAATAAAATATTAATACATTCCAGCTTAATAAGCATATTTCAAGACAAAATTCAGGCCTCTGAGCAGGAAGGATGACATCAGTCCATCAATCTACTGTTCATCATCACCCACTAAAGTACTGGCATGGACTCAACAGATTCCATGGGAAAAGGAAGCTGCCTCCTGTCCTTGCTTTTATTCCTATGTTCACAGCTTTGCCACTGCTTCTAGAGCAGAACACTAAAACTTAGACAGTATGAGGCTGAAGTATATTCAATTAACACTAAAATACGTCTAGCTGCCAGGGTGGGTTGTTACCACCAATAAAGTACAAGGCTAAAACAGGATTCTGACAAGGATTGGAGCAACATCCCATTTTGTTTTCTGCACAGAACACCTATGGTGCTTGCATCCACAGAGCTATGACAGATAAGGGCAGTGTCGAGGCAGCAGATTATTTTTGACACACTCCTGCAGCATGGCTCATCTCTCCAGCTCAGCTGGAAAAGCTGCATGCGGGCTTACTCTGTGGCACGCTCTTTAACTAAAGTCAGCTACTGCAAAAATTACATGCAACAAACTGTGAGCTATCAGATAGAATGGATAAGCAAGCAGTTAACTAAAAATCATTCCTTACAGCAATTTATCAGGGTTTATGGATATATAAATATACAAAGCTGAGAAAGAGAAAGATAAAGGTTTTATTAGGATTTAAGTAATATTTCCAGTGTTCTCTTTTGCAAGTACATTCCCAATTTGATGCAATAGGACTGACATATTTAAGGCATCATCTGGCTTTTGATTAGCACAGTAATGTTTCTGGATATAGAAATGATACCTGGAAACTTTTTTTTTTTTCCCAGCTCTAATTCCAGGATAGTTATTGCTGTATCTGCATTATGAACACCGTGGTGCCATAGCATTATTCTTGTATTGATAATACACTCCTAAGACATAGGACTAATGTCAACGGCACATCAAAGGATATGACTAAAGGAGGTCTTCAGCCACGAAACTATTCTTTGGTTAATTTATAACCCCCTCAATGAGGATTTTCAGGGAACCACCTTCTCCTGATGTGATGACTCACCATGAGGTAAATCCCTCAGAAGTGAATACCAAGGCTCACTGTTGAAATTCTGTGCTCATTTCTTCCATGAATTTCTTAGCTCTGGTTACAGCTTTCTAGGAACAGCTAAAGAGCACTGTAAGCATCTACTGTTTTTTTCCTCCTGAAAGCACTTAGACTGTAATCAAGTCACAGCATATTTTTCTTTTTGACAGCATAAATCACTTAAGATTGTGCCTCTCCGGGGTTCTCATTATGCACACACCAATTTGTTTTCTTCCATAGAACCACAGACCCCAGGTACAGACTTTGATACCTTTTCCAGAGCTTGTTTCAAAGTGCTGCAAAAGGTGGTAAAACCCTCCCCAGTTCTTAATGCTTTAGCCTTTTATGCCCACAAAGCAGTTCCCATAAAGTCCTTTTTCGCAGCCTTGTGTGATGCTTCATGTGGAGAAACCTGGAAGATGAGACCCCCCCACAAGAGTCTTCTTGGGGTTCTATTTATCCATGACACTGTCTACATTGCCATAAGCTTTTTAGAGCAGTAGAGAAACCCAGTGGTTGGGGGAATTTCCATTCAGTGAGTGCCCCTCACTGAGAACCATCAGTTGTATGCAATACTGAGCTTATTACCTCAGGCTGACTAGTGAAAAATTAACTATATTCACTGTTCACCACTTGGATGAGGAATATCCACTAACTTTGGGATTGAAAATGAGGTGTGTGGCTGCGATTTGCAGGCTCCCCAGAGTCACTGCCACTCTGTCCTCTGCAGTGTTGCTCCTCTGTGATTCTAATTTGGCTCTTAGAGGATGATTTTTACACACAGGATGCCCATGAACACCAGAGAACTTAATAAAAGGGGAGGAGGAATGCTAAAACTGAGTCTGAAACCTCTCTGCCCAAGTCCTTCATGTGTACCATATCCTACCACAGCTTTCTGGAACTGATAGTGCAGCTATAACTGAGTTTGCAGTTTAGTTCAGACAGAAACTCCCTTGAATTTACGTGAGAGAAGCTCTAGTACTGGGACCCTAAAGTGAGATGCTAAAGAATCCTTTGGTTAAAATTGCTATGAGGCAATTACCATGCTCTGAAAATGAGAATATGCTTTCAAGATTGAGCCCTGTACCCAGCTACAGTTATATCTTGAGCACCATTTGTTCTTTTGCAAAGGAAGTATTTATTATTCTCTCCCTATTATGTAAATTGTAATTTGAAAAATTTAAACCTCTCCTCTATAAATGCCCATCAGATCTGTAAAACAGGAAAATCAAAATTGTCTTTATATATACTTAACCTTGATGATAGTGTGTTTCATTCATTTTTTAACGCTCACTATACCCAATGCTGCACCAGAAAAGCCATTTAACACCTTAGAAATAGTTCACTGAGGAAAAGAAACCATTCACATCTCAATTAAACCAATTTGTAAAAGCATAATTTCACTGCCTTTAATTCAGGTAACTTCTGCATGTAAGGGGCTGAAATTAGGATGCCCTTTACAATGTTGCATGCTTCTGATACACTGAGGGATATTCAATTTCTGCTTCAAATTTATTTGAAATTCTGTATACCGCACATTCTGCCCCTTGTGAAGCTCATAAGACTTCTAGGTTATATAAATCATACAAGCTTTTCTTTTTTGACAGGTAGGATAGACTGAAAAAAACCCAAAGCAACTATCCTCTGGCTTAGCTATGCCTTGCTAGGGTCAAGGTAGCTCTTTGAACACTCCTGGAACACTGAACTTAGTTGTATTATTATATGCATGATATAATACAACAGTAGAATTTGTTGCAACTAAGGTGCCATTAATCTCAAATCCAAAGTACTAAAGAAAAGAAATATTTTGACAGTGTAGGTGCTGCACTTGGAAGATGTTTTTCGTTTGTTTGTTTGATTTTTAAATAATAGGGCTTAAGACTGAAGAAATCTAATCACACCACAGGAGGAAGAGATGGGTGTTCAGCTTCTCTCCCATATTCACAGGGCACAGAGGGGAGAAAGAGAGTCTAAAAAATGTACACGCTTGTATGTTCCAGACAGCAATGATTTGCATCCTTCTGGATGCTTGCTTAATGCAGTTCGCTCTCTGGAAAATATATCCAGGACAGAGCAAGTTGCTGTTTTCCCTGCTGCAGTATGAATTATAGTGACTATTTCTGAATTAGTTAGTTTAATGGAAGTTCTTATCCTGCAGACATAAAGTACTATACTGCTGTCACACCTCATGCCACCAGTAAAATATATTGGGGACACATCCACGAATGTGCCCCAAATAAAAAAATACCTCATCTTCCGAGAGCACCTAAAACACAATAGCACTGCAGAGAAATTAATTTTGTTTTCCATATGATAGATTGTCTGGTTGGAAGGCTCAACACCACATTGATTTTTTTCTGTCCTGAGAAAGGCTCCCACTGCAGACTTGACTCCAGGCTTGCCCCAGAAGATAATGGAAATAGAGTGCATTGCAGAAGAAGCACACAGCATTGTACTCTGCTCTTGCATGCTCAACCAGCCACTGGGAGCTTCAGTGGGAGCCTTAGAGCTGAGCCATGTGTGTGCCCAACCAGTGAGGCCTCTCAGGACAGGGGCACTGTCACAAACACACCAACATCAGTGTTACACAGAAATAATTTCGCTGGGCTGAGCGAATTATTGGTTTGGGTTTGGGTCACGTTATATAAAGTCCTGTGTAATGAGATAGTTACAAACCCACTGGGGGCTGGAAGGAGAGAGAAACAAAGGAATCTGTTCACATCTCTGCACTGACAACACAGTCCTGCCCCTGGGAAAGAAAAGAAGAATGAAGAATTTCTTTTAAATCATTGATGCCATCAGAGATACCAGCATTAGATTGTTAAGGAAGCTGTGCAACTAAATGTTGTTGATGTCGTCAAACCCAGTGGGAAGGATGATGATTTCTAACTCCAGTTCAGAAGGCTGAATGATTTCTTTATTATAACTATGCTATAATACATTATTATATTATGTAAAGGAAGATACTAAAACTACAAACCTGCTTTTCTCACTACCATATCTAACTCACAACTCGTGACCCTGTTCTGGAGAGTCCAGACACAGGTGGGTTGGATTGGCCATCAGCTCAAACAATCCTCACCAGAATCCAATCAAGCAATCAGCCCAGGTAAACAATTCTCCTAGCACACTCCACAAGAGAAAAACAAGAAGCAGAAATATAAATTGTTTTCTCTTTCATTTCTCTCTGTGCACCTCAATGAAAAATCCTGAGAGAGAGAGAGAAGTGTGCTTGCCACAGCTAAAATTCCTTGGGGAAGAGTTTGAGTAAATTGCTCTCTTCTTAACTGACAAGATGTTAATCCTCCATTTCTAACTTGCCCTACTAGATTGGGTAGGTATGAAGCTGCAGGTTACACAGAAAATCTGTGTCAAGACAAATACAAGTTTGTAAAAGAACCTCTAAGTATTGGCAATATCTCATCTTTTGTGATCTGACTTTTGGGAATTGTTAATAAATAAGGGCTTTCCTGAAGGGGTGAAAGGGACCAGCTGAGACAGATTTGCCCTGTCTCATTCTTAGGTCTGTTTTCATTCCCATTTTATTCCTCTAACTTGAATCCCTGGAGTTTGCTGTCTTCAGAAATTCCATTTCCATATCACCCTGTGCCTAATTATGGTAAGCAGGCATTGGCCCATCCTCTGCCAAAAGACATGAAAAGAGCACATCTCTGTTTCTTTCAGTACTTTAAAAACACTTCTCTGAATCACTGCTCATTTGACATTTTCTTTCTCCTTCCATTGTGCCACCTTGCCATATCTAACTGAAAGGTGCTATACCTTCTGTGATCAAGTAATGACAACTGTGCCACACGTTTTATCAAGATCTGAATTTAATTACAGGATCTAACAAGTCTAAGAAGGGATGAGCCTTTGTATTTCACCAGGATATCCAAGACGAAAAATAAAGGGGAAAAAAAATCTGTCTGCAGACTCAGAGAAGCATTATTATATTGCATTATCTGACAGAAAGACCTGATAAGCTGTCAAATTAAAAAGCTGATTTGGGAAATTTTACCGATGCCACTTTTTGAGAAGAGACTTACTGTAGTGCTTTGTTTGGGTATCACCTAGGTTTTTATTTAAAGACAGCAGCAGGATAGAACAATTTCATAATCTCTCAAAGGGCAGCAGTGCTTTTTTTAAAGCAAAAAAAAAAAAATCCCTGACTTTGAGTAAGCTGCAACAGAGGCTCACCCAAAGAGAATGGGAAAATAAATTTCCATTTTTGTTAACATCAATCTTTCACATCGACAATAAAATTATACAGAATGTGAGACCTGGGTGTGTGCTGACAAATACATTTAATCATAACCAAAGAGCAGTCAGAGCTGTATGAAATGAGAAAAACATGCAAGATATCAGTAGTGCAGTTACAAAGGCAAGGTAGCACACTGGCCTAGTTACATCCATCACTTAACTGCTGGCTTGTGTCTCAGTAACTTAGATGAATTTTTCATGTATTCTGATTCCTGCTTCCAGAATAATTTCTTCCATCTTTATTCTGGAGAACTTACTGAATTGAGTTTTAAATAACTCCTTGTCTTATTTTTAGTTCTCCATGCCACTGGTATAATGCCTTGTTTTATTAATATTATAACTGGACATCGTAACACAAATATAGGTAGATGTCAGCCTCCTACAATAGGAAATCCTCATTGAGGATTTTGTCCAGACAAAACCAACAAAAAAATAACACAATTTTATCTTTGCTTTGGCTAAATACTGGAGACATCATAGAAAAGTTAATTGTAGGAAACAGTTTTTGATTGAGTGATCAGGAGGTGACTTAAATTAATATGAGGACAACTAAAAATAAGCCTGTAAATCAGATTCTTGATTTAAAAAGAACAAAATTTGATAATGCAAAGGAAGTCAGATCACGCAATCAGTGTAAGGGGCTGGATTCAGCCAGGAATGACACTTGGAAATTCTATAAAGTATTAAAATGATTTTTTTTTTTTTTTGTAGTTTGCACCTGCAAGGTTAAAATATACCAGGGGAGACTTGCTAGACTGAACAACTACACTATCACAGGCTATATTAGAGGAGATTAAAACCCTGGACTTGCTCAGTAAAGAAAGCAGTGCCTTTCAGAATTAGAAAAATAAATGAATATTCAAGAAAAGCTGCCAGAATTTAAGCCCAAAGAACCTCCCAAAGAAAGCAGACTAATTTCAAATGCCAGAGATTCTAAAATGCTATAAACAAAAAGAGATCATAGAGTCAAGGAGAATTACTTTATAGGAAAGGTGATGGTGAGCCAAGGGAGCAGAATGAATTGACTAACAGGGATGTGCTTAATGCAGATCTCCACAGCTCTGAAAAGAGCAATGTACATATTCTTACTGAACATGCATGGCCAGAAAGTGAGAAAGATGATCTATATCCCAGAACTTAAAAAGAAGAAGCCAGGAGTTTTTAAATCCAGGTATCCAATGAGATGTGCTATTTCTTGTAGAAGAGAACAGACTATGTAACAGCTTTATATGAGAAAAATTTAAAAACTACCCAGCTGAAGTATTTAGTCTGACCTTAGCCATACATGCTGCTTTAGAACAAATTTTAAAAGAAATAATTAAAGACATGAAAGCAATTGGAAAATGAGATAAAACGCAAAACTTTACCAAATCATGTTAGGCTAGTTTAACAGCTGTATTCAACAAGCTAACTAATTTTCTAGATGAAGGAAATGAAGTATATCTAATTTTCTGGTTTTCAGTAAAGCATTTGATAGGATGTCATGTAGCAAAGCATGGATTAACACTAGAAAAAATACAGGAGTGTGAAAAGTGTACAGTAGAAAGCTGAATAAAAAAAAGAAAAAACAAAGAATAGCATCGAACAAGAGTTCGTTCTCTCCTCCTTCCTCTGTCTCATGTAGCTGATGTCTCCTGCTGCTGTAGCTATTGACAGGTTCTGAATTCAAGAGCTGCTTGTCTTGCATCACACTCGAGGCTCCCATCTTCCCAGGATGCATCTCCCTCCAGGAACCAGCCCTGGAGTTGTCTCCTCCCTGCAACTCCCACTTCATTCAGTTTCTCCTTTAGCTTCTTGGTGAATCATTCCCAGAGATGATAAGCAATCCTTGCTTGTCACATTCAGACCTGCCAGTGTGTCAACTGTACCATATTCTGGCCCTTATGTTCCCTGCTAAATTAACTATATTTGAAAAATAAAAACCCTCAAGACATAGTAGGTGGGTCAGATGTACCAAAGCGCTCCACGTATTTTGGGGAACTGATGCCATCTAGTTGAATGAGTGGAAGATCTACATGTGTTTTAGTCACAGAAACATGACAGTCTCAATGCTGAGTTCTACATGGAGTTAACAGGAGGAATATCATGGTGAATCCCAAATTGCATTAGACTGTGCCATAGGAGCTACCACAGAAGCCACTCCAGATATGACTGCAAGGAAAATCAATGGCTTTCCCCCAGAAAAAGTACCTTGGTGGAACTCCTAAGACAGTACCCAAGCTGAGTTCTTCAATAAATCATCTCTTGTATTTTCTTCACTGATCTCAGCCATCCACACAATGAACTCTGTAGATGACATGAAAGTAGACGTGGTGGTAATGCTGAAGAGGCTGCAGATGCCAGTCAAGAGGAACAGAGCCCTTCTGAATTAGCAGAAGTGACACCAAAACTTAGACTGCAAAGTGCAGGTCACACATTTAAGATATAGGACCAGTCACACCACTTCTTGCCTTAAACTGGGATACTCTGATAGAGAATTCATGAGGAAAGACATCCGACAGGTAGTCAGCTACAGAATGACATTGGGCTTTCCAGTTCTGAGGTATGAAAAAGAAAATTAGGGTCTTAAAATCCTGAATTAATATCTGCATTACTGTCTTCATATATCCTTGAGGTCCTAGTGTTCTCACCACTGTCCATTTGCAAACACATGTGCAGTTGAAAACCAAATTCAAAACAAAAACAGCAATGAAGAAAGGTTACTGTGATGAGCAGAGAAATGAGAAAACTATTCTGAAAAAGACCCTCTAAGAGAAACAATTTATGCAAAGAAGCAGACTTGACCCAGTACATTTTAATTTCTAATTTCTTAAGGTCTTCTATCACTAACCTTACTTTTAAATACACATGTGGAAAAAAAAAAGGAAATGGGAATGGGAAGAAAAGCCATCCAAGCCACTAATCCTTTACAGGGAAAGTGACCCATTGATTTAAATATAGTTCCATTAACATTTTCTTTATCATTCTAAACATTCTCAGAACTTGATTTTTGACTGGTAATGAAAATAATCCATAAGCTGTGTACCACATTAAGCCTTTGTCTTGAGCCACTGCAATCAATTAAAAATATTTTCTGTGAAAATTCAAATTATCTTACCCATGTGCATTATCTTTCATAGATCAACTTTACTTTTACTGCTACGATGCATATTCAACAGTCAGGTGTTTTTTTAACTCTGAGATAAGAAGAGAAAATGCTTTGTTGGATTAAAATGTTTAAGCCAATGAAGATTTTGCAAAATCTCCCATTCTAGAAAAAATGCAAATATATTGCACAAAACCAATAATTTCTGAATTTCAAAAATGTAAAAAATTGGAATTATTAAGTTCTTTTATTTCAAAATATCTTTTTAGAGTTTTCTGCCTTTCATTTTTCCATTTTGTTTTTTCATTTGCTGTTAAAGGAAGCATTTTTTTTAAATTCTTCATTCACTAATCTTTTTTCTTCTGTAGTAATTTTGAATTTGTCTCTCTTACAGCCTATATGGTTTCTAACTTTTATATTAAAAAATCAATGTCATTCAATAAATAACAAGGTTTAAATGATCATGCTTCCATTGAAAAATCAATCTATTTACTCCTTTGATTTTCATTAGGTAGGAATCTGTGATCCTGTTCTCCCTAAGACAGAGTCTGATCCATCAAAGAACTCGACCTTTACCACCAGGGCTGGGTAAATTCTTCCTGAATATTTTTACATGGAACTTCATCAAAGACTTTTTGCAAATCAAAAACCCCAGGTATGTTAACTCATTCATATTTATACCCCATTATCTCCTGTGAAACCAGGGTAGGTTTAGCTATAACAGGTACCAGCACACCTTCCCAGGTGGAAACCTCAGCATAAACAGAACCCCAGGGAGATGTGACTCCATGGACACGAGTGGCCATAAATAACACTGATGAGTTTTGTTTTCCAGATCAGGGTGGGTGAGACTTTGCTTGGTCACAAAACAGCTACTGGCTTAGCTGGAATTTTTCCCATTATCTTCTTACTAATTCCATTGACTAAATATTTTAGACCTACATCTTCCACTTCTAAAGCCCAATTTTATACATGTGGCATAAATTTATACATAAAGCGTTTATTTGCACATTCATCTTCTACAGATTCCCAGATGGAGAGCTCCTGAGAAACCCTCACAATTTTTCCAAACACTGTTATCTCCAAGGGAAGTAATGACTTATGAGATGTCCTTATTTCACTGGCACTGCTGGTTTCCCACAGCAGGAAAATGACATCCTAACTAGGAGACATGGGGCACTCTGTGTTTTACAGAAGCTTAATTGCTTAACTCTTTTCTTAATTGCTTAAGTCTTTTCCATTAGATTTCCCTCCTGGGCATAAGGGCAGTTTTTACTTTGTCTTTGGGAACAAGCAATGAGAGATTCCTCCAGGTTTGCAAGCTTTGCAGCTTATCAGATGATGGTGTTTCCTCATATCCTCTGTGTCTTACCATCAGGACTGAGGGATGACAGATCTGATTGTAGGAATCAAAACCCTGGCCATAGCAAAGGAACACACACGAGAGAAAATCTAGATGGATTCTTTTATCCAAAGGAGGAACTCAGTGAGAAAAATTGTGGCTGGACAAATAGCTAGCAGTCAGAAGCTTCTGTTATTTTCCTGTGAAACACCCTGAAAGTCCTGCGTCCAAACAGCAGTGGCCAGAGAGGTTTGGAAATTTGCTCTCTGGCACAAGGCAAAGCAAACACTGAGTGATCATTTACTTGTTAGATTCCTACATCACTTTGACCATTATCATTTTGTACGGATGTGGTGATAGCAGGCTGACTGTCCCTTTTATTAGAATATCCAAAGACACATTTGTGAAAGTGCTTGAGATGTCTCCCTACCACCACACTTACGCCTGAAAAACATCTTTGATCCTCTTCAGAAGAGGCTGTAGGAGCTTGAATTTGGAAGCCGCTTCTAAGCCAATAGTGAGCAAGTTAGGCAAGTACAAGGGGAAATGCTAATCCATTCCTGGAGAAACAAATGTACTGACACAAATGTCTCCTGTTAATTTTATAGTCAATCTGAACACAGAAAAAACAAGACAAATGGATGTTATTTACCCTAAATGGGATACATGGTAATAGCTAACTCCTAGCATTTGTATCTCATGAAAAGGATACAGACACTTTTTCTATTTTCTAGAATACAGTGACCAAGAGAAGCATTTAAATGACATGTCCCTTTCCCCTAGCCCTTGGATGTTCTGCAGGAACAACCTTTATCCCACAGATCCAGAGAGAGTCCCTAAAGACAACACATGTGATCTCAGCTCTTTAATAAAAACCAAATCACCAAAAAAACCCCCAAACCAACTAACCAAAAAAAAAAAAAAAAAAAAAAAAAGCCCAAATCAAAACCCAGCAGAGAATTTTTCTATATTATACCAAAGCCCTTAGAGCTGGTGATTGCCATATTGCAGAGGTACTGGCACTTAGCTCAATGTTCATTTTCTCTTCTGCCAGCATCCATGGTCTCTCACACAGGTTCTTTGGTGTCTGTGCTCCATCATGATTTATACCTCCTGATCACAGAGATGCATCTGTTCCAGCAGTCTGGCAATGCTCTGGACAAGCTCGTTTCTGCAAGCAATGTGAGTGACATACTCACGCTGTCAGATCTGGGTCTGTCAGACACATCCCTGACACGTCCTGACCCATGGCGTACGTGAGGACAGCTGTGACAAAGTTATGCTTTTCTAAGGCTAAGCAGAGATCCAGGGATGACTGGGAGGGCGTCACTTTAGATATTTGCCTGCATCAGACAATATCTCCCAAACTGCTGCAGGGTCCCAGGAATGCTGAGCAATCTCAGCAGACTGAGCAGCTTTGAAACCATAGACCCATTGCCCAATATCCAATAGGTCATTCTCCAGATAGAAAATTCTGCATCGGTCTGATTTACGATGGAAGTCGTGAAGAGAAAATCCTCCCTGGTAAAATGATAGTTGTGCTGTGTGTTCTAAAAGAATCATCATTGGACAAACTGCCTTTGACCACAGAAAGCATAGAGTTAGTGTCAGAAATTCTTTCACAATTGTGGCTTTAAAATGTCCTCTACCTTGTTTTGATACACTTTTTCTGACTAGCAAAAGAGACACACTTCACTACCAAGGAACAAAAATCAGATAATTAAGGAAACTGTTTTTCATGATAAATAGATATGATTATGAGCACTATTATGATAAAGATTAGGGTTTTTTTTCCCTCCTCCCTTTCTGATCTTATTTGAAACACTTTTTCTTTCAGGTAAGGAAGAAAATGTTGTTTCAAATTAAATAAAATGCTTTGTTCTCAGATTATCTAAGTCTCCTGTAAACACTGGGCAATCTTGACATAAAAAGTTAGAACATTTTATTCAGAAAATAGCAAAATTAATATTCTCATATTACTAAAACCTTTTTTTTTTTTTTTAATTTGACCAAAATTCTTAGTTCAGTTTGACACAAATTAGCAAGTTCTTTTCTTTATGCAACCTTAGGAAACTGACAATTCAGTGTAGAATTATTACCTAACTGAAGTTACATGAGCAGCCTCTTCCCAGAAGCAGCTGGAGTTGCTGTTGTGGAGCAGTCCCATCACAACAGCAGCCAGACCATTGGGAAGGGAAATTAAAACTAGACAGTGAAGCAGTCAAGACAAGCCACAAGGAGTAGAAAGGATCTGCATGGAAATGGGGATAGTCTATTGATTAGGAGCTCTGACTGAACAGTCAGCAGTTTTCTCATCCCTGTTTAATATAATCATAAATTCAGCTTCATCCAGATAAGTTAATGTGAATTCACTATCTGAAAAAGAGGTCAAGATGAAATACTGAAGTTCTTTGGGAAGGTGCAGAGGGATGGTGATAATTCAGCAAAGAGACATAACACTGAATTTAGTTAAGACAGATGGAATAAATAAATCGAGTGAAGATACGGGTGTCTTAATCAACTATCAAAAAACTACAGTGTGCCACTCACAATCACATGGCTATGCACCAGCCACAAACACAAGAAATGGGGAAAACAAAATCAACATTTAATAAAGGGCAGAAATTGAAGTGTACATCCTAACAGCTCTAGCATTTTCTTCAGAAAAGTGACAAGAAAGAAACTTCAGAGTAAAAATTTACTTTGATGGTAGTCTGGAAGAACATACATATGTAAATCCACACCTCTGTTTCTGAAAATCCTCCAGCCATTTCAAGATACTGAAATCTTCACATTGGTCTAGGACTAAAACACATTTTTCCCAACTATATATCAAAAAGCAGCCATCCACCTTAACTAGGATAATCATCCTCTACCACTGACCCCTGCCTCTTTTCATTTTACAGCTCTCTCATTTCACACCCACTCAGATATAAATTGAAGGTGCATTGGCCCAGAGCAAGCTCAAATGTACTGGGATCAAGAATGATGTCACAGGAGAGACAGACTACATTCTATTCATCTTCCAGGGTCACTCTTCTGCATTTCATGCAGCTATTGGTTAAAACACACAAAGCCACCATGGAAGCTTTGTGAAATATTACCATGTAATTTTTTTGGCAATTCCAGCTGTTATTGAGCCTTGGGTATCCTTACCCACAGCAGCTACATGGGGCTGGATGAAGGATACACAGGCAATGAAACTGGGAAATCCTGAGTCTCTGACCAGAAAAATTCTCTCAGAAAATCTTCACCCAGCATTTTAAGGCACCAAACACAAAAAAGCAATGCCTTGTAATCAGGCATCCCAACCTGAGGAGTAATTCTCAGAAAAATCTTTCCTCATAAAGAAAGACCTGATCAGTTGGTATGCTTTAGACAACCAACTGATTATTCAATTTCATCTTTGAAAAGAAAAAAATCCAGCATATGTAACTATAGCAACTTTATTAATTAGGCTGCCTAATCTTGGTTTTATTATTAACTAAAAAAAAATGCAAAACAAGACTGGCAAATCTGATGGAGCAGCATAGAGAGAGAAGGGAAAGGTGTGGCTTGATAATCACTTTCTGGGAAGGGAGAAGAGATGGAAGGTGAAAAGGGGGAGAATAGCAGCCAAAAGCAATGCTATGGCATAGAGGAGTCATAAAATATTACTATGGGAAAGTCAAAGAAAATTACAGGCCAACAGCAGTCTTAGAAGATCCAGCAATAAAACAAGCCAAGGGATTGGTACCACAGCTAAGGAAGCAACCAAGGAAGCCTTGAAATGCAGCCTGCACATAGAGTTCCCATGGAAGCTCAAGAAGATCTAATTTTTCTTTTCTTTTTGCAAAGAAAACATCCAACCTCCTTCCAACTCCACCAATCCCATCCCAAGGAAATCACTCTATTTTCTAAACTGATCTTTGTTCAGTATAAACAAGCTCTACGTGCCACTAGCTTCAGAACTCAAGGCTTCTTTTTGTGTTTGAGCCTGTCCAGGAGCTCCCTGTTCATTCACACAGACCTCCTGGCATGTTTGCCTGACTTCCTCTTCGTTGGGATGCATCACTCCTGAGCTTGGAGGTGGTGAATTCATGCTCATCACTGAGGTAAAAACCAAAAGAAGCGAAAAAACACCTCAAGCTTATCTCTCCCTTTGTGCTGAATAGGTCTTGAACACAAATGATAACAGGTCCTTCTCAGCTTACACCTTATTTCATCAACCATTTACCAAATCCTTTAAAATTAGAAGGCTAGTGGGCCACAGGGGAAACAGGAATGTCTGAAAGATCACTGAAGGTATTTCATTCAGTATCCCCCTTTCCCTCCAAAGTTTATCACTGCTCATAGATGTGTCTAACTCAGAAATCATTAATGGCTCTAATTGCCAGAGCTGTCATTCATTCATAGCATATTAGCACACAGGTGGGTTTTTTAACAACTTCTGCTATAAATAGTTTATTTCCCAATACATACTTTCATTATTTCATATATTCTGAATTATTTCCAAGAAATTATCTGAAGGGTTATATTTCACACGTGGATTTTTAAAAAAATATTTTTGTTTTTTTAAATAGCTGGACTACAACTGAAATGGCACCGACAATAACAAAAATCCCCATCCTAAATACCAATAATTAGTCCAGGGAGTGGCTTATGCATTCCTTACTGGTGAAACACACCCTCCTGCTGCACTCTACCCCCAAAAATGAAGAATTTTCTACTTTTAAACTGCTAAATCAGAACTGTCATTTGCACAATCGGCATTCTGGTTTGCATATTTGCCTTCATTTACACCTCTAGATTTGCTGCCTTTTGCTTAATAGAAATACACAGAGCAACTGTTAGGAGATAACATGCAGATGTATAAGTTAGCATTAATGGCTCTTTCAATTAAGGGATTGCGTATCTGAAAAACCTGTTGCCTTTAAAAGTGAATAAAATTAGCCACATAGTAATCCTCAGCGCATAGCATTTGCATAAAATTAAATGTGGGCCTGCTCAAGACAGCTCTGCTGTCATACTAGTGGTCCTCTCTTCAAGTGGCCAGCATCATCTGCATAAATAACATCCTGTAGTTTTCATTTGGAGTTAAGGCACCTCATCTTGGGTGGTTGGCTGTGCAATTGATAACTGTGGTGCCCTTTGGTTTGTTGCTGCTGGAAGACTTCTGCTAAATTCATAAGCTTCAGATTGCTGTTATCTTGTAGTCAAAGAACACAGACAACCTCTTCCTCAGTAAATGTTTCACCCCATCACTTGGGGATAGACTTGTGAGTCACTTTAAACTGTGTAGCTTTTGTCAAAGCCTTTTTTTTCCCCCCGCTAAACCAAAAGTGCAATAAAAACAAATGATAGCAAGAAACAAAACTACTACTTCATGCCCTGATAACTGCATTCTTCCACTTGCTGTAATAACTTTAATTTGGGCTTTTAAACTCACTTAGGAAATGCCATCATCATAAACTGCATCGCTCAGGATTCTTTTAACTACTTCTGCAGCTACCAAAACACTTCAAAGGAGCTGATATTGCATTAGGAGAGGAGCAAAACGAGGCCAACTCCGGGCACCCCCCACCCTCTTAGTGCCAGGTGTTTGTGTGAGGCCTTACCTGCTGGGTAACGCTCGATGACGGGCCAGTTGTCCACCTGCAGGGTGGCATTGCCACCGCTCCTCGTGAAGCGAACCACGTGGTACTTCCCATCGTTAATGATGGCGTTCATCTCTTCGATGGCGATGTCATCCGTCCCAACATTAAATTTAACTCCAATTTTTCCCTGGTGCTGCAGAGTTGGGCAAAAAAATAAGAAAAGGGGAAAAAAAAAAAAAAAGAAGAAAAAAAAAAGAGGAAGAAGAAAAAGAACTAATTAGGAGTTGTTTTAGAAAGAATTGAGACAGTGCGGCATACAGGGGAAGATTTCTTACAACATCTTCCCTCCTCAGATGTAACTTCTGAAGGTTTGCAGTGTGGCAGTGACAAACCTCCTGACAGCTTAGGAAGTCTGGGATGTGTTTTTGAAGGATAATTGATATTCCAAATGAGTTACTTCACCAAACTGAGCTCTCTCCTTTTACAAGAGATTCAGATCAAGATGAGGACAGGGGAAGATGGAGGAAAGCTCAAGGTTTCTGTCTTTGCCCTCTCCCTCACCTCCCTGAAGATTAAACAAAAATTTTCCTTTTAGACTTTCAAAACAGAAAGCCCTACACAGTGCCACTTGGAAGAGATACAGGAATTTTCTGGCCATAAAAGCCAAGTTCCAGCCCTGCTTTTCCTTTTTTCAAACCTCATTCATACCCAGAGCCTTCAAAAATGATAACAAAGGAGGAGATTATTTTTTTCCCCTTGGAGAGATTTTTGGCATCACATTGTAGTGATTTTGAATCATTAAGCCAAGATCACATTGGCTGATTAACAAGGACTTCCCTGTTCAGAGCCAGAGAGCAAGAAAAGTCATTTGCTGACACAGGGATGTGGTATTGTTCTCACTAAGGCCAGAGACTTTTTTTTTTTTTTTTTTGCTGGGATTTGCATATAAACTTCTGTGTTTGAGTTCTGTTAGGGCTAAGGGGCCTTCCCATGCACACCAATACCTGGGAGCAAGGCAGTGGATTTTCCAAATGATTGTCATATCGGCATGTTTTCATTTTTATTGACTTTTATTTATTAAAATGTTCACTCTAATGGGACACCTGCATTTTAATAAAATCTTTTAATATCTATTAAAGTTAAGGGCTTGGAATTTCCTTTTCTCCTATAAAATCAATTCTACTCTTCAATAAAAGTATTTATTACACTGAGGAGAGAAAAAAAGAAAAGCACTGCACAGTATGATATTAGGGACTTATTCATAATAATTGGTAATTCTACATGAAATTTCATGTTTCTGGAACTTGTACACCCTTCTTTAAAGTTAAAAAAGTTCACAAAGTTTTTACATGACCAGATGAAACACAGTGAAATATTTTACTTTGTACATCTTGGTCATTCACATCAAATCTTCCAGAGCCAGTTTCACCTCTCTAGCAGAGCTCTTGCATTTGCTCTCTCTCTGTCTTACTACCCTTAGCACTGCTTCCTGCACTAAGTGTATTCTGCAGCTCCTTGTCTCTGGAAGTCCCTCAAGCAAAGAACTCAAGAGTTTGTCCACTTTATTTTCTTTTTAAACACCTGACTTTGTTTTCCAGCACTGCTTGCATTCTGCAGCTACCCAGCTGAGCAGCTGCTGAACACCTCTGCAGTTCCTCATCATTCTGGCCTGATGCTCTCAGCTCCTCATCTGTGACTCCTTCTGAAACAACTAAAGGACCATTCCCTCATGAGATTTGCAGAATGAGTCTGAACAATATATTTTCGGTTGATTGACAACGTTCTAAACAATGTTCTAAGCATTCCTCTTTTTTTTTCCTTGTGGATTGTTTCAATATTTCTCCATTCGCTGGTCCTGCTTTTCTGTGTCTATAGAGTGTCAATAAGGGATCCACCTTATCCAATTCATGCTCATCTTCTTTTGCCTCTGGTGTGAGTTGCATAGCAATTTCCCAGTTATCTTGGAAAGGTAACCGTGTCTCTTAATTTCAGCTGCTTCAACGAGACTCAGAATACATTTCACCCCTTTTTTTTTCCCATGGATGCAGTAGCTTATTAGCTTCACCTGTTTCATTCATATGCTTACTCTCTTTACACAGAAATATATACAAAGAAATGTAACATTGTCCTGCTTTAAAGCAATCTCCTCTTTTACTAATTTTTGAAATGTAGAAAACCAGCAAGTAATGATAATGGTGTATGCAACTTTTCATAGTACTTTCAAGAAATCAAAGGCTCTGAGGATTAAATAAAGCCGACTAATTTTACCATGATTCATAATTACACTATTCATAACCTACACTTTATATACCAGTTTTCTTATTTCCTATATATATATATGCATATACATATATTATTTTAGATGTTTTTAAAAATTACAAAGGAAACAAAGCAGCTTTAAAGTGAATAGAAATGGTGGGGGTAAAAAGAAGTGGCATACATGTCACATATATCAGCAGTTTTTCCAAAGTCGGAGCACGTGGGGCTGTAGCCAAATTACCATTTACAAATGCCCAGGTATTGGCAAGTGAAATGAATACTTTGCAGAGATGAAAGCAGACTTTCAGCCTTCCTTTATAGATATATACCTTCTAGTGAAAAAATCCCAAGTTTTCCTGACTTGCCTACTTTTGCAGAGAAATGCTGTGCACAGACACCAAGCATGCAGATGCAAGAGCAAATATCACCCTAAAAGCTGGTAACATATTACAGCGATTCTTTTGTCTTTATTTGGAATGTATTTGTGTATCTGAAACCACAAAAAACCCCTCATTTTTAAAGGTTACATTTAATTTTTTACACACTCCTCCAGCACCGGTGGCCATCTCAGTAACACCTCCATAAAACAAGGAAGCAAATTTGTGTTTCAAGTTGAAGGCTTCCTGATTATTATATCCATATTTAAGCTTGACTTCTGGACATCACATCAAACATTATATGAATTACAACCCCATTGTGCACAGCCCTTTAGAACCACAAAACAAAACATGACGCTGCAATAAGCACCTTTCTATGTAGATAGGGTTTTTTTTTAAACCATTGCATTATCATGCAGGAATTTGACTCACTGCCCACTTCCCCCACTTCCAGGTAACATTATTTTTTGTTTGTCTTTGTCACATTATTTTTCATCTGTCTTAGGTTAAGACCATGTGCACACAGAGTTATTGTGGATCAGCTGACATACAGTAACCTGTTGAGATAATTGGATCTCAGCCCTCAGCCTTGTTATGCATAATCTAGTGGGCCTGTAACCTTTTAGAAAGAGCTGGTTTTTATATTGCCTCTTTTTTTTTTGGAGCAATATAGTAGTGCAGAAAGCAAAGGTACTGATGAAACTGAAGCCTATTAATTTACTATTTTCACTTTGCCAGCCTCAGTTGCATAGTAAAGTGGTAGAAATTTTCCTTTATCACTCGTTCATTCAAAATAATCTTAGAAGTCATCCTTCCTGTCAGCCTCAGACAAATGCTGAGTGAGAGGTTCCCTCTTCAGCACCCTGCTGCTGGGCACTATAGAAATGTCTGTGCATCCCTAAATACTGCAATAAGTCAGCACTCCTGTTGAACGGTGCTATCCCTGCCAATGACCCAAAACAATACAAGCTCACGTTCCCACGAGCAAACACTTTTTTGCCCACAAGCAAAGATGATCATTTCAGAGCTCCCCTGGTAAAATTCAGCTCTGTACACAGAGCCCATAGAAGCCCACTGCACTGTTTATGGCTCTCAGCCTGTGTTTTCCTTTTCTCAGTCTCACCCAGTCGTGAGAGAACATAACAATGGAACCAATTCCTTTTCCTACTGTGTCTTTATCTATTCCATACTGCTGAGGCCACAATAACAGAGTCGTGCAGGAGGTGTGAGAGTTTCCAAGAAAGGCCAAAAGAGAGGAGGGATGCATTTCAAGAAGCGGCTTAAACGCTGTGTCTACGGAAAAGATTTTGAACCTCAGATGGAGGGTAGTGTGAATAATGCTAAATCCACCACATCACCACCACCGCTCCCTGGGGCCAATGCAGCACAGGGACCTCGGATTCATCTACAGACACCCCGTGACACTCTGAGCCCCAGCCAGCAACTCTCCAGAAACACCAAACATTTGGTTTGGAGGTGCTTTGGCCACCTAGCTGTCCTGTTTCTGGGGCCAGGCTAAATATGTTAATGGCTTCAAAGCAGTTGGATGAAGCTGTGAGACAGCTCCAATTCTATGCTCCTAATGTGCTGTGAAACGTTGGGAGCTTTAATTGCTCCAGTAGTGTAGGATGTGTATGTGTGCATGTGTACGTACCAATCACTTCAAAATGTTTTGTCTTCAAAAGCTTTGGCAGCAACTGCTGTAATCTAGCAACTCCAGTGGAGTATTTTCAAGCCTATTTTATGAATTGTGTTCTCTAAATACTTAACAGACTTCTGATGAGGCACCAGGAATGCTGATGAACCCGAGAACCAAGCAAGAAAGGTGGAATGCAAATCAAGCCAGCAGCTGACATTGCAATTTGTTTCCTGTTGGACTTTAGTTCGGTGCTACCAATCTGCCAAAATGCAGTAAAACCAATGCTACTATTTTATATATATATAAATATATATATATACACACACACACGTATAAATATACATATATATAATTGATATTTCCTGTAACATCAGCAAGGCTTTGCTGCTCTCTGTAGCAATAACTCCGGAATTAGTCAAACAGGAGTGATGCAAAGTTGGCACAACAGTCATTTTAGAACAGACTGCAGACAACCTAAGCTCTCAATGCTTACAGCCTTTAACCACTTCCAAGGAAAAACAATAACACTGGGACTCCCACAGGTGGACAAATTGAGAAGAAAAAATTCAAGCGTGCCAGCTTGCATTTTATATCATCAGCCCCTGAGGTACCACTGTCTGGTGGATGCAGTAACAAAGTCTTAGAACTAACTGAAATTTTGGTTTTACTGAAGTGTAAGTTTCTTGAGTTTTATTAACACTGATTACATTTTCCCACAAATGTAATCGGAGGTTAATATTCTATATGATAGAAAGCTGTGCAAAATAACTAAAATAATATCTGGGTTTCTCAATTCTTTAAGGAGATGCACATTTTTAAATAGTACTGCTTGCTTCAGAAGGTGAGGGATAGACAACAGACAGAAGATACACCAAGATTAATGGTGATACACCAAGATGCTCCAAGATTAATGAAGTAACTATATATATTTTAGTGTAATAATCCATCATTATTTCTTATTACCACCTGGTATCTTCCAAAGGAAATGCTTCTTGGAAAAGATACAGAAGATACAAATCATCTAGGAAGAGTTCTTTGAGTGAAGGAATCTCTTAGATTGAATATAGAAGTTTTCTGAATATTGAGTTTTGAATTCATTCTCTCGGGTTTTACATCATTCACCTAACACTATTTTTTTTTTTTTTGTTTTTATTGCTTTTCTCTATGTGAAGTGACAAATATCCAGCCTATTTTTTCCAACATTAACCACTAACCCCTTCTTAGTCAATTGCAAGTCAACACACCACAGAAACAGGCAATCTCCTGTCATAGCTCATCTTGAGTACTTACAGTCAGGTTTTGTGCCCTTTCATAACTTCAGAAAGGCATTTCAGAAAGACTTTCAGCATCTCAGTGCTTCACATACTGCAGAAAATCCAGGAGGGGCACGAAACCTCTACCAGAGTGCTGGTAAGCAAAGTTTCTAGTCAGAGGCTGGCGCTTCAAACAAGGAAGCAAAGATTTCTGATAGGATGCACCCAGCTGGTACTTAGTCTTTTGGCATCCCACAAGTGGGAAACTATTTGTTTTTTCTTTCTTTTCCTAGAAGTTGGTAATGTGTAGCTAGTGTGGAAAAGCAAAGAAAACAAAACAAACAAACCAAACTTCCCCTTTTTCTGGTTTCCTGGTGAGGACACTAAGCTATTCTCAGTGTTCTTTCTTGCAAGTTCTCACCATTTATTTGCAGCATTTATTTTCCCAATATTTGCTTATTTCTCAAATTCACATCTTTGTAGACCTTAGGTTATGACAGAAAAAAACCAAATGACAACAACAACAAAAAACCAAACAAACAAAAAAAAAACAAACTGAAAAGAAAATAACCAATGCTTTTCATTTTAATCCAAGATACCAGTCCTGATACTTGTACAGAAAAGCTTAAAATGCAAAGCCTTGCAAGATACTCTAGGCAGACCGAGAGGAAGAACTGGAAATCATGTTAAATCATCACTGGGCTTGAGTGGTGGCTGGAATCCAAATGTGGCCCTTGGATTCCTGTGAGAAGAGCGGTCAGATCTACGCTACCCATTTACACACATCTGGTGGAAATGCAATCCTGGCATCAAAATGCTGCCTAGCACTGTGCTATGCCACTGTTCAGATTATTCACAAAAAAAAAAGAAATGTCTGCAGAGCCAGAAATATTGCCAGTATTTCCTGCAGCACCCATGCACGCTCACCTAAGCACACACGCACCTTTTTCATCCAAGGCAAGATCCTTCCAGAGACAGTACAAAGCACTTGAACAACAGAGCAATAATCATAAATATACAGCAACAATGTTTTTTTTTTACTCCTCTACTTTCAGGATACTCTATTAATTATCCCATGAATTTTTTAAAAGAGACATGGAGGGAAAATTTGCATCATATTTCACTCTACTGTTTTACTCAGAATTTGTGTAAGAACCTTTAACAAACCTTTACATGACCCCAATTTCACACCATTAAGTTATCTAGGCTTTCTAAATCGATACAGAAGTAGTAAAAATTCATTGTTCACCAGATGTCCCTGGTTGACATACAAGAAATAGCACTGTCACTGTAACAACATTATGTATGCAAATATATACAGATGCTACCAGAGCTACTGCTCTCTTAGGCATTGGTCAATAAAAATTAAGCCTCTTCTAGCCTTAAACCAGTGACCCTTAAAATATGTAAATGAAGTATGGGCTCAGCATCCCACTAATCTACAACTGAGGTGCACCTAGAAAAAGAGCCACCTAAGCGGCTCACTAGATGGAAGGAACAACATGTAGCATAAAAATTTTTTATGTCCACAAGAGCCATCTGTGTGACCCACAGAACGAAATTTCTGGAAAGAAGATATCACGAGAGCAATCATTCATTGACCCAGCATTTCAGGGCAGGAAGCAACTACCCTTTACTAATATGAAAAAAATGACTTGTGCTTCATCACTTAATCACTTTTCTGCTTTAAAATAATTGTCCTCACAGTCTGCTTTAAAGTATTACAGCAATTCAATTTATACATGAAGCTCAGCAAACAGAAAATATAGAAATATTTATAAATCTACAGTTCTGACACTTCAACTCAGTCTACAGTCTTCCTGTTTAGTTTTAAATATTGCAATTCTCACTGCTATGTATTATAAGTGTATTATTTCAGGTTACCCTGATGATGAATTCCTGAGACAATACAATTACTGAACAACCAACCCTTGAAATGCAGTAGTTATGAAAGACATATGGTGTAGAGCCCACAGCAGCAATATACTGCATCTTATTATCTACTCAGCATTATTACTGCAGTACACAAAATTAAGTTTTTCTGAGAAAACATGCAGTAAAGAACAATTTAAGTAGCCAGCCCTCCATGTGGTATTTTTTTCAAAATAGAATGTTTCACAGAAATACCTTGACCTTGCCAGTGTCTCTTGTTCTCTTTCCTTGTGGTCACCAGTTGGAACTAACATGTTCCTAATTCATCTTGGCTGCCAAGATGGATTTATTTACATGAAAGAAAACTGAAAGGAAAAGGAAAAAATCCAGTCCACGTAGTGATTTAAAAGCTAGGCATCTTAATAGTGGACTTAGATGAATATTTTTTGCCTCCTATCTGTAAAATGAAGAAAGCATGATATTCTCACTTCAGAAAATTGCTTATCTGAAGCAATTTATAACTGAAAAGTCAATCAGCAAAAGTGAAACAAACAAAAGAAAAACACACACACACAAAAATCGACTACTGGTCTGTGAGACAAATGTAGAACTGAAATGAAAAGTCCTCACACAAGGATATGTAACCTGTGCTGTTCCCAGCCAGCAGAGATACAACATGCCACAGGTGGGACTTGGGCTCCCTGGAAGAAAGGCAAGTCCTGGCTGTAGTCCCAGTTTCCGTGCATCCTAAAACTTCTGTTGCCAACTTTCTTCCTTCTATCCTCAAGCGTAGAGCCATTCTATGGAAAGCTTTAATGCCATGTATATTTTCCTCCATGGTAGTCGTTTCCTTTATCTTACCTTTCTTCATCTTGAAGATCTTTCAGAATCAAAACCAGCCTGACAATTTACTGGTGTGCTGTGCTACGCAGTGCAGAGTAGCCTGTTATCAATGCTACAACAGAGGATCCCACTTCTTTTGATCACTTAATGCTACAGAGCATGTAAAAATCCTTACACCGAATACATGTTGCACATGAAGTGATCAAACAGTGTTTGTTGACTGGACTGTGAAATCCCTCAGGTAGCTGGAAAGGGAAAGCAAAATCTCATAGCTACCTCTACGTTCTCTGCTCCTGCTGCTAACAATCCCCAAGGTTTGAAAGACATTGTTTTGGCATCCTAAAAAAAAAAAACCTACAAAACACCACCCTGTGGAAGAGAAGTGCTACGAATGAAAGGGTTCTGTACAAGAAATAATTTGTGTTTGTGAACAGCCTCTACAAGGGAGAAATCTCTGGGGGGAAGCATAGCAAAGGAGCATGAGCACCTTTGACAATATGCTCTTCAATAATCAAGAAGTTCCTTAATTTTATTTAAGAAGTGGAACTGGAAAAGCTGACCTCAAGAAAATCAGAAAAAGAGCAAAACTGAATTTGACCAACTCCAAAGGGAGCTTTGCCTCTAACAGAGCTCTGTACGGTCAGGCTCTGAGTGCCTCTCTGAAGCAGGAAACTTTCATGAATGTTGTTGTCCTTACTGCCATGGTCAGTATGAGGCTTGAACAATGTCCAAATATATTCATGCTGATGAACACAATGTTATTTTAAAAGTTCCCTAACAATATCTAAGTATTTGCTTGTGTGAAACAATAGCCATTAACAGCCAGCATTGCAAAATGCATCATTTTCTTCAAACAGCACTCAGGAAGGGAACAGCATCATCCTTTTAGTTACAAACTCTTCACTTACAACAGGCTTTTATTACTGCTGGAAAGCATCATTTTGGAAATGGGGCATGTTGGGCAACCAGAAATCAATGGTTTAGGGCAGCATTCTAACCTCATTGGTAGTGTACTCCTGATTTCTGCCCTTACTGCAGCTACATTCTTCATTTATTGTTTTTTATTATACTTGGCAGATGTTTACCTCAGAAAGTTAAAAGTCAGAAGGAACTCCACAGAAGTCATGGCTGCTTTAGAAATAGTAACATGCTGAAAACAGAGCATCTCTCATTAGAGTTACTTGTCACTTTTTCCAGAGCTTCTGCCTCATACTGCTATTCTCACACATTTCACTGTGAAAGAGATGTGATGGTAAAATATTTGAAAGACAGCTGATGCAAATTATGTGCTTTCCATTTTTTGTTTCTTTTTAAATTCTGTCTTTACTAAGATCAAGGTTTTGCTAGAAAGAGCTTAGTAGAAACCAGACGTATAACTATTTTCCTTTTCATATTTCCACAGCTTTAATGATAGTGAGGGACTATTTGAAAAAGAAAAAAAAAAGAATAATTTCACTGCTATTTGGTCAGATAAGCTTTTGCAACTACATTAGGATGGCAGAGAAAAGAATGGGCATCTCTGAAAGGGAAAAAAAAAAAAGAAAAAACCTACTGAGACCCATTGGAAATGTGACTTCCTAAAAGCATAGCAGGGGAAAAAAGTCTGCATCTTAAATAGCCTTATGGGAAGCTTATGTTTGAAGTATTTTGTGATCTGCACCAGATAACCCAATGTCTTGCTGACTTTGCCAGTGTCACAGAGGTGAGGTTTCCACATGGGTGAGCAAACCACTCGAGCAATTTATTCAAACACATTAGGCTCAAATTGGCTTTAGCAGAGCACCAGGCAAGGCAGGTGTGTGTGCATGGCTGTGCACACATACTGCCTTTCTGACATTCTTCTGTGCTAAATGAGATAACTTAAAGGCTATAAAAAGAAAACTCTATTTCTTTTCCTTCTCTTATTTTTTCCAAATTGTTCATTACCCACCAAGAGTCTCATTAAGCAGTAACACCATTAGAGGACATCAGGCACACATTTTTTCACCTGTAGTAAACTTCTAGGTTTTTGCCAATTTGCACTTTGCCAGTACAATTGCTAACAGGTTTCTTGACTCTGTCAGTGCAAAGGTCATTTGTGAATGACAGATCTCCCCAGTAAACATTCTCCCATTTCCTCTCACAGCCCAGGCAGAGCACTGTGCAAGCGCTATGCCCACCCTGCTGTGAGGAAACTCCACAAACTCCATCTTGCAGAACACACCCCGAGCAAGGAATCCACCAGAGCTGCTCCATCACAAAGCTCTGCTTCTTATATTGCAGCAGGACTTACATTAATGCCTGGCTAATTCTAATTATGATTATTTTCTGTGCTGCATCCCACACTCAAACACTAACCTTGAAGCAGAAAGGTAGGTGCTGACAATCCACCTTCTCCTCCTGTTCTCACCAATATAAACCCATCAGGACCTGCAGATACCTCCATGAATGGTTGCACATCTCTCTATTTGAAGTATGGAGACGTATATAGGGGAGTGATGAGGTGAAACAGCCCCTCCTCGTGCCCACTCTCCATGCAGAGGGGTAAGAACAAGGATTCCTATTTAATTACTTATCAAGAAGGTCGAGTTCTGAGGCAGACAGCTTAATTCATTCTTCAGTTTCTGGGTTTCTACAGAACAATTGCTTTGTAGCTCAATTCACACTGTTCAATTATATTTTTATTTTTTAAGGGAAAAGAAATTAAAATGTTACCATCTGAAACCAATGTATCTGTTCTGATGAAGACCCAAGTGTCATAAGTAGTTGAAATTAATGATTCTTGCTTTTTTCTCCTGTTATCCTGCTGAAGCAATTCTTGCAGAGATTGCACTGCTAGTGGGATTGGGGCAGTTCTCAGCCCCTTAAGCTCCTGGCTGAGGTGATGATCCCAGTGAAGGAGCAGGAAGCATTCCCAGACACAGAAGTACTCAGACACACAGGAAATCTCAGATACTTATCTATACTTATGTGTACTCCAAGGGATGGTGGCTGGCTTCTGTTCCTTCTCATTACCCTCATAACAATTATTTCAAAAGACAATTTTCCTATTAAAAAAAAAAAAAAGCCCCTGTGGCACTGTGGCATACAGGTAAAGTTGTTGCATTTGGAAAGGTATCACAGATTCTCTGTTTCAGACTATAAAACTGCCCCTGCTTCCTGTATTTACCTTTATGTACTTAATAGCATTGACATCGAGTAAAGAAAGGTTTCAGCTTGACTCTTAGTAAGTGAGACAGATAAAAATAGGAAAAAATAGATGTGACCAGTTGTTTAGCCTTAGAAAGTAATGAAACTCTATGTGAAGTCTCAGGACGTGGCTCACATGGAGACAGCCTATGATCCATTAGAGACACTTATTTTCAAACCTTTAGACAAAAAATAAACTAAAGAGATAAAAAAAAAAAAACATGGCCAAATTTGGAGCATGTAATGTTGTCATAGCTTTTTTAATAAAGGATCCTAAGACGTGGAAGAAAACCTTTCATACCCAGGATCTAACTCATTTGTTGTTCCTATACTTGTTGGACAACGGGTGTAAAGTTTGTTTCGATATAAAAGCAAACAAAAAGTGTGGGGAGCAGCACGTCAGAAGCAGCCTTTAGCCTTGCAGATGTAGTTTATGATTTATAACTTCAGCAATTCTTTCCTGACAATATATAATCTGTTGGTTATAAATCCACAGTATGAACTAGATTCCATTCACTTGTGAAACCTTTTTGCATCATGTTTACAGCCATAAAAACAAACAGAAAAGCTGTCGTTGGGCAGTCCTCAACTCAGAGGGATTTAGACCAGGTTTAGGAAACACTCTCCTCTTATTCCAAATTGTGTCATTGAGGGCTGGGATACTTTCCACTCCAGTGAGTGGAATATTGGGATACTTGCTATTCTGGTAAGTCCAGGCCTTTCCATCAGGCAATTCCCACCACTGTCCTCCACAACCATTCCAAAAGCAGAAATATATCTGCCTAATGGAAGTTTCTATACAGTTTCCAGCTTTCCCTCCCACCCAAGATTTCCTGGACCAGCTGAAGTTTTCCAGCTTCTTTGGCTCCCCTTTCTGGGACACAGCCCGAAAAAAGGAGTGACCCCACTCCACACCTGCCCTGCTCCTGGAGAAAAAGCCAGGTATAAGAGAATAGTAATGTGAAGGGTCAGCCCCTAGCAGAGGCTGACAGGGCCTTCAGGGATCTTTGAAAACACACTAATGATTGCAATTACACATTGTGGTGTTGTAAGGTCTTCTCAAGCACAGTTCTGAAGAGGTTTCCTATCATTCAGTGGCATCGTGTTATGAAATTAAAGCTTGCCCTTATTCCTTATAATATATATACCTTGCAACCCACATAATGTCCTTCTGCCCCACAAAAAAATCCCCAAACTTATTTGCCAAGGAGAAAGCCTTTCTGCCCCCTCAGATAATCCCTTTATGGATATTATGGTTGGTAATAATTTGCTTTGCTTTAAAAAGTAAGTAAGTGAAAAATAACAAATGCAAACAGTGAAAATAATGCAGAAATACATATTGAATAATTGTACAGGCTGCAAAAAATCATTTTATATTATGTAGACATAGAAAAGAATTCAATGTAGATATTTTTTGAAGAAAAAAGTATTTCATACCTTATTGCTGCCACTAGAAGAGCTTCAGCAAACAGTTCTAACCAACCCAGTGAGCCAAATCATAAAGCTTCAGGCAGTCACAAAAAGCTATTGATTTTTTTTTTATTTTTTTAAAAAGGCTTTTTCAGCTGTAAATTCCTATTGATGTGTGACGAAATGTGCAGGTGGCATTGGCCAGTATAGCCACTGTGGGAAAAGCCAAGATTGCAGCTTCACTGGTTAAGCTACTTGGAAGTTTATTGTGGTCAGCCTCAGCCTGCTCCATCTGATCTTGGATCAAATAAAACACAGCACATATGATTCCCAACAGCAATAATCAAAACTGAGGGTTTCAGATTCTGCTGGAAACAAAATTACAGGAAGAAGAAATGGGCTGGATATTTTTTTTTTTTTATTGCTGGAAAACAGATTTCTAACAATGAACTATGTGGATTTATTTTTTTATTTTTTGAAGTAAGCTCCTCTATAACAAACTTGATACATCACTGATGGTTCCTTCCTGCCCCTGACCAGCACTCAGGGCTAAGGCCATGGGATCCTTGCTCACCTTGGACAGTGCAGCTCTCCCTTCCCTACAAGCAAAGGCATTTCAAAAGTCAGGGCTAGGCCATCCTAAGAAAGGATGACATGAGACTGAACTATGTGTTATCCCTCCCCTCTCTAAACACCATCTCACTTGTTTTCCCTCCTCCTTACAGTGGAAAAAAAGAGCTCAGTCCCATTGCAGCCCGGGGCCTCTCCTCACCATGGGGTGGGACAACACAAAAGTCAGTGCCTTTGGGTTGACACCAACTTTTTCAGGCCGGAGGTGTGTCTAAAGAACAGGTTGGGCCACTTTCTCCTGCAAACAAAAGCTGTAAAGATTGGATGATAAACTTTCAAGGATGTCTAAGGCACTCAGATGCAAAGCTGCCAGGAGCTGGTGCTGCATAAAACCCTGCAACCCAGTTTTATCACTGCTTTTGCTCATATGACCTAGAATGTTTAGGTTACATCTACCCATAATATATTCACATTTCTGCCTGGATGTACTGTAGCTTGCACTCATTCTCTCACCTTAAATATGCTGTTGAGAAAACAAGAGTTGGGGAGGTCCCAGGAGTGTGAACTGATAACAGTTTTTTTTTTAATTGTAGGGTGGGAGATCAGGTAAATATTTCTTTTGCTATATATGTAACAAAATGACCCACAGAAATTATATTGTCAACATTTCCAACTAAATGCAGCAAAACATAAAAGGCCTGAGCACTTGACCAATGCCTGGTAATTCAGACATTCAATACCTGAGAATAAATCAAGTCTGGGTAGGGCCATGCAGCAGCAAAGGGGATAAAAAACATTCACTGCATTTCAAACGTTTGACAAAACAATTCCCTTCTGGACCTCTGTTTTGGAGCACAGCACCGAAAAGAGAATTGAGATGGGAAGCACCAAAGATTTCCTGAGATTTTTTACTGCTCTCCCTGTGCCTGAAGAAGCTGCTCCATTTTACAGCTACTTTTTGCATCCTTTCTAAGGGTGGGGTGGACCAGTGTTTAATTTAACATTGTAAACCCTGGAAACAACTATTTGACTGCTGCCAGAGTCTTTCACTGGAGAGTTTCTCCAGGTTTCTAACCAGCAGTGAAGGGGGCTGACAGAGGAAAGCACCATCACCTGTCCCCTAAAATAACCTCACTGCTTCATGTTACAATAAAAAATACATAATGACATTATGCATTTAAAAAAAATACCCAAAACAAACAACAAAAACCTTTCACAGTCTTCAGGATATGCTTGCCAGCATCCCATTACAGATTCTGCAGAGCAGCAAATGGCTGGTGTTCAGTATCAAATACGACTGAACCTCAAACCCTCGTGGAATAAACACAGCTAGGATGGATGGGAAGTACTTGCCTGCACCTGCCGACGCCTGTCTCACTCTAGCAGAGGATACAGAAAGAAGCAAGAGAGTCTCAGGGTTTGGAGACTCCCAGCTTAATACTTTCTAGTGCTGTCTGCTGCCAGGGTAATTTTACTATCTCCATTTCAGCTCATCCTTTGTACAACAGGGACAACATCTACGACGCCAGAGAAGATGCAAGGACGTGGCACTGCTCCCAAAAATACGATAACAGAGCCCACAGAGATTGGCAAGAACACGAAGATCTTTTAATCGCACATCTCGGTCCGCAAAGTGCAAGTCAGGACACTTGGAAAAAGAGAGGATCTTCTGTGTGCCTTCGCCCTTTTTCCTTTTATGCAACACAATCTGAAGTCTTTTCCAAAGGAAATTTAAGCCAAGGCAAAGCAGATATATATTGCTTAATCATGATCATATTAGTTCTGGAAAATGTTTTTGCCATCTCCTCTTTGAGAAGTTATATTTAGAGCTGGGGTAGGAGCATATTTAGATGGAAGGGAAAATACACACAGAAACTGCATCTGCAATCACATTTCCTGATTAGATCTTACCAGAGTCTTAGTGCTGCCTAAACATGGGGTAGTAAATGCCTTCAGTGCTCACTCTCATGCTCTCTATCCCTGTCTTCTCTGCAAATCAATTACTGGGCCATAGGTGCAAACTGTTTTTTGTTTCTTGGGTTTTTTTCTTGATTATTTTTGAGGGTTTATTTAGTTTTATTCCTCGGCTATAACCATAGGTCCTAACTCCAAACACAAAACTCCTTACTGGGCAAGGGGAAAAATGGAATCAAAAGCTCATTTTTTTTGTATAAGAACCACCTTAATAATCTCTTGAACAAATGTATGGCTTTAGGAAGATACATAAAACAGTGAACATGGATATGCAGAAAAGTGTATTTGATCCCTTGCCTCTTGTTTATATTGAATAGAAGGCAAAATTGTCTCTATCAAGAAGACACAGAGGTTATAAGAATAAAGCATCATGAAAATCTGCAGTAATCCAAGCTTAAAAATACCTTGTTAGTAGAAATGGAATTGAAAACTTTGAGGATTTATATGCCTCAATAAGCAGTTTTATTACTTCCATACCTTAACTTATTCACAGTGTGTACTTGGGCTGGTAAAAATAAATATTCAATTAGATTTTTTAAAATATTTTTTTTTCTTTTTTTTCCTTCTGAATATGGATGTGTATTGAAAAACAAAGAGGAAGGTTCAGTCTTCCAAGCTTTGTAGTATTAAGAGCTTTGTTAGCAGAAAGAGAGAGGATGTGAAGAAGCAACAATCAGCTTTATGACAGGCACTTCATTAACCCACATACTTCATAATTTGCTCACTGAACTAGCTGCTTTTCCTCTTCTCTCAGCAGGAACATAAATAGCAAAAACTATCATGAGCTGTTATGCTACTGGAAGACTGTTAATCTTACCAAATATACCACGGAGCATTTACTGCTACATATTTATTTATTTAGATTTAGAGCCTGATTAAAGGGAGAACAAAAACGATCTATCATGAAGATGCCTCTCAACTGATACCTAAATTGCAGCACTGCACTTGAATAAAACTCAGCTGAGCTGGAGAATTTAAAGAATTTAAAGAAACCAAGGGTTTTACCCCACCAGCAATTCCTGCACATAGGCATTATCAAAAATGCATCTGCAAGGAAATACCAGCCTGTGTTTCAAGAGGGACCAACATGCCAGGGAATGGGAAAAGATGGAGTGGGACCAGTAGAGCTCTTTCCTGTCTTGAACTGGGCAGGACAATTTGTGTCTGAGCTTGCACAGAGAGGGATATGATGATTGAAGAGCTAACCTGAAGCTTGTGTGGAACAGCTCCCACAAGAGGGGTCTGCAGGCACAAGGAGCAGGGCTTGAGGAAAGTTTTGGGTTGGGAGCTGGCTGTGACTTTAACTTCTATCAATTGCTTCAAACCACCTGCACCAAGACCCCAAATAACCTCCCTCTCCTCAAAGAGGAGCCTTGCAATATGCTGTGATAATAAGAACTCTTTCCGCTGGACAGAGCGGATAATTGGTGAGGAGAGTGAGCGTGTGTCCATACATGCGTTAGTGAGCTGGGAAACAAAATAATTAACCCTGAAATAACGCAATTATTCAACTGCAAAAACAAAGGGCAATCAGTGGTACAATCTCTTTGCTTTTTCCCTGTATTTATTTGTTGTGCATCTGAGTGAACGTTGCTCACAGTGGGAGATTTTTGATGGCCTTCGGTAGGCTTTGATGAGGCTCATATTTGCTCATTTGCACAATGTATTTATCTGCACCACCAGCAGTGTCGATCAGCATGGAGCAGCAAAGTCCACAGAATGCTTTAAATAAACCCCCACTTGTTAAACCATCCTCAGCTCAGATTCAGGGAGCTTTATTCAGCAAACATTACCTGAGTCATTCCTCTGGGAGAATTATGGACTGAATGATGAGAAGAAGTTTCTAAAAATGCTTAAATGGCTATTAATGGAAGTTGTACTCCTAAGCCATTTAAAGTGCTTTTGACAGTCCTAAACAGAATAATGCTCAGCAGTGGGAATCACCAGATGAACCTTTCTGTTATTGCAAAAACAATAAGATAGAATCAAATTCAGCAGAAATGAAAGGTTTCTGCATTTACACCAGCAAACAACTGATTAAAGCATTATGCAGCAGAATTATGTCTGCAGAATCATCTATTCACATGAACTCAAACACCTCCATAAAGACCAGTGCAGTTCCACAGATGCAGTGTGCCAGAGGGCTTTGGTGACTCCTAGTTTAGATCTAGTTCAAATTTAACAAGGGCAAGTTCCAAATTCTGTATCAGGTACAGGATAACCCTGGATATATGGACAGACTGGAGAACAGGATGCTGAAATCACGGAAAGGGACCTGGGGATCCTGGTCCATGGCAAGCTGAACACGGGTCAGCAGTGCCCTGGCAGCTAGGAGGGTCAGCCCTGTCCTGGGGGGCACCAGGCACTGGGCAAGGGAGGGGATTGTCCCCTCTGCTCTGCACTGGGGCAGCCTCACCTTGAGTGCTGGGGGCAGTTTTGGGAGGCACAATACAAAAAAGACATCATTGCTCTCTACAACTGAAAGGAGGTTGTAGCCAGGTCAGTCTCTTCTCTCAGGCAACCAGTGACAGGGCAAGAGGAGATGGCCTGTAGCTGCACGAGGGGAGGCTCAAGTGGGACACCAGGAAGAATGTCTTCACTGGAAGGCTGCCTGCTCCCAGGGGTATGACAGAGTCACCATCCCTGGAAGCGTTCAAGAAATGACTGGAAGTGGCACTTAGAGCTGTGATTTAGTTGGCATGATGGTGTTTGGTCAAAGGTTGGGCTTGATGATCTTGGAGATCTTTTTCAACCTTAATGATTCTACGATTCCATGACATGCAGCCCAATATCAGGTCACAACTCCCTAAGAACTTAAAGGGCAGAAACATGGAGTGATGTCCTAGGATGGTCTTCATATAAGCCTACTCTGAAACCATGATGCCAGCCCAGATTTCCTGTTCCACCACAGGAGAGTTACAGACTATGAAATTCCAGTCTGTGACTGGTATGTGTGAGGCAGAGCACCACTAAGATGCTGGAGATTCAGTAATATAAATTTAAATAGCAGTACATCATCACACCATTCCAAATAACATTTAGTTTTTCAATTGCCAAGTCTGGCCCTGAACAAATACCTTAAATACCTTCCTTGAATAAAGAAACTGTTTCTTTCAGAACTATTTTTCCATGAAAGGGCTTTATTTCCAAGGCATATTAGTTTCTGATGTATAAGCATTTTAACCCCCTCAAAAACAGCTTGCCAGAAAATTTATGACCAACTTTTCTATTTTTTTCCTCTGATTAAGCACATTTCCAGTTGGAATGCATCGAGCTGGCAATGTTAGTTTTATTTCATTAGAAAGTGTAAATCCCTTGAGCATTACCATTCACTTGGGTACAATTTTTAAATTCCTGGTACAATAGTCAGGCTACAGAGAAACCGAGCTTGTAGGGAGAGGAAATCTCTTCCCAATAACCAACCAAAAATGGAGGGGGGAGAGGACAAACTTTCATGCTGACACGGCCATGTTTAGGCATGAGCATCTAAAAGCAATGGAAACAATTGAAATTTGCTCTCCCTGGAAATCTTGCCTTTTTGTAGCTTTACATGTGCCGAAGGTACCACCACTATGACAGAGCTCCTGTGAGGCCTTTTGGTTCTAAAAGTCTTTTCTTCTACTAATTCCATTAGAAAGAAAGTTTCAGGCATGAATATTTGATTGACACATTATTAGGAAAAGTATGAGAAAAGCAGCAGTGTCGCATTCAGCTCCACTGCCACAGCCATCATCTTTCCCAGCATATCTCTGTATCTTCCCTGCACAGCAAAAAGGCAAAAGGAGAGAAAAGACTATGCTCATTAGGAAGAAAAATGGAAGCAGTTCTTCTGAGCATCCCATCTGCTGCCATCGTGTCAGAGATATCACATTTTACTGCTGTCACCAGCAGGTGCATGCAATTAGGTGACAACAAAATGAACTATGGCTTCCCAGTGACTATTTCGAGCAGGTTTCAGACTGTTGGCAAGTGTGAGATAACAGACTATGGGCATTAGCCTCTGAATAATTCCTGGAATTCACATGAAAAACGTACAGGTGATTAATTCTGGTGTAGAAGACAACTGCAAGAAGTGACAGACACAGCAACTGCGACAAAGCAGAGGACAACAGAGGGCACAGGCTGGGCTAATTCAGGCTATTGGAGATATTATGAAGACATAATAAGGCCAGTGTGTTCAATTCTGATCTCATTTACAGTAACATATCAGGACAATCAAGCCCAAAACAAATGCACAGCAATACACCCTCACTATGTTGAAGGAGCAGGGACAGTGCTTGGATGCTTTCTTCTAATGTCAACTAAATATATTGTTACTGTTCACAACTGGTGGCTAATTAACAGAGGGCTTAACGAGCATTAGAAGCACACCAACTTTCACGCGAGGCAAAAAGCGTAACTTAAGGTTGACTGGTGTTGGGTTGTGGCTAGTGTGGAAATCACTGACAAAGGAACAGCTGAAACGCCTGCTTTCCTGCAGAGTTGCACAGAAAAAGGAGGAAGCCCCAGTGAAGCAGAGGGTGCAAGGATGGTGCCCCTGTGGGAGCATCTCCCAGTCACAGTCCTCAGGGATGAAGCTGTACTGCCAGCTGTACACTCATGTACGACTCTGCTGTGCAACACAAAGATGGCAAAAAATTACTATAATAGCCAGAACATTTGTCCCACCAAAGGCTTCTTTCTGAGTGCTGGGTGCCTCCTTTGTGCTGAATCCCCTGTGTTTACAGGGCTCTATTTGCACTTGCTGTGGATTCCTCCCTTTCCATCTGAATGCAACAATGAAGGAAAAATACCTTCTCTTCTGTTATCTAAGGTGATAATGGAGAATAGCAGAAACTTGTCAGGGGCTGTGAGATGCCTTCAACGCTTGGAGAAAATCATCACCCAAAACATGAATAAAGGCTATTTTTTCCAGGTTAAAAAAAAAAAAAAAAAATCTTTGGGGATTTAAACAACACAGCAATACAAAGCATTTGAGTGTATTTGTTAGCTTCAGCTGACTGTTAAGAATTTTACCTCCTGGTAGGCAATTCCCAAGAATAACAGCCTTGTTCTGAATGATAAGCTGGTGTTCACCCCTTATGGCAGAAGTTCAGCAACTCAATTCAGTAACCAGGAGTGGCGAAGCCATTTTTACCATGTCTGGCATAAACCACTTCAATGGGATCAATACAGGACTGCAACATGCCTAAGCAACTTGCTTTAATTCAAGCCAGGATATAAATCTTATAGTAACAGAGGATTTTTTTTCATAAGTCACAGCTTATTTTAGGAATGATATATCTACAGCAATTGTCCTCTGTCTCCAGTCACAAGTGTTAATGTTACACTCAAGCAAAACTGTTCTCCATGCAGATGTTTTATCCTTAAGGAGAAAGAATTACAGCTTTTGAAATCATACTGTATCCCCTAATTGTACTGAGAAAGTCAGGGAAACGGGGACTTTTTCTAATAGGGTAACTACAGTGGAGCAGCTCTCTAAACAACATCACAGGAAGGAGGTAAAAATTATACTCTAAAGTAACAACAGCAGATCCAAAGCAAACAACAACTTGATAGGTCATGTTTCTGACCCCTGTCACCTTATTGCAAGTCTCATAATAGCTGTTTTTTTATTTTAAGAGTTTAACTATCAGAGTAAGGTTATGCAGAAATTTGAATTTCTTTTTGTTTTTTAAGCTACATCTCCAACTATGAAAAACACGGCTTAAAGTTCAAGTTCAACTTTAAGTTCAAGCTCAAAGTTCAAGGAGCTTAAAAGGGTCAAGTTTACTTTTGTTTTGTAGATTCACATAATGTAATGATGCAAGTGTCATAGTTCACATGCTGAAAGGCAATAAAGCATGTGCTGCTTGAGAAAAGAGCTCAACTGAATTAGCTATGAAGAAAAACTTGCATTAATAGGTATCTGAATTCACACCACTAATTTCTGCAGAATATAAAACACCATTTCCAATGGGCAGGAATGAGCACAATTATTATTTTTTATAATTAAATGTTGTTCTGACTCAGCAGATGGATTCGGTGCTGTTGCCATTGTTCACAACTCTCTCAAGAAGCAATGCAGCTTTTGATGGGAAGCTCAGCAAACACTGCACCACACATGTCTGTAGAAGTGACACTAGTTTGAGAATGGGAAAGTAAAGAGGATTAAACTTCTCTTCCCCACCTCGGCCAAGCAAGAATTAGGCAAACAAGCATGGGTAAAGAAGCATCTGCACCGTTTCACCTCCACAAAGGCAGGAGGTTTGTCCTTCTGCTTTCAAAACATGCTCTTTGAGCAACTTATCCTGTGCTCTCAGACCTCTTCCTATTACAAACTTCCACAGAGTAAATTCATGTGCATGAACTCACTCTTTTGGCAGTAGCCCTTGCTGGAGAGGGAAGCTTGAGGCAATGAGGAGTCTCCTTAGTTTGCTTCCTCAGCCCTGCCCTGCTTCCCAGTCACTCAAATCAAGGGAAGGATCTAAATCTAGGGCAGCTCTATGAACTGCCCATGAAAATCAGCTGCTCTGCCTGTAAGCTGGGAGCAGGATTTTCACCTCCCACCACACTGATGTCAGTGCCACGGGAATTCTCTGCAATTCAGAGTGAAGTAACTCTTTGTTTCACTTTGACCTGTGCCTGTCCTATAGCCAACAGATGCCTGTGTGCAAACAGCAACACTGCCAGGCTGGAAATATTCCCAGACTTCACAGAGAACAGCACTGCACGATAACCAGGTCTCCCAGACATAAAATGCTTTGATTAAATCGGGGCAGCTCTGAAGCAGGCAGGCAAAGACAGTATCGATGTTTTCTCATATGTAAAGATATTAGCGAAGATTCTGACTTGAGTAATATTTTCCAGCACAGCTGAGATTTAAATTTAATGAGATCCTCATTTATATTCTGGAAAGAGGAAGAGAACAGAAAACTGCACATGTAGTGGAATTCAGCTACAAATGACATTAAGGCAAGCAAATAAAAACATGTACTGGTAACTTTTATCCTTGTGCTCCGCGGCCTTATTAAAACCCTGCTGGAGCTGCTATCGCAGGAGCTCTACACTAACAGGTTGTATCAACAATCTCATTGTGCAGTAAGAGATGCAGGGAGCCGCTTACTGAGTTATGGCCACAGGGACAGACACCCCCAGGGGCTGCTGCGCCAGGGAGAGCTGCAGTGCAACCAAAGCCAGTGTCTGATAAAAATCTAAGGAAACACAGAAGAGAAGTAGCTGTTTTTTTCCTTCTCTGTCTCCACAAAATTTAGAGGGGATAGCAGACTTCCCCAAAGGATGGAACGAATGAGGTAAACAGCAGAAAGGGTGGAGCAGAGGGATGGCTACAGGCAGTACAAGCAATAAACTGCAGTTCCACATTTGCCATCTAACAAGTTTTTTAATATATGTCTTTTCACCCTACTTTTCTTTTACTTCTTCCCTTTTTACCTCTTTTCACCCTTTAATATTAAACTTGGCAAGTAGGCAAGCCAAGGAATCAAAGAAATCTGACAGAAAACACTTAATATAATATTCCCAAAACACGCCAATTGGAGTCAATATGTACAACTCCCTTTTGTTGGAATATATGTTTGTGTGTCTCATATCTGCAGGTTGTTCAATAGCATTAATGAGAATTTATGTAGCTGAGGAGAGAAATGAAGGCATCAGTGAAGTAAATTTCTGGTTCAGATATTGTGGTTATGCTCATGGCTGCCCGGAAGAAAGCATGCAAGGAAATAGCTAAACATATTTTGCTTCATTTCTTTAAGTTATAGCTGGCTGTAAATTACATTTAATAAACCCATTATTCAAACCCTTTTGAGAACATTTAAGCACCAATAATGTTTACTATGCCAATGCACTGTGTGCTCTGCTCTTATAAGCCATGTATCTTACTGAAAGTCACCGGGCCAGCTCCATCGCTGTGATTCTCATGAGCTTCCTTTGGTTCTGGCAATTAGGCCATCTGCCAGGAGCTGAAATCATTAGCAATAAAAAGAAAGGCAATAGCTCTGCTTTGTAGTCCTTTCAGTCAGTCCTGGTTCCATTTGCCACTGGGGGCACCATGAGAATCAGGTGAACAAAGAACAGTAACAGAGGACATTGTAAAAAGGGAGGAATTTTTAAAGGAGTGCTGCAAAGTCAACGGCAAAACAGAAAAAAAAAAAAAAAAAAACAAACCCAACTTTTTCATAATGAGATTTATTTCAGAGCAGCACTAGGGATTTCATCGTGTCCCTTTTACAATGTCACACTCTGTGGTCCTCACCACTGCCTCTCAAACTTCTACCCTTCTCCTGCTTGCTCAGACAGGCATTTGATCAAAACTATTTCCTGTTATTTGTGTGTGTGTGCATAGTCACACATGGATCACATTCTTGATTAAGGCATTTGAGCACTGCTGTGATTCAAATAATAATACTAATAATGGATTAACCAGCAGTGGACATTAGTGCAGCTGATGATCTTTAGCCTCCTGCCTTGAGCCTGCAGGAAATCAGAAGTCTTTGCCCATAATTGAAGATGAGATGTACAGAGAATGGAAATTCTGTTTGATAAAGGAGTTTGGATTTTAGAGCTCTGTTGTTTAAAGCAGCATGAAACCTGCAAATTTCAAAATCTTCCGAGAGAAAATAAACAAATCTAATACATTGAGACCAGTTTGATGGAACAGCATTTTCCAATGAGAAAATAATTGCATTAACTTTTTTTCCACTTAGCTGTAATATCAAGGAATATAATAGTATTGCTCCAAACAATAATCTCTTTAAATAGCCTGGAGAGCATTGCTGAAAGCCAGTGGACACTAGGATGAATCAGTGGCAATGTACAGCACAAAACAATCACTCAGAAATTTCCTTTCAGGATATAAAAAGTCTATCTCATTCTTAAATGTGAAAATTTTTAAAAGGCCAAAATCGACTCAAGTGTAAGGTGAAGGAGGACACATGACCACATTCACAGAGTTCTGCTTTATTCCAGAAGACTGGCAAAAGTTGAATAGCGCTAAATTTTCAGTGACTATAATCGCTCACCAAAATTAGCTATGATTCAGTCACAGAAAAATGTTTATGGAACTGTCAGGTGAGCCCAAAACAACAAAGAGCACACACTCTCTTACTGCCTCTTCATAAAGAAGCTACAGAAAGCGATGTCCCTACCTAAGCTCCAGTATGTATCCTTTTATGCAATAAACAAACATATGTTCTAATTTTTCGTTTTTATCTTTTACCACTTGGTCCTCATGCCTCCTAAAATTATAAGATGTCTCCCAGGACTTGGGGGGAACACGTACATTGGACGATAAACCCAGGGATGAGCTTTTTCTCTGGGCCACAGGATATATCCACAACACAGTCAATCACCCCTCTATCTTTCTAGTGCATCTAACAGAGTGTTTCCTACATACCTCTGACAGTAACATAAGAATACGGCATTAAAATAATCCAACAGACCAAAATCAAAAGTGTATGTGGAATAAATAAAATGGCAGTAGTAGTAAACATGTCCTTCATTGCATTAATCACAATATTTTTTTCTCTTCATCAGTTAGCAGATGATTCAATAAACACACTAAAAGTGCAGAACCTAATTCTCAACAAACCTGGGCTCTGCACAGGCTTTTGCTTCTCATAACTGAAAGCTAAATACACCGAGGTAGCATGCCAGATACCAGGATTTCACTTGAGGGTGTTTGTTGTTAAACAAGCAATCAAAGCCAGTAGTTAAAGAACACAAATTGCCAAACATCAGACCACATTCATTATGTCTAACATCTTCCATGTAAAAGGATAAGGTAGCTTTTAACCAGCAAAGGACATTGAAACCGAAGGCAGAAGTGATGGCACTTGAAAAAACATTCTTGCTTTCTGGTATCTCTACTGATCCCCTTCCTTCCCCACCAGCTATCTCAGCAAAGTCAGTTATAACACTCCATTTATACATGTGCAAAATGCACACGTGAACTGTTCAGGAATCAGACATAAAACAGTTATGAGAAACAACCATGCTATCAAAATAAAAAAGAGAAACCCACAAAATTTCCAAGGACAAAAGATACACCAAACTAAAACCGAAAAACAACCAACCAAACAAACCCACCAAAACAACAACAGAAGTCTTTGTCAGAACTGGCTCAAAAGTGCCAAAGAGAAAAAGAAATATTGCAGCACATCATCAGTATAAAGCACCTGATAATCCTCTTTTGATGTTTCTTGCAGAACTCTAAAGAATTCAGAGACAAAGAAAGAAAAGTGTGATGCGGCAGGATCAGAGTCAGAGTCCCTGTCCTGGCAGTTTACCCAGTGGTATCTGCAGACAATGCTGTCCTCACTGTGCACATATTCCTGCAAGATCCTCATCCTCAGAAATACACCACTATTCCAGAGTTGTGTCACTTTGTAAGAAACTGAGACAGAGCCTGATTTGCAGTTATGTTTCAAGTAGGGCAAAGACTTTAGAAAGCGAGGAAACTAACCCAAACCAGCTGTCCAACCCCAAATATGTCTAGAAGTCTGGACCAGAAACAACTTGCAGAAGAAATAAGACCAGCACAAAAATCTCCTGTAAGCCTACCAACATGACTATTATTGCTGAAGCAGATGTCAAGAGGCAGTTCAAGCTAAAAAGTTGATTTTTGATGTAAAGCTATAGATCTTCAAATGTGAACTTCATAGTTTTAATCTAACCTAAGCCAAAGCTTTATTATCTCTACTTTGCAATAACCTAACTGATGTCAATGATACTATACAAAAGAAAATTCAGGCTCCAGCCTTTTGTTTTTATTGCCATCTTCATTCCAATCAAATATTTCTCCTAGGTAAAGCCTCTCAAGTGTTCTCCCATTCTCTTTTGTAGCCAAAAGTGGTGTGACCCTTCAGATGAACATCTCTCATTGACTCAACCTCTGAGCCCACTTCATTCCTGAAACTGTTCAGGGTTCCAGCAGAGACTTCAGCACTTAGAGACTGAACATTTTTTTAAAGTGCTGATACTTTTCATTACCATTACACTGTTCCCATCTAACCAGAGAGCTGCCCAGCATTCCTTACCCTCCATCTTCATTCTTAAGGACTTTAGTCCTGCAAAATTGCTTGAATTAGAGGTTATTTCATTCTCATCCCTCTTGTTGTGGCTGCCACTCTGAACACATGAGTTCAAGTGAGGATAACATGGTTTTTATTGTACAAAAATAACACTATTCCACCTCATCTTATCTCTTTTTCTTCCACTGCAGCTGCCTTCCTAGATGCTGCAGACCATTTTCTAGCATCTTCTGAAGCAGGAATATTAGAAGAAAGAAGCATTTTCACCTAAAAGCCACCGTCAATACAGAAATTCAATCAATCTCACCAATCTCACTGCTTACAGTCAAACCATTTATTTCAATAAGCTTTTAGATTCTACCTCTGGGCTCCTGATGGTGCAAAAAGAAACAGGTGAGAAAACTTGCTTTGCTTATCATATTTCATATAATTCTTATTGGCACCATGACAAACCTGATTAAAAAGTCGAGGTGAGATTTCAGAACTATGCAGCAGTGGGAATGCAATTTAAAAATGGTTGGGGTAATTCCAACAGGGCTGGCATGTTTGGGCAAGGAAAAGGAGTCATGAGTGTCCTTGCGGGTGCAGAGTTTAGGACTATCACAGGCTTTATAGGAGAGGACAGACTAAGCCAGCTTGGGGAAAAAGCAAAGCAGAAAAAAAGACAAAGAGAAGCACTCTCCTCTCCAGCAATCCCTTCTGTTTCACTGGGTTTTGAGGCCATTTTCCCCATGGGTAGAGTGGAAAAGCCACAATGACTGGAGAACAAAAACCAGAATGCAATTTCTTGTGGTCAGAAGAGTAGGAGACTTTCAATTGCTACTGACAGTATGAATATACATTAGTCATTTATACATTCATAGACTTCAGCCACACAGGAGCTCAATGTGCCATGCTCATTCAAAATGTATCCTTCAGGCACAGAAATATTCCTTTTCCTTCTTTTTTTTAATTTTTTTTTTTCCTTTTCAGTTTATTGTGTATACTTCTATTGTAAACAAATGTAAATGGAAAAATGATGTACTAATTATTATATGGAAAGCCCATAGCAAACTCAGTTTCAGACATGAGCTATTTTACTGTATCATCTCTTTTTGATGATGCTGGTGTTAAAATAAAGAATGAATCATTTAGCAAAAGGACAAGCCAAACAAATCTTGTAGAAATTTCTTCTCATGCTCAGGTATGCACCCACAAACTCCGTGCAATGCAGAGAAACCTCAGGTAGCTTTCAGTGAACATTTCTCCTTTGACTTCTCAGCTCAGTAAATCATCTTAAGAGGGAGCTCCACGATGCCACAATAGATTTCTCCTGACCTCCAAGCAGTACATTTACAGCCAGCTTGAATAGCCTTTGTATCCCAAACTGCAAGCATGAAAGTTGATATAATCCGTGAAAGCTCACCAAAAGCATTGAGACAGATATCTCTAATACTAGATAAGAAAAATAGATACCATAAATCCATTAAAAACACTCTCCTGTTTGGAACCCAATGACTGTAGCAATTGGATGTGGAACACATACTGAATACAAAACATCTTCTGCTCTTGGTTTCTGGTTTAGCCAAAGTGGGAAATAGAAAGAAAAGAAAAAATGAAAACCAATAGCATATGATTTTTATTCAGGTATTCACAGGGGGAGACTTGAGTGTTGGTAAGCTCAGGCCAGTTGCAGTCAAACAGTGACTATCTGCTACTTAATTTAGACATTCTTTGAGATATTGCTCATATGTCTGGGCATCTGGGCTGAATGGACCACTGAAAAGTACAGCTGAGAGTTACCACTGAGGGCTGTATTTGCTCTGATGGTGCACTGAAGCATTTAAAAATTCAAAAAAAGCATTCCTTAAAACTCTGGGTAACCTGCCCCAGCCACCTGAGGCACCACAGTTTAAACCAGACATTTCCACAGAAAGCTTTCATCTCTTTCTTGGCCAGTGTGACTATTAAGGGTAATCACATTAGGATACTTTTGATTCAGATTTTAAATATTCTTTCACTAAGTCCTCTCTGAGTCCTGTTTTCCAAGTGTGCTCAGTGTTGCACCAGAGCACTTAAAGAAAAAATTCATAAGAAGATTTTTAGAAGAAATGACTAGATGCCTCAAACTGATGAGGACCAGCCCTGGATCTGCTTGTTCTCCATCCACATCACTGCAGAAGAACAAATTACAAAGTGTCCTTTTAAGTAACCACACGTTAAGGAGCTGTCACAGAGAAGGGCTCAGAACCCCCTAGTAGATTTTTGCTAGCACAGTGCTTTTTAAATAACACAATGCTCTCCCTGGAAGAAACTTCCACCTAAAGAGAGTGAAGCCACAAAACTCTCTTTGACATAACAGCAAGGGACTCAGGGTAGGAAAGTCTAACGACAGAGCAATACCTGGTTACTTGGTGTTTACAGCATTTTGCACCTTTCTGTAGGAGAGTGACACATATAGGAATTTTCTAATTAGCTTTCAGTCAAATCATTCCACTGAGAATAAACTTAGAGCACTTACAGGAAACTGGGGAGTTAGACTGGATAACAAAAATACTGCTTTGGCTCTTGAGTTTTTTGCACCTGCATTTTGAATACTTTCTTAGCTCCTGCTCATTTTGTAACTACATAATGGCTGAACAATGCTTTACCTACAGCAATTCCCATTTATTTATGTTGGCTCCAAATTGCCCAAAAGTTGGATAGATAGAGTGAAGTAGAGGGCTATTTTCCTTATGAATGGAATGAAAGGACCAAGTGGAAATGAAGTAGCCCTCAATGTTGTCTTCCCACTTCTCCTTATAGGCTGTTTTGTGAAATGCATACCTCAGAGTTTTGAAGAATCTTTGGGTCACTGCTCATTCAGGCTGAACTCAGTACAGCTTTATGTATACTTTATTACACATGAAATTTAGGAATCGTGTTTTTGAGGCATCTTTACTGCCATATTCTTCATTTCTGAAAGGAATTGCTAGAGACAGAGAAGAATAAAGCTTGAGATCCAAAAACATAAAGTGATTCATCGAGCGAGCAAGCTTGGGTAGCTCCAGTTCCTTAGCAAATCCATCAAAGCCAGAGCATAAGAAAAAGCAAAACAGCAAAATGGTACAAAAACACCTTCTCTGAGGTCCCAGCCTTCTAACATTTTTCAAGAGCAGTTTAAGAAAAGAAAAGAACACTAAAAGAAAGCGAGAAACTTTGGAACTAGGTAAAGTCTTTATTCTTGTAGTTGAAAAGGAAGCAATTCCTGGAGGTCAGCTCCATCAAGGAAACTCAATTCACTGTTCAAGCCTGTCACTTTCAAAGCTCTGATGCACCTCTTAAGGACCTGAAAGAGTCCTCTGCTTCTGCATAAATCACAGTGCAGACAGTTTCTTTCAACACATTATTTTCTTTACCCATTTATTGGTGTGGTGGCAGGCTGCTTAATGGCATAAGGCTGTAAGTAAACAAGTAAATAAATAAATAAATATATGCCAAATAACACAATCTAAGTAGAGAGATTTAAACATGATGCAAGGAGGAAAATATAGATGATAAATTCTGGTGGCAAAAGATGACTTTTTTGAAATATTCAGCTAAGTAAACATAAGGCATTCAGTTCTAAGGAACAAAAGGAAAAATGACTGGCAGGAAAACAGCTACCTTTTGCAACAGTAGTGCATTTGTTAACATTTCAGCAACTCTTTCCCTTTGCTTCTCCCAATTTTGCTTCTTCCCCAATGTTATGAAGCTTAAAATAATATTATTCAGGAACAGACAAAGCTGCCGAACAACAAACACCACACTACAGGAGTGCAATACCCATCACAGAGGCCCAAAGTGAGCTGCCTGGCTGGTGTCACACAGAGGAACCCCCATGTCACCACTGATTTCCAAAAAATGAAGCAGGACTAGCAAATGAGCCAGGGAACAGGCCTGAGACCATGAGGCTCTGCACTGGGCTATTGACAGAGCCCTCCTGCTGGAACCACTGAAACACGGGGACGAGGAGCTGCAAGCCCAGCAAGATTTCTACTCTACCTCTTCTCAAAAGGCTTCAAGCAGGTCCAGGCTGATCCCATGGGCAAGCCAGACATCGCCACTGAAGTGGCCCCTTGCTTTTTAGGGCAGGGAAGACAGAGATTCCTTGTGTTGGCCATTGTAGCACCCAGCAAGACGTGGACTGGTGGCAACTCAGCTCTATACTATTACAGGTTTACCAGGAAAAGTGAGAAGCTCAAACCTTCCATACACGGGGCTAGCCAGACAGTGAAAGCTATGCATATGTGGGAAAAGGCTGGCTGAGATCCTTGTATTCTTAGTCCTTTTCCTCTTATCTCCTTAGCTTTAGACACTATGAGGAAACTCACCAGAAAAAAACTAGCCACTCATATTTCTTAAAATTGGCTTCTGCAGAAAGAAGAGGGTGCTACATGGAGCAGAAAAATACCTAATAATTTGTTTTGATAGGCTAGTGGGGTAGGGTCAGGAGCTGAAATACTACCTTGAAGTCTGATTCTGCACCTCTTGGGTCCCAGTTTTTTCTGAACAATTGCTCAAATCCAGTGGAAGTCTTTTCAACAGGTATTTTTTATGTGCAGCCCTTCTGAGAGACCCTCAGTGTAGGAGGAACTATGATTCCCAGGAAGGTACACCAAAGCTGCAAGTTTAGTGGTACCTGTTTCCCTGACATTATGTAAAACACAACACCAAGCCCATTTAAATTCAATTTAAAAGCAGTCTTAAAAGAATGTGTCCTTCATTAAACTCTCAGCACTCCATCTACCAAAGGAAGGTTTTTAACTGTTTCCTCATATGCCAGTGCCACAAGCCTATCCAATTCTTCTCTTGAAAGCTAAGGCTTTGCTCTCAAAGAACAATTTTATGCTGCATACTGAAGCTAATTTTTGAAACCCATAACAATCAAGTTGGGTTGAGCTGCCTGATGATGAAATATTGTGGTATAATCTGAGTTAAGAGGAAGACTTTGTCATTCCATGCATATTATTGTCATCTAATTTTAAACAAATTGTTTTCACTAGTCAAGAAACTATGGATACACTATTGGCAAAACACAGCAACTGTAAAACTGGATGAAGAGTGGAACTAAACAAAGCTCTGATGTATTCCTGCTGCTCAGTCTATAAAGTGGGATTAAAAGCACAATTTATAGAACAGATTTTGCATGGGTTTATTTGTGGTTAGGACTTGTGATAAGGCAACATTGTTTTCAATCAATATCTGCCAGAAGCAGCAGGGATGATCCTTTCTAACTGAGCTGAACACCCTTATGATGTCATCTGGAGTCTTCCCTCGATTTGCTGTTGTTCCAGCAGGGAATTCTAGTTCTCACAGCTGCTTCACAGCTGCTTCTGGTGAGCAAGTCCTTTGATGCAACTCCACTGACTCAAACTGCAGTTGCCAAAAGCTTGGCACATCCGCAAAGCTCAGATTATTCCAGCTCTGCAGAACCATGAATGCCTTATATGTCACAGGCCAGAGTTTTCCTCTCCTTGGACTTCTTGAGTTTTTAAGAACACTCCTTTCTCCCTCTCCTGCTACAAGTCCATAACTACTTTTCTCCCCATTGGGTGATAGTCAGTGGATAAGTGAGCAGTAGTTTTAGGCTTTGGGTGGGATAACTTCACTGAACTCAGCTGGAATTTTGCTTCTGGCAACTGTATAGCCAGGAGCCTGAAGCTTTAACACAGTTTGCCCCACAGCAAAGAAAAGTGTATTCTTAGCATGGCAGGAACTCAATTGAATTTAACAGAGCTTATTCCAAGGGGCAAGAATGCCTTGCCTAAATCCTGAAATTCCAAAATAAAGTGCCTTGAAAAGCTTCTCCATACCTGAATGCCTGCACTGTGTAAGTGCTTACATAGACATGCAAATTGCAAGATGAGGTTTTGAAAGCTTGGTCACACAAAAAGACCTACCCTGATGATTACTGAGAACAGAAAATACTTGGAATTTTAAAAAGTTCCAAAGAGAAATGAGACTAAAATAAAACAACATACAGAAATAATAACAACAACAACAAACAAAAAAAAAAAATACAGAGGATGAATCATACTTGCTTAGTCCTGGTTTGGGTTTGTTTGCAGAGAAACAAGCCTATTTCTGGGCCTGCCAGATGAAGAACATAAAGCAAAAACTCCAGGGAAGAGAAACTCCTTTTCTAATTTAGAAAAAAATTCAAAGCCAACTGACTAAAAGTAAAGAAGCTGCACATGCCACGAATGAACGTGTGCTACCACTTGGAAAGAACACAGTCATTAGTTTTATGAGCTGACATTAATTAGCTCTGTTACTTCTATTGGTACCAGTTAGGCTCTAGGCAAAGGCGCCTTTCATGTTGGATACACCATGTGTTTATGGAAGAAAAGTTAATTTAATGCTCTCTCTAGTTAAATACCATGCTAATCATTATTAATCCTGGGCAATTTTGTACTTTAAAACAATACAAAACAATCTGAGGATTTAGTTTAAAAAATACCTGTTGTGAGCCCAGTTTGATAATTATAATTTAGGACGGTTTGGTGTGTAAGGAGCAGGCTTTCCTCAGGCATACCATCCCCTTCCCCCAGCTCTCTGCCAACAAAAAAAGCAGGACAAATATGGGCAAGGTATTTACAGCCTGGGAGGAGAGAGGTCACTGAGAACCTGATATGAATCTTTCATCCTGCTGTCCTGATCTTTAACAACCTGTTTGGTCTGTCTCTGCAGCATCTCTGGGAGTTACATCAGGATGTCTGGGTCCTGCTCTCAAAGTATGACAGTGACTGCACAACCCGAGCACCACTGCTGCAACAATGCCTACCTGCAGAAAATGCAACAGGAGGGTTTAGCCTCCCTTCCTGCAAAATAATAAAACGTTCTGCTTGGACTTTTTGCAGGGGTGGTGGTGGTGGTACAAATTAAAAAAAAAAAAAAAATCCACTGAGTTGCAGAAGAGCTCTGTTGTATTTAACAGAACCTTTGTGACTCCAGTTAATGAATATTTTACATGAGGCCAGAAGTCATCCAAACTGGGAGTTGAAACAAAAATTTAGGATGTTGGGAAAGCAGGCAGAAGAAAAAAAATGCAAATTCTGCAACTTTGTCATTAGCTGCAGACTCGGAGCCTTCATTTCATTATCTTTAAGTGCCTAGCTGTTTGTGCTGCCGAGAGAATCTGCAATAAAAAGAGAAGCACAGATGTTTTGCTATACCAGCCTAGGCAAAACATCCCTTGAGCAGTAGACCTGGACATTATATTTTAAGGGGAAAAAAAAAAGGAAAGAAAGAGAAATATTAGAGAAAGTGAAAATTTCAGAAATTAGACTTTACCAGAGGCCTGTGTATGAAGACGTGTAGGAGCTTTACCATGAACAGTCAAGAGAAAAGATGCCTGAAAGAAACACAACAGCAAGAATGGAGGGAAAAAGGAAATTTTAAAAGATATTTTCAGGAGGGTGCAGAGGAAACTTGGGAAAAGACATCTTAGGAGTTCTCCCAGCATCAATGACCTGAGTTTGATGTGATCCAAGAGAGGAAAGGCAATGTTTCAGATCCATAAAACACATAAAGCAAATTTTAGGACCTTGCACGATTAGAATAAATGTGGCTCACTTCAACCCAAATAAAATTAGCATAATACACTTGAGAAAACATTTCACCAGTGTAATGAAAAAGAACAATTAACACTCATAGAGCATGTAAAATCTTAAGGTGAATTTTCCCCCTTGAAATGGCAGATCTAGAGCCAATTGCAGCTACTCAGATCAGAATAAAATCTGGCATTTTCTTTGGAATAGCTGCATATTCTACAGGAACGGTAATGAGAACTTGGATTTTATTGTGTCTAATAAAGGAGTCTCAGAACAACATCTTAAGAAGTAATTTAACTCATTTACACACTGGATAAGCAACCATTGTAGCTATAATATCATTATTTTAAAAATTTAGGTATGAAATATTAAGATCCAAAAAAACAGAGGGAAGAAGAGCAATGGCTGTAAAACTCTGCCAGTGTGCAAAATAAACCCTAATTTAGACTCCAGCCATATAGCTCTGGCATCCAATTCAGAAAGTAGTTCCACAGCTTCAAGTTGTTCTATAAATGTGCATCTTAGCATTCCAATTGAAGGAATAATTCAGGATGCACAATTGTGCATCACTGGAACCAGACATCCAGTGGTTCCAGCTACAATACAGCCCAAGAAGTGAATTTCTGTTTTGGTCTGTGTATGGAACCAGGGGGAAGAGAAAGTTTGGGTGAATCACTTCTTTCTCCTCCATCCTTTCTAGTGTTTTTCATGCCACAGCCATTAGAACTTATTCATATGTCCTCTGGCCGTTGTTGGTTATAAAATTTATACCAGTAAGCAAAGATTCTTTTTGGACTCTGCCAGTCTTGTATTACTTTGGACGCTAGAAATTCAGCAAGAAAAACTCTTTTCTATTTAGGCTCTGTTTACAAGACAGATTCTAACTCAGTCATTGGGAAATCGTGAACCACTCACCCCAAGCACAAGATTGGATTAAAAAATATAGTTGTATATTTGTTTGCAGTTTTCTGGGCAGCAGGGCACATGTTTCCAAATTTGCTTCCAACACAGGAATACACAGATACCTGCCTTTAAACAGCAGCTGAGGTTCTCATAAAGGAACACACCTAGAAGAACTAGGGCTTAGTAGAAGAAGCAATCCCCAAGATCCATGGCAAGATGGAGTTGGCATCAGAAATGAGCAAATGCTTCCAACACTGACCTCTTGCAGAAATGAGAAAAGGTGCATTGAGCACATGTTCAGGTTACTCAGAGCAGAGCAACATGAAACTTAGTTTGTCTTCTATGTCTTGCTAGGTTAAATTCCCCTTTGCACAGGAGATTAAAGTGATATCTAAACATCTCTGAACATGACATAACTTTTAGACAATAGGAAGAAATATATAAGATCTAAAAAGCTGGATGGTTAAAATTTAGCGCTTCCATCTGCAAAATTGAAGGCAGTAAGAACCATAGGTGCTCAGATTCCTTGGAAATTCAAACACCTGAAAGCATGAATCACTTATTTCAGTAATACTACAGTGAACAAAAGCACATATCAAACATTTAAACAACTCCTCTCTCTCCTAACTCAGCACAAAAAGAAGAAAGAATAAAACAGAACGAGAGGAAGATGGCCCAATACTTTCCAGGAAAAGCTGCTTCAATCTCTGATTATTCCATTGTGCATGCTTCTTTCCAAAAGCCATCAGGTAATTACTAAAAAGGATGTCATCAGAGCACTCCACAGCATGACTCCATGGTTCAAGACACTGACCTTGTTAACTCCTCCTCCTCACAACTGTCTGGTTTGAAGAGCCATGTGCTTTCCTCATCAACAACAGCAACAACAACAACCTTTATCTGGGAAATCATTCCCAAAGTTATGACTTATGGCTGTGAAATACCAAGCATGTAAAGGAAATAATCTGCTCAAGGAATCCAAAGCTTGCTGCAGTTTTCTAGGTTGCTGACCCTGGGGAGGAATGTGAGCTGAAATTCTCCAGAGAAACAAGGATGATTAAAATACACACAGCAGGAGGAGGAAACAAAACCACCACCACCACAACAAAAAATAACCACAACCCAGCAACAACACATGAATCAAGTGGGAAAAAATGATTCCTATGGGCTGGCTACAGAGGTAGCTGGGAAAAAGATTCCAAAACATCTCAGTTGGAGAGTTCGATAATATCGGCATGCAAAATTTAACAGGACACGCCAGGAATTAATGGTCTGTCCTTGAAAAGACAGGTTTGCTCTGTTGAAGCAGGACTACTCGAGAATGTTCTGTTCTCTCAGAATGAGAAATATATTGTGAGAAAAGAAAAGGGAATAAAAGGGAAAACAAAGCTTCAAACTAGCTCTATAAATTATAGGTCTAAATTTCTTAAGAGTGAGATGAAAGAGCATGTATCCTGTGTGGGTCCCCTAGGAACACTGTAGCTTGCTGGGAAAATGCCATTTTTCCCCAGCAGGATTCCAGGGTCACTCAGATGTTTTTGAAACCAATTGGAAGCAAAAAAGTACAATCCTTCAAAGACAGTTAGTGATATCTGATACCTAAGATCAAGACAGAAGAGAATCTTTGAAATACTGGAAGTGACCCACCAGACGACTTATATTTATTTTTATTTTTGGATATTTCAGTGTGACTGATGTATTGAAAAATATGGCATAGAAGCTGAAGTTATAAAGACTAGAGGCACAAAAGCACATAGCCTGGGTAGATAGATTTGGACATTACAAGCAAGTACTCCAAAGCATTTGCTCCAAATAAGTCATGTTAGGAAGATTTTTTCCCCCCATGGTAATAAATATCTATCAGTAGTTCTGTCTTCAGAACAGACTCATGCAAACATCTATTTCCCTGGGGTCCAATCATGATCAATACCAGCAACAAACCAGAACATCTTCATCACTGTTAACAGCACAAGCTGGAGAGCAGTCCTTAGCAGATGCTCCTTCCAGCCTGTCATCACAAAGGGGACAGGAATGCAGTCTGATCCCCAGCGTGGAGAAAGTAGAAACCTAGACCTGGAAAAATGTTGGAGCAAAACTGAAGTAACTATGTCACTGTGTCTCGGAGCTAACTCGTTGTTTTCTCCCTCCTCTGAATCTGACATTCCTAAGGTTCAGTGCACCTTTCTCCTAACCCAGGAAGCATCTGCTCAGATAATGTGGCTACAGCTACAAAATTAGAAAGACTCTATGAAATGCCAGACTGGATTAACCCATTAACAGCTACATCACCTCCCTGACCCACAACACCACAGTAAGTAAATGCAGAACAGCCAGTCCAGCAGAGTTAAAAGGAAACAACGTCATTTTTCTCAAAATCTATTTCTTAATAAAATATTTATTCTACAAGATCAGACACAGAAACAAGCACAGCTCTGGCAGCTGATGTAATATTTATTATCTTTTATAAGTGAATCACAATAAGAAACATTATGCCCACTAATCTTTTACAAGCCTAATGCTCATGCTACTGACAAAACTGCAAAATCCAAATGGATGTATTTACTTACACATTTGAAGTTTTCTAACCCTGGGTCTCTCTTACAGCCTACAGCATTGCTACTACTCCTTTAAATACTAAAGGTCACAATGTCTTTAAGACATCCTGGTTATTCCCACCTACTACCTTTAGGCCATTCACAGGGGCTTCCATAAGGAATTTATACCTTTAGTGATCGTGGTAAGAATTTTCAAGGATTTTACTGTCAAATTTAGTCCAGTACTACTTCACTCTAGCAAAAGGATGCACTTAAATATGAAAACAAACCTCAGTGCATGCTTTGTATATTCAGTTTCATGGTCCATGAGCTAGAACCATCTTGCATCGTGATGAATATTGCAGAGTGCCTGACTACTGAGACACTCCCATGGGAATTTCTTCCTCATTAATGAGGCACAAGCTAGATTTTAATACTGATGTCCCAAAAACACTTTGAAAGGAAATAGTTTGATTTGTCTCCTTGACTTTCCTTCAGTTATTTATTCAGTGTAAATATTTAACACCACATGGTGACATTTATTCACATACAATAATCATGTTAAGGCAACATCCTCATGCCAGCAAAAGAAACCAAATATTGGGAAACTGTGTGTTTGCTCGTGTACAGAACTCATTCAATGGCTCTTTGCTAACAGCCTGGGGAAGGAAGCTGAAGTCCTCAGCCTGTAAAAATATTCTGATGCCTCAAGGACAGCAAAACTGGGGGAAATGTAGATGTCTTGTTAACTTGTGGGGATTTTCTGTTTGGCTGGGAGGTTGGTTAAAGTGTGCAAATTCTATTCTGTACAATTTTGCTATTAGTACCCCAATTTTTGTAGAAAAGAGACTCTGAAACATCTTCCTAAATTACCTCTTTCTTCTTTCATTTCAGAAAATTAGCAAAAGGACTGAAACTAATTATCCTCTACCTGCCCATTTATCAAATAGATGAGCAACATTTGAGAGTACAGTTGTCAAACAGATTTCATGATTACCTTAGCTTAATTAAGAAGAGGGAAAGCAATGAATCTTAAGCTAATTAAACAGGCATCCTCAGCTTCAAAGTCCTTTGCCTTGGTGCTTGTCTGCAATTGCCCAGCTGGAGAACAGAACTAGTACAGAGATTTGATTAGGACAGGGCTGTGTTTCCAAGCCCAGGGTGGACCAGTGCAATGCAGAGCAGCTACCAGATAACTTGCACAGAGCAAATCAAATCCTTGCAAGACATTATTTGTTTTACAGGCTCCAATTGATAATGCATAGCTAGACACACAGGTTTTCCTTACTAGAGAATTTAGAACCTATTTTTTTTTCTTTCTGTTGCTTTCAGATACTCTTCGCACAACTTTTAATAAGACAAAGCTACCAATTATTTGAACGTAAATGTTACAATTATTTAAACAGTTAGTATAGGAACCTATTCTGAGTACAAGACAAAATTTTAACAAATGATAAAAAAAAAAAGGAAATTCGGCTTTCAATAAGTTAGAGGGTAACAATTGGTCAGACTTAAGTTCATGGCCAAAGCCAGTGTCTTGTATGTACAAGTATTTCTTGATGCAATTTTCATTCCAGGTCTGAAAACTGTATTTTCATGTCTGAAAATATTTAGACATGGTTTAATTCAAATGGTTTCCCATTTTGAAAGCACACTTTTATTTATTACCACGAAAACATGAATATACCAGATGGGAAAGGAATACTCTGCTAGTCTTATGAAGCTTCTTGTACACAACCATGCCAGTGTTGAAAATCACAGCCCAAAATAACTCCCCTCTGTTCATCACACAGCCTACGGTAGGCAAAGCCTGTCATTCAGTGACAGTTTGAAGAGACTTCATTCCTTACCTTGCTGGAAACGTTCCACTGACTTGGCAAACGGCAACTTTTCCAGGAAACCTTATGCACATACTGCTGACAGATCAGCTTTGCATAAATAAACCTTATGAAACCTCTCTTATGTCATCTTTCCCAGAACTGGGTACTTAAAGAACATACGAAAGGCAACTTAAAGACAAACGCTGACTCTCTCTGTATGAGAATTCTGCAGCACAGAAGCAAGAGAGTTGTTCTCAATCACATCTTGTGCAAGAGGCAGAAACCTTAGCATTGCCTTTGGAAGATAATGTGAAAGAAGTATTGTATTGCAGTTGCTATGAGTATGCAATTGTGCATGAAGAACTAATAGCCAACAATCATCAGGGACGAGCGGCTGTGATGAATTTCAAATGGCTAAATTTTAAGCATTTAAGGCTTTCAGGAGGTTGGTTAAAAGGAGCAAAGCTGAGAAGATATAGCTATAGCAGCCATAAATACCTAAAAAGTATCCAGGAATGGAAGCTTCTGCTTATTAATCTCATAACTACAAGAGAGATCAAAGCAAGACAGAGGAATTACTGAGCTACTATCAATCCTCTAGAAATCAAATTCCAGTAATTACAGAATTGATTACAAATGGATGTTTCTTAAAGATAGCAGGGATGAAAACAAAGGACAGAAAAAAGGTGTGGGCTAGAAATAATGCTGGGCAAGTGGGGAAGGATGATGTGACAGCTGGCACTTAGGAAAAGCATTTTCATTAGATCAATATTCACTCCAGCAGCTCCTAAGAGTTCTTGTCAGTCTTCTACTTGTGGTGAGGCTAAGACACTTCACAACCTTCCTGCTCTCCTGTTTTAAAGAACAGCACATAAGGGTGTTCTCACTCTCTCTTCAGTCCAGAGGTCTCCAGAAAAGGAGAAAGAGGTAGAAATCATATTGTCCTTTGATCTTTCTCTGGGCAGGGGAAACCTTGTCTGGGTTTGGGTGACAGGGCCTCTTCCAGCATCTCCAATTGTGCTCCTGTGACTGAGCCAGCCAGAGCATGTTCCAGGAATATTAAAGAAGGATCAATCATTGAAGACCATGCACACAAAGACCCTGAGATACTGAAGATGAGTTTGATCCCATCTTCCCATATACAGAAGAATAAAAATGGGTCAAATGGGCATAGGTGAATTCTGGTGTAGGATTTGGTGTGGTAAAAAGTACTTGTAATGCAAGAGAACAAACAGAAACTGCTTTCATAGGATTTTTGAAAGGCTTAAATGCTGATACTGGGATGATATCACCAGATCTGAGCATTTAGCGTTATCATGCAGCAAGAATCAGGTCTTTGGTAGCAGGAGAAATAACTGCACTTGTCATTTATAACCAGACTCCAACCCCTTATTACCTTGTAGCCAAAAACCGTGCCAGGAAGTCTGACCTGGCACTGAAATATGGCAAGGGAAATGTATGCATAAGTCGATATGATGACAAAATGTCTACTGGTGCATGACAGGATGAGAAGGGTCAGACTTCTCAATCAATTAATTGGTAAATTGGATGTGTGCTGTTTAAAGGAGCTGTAGATAATAGTGTGGACTAAAGTTCACAGCAGACAAACCCCACCAGGAGCCCATCCTTGCCTAAGCAGCGGGATCCTAGCACTTCCTTTATTTCCTTTTTCATTTCCATTAATAATGTCCCATCATCTTATTAAAGGAAACACAAGTGATTGTTTAGCATCAAGGCTGGTGTGTGGACTGAGGGTCTGGGTCTTTGTCAGCCGAGAGAAGAAACGCCTGGAGGAAAATCAGTCCTTGGCAGACTGGCTATTAAAGGATAAAGGCAGAAATGAAAGGCATCAAGATGATAAAGAGTTGAACAATTTGGATGACTTTATTTATAACAGGGGTGTCCAAACTTATAAGGAAATTACAACATCATGCCAGAGACACAAATCTACACAACAGCTTGAGAAATTAAATGCCCAGGGCCAGACAGTTTGCTGAGTGCCTGAAGACTATAAAGGAAAAGGAGCAGAGCCAAGGAAAAAAGCTGTTAATCCTGAGGAGTAAGGCAAGCTATTCCCACATGATCTGTCTTCCAAAACAAAAAATAAAGTTAATTCTCACTGCACCACCGAGTAGCTCAGGGTTCAAACACTTCCTGAGCCAAGGAACAGAGCTGTCTTTAGCACCAGGACTGGCGACACACCAGGACAGTCAAAAAACATCTGCAAGGCAGCCCCAGTCACCAACCTGCATGATCAGCCCTGAAGCATAAGGTAAAGCTGGAATAACATGTGACAAGTACAGACTGAATAAACCAGAGGACTGGCTTTGTGAAGAAGGCTTACAGTTTGCAATCTGTTCTTTCACAGCATTCTTAAATGGTAAACAAGTGGGAGCCTGTAGCTACATTCAGAATTGATTATTTTAAAATTTATTTCATGTTGGTCAAGACCTTTAATGTGAGATTATTCAGAGAAAAAGGAGAAAAAGATAATGAGTTCTGAATTAATAACCACCTAAGAGAGAAAAAAGACATAATTAATGACTGCCTTTTAGAAAGAAGATTACTTAGAAGGAAGTAATTTCAGTGATCAATACTGTCAAATACAGTTTTTTCAATGATTGAGCTCTAAAATGGACAACAAGGTGATGGAATATGCCCAACAGCCTAAACTTAAGTACTTTCAACTAAAGAGAAATTTATGAGAAATCCAAATTACTTTGGAGCAAAGATGTAAGCACAATTAAAGGCAGTGGCATGTATAATGAGAATAATGAGCTTTTCAGGCGTACTGTGATGTCATAACCCTGAGTGACTTTAATATGGGACCAATCTACCAGTGTCCTGCATGCAATGTGTTGAAAGAGTTGAAAAACAGAAGCAACAAGAAGAACAAAGCCTAAAGAATGCCGAGACACAAAAAAAAAAAAAAAATCCAAATAGAAAACAGCAAACCAAATATTCAGGATATAAAACAGGACTGTTCCCCCTCTGCATTGAGTTCAGATGACTTCCATTCCCCAGAAAGAGCTGGCTTACACCCAGAGATACTTGAGTCTGCTCACTATTCCAAGCTGAAAGCTGTTTCCCCATCCAACCTCGCTATCTTCCCATGAAGTCTAGACCTAAATATCTGAGAAAGCAGCACTGAAAGCACGAGAGTGCTCCTTGTTTCTTACTCTGGGAATAATTAGATTGATAACAGGAGAAAGACCGATAGCACAGCTCGCTTGTTTGCATCTCCTGCAAACGCCCACTTCCTCAAAATGCATCACTTTGCCCAATTCTGCCATCTAATAGAGGTTCCCAAAGGGGAAAATATCCTAAAAAAGTAACTGAAATCCTACTTCTCTTTTAACCTTGTTAATGGGGTCACACATCACAAAATCCGCAATACATGAGCCTCATCTTCCTAACTAATGTCGCTTTTGAACCCTGGCCATCCTGCTCACTCTGGCTCTTCTGTTATTCACCTCTAAATGAGAGATGTTCTTTTTAGGCCTATGAATGCTTGCTTTTACCACAAGGAAGGGTTAATAAGCTAGAATTCCAGAGAAGAAAAAAAAAAAAAAGGTAATGCAAGCTCTCTAAGTCAAAACTGCTCCTTCTGTGCATGGAAGGAACATCAGGAAGCCTCCTGTTTGCTCTCCCCAAGACTGTGCTACAGCTAATCATCCAAAAGTCTGCAAGTCTGTAAGTGCATTTTTCTGCTGGTGCACAACACATATTGATGGAAACTATAGTTGGAATAGCTCCTTTTGGGGGCTAATGATTTCTTACAGGAACCAGAAAAGTAATTCTAAAAGCAGAAAACTTTGTTAACAGGACACGACTTCCCTGGAGCAAACGTTTCAAAACCAAGTGAGCAAACCTAGTAAGAATCATTTTGTTAAATTCTTCCATCAGATTAGCTCTTCATCTTTCAAAGAGAAACATATTCTGAAGTATAACAAAGTAATATCCTTTATTATATCCTTGCTGGTTCAAACACTTATACACATTTGATTTATGGTTCCAAGCAATCAAAAATTTGGGCTTAATTCGGGTTTCCAATTTCTCTAAAACTGAGCTTTTAATCTAAATTTCCTGCAGAAGGCACAAAGCATTGCACTCAAATACTACATTATGCATTCTTTCTGAATAAAACGCTTTCCATTTGATGGGGGGAAAAAGAAAGAGGCACACTCCCAGCTGAAATAAATTTTATGTGCATCTACTGTCACTGGTGAAGTTGTGATCATTTATACTAAAAATTGCTCCTCATATAGTGACTGTGTAAAGCCTTCTCCCATCTTCCTGACAAGTGGCTGCTTCCATTGCCTAAAATCCTTCAGATTTAGATAGCAGGACCAAACATCTGCAAATACAATGAAGGCAACCACATTTACCCAGGATATTTTACACTTTTATTACTCTTCTGTGTGGTTGATAACACGACTTTCCCCCTTGCAGTGGTGGCAGTATCAAGTGCTGGCTTCAGAGCACTGCCTGAATCTATTAGTCAGTGTTTGCATGTATTGTCTTCTAAAGCATTACAGATTAGCTGAGTATTAATGAGTACAAAACTGAACATGAACATTTTTAATCCTTTTATGTGCAGCACATTTATTGAAGAGGCTGCCCATTACTACTCTGTAACTAACATTCACAGCCACAGTACAAAATCTAATGTGCACTACAGAAAATGGCAATCAGAATGAAATGATGTCAAAATAGTTCAATTCAGTCTTGCAAATTTGAATTTAAAAAGACAACAAGCAAAAAAATAGAGCAGTAGTCTCCTTAACTTTTCCATAAACAGTAATGCTCATTTCTCTCTCCCAAAGTCACTGTGTTTAACTCCAATGTGTCAAGCACAAGAGGAAAAATATCAGAAAAAAAAAAAATAAAAAGCCTCCTCGTGGATTGAGGAGTGCATTCAAAGTGAAAATAGGATGGTAAGTGAATAAATTGCAGTGCAATAAAAGTTAATCTGTTTCAGAGCAGACAGCTTGCTGTCTAATAATACTTGCTGCTTGGATCTGAAACCCTGTTTTCTGGTAACACCACCATCATTGCTTGGGTTATTCTTTGCCATGTGAATTCATCTGAATCGGGCACAGAGCTGCTGTCTCTGTCAGAGGATTGCCTTTCTCATACAATTCAGAAACATGATAAATAATTAGTTCAATGAGATATTACTAGCAGATCCAGAAATAAATAGGAGTTTTTTGTCAGGCTGAGAGTAAATGCTACTAAGATAGAGACAAGCAAGTGCCATACAGCATTCATCACTTGTAAGGTAAATGACTTCTTCTGAATTCACTCAGGCAGCAAATGAACAGCTGCCAATGCTGATCAGGGAGAAGTAAAATGCTGCATCTAGGGATTAAGTGTTGCTGTTTTGTTGTGGTTTTTTTTCTTGTTTTCATTTTTTAGATAATTTCTTTCCTCCATGGAAGGAGAAATTTTTTACTTAGAGGTCAAAAAACAGGTTTCACAGCAGAGCTTTGTTGCTCATGTGGCACTGTAAAAATGTACAAGCTATTAGCAAAGCAGTGCCTCTTTTATCCTGTTAAGTCTTCTACCTACAGCATAATAGTGGGGGGAAAACCACCCACTCAGTCCTTACAAACTTTCTGATACTTCTGACACTTATCGAGTCCAACCAGGACCTCCCAGTCATTTCAGCAAAGTCTGTGTCTGCAGGAGAAAAGCTCCTGCTGAGGGAGGGAGGAAATCAGACAATGCCTCCTCCCAATAATTTTGGTACTCAGTTTTAAAGGCATAAGCTTATTTTAGCGGGATAATAATCTGGGAAGATTTGCTGTCTTCAAAGTATAACTTCCAGTGAAGAAAGAGTCCTTACTACTGATTGTTTTGGTGTGATAACAGAAACGAAAATTGAGTAAAGAATAAAATCAGAGAGTATTGCACATCTCACTTTTAACTTAAGTAGTAAGCCGTGTTTTAATCATATAAAACGTGGGAGTTTTCCCACTCTTTTTGTGGCCTGTATTTACTCCTATTACTCCTAAGCAATCAGCACTATATCACCTCACAGAAAAAGAATTAATTCTTGATCCACTCATTAAACATTTCAAATTCTTATGAAGTTCCCTTCTGTACCGACGTCATTATTAATTAACATCTTGCTGCCTTTCAGACTTGCAGCAAGTTTGGTGGGGTTATAGTAACAACGGATACAGTCAAAAGAGTAAGTCCTCACCAGTCAATTATTTGCTCTGTCAGGAAAATTCTCACCAAAATGCAAATGTTTTGAACACAAACATCTTGAATACTGATTCTACAACGTACATTCAAGTTAGCAAGTGATGTATCCAGGTCAGACCTGGTAGTGACTTCTGAACCTGTATTTCCCTGGAATTCTAGATGCTTTAAGTTTCATGTAAATCTTACTGATGACATTTCCATCCAATATGCACTGAGCCAGGTTTATTGAAGGTCCAGAGAATTCCACAAGTTACTTGTAGGAAGGAGCTCTCCTACAGGGGGAGTCTGTAGGATTCCCACTTGTTTTGGGGCAGAAACAATTTTTTACACTATGGAAGGTCCTCCTATAAGAATTTTCTTCTAAGTTAAAGTTATCTTTATTGAAAAATAAGGTGCTTTTTTTTGGTTTGTTTTAAGAAGTAATGAGACTCTAACCACATTCTCTCATAAGAGAACTATTAGCAGAGAGGCAAAGGCCAACTTCTAAAAATTTCTTTAGCAGAATTAATAAAAATAAACCTTTTTTTTTTCTTCTTCTAGTTAAAACAAAATCAATCATTTTACATGCAAAACATATTTCAGGAGATATCAAACTGGGAGAGCAATCTGTTTTGTGTGTATCCTGCCTTAAAAACCCTCTGAGCAAATAACTGAATAAAGAAATTAAAAATTTTAAGTGAGCTACCAAAACTGTTCTTCACACAAAAACAGTAGACTTCAGTGAAGAAATTACAGCAAAACCAAGCTAGGCTAAATATGAAAAATAATCAGTGGAAGAATGAAAAAGGAATGCAACCTAACCCTGTTTTTTTACAGATGTTAGCCTTAAGTATTTTACTATACCAGACTTGCACACTTTTATAGACTTGTACACCATTTATACAATATTTGCACTACACCGTTGTAAAAGAAGACAAAGAAGATAAAAAAAAAACCTCCAGGTGCCCAGTGTGTGGTTTCACCTTGGGCTCAGCCTTCTGTAAGATGCTGAACACTTGTGGATGTGCCACTGCCTCAGCTGTGCATTGTCCCCCAGTCTGGGGGGTTGGCACACACTGCCAGCTGTTTGGCTTTCTTCATTCCTAGGGCCCATGAGGAGTTGTCACCCAGTCCATATCCCTCTGGCTTCCACCCCTAACTGCTTTACAAGGGTGTGAACTTGGTAATGGTTTCCTGTGCTGCCTTGTTTTGTCAAGGCTGCCAGAATGACCTGATCAGAGAAAAGCTGGGCAGAGCTAGCCCAGGGCTCATTTCAACTGAGCTGTGCTTGGGGTGCTTGCAGCAAAAGGCTTGTAGACCCAAGGGTATTTTCTGCAGGGTGCGCACAAATGCCCAAAGTCAGGAAAAGCAGAGCAGGACTCAATGTATCTCAGGGTATGATTTTCAGTTTGGAAACTCAAGATACCAGACCTATAGCCATTGGTATTCAGCAGCTGAGATGATATGAATATCTCCTTATCAGAAAACACACATAATCTTGTAGAATCTTACCACCGGGAGAAAAAAAAAAAAAAAAAATCTCGTCACACTTTGTCAGGGACACATAGTTAGGAGAGGTCAAGCAAAAGTATCTCCTCATGTATGTAAGACTGGCAAGAAAACCAGCAGGAGGAATTCATCAATCACTAGTCAAGATTAATCTGGTGGTCTTTTTTACAGCATAATAAGCTGCTCCTCTCATGCTATGATAAAGTTATTTTTACTTCTATTATCCTAAGGTTAAAAGAGACAGAACCAGGGTTGCCACAGCTGCACTTTGGTTGGGTTAGAAAATTGCTTCCATTTTATTTTCATGTAACCAGATAGAATCTGTTCAAACTTAACTTGTTTTCTTAGTGAAAATTCATCTCAGGGCCTCTATGACGACTTGTTTTGATATAGCACAAGGGAAACTAAAAATAGAACAAAAAAAATCTTTTGAACAAGAAACTGATGCTGGAACAGCAAACCATAACAAGGACTCCAGAGATCTGAATGCCTTTCTGTTGGCATGAAAGCACCTGGAGGAAGCTCTGGCTCTTAGTCAGAGCTAGATTTCCCAGTGAATTTGATGGGCTAAGAACTCATTCTTTCCCAATTGCTGGTGAAAAAAATTTGCATACCTTTTCTGTACAATAACAACAGTGTCTCTTCACCTCTGAGACTGAAGCCTGTTTCCTTTGAAGTCACACAAAAGATGTGACAAACAGGTGAGATTAAAATATAGGTGGGCTGTGCTTTTAAAAGTCATCTGATTGCTGGATGAGCAGAGACCAGAATACAACTCCTTGGGCTGCAACCTTTTAAAAAGAGGCACAGTGAACAACTTCAAAGCTGAGCCAATTGATTTTGTGCACATTCCAGGTAGGTCTTGTATATTGTGGTCTTGATCTTCAGTCAATTATCCACCATAATAGCATTAAGTTTCAATGTAATGGAATTATTTTACTAGAAAATGTTCATAATAGCATTAAAATACAGTCTATTTAAGTCAATATGGCACCACATAATCTATAAATTAGTCATAAGCGCTCTCCACAAGTGCAAAAATGATGAAAATTAATGCAGATTAAGTCAATACAAAGGATATGGATATTAACAACAATGCAGGCTGTTTGCAATAGAATGACAATAAACAACTCCTCACATCAAAATTATTCTACTTGGCTCCCATTGGTTTGAAATTGATGCAATGTCTTGGGCAAATGTTCACTCAATTGTTATTCCAGTTTTGATCTCATCAAGAACTGTGCAGTTCTCCAAATTTTTCCATCAAACTAGAAAAATAAGGCAAGTTATTTCTCATTAATAAACTGCAGATAAATCCTGTTCTTTCTTACTAGGAGTTAATAGGAGATTATCCATTTAATTCAAAATTAGAATGTATTTCTAAAAAAAGTGATTGAAGTCCTTGCATAAATTTCTTGTTCTTTCATTGCAACACAGTGAAATAGGAGAAACTATCTGTATACCAAAATTTTTGTTTTGCATTGCAATGTTGTACATATTATTATTACTTGAATAATGACCCATGAGCTTTAAACACATGCCTTTGAGCCAGACTAGGCATTTGAGACATCTGCTTGGGTCTGGCAGATTTGACATTGGATCCAGGGACATCTGCAACCTTCTGGAGTCACAGCTGGAGCCCAGGCAGGACAGTCCAGGATGGAATACACTTGGTATTAGATCCCTGTATTTATGTGCTCAATCTCTCCATGTCCAACAGCCCTTTTCCTAGAATAAGGCATGGCAAACAGCAAATTGCAGTTTCTTAAATCAGCTGAGATATCAATTTGAGAACTGGTGAGCTTCAAACTAATGAAAAAGCAGTCTGTCACCCAGACCTGTTATTAGAACTCAAAGTGTGACAGGGGAGGTTTATGATATGCTGTTATTTTATAAACAAGCCAGCAATTGAATCATTTTTCTTGCAACGACAGTGGGAACTTGGTGTTACCAACTAACTGCTTCCAGGAACTGCTGATCAGTGCCCTCACAGCAGGCAGCAGGTCCAGGTCTAGGCTTCAGCTCAGTCCCAAGCTCAGCACCACCTGGGATCATCTCCCACTCATCATAAGGTTTAAGTTTTTTGGGCACCCAGGCCTTGCTCAACACCAGACTCCATGGCAATGTCTATCACAGCTATCAGGGCTATCCTGACAAAGTGTGAGCAAGCAGCTGCTCAAGAGAGAACACCTGCCATCACAAGCAGAGGTCAATCTGAGTCTTCAGGAGCACCAAGCCACACCATTGAACCAGGTCCTGGCTGCAGAAGCGTGGTCAGTGAGCTCATACAGACCTGAACAGGCCACCACACCAATGATTTATCCTGCCCAGTCTACACCCAGGTTAAGCCAAAAACGTGATTTTTTATTAATAACTTAAGTTCTTACACCCTTCACAGCCTGTCCTCAAAGAATTTACACAGATTCCTGTGTTCTGTTCAGGATGTTGCAGAACATATCGCTGGAATGCCCCACATTCTGTATTCCAGCAAGCACCTTGATCATTCCCCATCACATTTTCCAACCTTCAGCATCTTTCTTTACTGACAAATAATGTTACCAAGCTGCTCAGAAGACAACAAATTTCCCTTCCTCCCCCTGAAGAAATTTCATCTAACAAAATCAGCTTGTTTTCCTCATTGCTTTATAAGGACTTGAAACAGATTATGTCAGCCCTGAAAATTTCCTGAGGTTTCTATACAGTTTGACATTTGCCTGTCAATATGAAGAAAGATTACACACAAGTAAGAGTTATTTGTTCTAAACAGTTCTTCAAAATACACATTTACTGACTCTCATAGCAATCTGTCTGCTGCATGTATGCCTAGCATTTTCCAACACGTTCACAAAATCTGCATTGTGAACCCTCATTAATTCAAGGAGATAGAAATTACAATTGTTATTCTTCCCACTATGTATAGAAATTAAAGTTCTGACTTGGTAGCTGCCTATGTGCTTTCTCAAGTGTTGAACAAGTGCTGTGAAAGGTAACAGGTAGAATTAATTTCCTGGAAAAGAAAAATAACACTTCAGCAGCAGCCTTGATCACTTTTCCCTGGGGTTTTGGTTTACTGATTTGTTAGAAAAGCATCCCTACCAGAAACGTCCACCAAGAGCTCTGCATCCTAATGCCAGAGGTCATTCCCCCTTCCACGGTGGCACAGAGCGGAAAAGATCACTGAGGAGCTCCTAGCAGCTCACTCCTAACTGGGAGAAACTTGCCTTACCTACTCCTGCTCTTAATTCTACAGCTGATGAACTTCTTCAACACTTGCAGAACGGGTGTGTCCAACAGGTATTGAAGTGCTTTATCCATCATTTCCCCCATCCCATCCCGCATAAGGAGGATCCCAACTGCTTCCTTTCTGCTCCTTCTGCAGAAGCACAGCCAACTCTGCACCACAGGGAGGTTACTCATCCAGGAGAGGTATCTTCCCTATCTCTACCAGCAGATGCAGAATCCCTTTTTCCCTGTGACCACCCCAAAATAGTCCCCAAATAGTACTTAATGATTTTTTTGCAATGTAAATCAAAAGGCATTTCCCTGGATTATCACATACAAAGCAATGTCCCATAAATATTTTTCAATGGAATATGGCACCAATTATAATTTTTACAGTATTTTCAAAGGAATATCTTCAGCTGAAATATTTTTGTGTGAAACCTTTGTGACGCTTGTGAAACCTTTCCAATGCTTTCCAATTTTAGATCCTCTATGTCTATACTTTATTTTTTTTATGGTAAATGGCTCATCTTTTGCATGATCACTCATGTAAGAATACTCCAAATACTAAGGTCTTTAGAAAGTTACAGCTGTTAACTGAAACACAGTTGATCCTGAAAACAGTTCTTTTCCTGAGAAAGATAAGGATTCACTAATGTCCAGAGTAACATATGAAGTTCCCTTCTCCTTCAAGCTAACAGCTTCCATGAAATTAAATTAGTGAGGTTTCTTCCTGTACTTTGTTACTACTCACATTTTTTCCCTCCACAAAGTGAATCATGACCCCCCCGGTCACATATCCTTATTTAAATTTTCCTTTTCTTCTAAAAAATATCAATTAAAATAAATATATTTTTACATTAAAATTCACATTTCAGCTTTCCACTCTCCTTCCAGCTCTTTCCACACTACACAGATGCTTACCCAAGTTTTCGATTTAGTCTGAACAAATAAGACTATTTTTAAAGCAAACACAACACTAGTGCTTTTCAACCTCTTACATTGTAGCCTGAATGTGTTGAAAACTTTCTGCCAGCTTTTCTCTCTTTTTTTTTTTTTAATCAAGGGTAAGATATGCACATATTTTGTTCATGCTCTTCATTATAAAGATGAGAGTGAGGAAATTAATTAGAAACATATGAGTAACCATAATCTTTTTCCCCTCCTCACTCAGACTTCCCCTTTATGAATCTGTCACAAGGTAACTCTAGACCTCATCCCTTAACAAAGAAATACTGAGATAGTGCCTTAGGTTCATAAAGTAATGTTTACATAAGAAACAGATAATTAAGGTCTTCTGAAAATAGGAAAAGCTGTACAATTCTGATAAGGGGCTAAAAATGCAACTTTTTACAGTTTGCTCAGCACATTTACTAATGATATTTTCCATTCTTGTGATCCTGCCAACAGCAGAACCTGGACATCACAATACAGGCTCACAGGTATTTTGTCTTGGACCAACCTTAAATATTGGTTTTCCATGAATTCTCAGCTTCATCTTAGGATGGATTCCAGTTCAGAGGAATAAAAGTCAAGTTGACAAACATCAAATGTAAGAAAGCAGACCAATTTTTTTTTAAAAATTAACTGTGTTCCACAGCGGTGAGAATTCAGCTCAGTGTATTGCCCCTGTTTCTGCTCCATGACTGAATATGTGGCCAGATCCTGGACTTGTGACTGTCTCCTGATCAAAAACAGTGACTCCCAGTTCTGCAGTCCCCTCTGAAGAGCTGGGCAACCACTCAAGGTCCTTGGGGAGCCAAACTCCCATGGGATTATGACACTACAGAGCATGAAAATAATGTAGAGTACAACCCTGCCCACTTCAGAGCAGGACTGAGAGCTGTACTCTGTGACATCTCAGAGAAGGGAGTGTGTGTGCACTCAGACTAGCCAGTTCATTATTCTAATTATTAAATGACAAGGGCTTAAATGGATTATCCACCATCTCCTGCTGACTTCTCCAGTTCACAGCTCCTCATTAAGAGTGTAAGTCAACTTCCATCAAGTACTCGAGACACCTCTGCTGTCTAGAAATACTGGAAGGTCAAGGCTGTCTCATAGCACATCAGATATTATTTCTGTCTGTTAATTGTCCCATTATGAGGACAAGTACAATCTTGTAGTCAGTGAAAAAGAAATATTTGTACCAAATAGTACACAGAAAATTGAACTCTCCATTATATATTTAAGCCTGTGGGCCCAATGAGATGCATCCCAGAGCCCTGAGGTGACTGGTTGATGCAGTTGGAACTATATGATCTTTCAAGGGCCTTTCCAAACCAAACCATTTTGTGACTTTGTTGCTCTGCACTTGCTATAGTCACACATAGGGCAGTTCTAAGTCAACCGCTCTGCTCTGGTACTTTTTTAAAATACTAGATATCATTCTTTGCTAGTGAAAATGATGGCACAAAATACAATCAGCAAAACCCAGTGCTGCCAGGGAATACAGAATGAATTCTGTATTAGAGACATGGGCATAAAACCCTGAAAATACCTGGCCTACTTTTCCTTGCATTAAGGATGGTTTTCTCTTCTTTCCCATCTCCTCTGGCATTTACTTCTGTGTTTAGGGCACACTCTATCATAAAAAAAAACTGTCGTAAAAGATCTGGTGGAAAGATGGAATGATAAAGATTGGATGGGATGTGAGTGTGACATGCACAATGGGTAAGTCCTGGAAGAGTGAGCACAGAGAGTCAGCTGCCACATCTTCCAGCTGCTCACCTGGCTGACAACTCCCAACCGTGTCCAACTTCCACAGACCATGAAAACACGGAAAAGGGCAGGCAACAGGAACACTGTATCAGATCCCCAGGCAAGGACAAATGTAACCATGGTTTTGACCATTTTCTAGAAAGGTTTTTATATGACCAAAAAAAAACAAATTAGCACCCAAATGTCAGTGTCTTCAGTGTAAAAGGAAGGCCAACACATAACACCTGCCTACCAGATAATTCTGTGTGGTCTCTACACAGAGATCCACACAGATTTCTATCAGAGATCACATATAACATTCACACCGACCACTAGGATACCGCCACATAGCAAATTTATGGCATGAAAACAACCATAGCAAGTCCCTGTCCAAGACAGACAAAGCACATATCATCTACAGACAAAATGAGGCTCTAAAGATCATTTTCAGAATTATGCAGATCTTTGAAGAGGCACAAAGGGCACAACTCTGAGGCCATAGGGAAAGAAGGCGCAGCAGTCATATGGCAACCTCTGCTGAGTCCAGCAGCCACGTGCTGCTCATTGGAGCGAATCCAGCAGCACACCTGATAACACACACACGCTGATAAACTGACAGAAGGAATCTGATATGTTTTACAACGCCGCATAACTTAAAGCTGTATCCAGAAGCACCTTCCAAAGCAATGACTTCAGACAGGCATCCTACACGGCTGTATCGGAGCCAGGAGCAGCTTGGATTCACAGCCTGTTCAGTCTGCTCCTCCCGACGGCGCCTCTTGGAGCAGTGAGATCCCACTCCATATCCCAGCCCTCGGAGGGGCTGGAGCTCTCAGGAAAAGGCCTTGTAGGATTTCAATGGAGTCAATGTGTGTGTGTCTACACATGATTTCGTGACATGCACTCAGAGCAGACAATGGGACTAATAATCCTACCGCACTCCAGTGATGGAAGCGTAACTGCAGAGCACTTAGAAAGTGCCCAAGTCAGGGGCAATGAAAGGATTTCAGGAAAGATTTAGTCCAATTTTATTCAGCAGCTACAGCAGGACAGATTAGTGGACATTCACACGAGCCTTTTACATAAGTAAGACAAAGCCTGCTTTTTCAGGAAAAGAAAACCAACAAAACACACTCCTCACACTGCTGAAAACAGCATTAGTGCCTAATGAGATGGAAGGCAGAATGGATTGCTCCCACTCCCATGCTCTGTCTCATCTCCATAAACACAGCCAAAGTTAGCAACCCATGAAAGTAAATACCACCACCACCAAGGTGTCTGTGAAGAACCATGATGTCCAGACATAGAGCTCTGTGTGAAACACATCTATGCGACTAAGCATGAAATTCCGGCACTGCTGAAGGCAGTGGGAATTCTGCCAATAATTTTGGACAAGGAAGGATTTTATCCTTATCTTCTAATTACAAAGAAGTCCTCTGAGAAATACAAAAGAAGGTAAAGTTTTTACCTTGTTTATATAATGCTTTATTGCTAAATAATATAAAGCTTGCTCTAAATTAAATTATGCAAAATTTTTGAAGCTACAATTTCCATGTGAAAAGCGATACTTTAAAGAGATATCTTCATGGATAAAAATTTCAAATAGAGCTCAGAACTCCTATTATTTTTACCATTGGCATTATTGTTACAGGGCTAAATATTTCTTAAGAGGAGCTGCTTCTCATATGACAACAGTCTAAGTGTTGCCAACAGAAGCATAGATGTTAATTACAAACATTTATTATACTACCAGGATTTACATTTAGCAGCTGTCAACATTACTGACAACTGTAACAGAAATCAGAAAAAAATGAATTTTTGCTTGCCAGAAGGGCAGCTGGTGCTCGATTTTCCTGCTATTGATGTTCCTTTTTTATTTACTTTCAAAATGTGTTAAAAACAAGTCCTTCACCAAGATTTATTTAAGACCATTCTTTACCTAGCAAAGAGGAACTTATTAGCAGGCAACTACTCAAAAATTAATATTTTAAAGAATGTGCTTCAAACTCTGATGCAATCCATTCCTCATCAGCTTGATGAAGCTAGATTGTAGAAATATCAAAATTCAATGGGCTATCTTTTGTGCAGTACTCAAAACTACCCTTCAAAAAAGGAAAAAAAAAAAGAAATCCAGACCTCAATGGTATCTTAACCTAAATATTATCAGGAGGAATAAGCTTATATGCTTCAACCTAAAAATATGGTAACAAAGTGATGCTGCCATAGTAGTGTCAGCATTTTCTTTTAAAAATCATACTTACATTGATTTATAAGTTGACATATGGCTGAACTAATAAGCTTTACCCTGAACAAAGCTGCAGCAGTTGTCAAGAACTATTCCTAACTTTACATCTCAACGAAGTGAAAGGGATGGACTAAACCAGAGGAGCAATACTACTTCAGTGGATTAAAGATGTTCTCCACCTACCTATCTGATGCAGCAATGTGCCTACAAGTGCAGTGGCAGATCCCAAGGCCACATCCAAATTAGAGGTCAGGGCCACTAAAGAATCTCCCAGGCTGCAGAGTCTGGCTTGCTGGCAGATGCCTAGCCTAGAAAAGTCTGATACAGAAGGGTAAGCTGTGAATCACTTCAAGTTACAGGTTCCAGGATCTGCTAGAAGAGATGAGAGCTACTGATTTACTGTCACGTACTGAAGATGTCTCGCTCTCTGACAGCTGAACAAAGACCAAAAAAACAACTCCAGCCAACCAAATGAAAAGGTGCTCCACGTCAGTGATGGGTTTTCCCAGAATGAAGGGAGGAGATGTCCTCTCCTGGACATATCTGATAGAAGAATGGCTGAGTGAAGGAACACATCTACACAAAACAACTAAAAAGGTATTCCAGTCTTTTGTTTTCTTTTGACATCTTTTTTTTTTTTTCCATATTATAAGCTTACTATTATTTAAAATTTTGCAAACATAATCCTTTATGAAGCAAAATGAGTCTTACAGCATCTTTTAAGACTTAGCATCCTAATCCTTAAATCATAGTCTTTAATATTGTGATTATGCACTTGCTAAATACATAGAGCCTGAAGAGATTTTCTACTTCTTTATATATCTTTTCCCATATGTGCTATTTGCCTTAACCATTTTTATTCCTTTTTCTTGTGCAATATATTTTTACTATGCTTCTGATATCTCTCCACAGTTTTCTTGCATAACATATCAGTGAACCAAAGCATAAGACACAGAGCTGACATGCATTATAAAATGAAAGTGTGCCTGCATTATGGTGGGCCAGAAGGACTTGTCATTCTGAATTGCAGTTGTTTCCTATTGGCATGAGGGCATCCTGGATGTCAGGACTGCAGAATCCCAAACTTTCTTGCCATCATTTGTCTGCAGTTGAATCTGGTGGGTGCATGTGTTGTTCTCTCAGAGCATGTTAGGCACTAGCACATGGTGTCTTTAAGCATGGCTCATTTTATTCCTTGTGAATGAACAATTTAGTTCTGACTTTAAGATCTTCACATAGTTTCCAGAAACTATGCTGTCTGGAAGGACAATAATTAGAAGAAGCGAGTGGAGTTTGTGATTCCTTTTCTCACAGTTGTTATTTGCCAGATTCCTGAAGGCCAAGAAGCAAATTCAATATTTTTCATTTGGAAACATGCCAGTGTTACTCATGTCTAATCTTGGACGTTTACTAGCCTTGACAGACATACTTGAAGCAGAAACAGTTTACAGGAGCTCAAATTTCCCAAGCCTGCCTTTTGTCTTTGAGCTTCATTACCACAAATGAATTAAGATTTCCAACATCACCCAGACCCTCATGCATAGGAGCAAAAACAAGATGCCACGTGAAAACCCTCTCACACATCACACCTTTGTGCCAGAGAAACCTACTCAATGGGAACAGTTCGATTCTCAGGATAGAGGCAAAAATAAATATTACTGAAATTTCTGAACGACAAGATGGGGAGAAATCTTGGGTTCAACTAAATTTTGGACCAAGTTCTCAGAATATTTGAAAATTATGTTTATTCAGTGCCTTTTTATTTCAGTAAGCAAAGGGCTAAAAGGTTGAAGAATATAGGCCCCTGGAAACAATCTGAGTTACTGAAAGACTTGATTTTTCCACAGATTCCCTGTTCTGCCATTTTCACACGACCTGGAAGTTAATCAGCTGATATTTGGACAGTGCTTTTTAACTAAGAGTTCTTCAGGTAATTTGTAATCTCTTTCAATTATCTTTATAGGCATCAGAAACCGAACAGCTTAGCATGCAAATGGAAATTCAGTATCTCCACCTTGTGCAAAATCCCGTACAAAAACCCTTGCTCCTCATTGGATCTGCACTTGAAGGTAGAAAACCATAAAACCAAACCTAGTAGGAGAAGGAAGACTCCCAGCTGTTCAGTTCACAGAAGGTTTTTAGCTGTTTGATATTAATCAGGAACTTCCTAAGATATTGATGCACTTCATAATACATAGAAATATTTGTGTCAACAGTAACATACAAAATACAAGCCTGACCCAAGAATTCCCAAAATTTCTTTCTAGCCTGGCAAAATACCTTGAAGCCTAGAAGTTCTTTAAGACTTAATGGCAAAAGGAACACTGCATTCAGCACTTCCATTGCACACAATAGCATATTACTTATAAAACTATAGCTATATTATTACAACTACTAGTTATAAAAGAGAAATTTCTTGCATGGAAAGTCTGAAATTACTCCCTTGTTAGCAACTAAAGTGTCAAAGTTCATAAAATATGAAACATTACCAAAAATACTGAATATGGCACTTTCAGTGTAACTATTAAAATGCTTTCATTGACGTATAATTTCATTTTTAGTTCATTATCTGAAAAGCACTCAAATTGCACAGGAATCTGCAGATATATCCAGAGTGCACTGCACAGTAATGAGGAAAGGATTTCTTGCCTGCTCTGAACTACTGTCAAATGATATTTCAGTTTGCAAGCACTGTCAGATGACTTTACTTTCCAATAATTTGCTGTGTTTCATGAAAAAATATGAGAAAAGTAGTCTGATTTATTTTTCCTGCCTCAGATGTGAGCTGTGCTTCTACCACATATCTGTTCAGAGTTCCCAAAAATACAGAAAAACACACCAAATGTCTCCCCAGAAAGACAGTGATACAATTCACTAATCAAGCAAATTACATGGAATAGGAAAAAAAGTGGATGCTCAGTTACTGATGGCAGACTGAGGCCATAAAAACACAATAAAACATCTCTGTTTATTACCTTTTTATGGGAGTGTTTTGACTTTGGATTTCAGTATCCAACAGAAAAACAGATCCATTATAGAGCTGCAATTAGCACATGTGTCTTTTGCCTAAATCCTCCCTGTTCCTCAAGTAGGAATGCAGACATTTCCCAGCATGTCTCTGCTTTAATCAAAGCATGCCAGCCAAGATGCAGAGAGGCCAAGCAGGAGCTAAATGCCCTGGGAGTCCCAAAAGTTTCTCTGTGTGTGTGTTCCCTGCTCAGGAGGTCACAGATGGCATTGGATGAGGGACACTCATCACAACTTGACTTTTCTTGAATTATGGAATTATGGGTTTGTTTTTTTTTTTTTCCTGCACTGTTGTCCTGAATAACCTGCCTCAGTCCTTCCCAAGAGCCAGGCTTCCCCCAGACTTTGCCTCCCTGATTCCTGGGAGCAGTATCACAGATCACACAGCACTCACTCCACTACATTTCCTGACTTTTTTTGACATATTTCCTTCTAAAAATAAATCAGCTCCTCTGTTGCAGCGAAGCAGAAGGATGACCACAGAAGGACACATCATGCCAATATTTTGAAGCTTTTATGAACTCCATCATTAAATGATGACAGTCATTTTCTCAGCACAGCTCCCTTCCACTGCACATCTTGGGTGCATTTTGTCTGTAGCCAAAGTAGGTTGTGTTTGTTGACTCACTGTGGATTCAGCTTTTCCCCACATGCTGTACATCTGCTGCACATGCCTGAACAGCCCCCACCCTTCAACACCCACAGCACACTGACATACTGAGTAACAGCATGTGAAAGATTTCTACTGAACTTGGGCTTTAAAAAAAAAAAAATCCCAACCTGATTATTATTTTCCACCACCAAAACAAAACTGCAAGATTTGTTATTTAGTACAAGCCAATTTTTCAATCTCAAAGTGGTTTTTGCTACTGTACCTCTCCTAAGAAATTCAGATCAAATGACACTCTTTTAAGTAAATTTTCAGTTTTCTTCAACATTTTTTTCTTTATTGAATGCTTTAATACACCCTGGCCCTAATCCTACAATTTGCTTAACTTCCCAGCTGCTAATTTCTATGTGCAACTAAAACCTGTCAGTAATTGGCACTTAGCATTTCATTCATATGAAGAAAATCTGTCAAACATTTTTGTTATAATGTAACATGAAAGCAAAAATAAGAATCTCTGAAGTTCTGTAGACTGAAGTATCTCTCTGTGTTGGGAAACTCAGCATTTTCTGAGAAATATTCCAAAAAAAGAAGCAGAAGGAATAATTTCTACCCTTTAGAGGACACATGGGTGAAGCAATAGTGAACATAAGCTCACGTGGGTCATAACTTCTCTAATTATTTTCTTTTTGAAGACATTGGACAGAACTTGATTTTAGAGAGGCAAGCAGGTAAGCTTATTTCTGTGTTTTGTTATGTAGGTTTTGTGCAATACCAAGGAGGATCTGACAATACACCTGAAATTAAGAATGGTGATCCTTCCCTTCCTCCCACATTTATTGTCCCATAGCTGTTTAGACTGCAAACTGCTGTAGGCTTCTCTCTTGACATTACAACAAAAGGAATAGCCACACAGTCATGAGTATTAAAATTAATGAGAACCTTAAAATCAAAACAATAAAATATTACAAACAGATGAATTTAAACCTATATGTGCACATATATCCACAGCAGAAAACAAAACTTAATTCTTGAATTAGTGCATAAGCATGCCACCTGTCAGAGTTTCAGGCAGATTTTACAATGAAGTATCTTGCTCAGGACTGCATATATTTCCTTCCCTATACATAATTAAAGCTATTCCTATTTTACATGCCATAAATATTCACTGATGCAAGAGGGAAAATAGAACACTCTCTTCCCAAGATGCTGACAGGTCCAAGCAGAACCTCATAAGGGATCCCTTCAAAGATCATCTTCTCATGGCCAGAAAACAAATTTAAATGATCTTATGTGAGCCTACTGTTAGCAATTGCACTCCTGAATTATGCATGATTTTTGACTGCTCATAATAGAAACAAACTACAGAGTTTCATTAGTACATTTCAATTACTGTAGCCATTCTTATTCCTTGTTTGTTACAGTTAATTTTCATTTTTAGAACATTCTTGAGCATTTGCTATCAGCAATGATGCCATGCTCAGAAAAAGGCTTATTAGGCTCCTTATGCATTCTGTCTGTGCTGCCCCAAAGTGTACAAACTTTAAATTCTAGAAAATTCTGCAACTTTATTTCACATACCACTGGTCTTCTGGTGCCTGTAGGAATAACTTTTGCCTAAACAAGAGCTTGAATTTAATCCAGTATCTGAAACTCGTGAAGCATTAATGTCACTTGATCTTTGTAGGAGTTAGACACACACACATTAGCACAGTACCTGCAAAATTTAGCAAGACATATGTTAACTATAGCTTCATTTTGACCACCTGTCAAAAATCTTTACACAAAATATGCCAGAAATTAAGTTTTCACTGGTCAAAAAAAAAAAAAAAAAAAAAAGCAACAGCATTTGCCTTATGCTGATACAAGTGTTTTGGAGATTCACCCTTGCTTTAGTTAAAGCGGTGTTAGTCAAAGGAATAGAGCTGAATCCTTTGGTGGAGTCAGTAGATTTCTTCCTCCACCCATCCTCCAGAACCAGGAAAGGCCTTGATCCTCTCCTCTTTGGGTTAACCATTGCCAAAGTCAGTTTCTGCTCTAGAAAACTGCAGGACACCATTTCTGAAAGGCAGGTGTCCTGCCTGTCCAGGTGGCCGACAGCTAAGTAAGCACCCGTGGAGCCTCTGGCAGGCCTGGGAACAGCTACTTACCCCACACACTGGGGCTCTCCCTTGTGTTACCACTTTGGCCAAGATGGGAGCCAAAACATGATGTCTAAGCATTCCTCAACTGGGTGTCTCTGGGACAAAGCCACGCTGAGCTTCAGGAGTGCTCTTGTCACCAGCAGACATTTTGTAGTTCCCTGAACCAGGCTAAAGTCAGCCTGAAGAAAAATCTGCTGAAATCTGCGCAGTGCTGGTTTTAGGTCACCTGCACCACCCATTCCTCTCTACAGACCTGCCTTTCCTGAGCTGCAATCCTTGTTTAATTCAGGTGTAGTCCATGCAAAAACAGGAACTGTGCACCAAGACTGAAGACCGCTCCACTCCAGCCAAATTCCCGCTGGTTTGCACTCGATGAAGAGCGCAAATCTGCAGTCTAAATCAAAACTGCCTCTACCACTAAAATGTGGACAAGGCCATGAGTCTGGCAGTCAGGGATTTCCCACTAAATTTGCCAGAGCAGGTGACCTCGCAGAGGCAGAGGTGACTCAGCTGCTGCTGGGTCTCACCACCGCCTACATCACACAACTGCGCTGCCTCCTGCGATCCGACACCCGCTTCACCGAGCTCATTTTCCATTCCACACCATTTCCTCCTGAGGTTTCTCATCAATAAATAAAGAGACATGCTGCTCCCACAGCTGCTCTGCACCTACCTAACCCCTTCTTAGCTTACAGGCACATGCAGCCTCCCACCCCCAAAACCCACACAGCTGGCAGAGCGACACCGGTGGGACAGAGACACCATCAGTGTCCAAGGGCTGGCTGTCTGCATGTTAATGGCTCGAATTCTCTCGATACCACCACCGTAAATCTCCACTTCAAACGCTGATCCACACAAATTTAGAACTGCAATAAAACATTTAAATTCCTAGATTATAAAAATAACTCAGGTTTTATAGCTGTCAGAGAAGTAAGAACTAAAGCATGAATTAGTGGGAGCAGAGAAAGCCAGAGAAGAAATATCCATGTTCACTAAAGACACTTTCAGAGCCTGATCAACATAAAAACTGAGTAATTAGATAAAGCAGTAAAAATTCTGAAAGCAGCCCGAAATGCCACTCATTTGACAATGAAAATGTGCACAAGGAATAGGGGACAATTGGGATTATCTGTCTGGGTAAGATGTGAGGAAAGCTTGAGCCTGTCTGCTCTGTGCTGGGTGACTGCCCGAGTCCATTCACTGTCCAACAGGACAAACATCTGCTCCCTCCCCAGCACCCACCAGACACAGCACCCTCTGAACAAGCAAAAATGCAGGTGTTGACAAAACCTGGGAATTACCAAGAACATTTTTGACTGCAGCAAGCCAGCACAGAAACTTAATGGAGAAAATTCTAGAACAACTTGCATTTCAGTTCCCTTCCTTCTGCTTGGCTTACCAAAAAGCATTAGAAATGTCACATTTGAAAGAGCATTTGCATTTTAACAAAGGAAGAAGAGCCATGTCGAGTTGGGTGCCAAACCAAGCTATTTCAGATCAGTTTGTTTGCCATTTATGCTTTCATTTCAACTTTAGGCCAACTAAAAATGCATCTAGCATGAAAATAAATATAATCTCATATGCATAAATTCTAGACCTTAAAATATCAAGGTTTAAGGTTTTTTTTAAGTTTCCTAGTGTTTCCTTTAAGTTTCCTCATGCCTCATTCAGGTAAGTTTGAAGAACACCGGTGTTTCAATCCTGTTTCAGATCACCAAGAGCACTAAAGTTTTCCAATCCATAATTAAAATATCTCACCTTCACTGAAAATAAGGTGTAACCCAACTAGAGACGGACAAAAAACCAGTTGTATTAATCAATCACAACCAGTAAGACGTACAGCTATAGAGGTCCTCCAGGTCTGGCCAGATTGTTACCCACTGCTGCCTTCCCTAAAATTTGGGTCTTTCTTTGCCTTCTACTCTCTCCCAGCAGCCTTCCCCCTGCACTCCATAAGAAAATCACGTATGAGTCTCCTTCATTTGTCTAAAAAAACACCTCCAAATTGTTCACTGATCATGTAGCTTTCCAAAATATTTAACATGACCTTCAACTGTTTATTCAGAAAACATTTCTGCTGAAATGCCCACAAAAGTCAGCTAACCTGGGTTGATCCTGCAACCATCTACAGTAACTGGTACTCCATTTATCCATAGATTTAAAGAGCTGTGCATTTCTATTAGCTTACATACACGAAGCGCTCTCATTTTTGTTAACACACTCTGTTATTTCTCATTGTATGCAAGTATAAGCTATTGCTTTAATTCATGTAGTTAAAATTGTAACTATTAAAATGGTGAAATAATTTAGGAAGCGTGACTGGAGTTGTCATGATCATAAATTTCTTCAATATGGAAAACACATGCCTTATCTCTGTGTTTATTTTCACCTTGTACCTTTATAACCTTTTCATAAAGCAAGATTGCAGCCTAGGTCTTTTTACAACAAATTTTAATTAGAATTACTGATGAATTAATTAGAATCACTGCTGTACATGAAAGCAGTTTTAGTTTGCAGTCGCTATATGCTGGGTTATGTTTGCTTATGAATTTTATTTTTGGCCTTGGTGATGATTTCTACAGATCCTAACAGAAACAGATTTCAAACTCAATAATGGAGGCAGAAATGAAATAACAGTGAGAGTGATGTGCCATGCACTTCTGTTTGACCAAGTGCACCCATTTCATCAAGAGTTAACTCAAAATGCTTACTAATGCAAATAATCCACTCACAGCATGAGCTGACTTCAGCAAGTGCTCATATGTAATGTTTACTTGTGTGTACAGATAGCAAGAATTTGGTGCTACAAAATGAACGATTACAAGATCAGTTTATGCAAGTATCAGTTTCTCTTCAATATATGACCATCACTGTTACGTGTTACAGTCAAAATTACAGACTAGATTCTGGATGTCACTGTCAGAATTGCAATCATAATTACCAGGGCAGTTTAAAAAGAAGCCCTCTTATAATTTCCTAGTTTGTTTGGGTTTTTTTTTTTTTTTAATTATAATTTTTTTGCCTGGACAGAGTCTTCTAGTGAATCCAATAAATGCAATACTATAATTCACAGCTGCAGTGCTAATGGCTAGAGAAAGAGGAAACCATTAAGAGACAGCCTCTCTACTGCTGAAAGCTGCTAATAATCCTACTATTCCTCATTTTTATGACTGCATATTTTATGAATGCTAATCTGCTCATTACATATTGCCATAAATATTTTGGTTTAGCAATGAAAACAGGTATCAATAAACTATACATCCTAGAAGCTTCACTGCTAATACTTCAGTGTCTCTTAATGTACATCATGGTGATGTTTTCCCCTGGCCCCCCACACTGGGTAACTATGTGAACTATTATTTTTAGCTGGAAGAAGCTCATGCATAACTTATACACTATCTGCAGCTATAAACCAGCTTTGTCAGATGCCTGAAATCATACTGAATCTGCCTCATTAATTTTCCCCCTGCTGTACAATATAGCCATCCAATATATTAATATTCCTACAGCTTACATAGTCTTGACCAAACAAAGAAATGAGAATACTGTAAATTCTGCATCTGAGCATTACTCAGAGTGCTGTGTACTTTTACCTTCATTCAAGCTATTACAGTCATAGGTGGATGTAATTCAAGGCACTTAAGGATTGAGGACAAGCTATAAAACCCACTGAATTTTAAAAACGATTTTAGCCTATTTGGAAATACTTTATTTTCAGCTTCATGTATTCCAGGTCTGTTAGCTTGAAAATTCACAAGAAGTCCCAGCAGTTTTTAATCACCTCTGCAAAAATTTGAGACTGATGCCATTCCTTCCTCCTGGTAAAATAAACTTTTATTGGCCATTCTTTTGAATGGACAATTCCTAGTACTGATTTTAAATACCACACACTCTGGCAATCTGCTTTTAAATTTCACCAAGGTTTATTTTTTTGGTTGGTTGGGTTTATTTCTTTTGGTTAGAGCATATTACAGCTATTGCTCACTTATTCCATTTGTGAACCAATTAAACCAATTTTCAAAATTACCTGGTAGCTTGGTACAAGTCAGGCTAGGTGTGTTCCCCAGAGGAAACTAGGAAAATGCAGCATACCTGCTGGGTTGGAACCAGCTTATGCAGGGGTAATAAACTTGCATATAATTGTTACTAAGCTCCAAAAAATCAACATAAAATAGTACTTAAATGTGAAAAGTGCAGCGGGATTTCTTCTGTAATTAGCGTGCTGCTTTATCAGAAGAGTATTTGGTAACCAAAAGTGAAGATTGTGCCACGTTAAAAACACAAAAGCAAGGAGAACTACTCTTGGCTTTCTGTTTTTCTCATGGCATCCTCACAAGACTGCTCTGTAAGCACAGTTAACTCAGCTCTTTTGCTGCTGATTTGACTCTGATTCTTCTCTGTCCCTCCCACGTCAACAGTCCCCTGTCAAGACCCCCCTGCAGCCTCTCAAAAGATTTCCTTTTCTTGTTTCTCCAATTATATTCTTCTTTCTTTTTCCTCCCACTATATTCTGTCTTTCCCTGTCCTTCAATAAAAGACAGTAAATGCCTTCCCCAGGCTGGAGTTACACACAGACTGGCCACAATGTTCTGCTGCTGATTGAGCATTCAGCCACTGCCAAAAAGAACAGATCGTATCTGCGTTTTCCTTGCCTTCCTCCCAGTGGGAGAGTAACAGGTCTCCCTACATTACTGAACTGCTGATTTTCACCAAAAGGAAAAACGAAAGGGAAAAACCCAAACAAACAAACTAAAGCCAAACCAAAAAAGAAAAGCAGAAAAAAAAGGCAAGAATTTAGTACCTTTGATACCTTAGGCTTTTACTGAATTTTTCTAACACGCGGTTCAAATGTTGTTGGAGAAAAAATAGGATTGACTAGTGGATGTGATGATTACAGACCCATGTTTTCTTCAGAAATCAAGCTCCTTTCCCAGAAAATCCAAAACCTCCATCAGCCATAACGGACTTTTCAAACTACCATGATAATAAAAGGCCATTTCTGGACAAGACACCAAGCTCCTCAAACTAGAAAATACAGTAAAAAAAAATCCTACTGCTAGAAGTATAAGCAAATGTTACACTGTTTTGTCTTTTTCATTTACTATCCAGGTAGAACAGCCATATTTTATCTTGGCCAAGAGAAACCTGTCATGGTTATGAAGATGCATAGTGCTGGTCATCTTTTGCCCAGCCCTACATCTTGCCCAAGGCTCAGAACTAAGAGACAAACACAAAAACACATGGGCTTCGTTCCAAAAATTATTTTAAACTAATAAAAAAAAGGTTGCTGCCCTAGGGACATTTAAATGAATAATAAAACTGTTACATTGCTGACTTTATCTGGAGAGGTCAGCATTTCTGTTTGGGGTCTTCTATGTTGTAAATCAAGCTGCAAATCAAGCAAAACAGTAACCTGTCATACTTAGCATTAATGTCTGATGGACAAAATAATCCTCATGAGAATTAGGCTCTTACCCATGAGAGTAACAGCCTAGAAAGATATTCAAGTCCATGACAGATTTCTATTATGCAAGGTCCTACACATAAACACACACCTGCACAGACATAAGTGGGAGCTACTGCAGTTCAAGCCCAAATCAGAAAACAACAAACCCCAAAAAACTTAAATCAAACAACCCCCCTAAAAAAACCAAATACAATCTTTGATTTACGCATTGCCCAAGTGACTGCAGAAAACCAGGAAAGCAAAGCTCATCACTTGCATTGCAAGAACAAACCACAGTTTAGGGCTGATCATTAAAGAAAATTGTATGTACGAGTGTAAAAGTTTCCTATGTATAACCCAGCATTGCTCTAAAATCATGCAACAGCAGTAATGGACAAAGGTCCCCCCACAGCAATTACCATGTAATTTTTTTTAATAACAGTGACAATATTTTGGTTTAATGTTCTACAAGTTTTATTCCCATTAAAAATGCCTTTAAAAAAGTATGCCTAAAGATGATCAGCATTTCCAGTAAATCCAAAATGCAAGCTTGGAATATTTGGCCATTAAAATGCTACTAAAAATTGCATGGAACAACTCAAAATTTTGAGGAAACTTGGCAAGTAAAGCTATTTATTTATTTAAGAACTGGGGGCAAAAAGGATCCTTGAGTCCTCCAGGTAGGTCACACACACAAGAGAATTTGATCTTGACCTTTTTTTTTTTTGGTTGTTGTTGTTGTTCTTTTTACAGGGCTGTTTGACATGCAACTTTTTTTGGTAGCAGCTTGGCTGAATTAAAAACAAACAACATCACTTTAGGCCATTAATGCTGATTGGGGCAATAAAGTGTGTATTGAGAAAGAAAGGCACGCCAATGTTTTCCTTTTAGGAGCTGCCAGGAAGAAACACCCTTTAAAAATTTAAGCAAATTTAAGCTGCCAGTTCATGCTTTGGTTTGGGGTAAATATCAGATGATGAATGTTTTTCCAAGAAAACATGCTAGGGAATTCAAGGAACAGAGTGCTGAAGTCTCCATGCCAGGGCATGTACTCCACACTTATTTTACACTCCTTTTTCCTATCATTGATGTGGCAGAGGGCTTCTGAACAGTGGCAGAGCCTGTTCCCTCTCAACAAATATTAACAAGAGCCTAGTGTAACATTAAATTTTTACCTCTTGGAAGCCTTACCCTGTGCCCACGGCTATTTGAAATAACCAGCAGATGTCAAGACTAGAAAAAGTAGTTCTGGGGGAGGGATCTGGAGTGAGGTTAATTCAGAGCTCTGTCTTTGGAGGTATAGGACAAATGACTGGTTAGACTTTTTTAAAAATTATTTTTAATTTCTGAGTGACATCTTACTCCCCTATTCCGCCTATTCCAAATTGTCTTCAAAAGATGAAATTATTTTCTTCCTACTAAAAGCATCCCTAAACATTATGACTGATCTTTCCAGTAGAATTCCTTGGTGATCTCACCAAAATACTAGGCATTTAGTCTTCATTAACATTTTGGAAATAAATAAACAAATACATATAAAATGACAGCAACAACAACACAAAAAACCACCCAGCCAAAGCCAAACTTTTTAGAAAAGGGCTTAGTAGAGGTTATATGCCAAGCATAACAGAGATACAGCCATGAGTGATGTAATACCTAAAGAATTAAATCAGAGAGGCACTGAACCTTGACATAAATAATCAGACAACCATTAATATTTCTACAGAGATGTAGCAGAAGGGAACCATTGGGAGCTACATCTTAAAAAGATGAGTCCTCAGTATGTGCAGTTTAAGGGGGGTAACACCCAACGACAATGGGCATAACCTTCAATTCTCACAGGACAGTACAATAAAGGGATTTTCTTCTTTTACACTACATTATGTGTTCTAGAAAACAGCATAACTCACATTTAGCATCCTTCCTATAAACTTGAAGGAAATCATAGCTTTTATGGGGACATTGCATATTTTTTGTGTATTTTTTCAGTCCACAGCCTGTGCGATGTTCATGGAACACTGCACACTGTTCCCACCCCACCATAGATAAGGCTAGACCATGCTGGCAGCTCCCTGGGGATGAGAAATCCCTTCCTGGACGTGGAACACTGGACTCCATGGCACATTTCACACTGCTGCACACACACAACACTGTTCCCCAGAAGGGGTGGAGAAGAGCCATGACTACCTTTGCTCAGCTCACAAGAACAGAGCTCTCAAAGGAGCAGCTTTTGGGATCCACTGCTTCAAGCACAATCACTTGAACCTCTCCAAGTTGCACAAAACCTTGATGGAGCACAGCTTGAGCTCCAGACTTTTACTGCAAGAGCCCCAAACCCTCCCTTCACACCATACTCACAGCAGGCCCTACCAATTCCTTCTGACTTCAGATTACCCGTGAGGAACCAAGAAACCAGCTTTTTTGCACACCAGACAAAACATGACCCATCCTTTAAACAGGCTGCCAATTATGTTCCTGTTTGTTCTGAGCCAGAAATGTTTTCAGTTTAGGGGAAGGACAGCTTCATAACCACCCACACCCCCCAGAAGAATTGGTCCCATCATTTTGATATAACGGGTTGAATAGTCTAAAGTTTCTGGGAAACATCCAAGAAAATATACATGAAAAACATTATTTCAACAAGAGAAATTCAAAATTGGATGCTGCCTTTATAAACTCCTTGCATGGGGTAGAAATGCTAGAGCATTAAACAAATCTGGGCTGGCAGTGCAATAAGCCTGAGTAAGAAACAGTGTTAATTAAACCTGTTAAGGATCAGAATGAAAGTTGGAATCTCTCCAGTTCCAACCCAAAGCTGTGCTAATAGGTTATCTACTGTCTTTGCTGTGCCCTTGCCTAGATCAAATTATGTTTCAGCTTTTTTATTGAATGAAAAGAAGGGGTTTAGCTCTCTGAAGAAAAAAAGTGTAAGAAATACCTGTAAGCTGCAGATGATCTGGGAGAGCTAACCTATGACACAGAGCTCATTCCATATTGTTGCTCTGAACTTCTGAGGATTCAAAAAGGATTTTTCACCATTGGAAGCAAGTTAATAGAGTCGGAGATAAGCTTCAGGGATGTGATAAAGTTAATTCCCCACCTGTCCATTCCATGTCATATATCCCCAGATTTACCAGCAGCTGAGTCCAGGAGCTGGGGCAGGGGGGCACAGGGCATTGTGTGGCAGGGACAGGAGTGGAGGAGCCACAGTGAGTGATTTGACAGCAATCAATGATCAACACAACAGTCATCTGTCTATTCTGACATACAGAAACAACGGTGGTCTTTTGTTTTTCTTTCCCCCACCACAATTGGAAAGTAAAAACAAAATGAAATTAAAAGAATAAATCAAGCATGCTTATACAAATCTTGCTAAGGTGGCTTTTTGAAAGTTGATGCATTGTTTCAGGCTTACATCTACTGGCTTTCTCTTCTAAACTGAAAAGGAAGAAGGAAATATGTTGACTAAATGCTGCTATCCCATGTTAATTAAAAAAAAAAAATCACCATTCAGTTAGAGCCCCCTGACAAGCTCACGACTGATTTTTTTTTTATTTATCTCTAGAACATCCGTTTACTTGTGTCACTACTTCAATTTATGTAGAGAGTGTTAAAAAGAGTGTAAAATTTGCATGGAAGACACCACTAAGTATTCGATGCACTAAATGGAATCCCTTCCCCATTGCGAACTTTTTAACTAGAGTAATGAAATTTTTATCAGGTCATAACTTAGAAGATTAGAAGATTGGTAGCACATTACTCTAAAAATCAAATCTGATTAATGTTTAATTGTATCAATGTGCAGAGGTATTAATTAGGTGTACTTTCTATGACTCATAAATAGCTATTAGAGCAAAAACAAGAATAATTTGAAGATTAGCATGAAGAGAATGGTATACTTGAGTGGTAAATTATAATTAAATTGAATGGACTTTGTGTAAAATAATAGAAATTGTCATCCAATATAATAATTTTGATGCATAATGCAGTTATAACAAATTTTCTCACAATCATGTCTGACACCTTTTCCTCAGGATATTTTTTTGTGCAGAACCCACAGGTGCGAATTAAAAATTCATTTGTGCATTCCAGTGAGAACCACAGGGCAAACCTTAAAACCCATTTCCCTCATTTGGTTGGTACTGCACCACTGAAGCATCCATGCAATCTTTGTTTAAAAGGGGGACGCAGGCAGGGCGCCTGATTTGTATATTCAAATAAGTGTTGCAATTGACTTGAAACTCTGAACCCTTGCACTTTGGTGTTTTCTTTTAACAAGCAATCTTCAAAGTCACACAGGGGTTATAAATCTTGCTTCAGAGCTGCATTTCTCCAGAGAGACACTTTTCTGGTGCGTTTGTTACTGAGATGGTGCCCAGGAATATTTTCACTGCTCATTCCCCTTCCTACAGTCATGCAGAACCATTTTTCTCTTCATTGGCTGTCCTGTTAGATAGAGCTTACACTGCATTCCTTAAAATACCACTTCTACTAATAATAAATAAGCACCTACTTTCACAATCTTGCAGAAAATGTTGAAGGAGTCACCAAGAGGCACCAACATCCAAAGTATATCAAATGAATCCAAGATTTCTGCTTTTTATGGCAACATAACAAACTTCAGATATGTGCCTTTGGCATGAGCTATATTTTCTAAATGTATTTTAACTAAAATAATTGAAATTGGAATTAGCTTCGACTATACAGGTCTAGAACAGTATCAGAATGTAGAACAAACACATAATCTTGTGCCTAATGAAGGAAAAAAAAGGCAAGAAAGAATGAAACAACTCATCCTATGTCTTTTACTTGTAAATTATATCTCGTGATTACATTTCTGTCACTATTTTAAAACCCTGAATTCATAATTCAAGAGAAGGTAATCAAATGGTTAAGATTTAAAATTTTCATTAAAAAAAAAAAGCCAACAGGGCAGTGATGTAACACCAAAGAAACTTCTTTCCATTTTTACTTTCATTTAATAATAAGATTAGTAACTAATATTAAGGAGCTGCATGTTGGTCAGGTGATCCTCTGGATTACCTCTCTCTAATGCTAGAACCATTTCTTTTCTGTTGCCATGCAGTTAAAAAATCTTTATGTGGCAGGTCTTCAATGTGAAATTGAAGAGTTTACGTTTCTTGAAGGCTCAAAATACACAAGCTGTGCATGACAGATTTCTATTACGCACTGAGTACCTGCTCCACTAGAAATACCTTGGAAGTGAGAATAGAATGAAACAAATTTGGCACAGTCTTCTTCAAAAGAGTATTTTGAATTTTCAAGAAACATAATTATTGCTGGCAACCACACTTACTTATTTTCTATTATTCAGAGAATGTGAGGTGAGGAAAAAGAGACCAAAATGTTTTGCCTCAAGAGCAATGTGAGTAGACTTCATTTACACTTATGCCAAATTCCCTCTTAATCGCATGATAACCAACAGAAACCCAACACAACAACTTAGCTCTCTATCTAAACTTTACACCCTTGAAATAGTTACAGCAGGGATTCATTTTGAGCAAGAAACAGATTTTTATTTTTAACACTTATTTTTAAACCATTAAATTATCTTTTAAAAACATCTTTCATTCTAATGTATTAATTTTTTGTTATAATTACTGGTTGTCTTTTTTTTTTTTTTTTTGAGATTTATAACAAGTGATTGATACAGAGAACTATTATGTTGCCTATGTTAATAAATCAAGCAACTAGGACACAGAATTCAGATTTCAAGCATCTCGGGTAGCTTGAATTGGTAGTAAAAATTTTGTAAACTCCTTTCATAACTAGAAAAATACCCACTACAACACGTAAGAGAATGTATCATCCAAGTGCTCTGTCTTTTCCAGTGCTTAATCATCACGTCCCTGGTCCACTTCTCCAGACACATTCCGTTGTACTAAAAGGTGATAAATTCAGCAGTATTAATGGATTTAGAAAAGGTTTTGACCTTTGGAAATGTACATTGGGTTCCAGGAATTGTCAATGTGCCATGTTTCATGCTAAGAGCAGAAGCACCATGACATTTTTCCTTTAATCTGTCCCTAATGCTGGGCAACTCTTGCAGTCACCTACAAGTTTCTTGCCTCCTGCACCTCTCAGTTATTCTAGAAACAACAGTTAGGAGTCCTTTTCGTTTATTTTAGCGAAATATGAAATAGGCCTTCATCCTGAATTTTGATTAAAAACCTTTCAGGAAGTTGTTACTATATAGATCCTGATTTTAGAAAAAGCAAGCAACAGCAATCATGACTGTAATGATCATGAAAAAGACCATTTTATCATCAACAGATAGAAGATGTGCTTTCACCAAAATTGACTAGCAAACATTTTCGTTGATCTATTTATTGAAAAAGAAAATTTTCAGAACCCTCTCCTTCCTGATGCACAGCAAGAAAAATAAACCTTGTACATTTCTGAAAGCAAGAATGAAACAAAGATGCAGTTACCACGGTGAGTCAAAAGTTGACTTCTGAAGCCACAGTGTGGGAGTCTGGATCAGGTCCCAGTCTGAACTCAGTGGGGAAAGAATTTGAATCCAGCTTTCTTCCAGGCCCACTGAAGCCAGCACTAGCTGGTTACTGGTGCCAAGCAGAGACCCTTTGCATTCAGCCTGGTACATTCTACCACAATCCAGAAAATTGTCTATGTTCTGGCTTCCATTGAGAAATGAGACTGGGAAAAAACTCATTTTTCCAGCTTACAGAGCACTGCTGCCTAGATCAGACCACTGGTGCTTCTCTTGCTGCAGCCAGTTCCTGGCAGTGAACAGGAGCTCACAGACAGTAAATGGGTAACCCTTGGTTTGCCTCTGCAAGGTTCAGGTTTGGTGGTTTTAACCTGAGATCAAAATAACAAGTTTGAAATCCCATAAAGTTTTTCCTGAGAGTGGTGTACGTGCTTAAGATAGGGAGAAACAAAACAACGAAAAGAAAGAGAACTGAGCATCCCAAGCAGGAAATTTATAAAAAAGACAGCTGAATGCCAGCAGAAAAGCCTGCTATCTGCCTAAAAATCAGCCCTAAGTGTCAAAGCCCTGCTATTGCCTCCCCAATAGGACTAAGAAGAGAAGCACGACCTTTTATCTTGGTACCATAATTTAGTATCACTCAAAAACCGTCAGGCCCAAAGGGAAGCACAGCAAAAGTGGGGTGCAGGGAAGGCTCCACCACCTGCTCCACACCTCCTGAAAGGATACCATTTTTATTCTGCTTTCTCCACACCTACCTTTCAACTAACCTGCCACAGGTTAGTAACGTGCCTGTGATCAGGAACTCTCTTGCAATCTGACCCTTAAAAAACAATTACAAACTACTCCAAACCAGTATGCTTTCCAAAGCTTTTCTGATGTACAAATCAATCTTAGCTGTACTTTCAAAAAAACGCTAACAATGTTAGGAATGGTTGTGATAATCCTATCAGTGGTTCATGTGTGGGAGAACGTGATTCATGCAAAACCATTTCCCTGTCTTGATTCTTCACGTTACTGTACATTACAGGCAAAAGGCAGCACAAAACTCTCAAATATTTTCAGTGAGAGAAGGAAGGACTGTAGGGAACCAATTAGGTTTGCCAGTAAACCAGAAGTGCCTGTGACTGGTGCCTCTGAGGGTCAAAAGCAATAAATTCCATGTACCAGTATCCTGATATTACTCATGTAGCAGGGGATAGTGAAGATTAATATCATAATTAGAAATGCTGAACTATATCTCCATTACAAGACAGATAAAGTAGCAATCCTGACAGTCACAGCGACAAATTTATTCATTGTTTTTCTTCCAGCTCAATGAAAGGACGTGCATTATCAGTCTGGACAACTTCTAATATTTTGGGTCAATGAAGCAAATCCACGCTCTACCTTTGTGACTGCAGAAGTGCAAAATAAGCTGGTGAAGCTGCATTGCACAGCTCTGGGGAGGAGGAGGTTAGACAGGGTGACTAAAGGAGGGTGCTCCAGAGGAAACCCCAGAACAAAGTCATCTGACAACAGCACACACAGAGAATCGAGATTTAGCCTCTTCCATGCTTAAAGCATACTGAGCTTTTATAATATGGGCACGAAGTTGTGACAACTCTTAGTAGCCAAAGGATTTTTTAAAATCAACATTCCACTAAAATCATTAGAAAGCTGCATCACAAATAATCAGCAACGTTAATAAACTAGAAAGTTTACATTAGAAATTAAACAGGAAAGCTAATCCTCCATGACTTGTGAGTGATTTTTATCTTTTAGATAAACTTCATGCACTATTGTGACAAGAAACCCTAAAAAATGTTTCACAGGGCTGCACAGCTGCCTGCAGCCAGTGAACTGGCCAAATGGCTCAAAAAGCTGCAAAATAAATTCACCCCAATTGCACGTTATTTTCTCAATATAACCAAATGTGTTTTGCTCAGCAATCTATTTAGCCCTTTGGGGTTATTTTGGATTTCCACCAGGATGGTTCAAATTACCTCACCACTCCCACACACCAACCAAAGCAAACACTTGCTAACATTTGAGAGGTGGGCGAGGAGGCAAACTTAGTTACATCACCACCACCTTTCCCACAAGCTGACGAGGAGGCACATGCCAACAAGCTAGGGAAGAACACAGCAACAGGCCTTTGCAGGGCTGGAGAGCAATTCCCAGCCTTACAGATCCACGTTTCTTTCCCACATTTAGCAGCAAAGCAGTTCTCTAGCGTTAAAAAAGAGGGGATGCTGGTGTGGCAGAGAGAGAGAGAGCAGGTTCTAGCTGGTGCTGCTGCACAACCTTGGAGTTTGCTGCTGACACTAAGACCAATGGGTATTAAAAGAAAATGCTCAGCAGCAGCAGCTCACTCTCTCCCATTTCTGAGTCTTTAGGAACAACAACAGAGAACCTCCCTGTGGTTACATCCAAGCATTCCTCTTAGATCATTCCTGGACCCAAGCCTTCCCGTTAAAAACTGCAGCATAAATGGGAGTGTGCAACCTAAGAAGAACCTGCTCTACCCACCCTTTGCTGGCAACAGTGAACACATCCAGGCTAACTTTAGCAAAAAACACACAGCAGAAGTCTCCATGGCATTCCCAATACCGATAGGAACGGAGCCTGATCTTGAAAGCATAAATTAACAGGGCCTGCCTACAGACCCAGCTCCACTGCTAGCCATCAAGCAGAAAGTTTTTTCCAATACCCAAGAGCATTGTTGCAATTAAACCAGCTATTTCTTACCTCATGCTGACAGGCAGGCAACACAGATTAGCCACGGTTGTGATTGTTAATGACCTATTTGTACACTTTCAAGACCAGACACACCCTGTCTTCTCTTATATGAGAAAATCAGAGCCCATCACTTCATTTTCTTCTGGGGAATTTAATAAACTAGAGCATTCAAAAAACTAGAGTATATTGCTGAATCCTCTAGTAGCTGCCTTCTCTCCATACCTCCTTTTGAAAAGCCAAGTACTCAAAACTGGACATCCTTCTTCAGCTAAGATCCCAGCAGAGCTGTGTGAACATCAAACTTTTCCTCCTCTGCCACCCCCTGTGTTGTCAATGCATCCCAGATTGATGCTTGTCTGTGTCTGCAGCAAATTGCAATCAGCTGTAACTTCCCAATCTTTTCTGTAGAACTACTTCTAGGCCACAATTATTCCTCATTTTATAGCTGTGCATTTGATTTTTCCATCTTAAGGTACAGGAATCGGCGCTTTCCTTTGTAGAAATTCATCTTCCTGATTTCAGATTATTTCTCCACTTTATCAAGCTCATTTTGAATTTTAATCAGTTCTCCACAGTGCTTGCAACCCCTGTCTCCCCTCCTCCCACACTGGCACAGCTTGGTGTCATCATGTACCACACTACAGCTGTGACAAGGAGACGTGCTGGTGTTTTTTTTTTGAGTTTGAATATGCAGTGAAAAGCAAGAGGAAAGAAAAGAAAATCAATGCTTTAAGAATATCATTTTAAATAGCCAGCAAAATATTCAAAAAGTAGATTAGGAATAAAACCCCAGAAATCTTAAATATCTTCCAAAGGAGCTTCTCAGCTGAGCACTAAGTTGTGACAAGATTTTAGCTCTGGGGAAGGCATTACCCATTAATTTAAACCTTGGCAGCACCTATCTTTAAGTATATAACATTATATACTTCTATACACATTATATACAGTATATAGCATTAATAAAGAAAAATAACCAAGGGAGTTTCTGTTTTTATTTATGGACCAGGCAATATATGGTGGATAACATGAGTTTTGCAGCACTTTTAGTCTTGTTCCCATCTTAATTGTATTATTCTTATATGTTTCCTGGAAAGAAACACCCAAATCATATAGCCACAGTTTCATTGTCTCCTTTGCATTATCCACTGATTTTTTAGAATGTGTTAACAGCAGAGCCATCTTCTTTTATCCTCAGAGTACATACTCAGGTGTTTTTGTAGGCAAGCAATTAGAAGACTGGAAAGTCTTACAAAATGTTCCTCTGTATTGTTCCATGGAGAGCAAATCTAGAAGCACCAAACAACTGCAGCATCCCATGGCACTACTACAGCCAAGAGTTACTGCTCACTGTGCAAAGTGACTTGCAGATGTATACACAAAATCTTGCAATTAAAAGAAAATTAAAATCCTCAAATGGGAAGTCACCTCAAAAAAACCTCATAGTTGCTATCCTACAAACAGACCATGCATACATGTTTATGCTTCCTGCTGAAACCCAACTCTTTTCAGACCAAGAGCAGGCAATTTGGCATCAAAACATTCCTTACATGAACTTAATTAGGAATTTCATAGCACATTCACTAGCACGTCAAAACCCCGTTTGCTTTGGAAACAAGCAGTAGAGAATTCCCCTGCCTTTTCCTGTTTGCTGAGCAGCAAATCAAAACACTACAGAAACCCGAGATATCAGGGAAGGCTCTCTGGGAAGGAAATAAACCAAAACCAACTTGTCAAATGGGACTCCCTGCTGCTGCCTACCATGTGGTGCTCTAGTCAGCTGCATCTGTTCAGCTATTAAACATCGTGGTGAGTATGATACCGACAGCAGTGGCATTATCAAATATGCTGAGTGGTTATTAAGGCTCTCTAGAATGATCCACTCATTTTGGTTGGTAGAAGTTACTGTAAAGTAGCTTCATGTATGATAATGCTCTTGGTGCTTGTCCCTAAATGAGAAGGTACTGCTACACTGACAGCTTTAAAAATTCCACCTGCTATGCCAGGGAAAGGCTGAGTACTTTTGCTGCAGGAACTCTCCATTGTTCCCTGGAATTCACTGGGTCAGGGGAAAAAGCCCCACATGGGGAACAAGGACATGAATGGGGTTTCACAGCACACAGGAAGAAGGCAGTCTGTTGCATTCAGTTTGTAGGCAGCAAGTTGCAAGTCCATCAAGAGGGAGGGCTGAACTAAAAATGAGATACTGGACCCAAAGTGGAGCATGATGATATCTGCTGTAATGCTTCATCCTCATCCTTCAATCCAGAGGCCTGGGATGAAGAGGAGTACCTGACCCAAAGGTGGAATAACAGAGGAAGGAATTCCCAGTCCTGTACAGGCAGCTTTCCTAGCCCACAAAGAATGTGCAATGCTGCAGCAGCAAGTGTGATTTACATCTCCCTGAGGGAACATCTGGACCTACATTTCACCCTTGACTGAGCATAGATCATCACCTACAAATTCCAGCGCGAGAGGTTAAAGCCACGTTAGCAAACTCATGCTGCTGCACTGAAGGCTTGGGGATAATTTCACGGAGAACTGGCAAAACTGAAGGGCTGTGTCTTTCCTTTGTTCCTCAGCATCCCTTATTGAACGAAAGCTAGGTAATTATCGAAAGGCAGGAAATGCATGAGTCAGTTCCTTCAGCTAATCCACCCTCTGAAGCATTAGCATGTTTCAGTGTAAATGGGCTTTCACAAACAGCGAGATATTTAAGCCTCTCCAAACACTTAACAGGGAAACTCACCTGTTACCGGGATTGTTACATTAAACATAAGCCACCAGAACACAGAACACTGAGAGTATCAGTTCATTAAATCTTTATCCTGTCTGTTATTGTTGCAGGAATTCCTCTGAGTGGTATGATCTAAGCAAAAAAAAAAAAAAAAAAAAAAAAAAAAAAGACTTAAGAGCAGCAGCAGCCCACTGTCAAGTGGGAAGAATCACTGCTGGATTCAAAGAGAAGGCAAATATTGTACACCTATGATTGTTGCTGAGAGAGAAAGCAATAGGCTGCTCAGTGATCCACCAGCAGTGGAGATGCACTGATGTCAAGGGTGTCAAGGTAAGACTGACAGTGATTAAAGAGCATAGACAAGCAAGTGAAAGGGGGATGAGGATACAACTGGCAGCCAGGTTTTCAGAAAACACAAATTTCCTGCTCTGGCTCTGTCTTCTGCATAACCCTGGTGCAATGAGCTTGTGTCAAAGACTACAAAAGTTAAGTAAGTTAATTGGATGAAGGTAGGAGCCAAGCCCTGTGTGTCCAGTTCCATCCTCCCCTACACTCATCCAGTGATTTTGCCCCAGTTCCTCCTCACTGATACATAGCGTGAGGAAACAGGGAGAAAGGCTCAAGACCATGAAACAGTCTAGAAGGAGAAAAGCAAACTACCATTAAATATGAAAAGAAGTTTTCAATTTGGTGATGACACTGAGGCTTCACAGAGCAAAACCTGAATTAAGTAAGTGGTCTAATTAACTAATTGAGAGTTACAATTAAGGTAGTATCTCACAAAATGAGAATGGTATTAAGATGAGCTTTCCTTATTTGCACAAGGTGATTAACTATATTAGCAATATTTACTTAAACAAATGACTGAAGGAAAGCAGAAGGCTCTGTAAAATTGCTTCTGCACCTCACCTTCCAGCCAGTAGTTTTCTGGCTTGATGCAGATCCTGCTCGTACTTATTCATATTTCTGCAATATTTTCAAACAATTCAATAGTAGAAGTGATGAGATGAGAATTACTTGGAGTTAGGATCAGAATCTGTTCAGGTCACCAGCCTCACTTTTTGTCTTCATCTTGTTCTGCATCAATAGGCTAATCACTCTCACTGGTATTAAAAATAATATTGTTCATACTGCATATCCACTGAAAAACCACTACACTGGTACTTGGTGCTGCAGCGCACACTTTATCCTTATCCTCACTTAGGGCTCATAAATTCAAAAGACGGGGAATTAATGGGCCAGATCTTGGATTCTGGCTTTTATTCATAGGAAACAAACCCTGATCTGTCCTGTGCAAACCTGGCCCTTCTCCAGTGGGTCAACAGCAGTCTGAGAGTCACTGTCCCTTATTCAAGCTGCCATTAGGGGCTAAAAGCATAATCTAGCATATGCTGAACGTGATGCCATTGCTCCAGTCTGTTTTCTTTTTTTTTTTTTTTTTTGTCAGCCCAAAGTGCCCAAACCTATCTCCAGCCCGCACTGTCACAGCTTCTGACACACTGGGTACATATTCCTTCCACATGGTGTTGAGCAAGGCATGCCCAGCAGGGAGGAAGGGAATACAAACCCCTCTTTTGGTGCTTCTCTAAAATTAGACAAGAACTAGGCAGGAATAAGCTTGGAAATATTAATCAGGGCTGACTCTCTTACCTGACTAGGTATTAAAAACTGTATATGCTTATTATATATATAAGCATATAAATGCTATTATATTTATGTCTAAATATAATAAGCAGAATATTACCCCCATTGGGTAAGTGGACAAAAGTAGCCTGCTCTTGGACTTTACTCTGTCATCCAGAGCTCTCATTCTCCAAATAATGACAATAATTTCCTGTATTTCAGTTCCTTTTTCATTTGGATGATGAGCCAGGTTGCAGTGAACACCTCAACGGCTCTGCTACTTCAAATAGTCAAGTATCCTTTTAATCTTAATAAAGTTGCTAAAATGCCTGTTAAATTTTTCATCGGTGCTTTTTTATACATGGCAATGTTCTGGGAGAGTTGGTGCCAAGTTATTAAAATAGCTGCAACCTTCATGCAGAAGGATGTTGGCCAGTAGCCAGCGCCAGGAATTTTGAATTACAAGTATGTGATTAGACTGTGATGGATCTAAAACGTCAATGAGAAGAGATAACATTAACCAGGAAAGGTGGGAGGCAAGAGGGTCTATTTATTTATCTGTACATCATTAACTAATTCCTGTGTCCTCCTTTCTGAAGCCAGAAATTTGTTATTTATATGTGAAGAGCCTTGACACGCAAGGATGTGCCTCCCAATTCTGGCCACGTGTTTATTTGCTTTGTTGTTGCTGCTTTTGTTTTTTAATTAAGCGGAACTTATCAGTGGTTCTCATCAGAAGTCCTTCCATGGGAGTACACCATACAATCAGCACCTGAGGGGACTTCCCTGTTCCTTCCTGTGCCTCATTTCATGGGAAAGAAAAAGTATTCCAGGTGATTCCTGAGACCCATGGATGTTTTCACTGGGACTGCTGAATTTGCACAACACACAAATTTGTGTTCGAGGACATGGCAGAAGAACAAGTTGGGGAACGAGTGAAAGGGAAGAGAAGGAAATAATCCTTGAAAATGTGACTGCACGTAATCCATAGAATACTTCAGGCTTTAAAACTGACAATGTAAAAACTTAGAGGAGCTTTATGAAGAGGTCATGAGCTTCTTCAAGTTTGTGCTGATTAAATATGTTTGGTCTTGTGCTTGCTTTTCCGAATCGGTGAACTTGAATTCTTAAAAATGCAGAGTTTTTGTTATTAATATAACATGGCCCAGGCCAAACCCCTTCTATTCCTAATCTTGGTGCTTTTTTAAGCTCAGAAAGAAAATTAAATTCCATGTTTATGTTCTCTCCTCGTCCCAGATCTAAGGTTCCATTTATGCACAGTTTGCAACAATAAAGTCGTAGGAAGACTTGCCATCAAATTCAGTACCGAAGTTCTGGATCTTAAGCAGTTCTGCCAACAGATGGATTTAACTTCCAGTGTAATTTTGAGATATGTGGGATCAGAAGGGAATTTAGAATCCACTACCTGATCTGTACGATAACTTCATACAACACCACAGCCACATGCAATTCTTCCCATATTGTTTTCAGCCGGTTCTGATCTATGTGGACCCACCAGAAGTGTTTTAAAGATCTACCCACCTTCAGCCAGGCTTTACACCTTTTCTAGAAGGACACACTTGAGGAGGTTCATCATTGTTGAGGGCTGGAGCACTGTGCCACTGACACGGTGTTTTAGCCGGGAAGTTGGGTCCTACTGGCTGTGCAGTTTTCTCTGGTCAAGGGGCTGGCAGGTGGCGACCCCATTACACAGCATGCTTCTTTGGGAAGGAGGCTTGCATTCTCCCAAAAGCACAAAAGGAGCAGGATGCATAAAGGAGTTATTTGCCGGATAGAGGGAAGCAAAAATTTCTATTTTATCCCAAGACAGAGGAAGGAAAGGAAAGGAGCTGCCTACCTCAAGCACATTTCTAGGCTGAGGAACCAGGCAATCAGCTGGGAGATCAGCCCTACCACACTGTTATACTGGACCTTCCACAAAACATCAGGATTTCTCCTTGCAGTGCTCCCTGATGGCAGTCAAACTGATTAATTACATCAGCTGTACAAATTCCATTCATATTTTTCATACAGTAAGGTATCAGTTATCAGTCTGTTCTGTGCCAGAATTAGCACATTTCCATAACCTTCCCTCAGCAATTTGGCCTGTTTATGGCAAGAACAGACCACTGTTGCTCAATGTGCGATAACAGATTGTGCAGAGTATTCATGATGAAGCATTAACAAATTGCTTATATAATAAAAGCCCTTTTCAGAGTTTTTTTTTAATCTTTGTCTCTGCTGATACAAAAGAATAACTTAACTGCATGGTTTCAAAGCATGGCTTGACCATCTCAGTGATTCATTTATTTTCTTTCCTACAAAGTTAGATCTTTAACCTGATCAGTGAGGTAAATGATTGCTGCATTTAGTACAAATTCCCTAGATTAATTCATTGCTCCCATTCTAATTAACTTAATGTTTGTGTGCAGTGAATTGCATTCTCACCTACCTGTCTAGTCCCATAAATGAGTCTGCTTTGATTGCACTGCTTTTTTTTTTATTCAAACCCATAAGCAAGTCTGGAAATCCTTCTTCAATAGCAATTTTTTGTTCAGTTTAAAGGTTCACATATAGTCTGGTTGCTGAGTTTTTTGTTCTCCAAAGAAAACAAGCACTGTCTATGATAGTTAAAATTCCTATAGCATTTTACATTCACTTATGTAAATGAAGAAAAAAAAAATCACAAATAAATATTGCATCTATAAGCATAACAAAGAAATATCAAATAATAACAGAATTCAGAATTGGATAACATCAGCCTTATGAAATTTTCTTGTACTTCAAGGTAGCAGAATATTAAAAACCACAACTGTGATGAACATAATGGTCTAAAGTCTTTCCAGGGCTCCAAAGTGATCCCTGATACCCACTTAGCTGATATGATGATGACCTGGTTTTCAGAGGTGCTGACTACATTCAGCTTCCATTGACTTTAGCCACTGTTGTGCATGTTCAGCACTTCTAAAATATCAGATTTCTGAAAACTAGGTCTGCCTTTTTTTTAAAAATCCCTTCCTGGACGTGAATAATTCAATTTTAATCTCATTACTATTTCATGAATATACAAGCCAACATTGGCCTTCCCAAACCTATGCTTTCTATAGGAATGTATAGAATAAGGAATTCTAGATTTGCATGGTGATTATTAGAAGAAATCATATTCTAGAAATATTATTTTTTAAATATCATTAAACTCTTCCCGGGAAAATTAATTAGCTCCAATACAAACCACTAAAATCAAAGGTATTTTTTATCATCAATCTCACTGAAAGTACATCCAGCTCTCTAGGAATTGATCCAAATAGAACCAAGTCAATAAAAATCAATTGACTTTCCATTAGACATTAAGCCCAAGACATGTGAAGTATTCAAAAGAGAACAACAAATGCATTTATCATAAAATATTGCAGTTCTTTCCCTGGTGCACTCAAACACAGAACTCTGATCCTCACTTGAGTTTTTCTCCTTCTGTTCACTTGAGGGAAGGTCATTATACTTGCATAAGTTAAAATTATCCATATTTTATGGATATGTACAATAAGGTCTAACAGAGTCAGCTATTAAAAGCCTGGTGTAGCAGAGTACTGCATATGTATAACCAAGAGACAGAGAGAGGGGAGTAGGAAATAATACTGATTTTAAGTTTGCTGAAAGTTTAAAAAAAAATTAAAACCGCCGTTTCTACAGTGTATATTTTAATATATGTAGCATGTTAATATTTGGGACGAAGAGCATGAACTGAGTTTACTCACAATGCAAAACTCTATTTTCTGTAAGACATACAATCTTTCTGCTGCTGTGACTGTTCACCTCAGTCATTAATTTAACTCTGAAGGCCTCACAAACACATCTTGGAAGTCTAAGGACAATATTGATTAATCCATCATGCCAGTAATGCTACATCTTCACAGCATTTCAGGTTAATTGTGTTGAGCCTTGCATATACTGATGCCATCTGTTTTAACCATACTCTACTTTTTCAGGTAATGTGCTAGCAAATCTTTTGAAGCAGTTTTCCATGCTTTATCATCACAGTATTAATCTTATTGGTTAGCATTTCCCCTAAAATATTGTTTCCTAGTGACATGAAATAGAATGAAACAAAAAAAATATCTACTACCATCTACCCTGAGCTTTATTTCTTTTTATTTTAATATGTTTTCTATATCCTAAGTATAGACTGTCTCTCACTGGAATCACAGGACATTTCAGCCCACTTTCCTCACAGAGAGGGTTAGGACAACATTCAAAACATTGCCACATCTGCCTTATTCCTTATTTTAGACCTCTGACTATTTCTTATGAGAATTATCATCATCAGTTCACATAATTCACCAGGTCCATACCTGTAAATGAGATTAATTAATACTTTCTCACCCTGCTTGAGCTGGGAGAAGTGATCAGTTCAGCTTCATGTGCCCTAGGCTGGATGTCTTCTTTGGAATGCCAAAGCTTTATACTTCTAAATGCTCTGCTGGCCTTATGCTCCATACAAACTTCTTGTTCTTAACTTCAAAAACAGCTATCACCATAAAAACAGCTGCTTTGTGCTCCGCAAATACTTTGATTTTTTCAAACAAATGACAGAGACAAAGAAGACACAGAAACTGCTGATTCTTTCCATCAGGCATAAAAAAATGTTACATTTTGTTATAAAGTCTTTCATTTTAACAATGAAAGATGAAAACATGGTATCATTTACATATTTTTTTTAATGGCTGAAGCCTGTTGATGGAAATATATCCTTCCTCTCAAACAGAGCAAATACCCCTGGTGCAACACAGGAGAATTACAGTTTCCTATGCTACCAGCATTGACAGAAAGAGCAATTTAACAGGACTTCTTAGCCCTTTGACATGATATCTTTGTCTAACTTCACTTTGTTCCTCACCACAGGAAAGCTAAAAATTCAAGGTAGCAACAGCAGAGTGCCTGTGGAAAACAATGACATTCATATATTTGTACATTTTGCTATCTAATGATGTGGGATAACAGGGTAGGAAGAGAAGAAAAGTGGAGGTAGGAACAGGAACCACTGACAGAATTACCTAAGGGCACTAAAAGTCATACAAAAAGTTAAGGGCAGGAGTGCACATGGTGATTAATTGAGCACTGCATGAAAAGCTGCTGCCTTTTTCCATGTGACATGGAGATGGATGCAGACCATGTCATGAAAAGAAGAAAAAAAGGAAGATTGCAGTGGTTGTCAGAGCTACTTGTCCTTCATTTATCCATCAACAGGAGATGCAGTAGACTTTTAGGTAGGATATCTATTTCCTCTTGAACTAGATCTCCCAGCAGAGACAGCACAGGAGACCACTTCCATATGAGAAGTCAAATGGTCGAAATGAAAGTTAATTGCTGCAGCTCTGGATGACTAAAACATTTTAAAATCCTTTTCCTGATTTACTGTGTTTCATATGTATCATACACACAGTGAGTCCTTTATGCTGCTACAGTATAGGTGGAGTTTTATAATAATCTCTCTTGGAATTTCAAATATTTGCACTGGAACTGTTAAGCATCTGGTAGCAATGCAGACTACACATTTTGAAAAGTGTTTCTGATAACAATGTTTATTTGGAGAGGTTAAATGATTACTTTAAATCAATATGTTCCTAACCTAACACCAAAAGTGTGATTCAGATGATCAAGCAGCATTTTTTAAAATCAGAGTTTGTTACAAGCTTGATTTCATTATTAGGTTAACATTGTCTTTAAGTAAACAGAATAATAAAGAGGGCAAGCATACACTGAAGTACCATAATCTAACTTGTAATTTCCTTTTCCATTTCTAGAACGAAGAAGGTTAAGAGCAAACTAGCTCAAAGCTCTCAAGCACCCTCCCCAACATGCTAGTGAGGTCTATAATCTAAATTTTTTCAAGGCAATAGTACCAGTGCAACTTTTTTTGCCACTACACAGAGGTGAGTTATCCATGCACCGTGCATCTCCAGGTACACAGGCACTTTTTGCTCATGCATATTCACAGGTGAGTGGGTACATGCAAAAAAACATGCAGAATTAAACACTTCCCTCCTTCTAGTATTATCTCCTTGCACTATCCATAGCATGATTCTGGTTGTTTAGTAGATTAGACACTCCTAGTGGCATCTCAAGGGTGAAAGAAGGAAGTTTTGAATGACAAATGCCTCCAACTGCTTTGATTACAGCTGGTTTAACACAGTAGATGCCAATATGGAAACATTTAGATCCAATTACAAGTGTAACACATACGTAGACCTCCGTGTTTCTATGTTCTCTTCATTTTTAGAACTGTGAGGTCTCACAGTATCTTTCTGAGCTAAAATGGATCTCAGGTAAAATTCTCAGAAGTATCTGCATCTCAGCTGACTTTAATGAGATATATGGTCTTTGGTGTCAAAACTGCTTTTGAAAATACTGCCTTTCAACTTCCCTTTGAATACTATCCTTATTTGAATTAGATTCCGGGAAATTATATCCCAATAGTTTTCCTAGCTTTATCTATCACTGACAACTGTTATAAAAGTCCCTGCCAAATGTCTTAGGATTTCAGGTCAATCCCTCAGTGTCTCCACTCTAGGGACAGACTACTCTGAAGCTGCTCTCAGAGGTCAAATCTCATTCCAGTGAAATTTCACACAGTTACCATTTTGCTCTGAAGCAGAACAGGCTTCAGGGAGGTTCCCAAAGTCCCTTGCAAAGGCAGCAAGGGGAGGCCAATATCACCCCGCAGAGCAGGATGATAAAAGGCTTTGCTGCTTCACAGAAATTTCAAAAGAACCACTAAAGTATAATTCACCATTTTCCCCATCCCTATTAAACTGGTAGTGTTTCTGACCATAGAAAATTCTCAATTATTCTTTTTTTTTTTTTTACCATCTTTTGCTACAGCATGGGTATAAGAAAGTTATTTGAGAAAAAAAAATTGAAAACTACAAACATTTATGAGCAGGCAATAATTTTTCATCTCCAACTCATCATTAATGAACATAATGTTTGCTTTAAAATAGAAATATCATTGCTAGATGGAAGAGCAAACAAATATTATAGTTTTGATAGACTTCAGTTATAGTAAAATTACAAGGAAAACATTCCTTTGTATGCTAATGAACAAGGAAAAAACTGCAAGAAGAAAGTAACTCTGTTGACCACAGAGGGTGGGTTTGCTCTGAGATCACAAATAAAGAGGTAAATTATAACAAGGCACCTGCTGTTTGCAAAGCAAATATTTAAATTCTATCTAGCAACACAATACTTGCCTTGAAATATGTAGGCTCTCAGTTTTTCTGGCACCTGGGAGAAGTTGCTTTGTTCACATTTTCAAACTAAGATTGCACAATACCAGCCAGCTACTTCATCCGTGCGATTCAATGTAAGATAAGGGTATAGACAACCTCTGATTTTTATTTCAGGTTTTTTTTTTCTTTGTTTCTTTACTCAAGCCAGTAAATAAATAAAGAATCACCTCCATCCACAATGCAAGAGTGCCTTTGCAGAAAAAGGAGTCTGGGAAGATTGAATACCATAATCCCATTTAATTTTGAAAATGATCACTGCTGAATGTGTTCTGAGGGTAAAAGTGTAATTGGTTATAGATCAATAAGTAATTTCATTCAAAAGGAACTCAACTGTTCCTGAAAGTAGAGACATTCTCAAATAAAAATCAAACTAACACATTAACAAAGTTCAAAGTAATCTAAACAACAAAATTTTATACTGCTCTAGTTATGTTTTTCTCAATTGATCATTTATTTATGGCACCATAAAACTCCATATGCTTTCAATTTTGATTGCTAGTTCCTTGCTTTAAGGCAGCTGAAAGACTTCCTAGCCTGATAGTCTTTCTTTCTGCTTAAGATTTACCATCACAAAAGAATGGTGAAATCAGAGGACAAATTCTAATATTAATAATAAGCAGTCAGCTGTGATACACTGCAATTCCACTATTAGATTCCAGATTAAATCCCCCAGGATAAACATACCTTCCTCTGACACTGCTAAATTCTGTTCCATGTAATGACACTGCAATAAACTGCTCTATCTGTACAGGTACTATCTCAGTATAATTTTTAATTAAAAAGCCATGAAAAGCAGCACTGTAGCAAACAAAAAAAAAAAAAAAAAAAAAAAAGGCATTTTGAGTATGTCTGAGACCCTGTACAACATCATATGCAATAAACCAGTATCACTTAGTTCACTATTGACCCCAAAAGCCTCATTGACTGCTGTAATCACACTCCGACAAAATAAATGTAAACCCCCACAAACGCAAGAACAACCAAGACAAGAAGAAATCTCATGCCTTTGGTGCTGATACTTACAATATGCAGCTCTAAATAATCTCCAAGGCCAGTAGAACTGTCCACTCGCACCAGCACAGCCTCTTTTTGCACAGTGCTAAACCCTATTGCCAGTCTGTCTGCTCGAGTGCTCGGCCGGTCGTTGGGAGGCCACGTGTAAGTGATTTGTCCACCACCTTTGCTAAAGATATACGTTGTCCCCGCTGTTAAAACAAACAAACAAACAAAAGAAATAAATAAATATAATCAGCCCGCTTGCACCGGTGCAAATACACGTGGAAATCACATGCCCTACATAAATCAGGTTCTCTGGCAGTAAATGGATTCATAGGCTGTATTTCAATGTGAAGAGGTCTTTATCTCTGAAAATTACGCAGCTAGTGAAATATTAGTGGGTTTTATATTGTGCAATCAGCACTGAATATAACTTAATTGCAAATGAAACAACTTGAAATACCACAGCTCTGATTCAGAAATGCATATCTATTTGGAAGAGTTCTTAAGCTTATGCTTGATGAACATATTTCTGTGATGTGTGGAACAGGGATGAGTTAAACTAAATGCTCTCCCCAGCTGGACCTATGTGGAGAAATCAAGTAATTCCAGTGGCTTACAAAAAAAAAATGCAAGTACTTAGTTACACAGTGAAAACAGTACATGATGGTGGCCAGTAAAGCAAGATGTTAACAAATACATTCAGATAAGATTTTTACAGATCTGAGGTTTATCATCTTGTGACAGATGGGGACAACAAGTGGAAACATACTTTACTGTCATGCCAGGACAAAGAGATTATTCTACCATCTGAGTAAGCAATGGCTTATTTGCATAATGCTCAATGTACATCTTTTAAAGGTGGAAATCTTTACACATTATATCCATGGTGCACTTACAAAATCTATAATCTGTTTGAAACAATCTGTTGTGATCCAAAGCCACTTAGCACTCAGGTGCTTAACTTCATCATCAACATACCTCCTCAGAACTAAAATAGCAGCATATCCGGGCATTTTCCATTTAAAACCTGTATCTTAACAACAGCAACAGCACAGAGCAGGCAAATTGTGCATGCACTTGATCTTCCATAGGAAAAGTCACTACAAGCTATCTACTCCTTTTCCATGAGGCTAGGTCAAAGCTTAGGAAGAAAGGTTAATTCATTCTAAATACAGAAGTCTAGTTTTACTCTCTGTCCTAAACTGTCTCAAAGTGTGGCTACTCTCAATTTTTATTGCATTTTTTCTGTTTATATTACATTTTATCTATTTTATTAAATAGCTAATGATAGGACAAGTGGGAATACTTTTAAACTAAAAGAGAAAATATTTAGATTAGATACCAAGAAAAAATTCTTTACTCAGAGGGTAGTGAGGCACCGGAACAGGTTGTCAAGAGAAGTTGTGGAGACCCCATCCCTGGAAGGCCAGGTTGGCTGGGACCTTGAGCAACCTGATCTAGTGGGTGACATCCCTGTCCATGGCATGGGGTTGCAACTAGATAATCTTTAATGTCCCTTCCAACTCAAACCATTCCATGATTCTATGAAAAGTAATTCATTTTATTCCAGCCAATGCTCTCACTCCATACTTCCCCTGTCCATGTTAGGAGACAGCACATATCATAATTTTAACTCCTACTTTCTTTCAAGGCTGACCAAAAATGTTGTAAGCATATAAAGAAATCTAAAACCCCTTGAACATGTGGACTTTTAAAGCCAAAGCCAAGAAAGACTGAAGGCCTGTAAACTTACATCACTTGTTCAATTCCCAGCTGTCTCAAAATCTTACTCTACTGCTGAGCAAGACTGCTTTGTGTCAGTCGTAATGCAAAATGGACACTTGGTCTCTTCAAAAAGATCTCATATTTATTTCTAACCTCACTTTTGCTTTATGGAATTATATGCTTAATAAGGGTTTTTTGGCAGTGCCTTCAATCTGTAATAATTTATACACAGTGCATACCACTAAAGTCACTGTAAATCTCATTTTGTATTAATACACTTGTGGGATAGCTTCACTGTGCTTCAAATGGATCTGCTGGCTTTTCTCTTGATGCCAAAATACCAATCAGCATGTGTTTCAGGAGAGTTTGTCAACTTCTTCAGCAAAGACAATAGCAGGTCTGTTATTTAAGATTTCACTAACACTTTAAGTGAAATCAGGTTTTATTTTTATTATAAAAAGAATTTTGCAAGCGTAGTGAAGACTGGGGCTCTGCCAGGGATTGGTAATGGACATGGGCAAAAGGTGTCTGGCTTAGGAATGTGTGTGACAAAACCCTCCTCCTCCTGCTCTCCCACCCTTGCTTTCCTCCTAGGGAATGGTCTGAAATGTACAAGAAGCTGCTGTGTGTCATTAGTCCCCAGTTACAACACATCCCAAAACAAAGACACGTTAGACAGGTAATATCACTGCTGATGGTCCCCAAGTTCTCCTCTTTGCTGCTACTGTTGTCTTCAAATCTCCAACTGATGAGTTGGGACCTTTGTCTGGAGTGAAAGGATTTGTTCTGTGTTGATGAAAAACAGAGGGCTTGATCCAAAGCTCATTAAAAACAGTGACAGCCTTTCTGTTGACTTCATAAAACATTGTGTCAGGTCATGAATGAGGTCTTATAAGTAACAAAAATGAGAAGGCTAAGAAAAAACAACTCCTTACACCTCAATACCACAGATGGAGCTGTTAGAATAGTCCCTATGATTTAAGTGGCAGTGCATAATTCTCCTTTTCTTGGTTGTAACAGATGTGTTTACCCAATTAAAAGACAAAGAAAACGCCTGCCAAGCATGGTGGAGCCATACTGAATACAATGACCCAGAAGTAAGTCTTCAGATCTGAACAAAGAGAGGCTCTGCTGTTCTTATTCAGAGTGAATCCTTGCTGCATTTTTTTTGTTAAGTACTGCCCTTCAAATCAACCAGGGGAGAGCAATTCATTCCATACTGCTGCCGCATTGAAGGCAAGGTCAGTGTCGGTGGAGCTGGATAAATCTAGCTGTAAATCTTAAACTACATAGAATAAACATCAAAGTTAAAAAAAAAAAAAAAAGTATCTCTTATTCACAGAACATGTGGCTTATGGGTTTTTATGAGACAGCTTTCCCTCCTTTATAACTGCCCATTTTGTAGCTCTTCGAAGTAACTGTGTGCCTGGTGAAAGACTAATTAATCCACGCTGATGAATACAGATCTGCCTCTGTCTGAGCTGCACCGGGAGTCACGTTCTTGAAATTTCCTGTATTAATTATGGAAAAATGGGTCGGAAGCCATTTGAGAATAGATCCTCTGGTGTTTATATTTCAAGAAAGACAAATATAATAATGTAAAATTTATTACTCTGGGATTGATCTCAGCTTCTAGCCCGACCTCCCTTTAACTATTAAAAGCTAGAAAGCGAGCAGTTGTTGGAAACAATCTTCCTTCCTATCAGTTTTGGATATGGCAAGAAACAACAGAGGAAGCCTAATTCACTTGCTTCACGAAGGCTTTTATGCTCTCTGACAAACCTCATAATGTCTCTGCCGCTCTTTCAGAGCATTGTCACGAAACCCCAGCTATCTCCCTTAGCTTGTGGCACTGTGTTGTTGGGGGTTTATCATCTCCAGAGAATTGAAAGCAGCAGAATTATAATGGCAAGAACAGCAATGCCATCAGCACAGTACTTGTAAGCAGGAAACTTTGTAACATGCCAGTTATCTCTCTCAGCCACAGAATTTACTGTATAATTCTTTATGCTTCCATGCATCTGCACAATGCTCAGGAAAAATGTCCACACAGCTCTTTGAAATTCTTACCCATGAAAGCATGGTTCCCATTGTAACAAAATGCCAGTGGTCAAGATACAGTCATGTTTTTTAATGGCCTGGGTCTCTGAAGCCCTACTTGTTTGCAAAATTCATCTTTATGAAATAGCGCATTCATTTCAGCACAGTCTGGCAGCAACTCAAGGACATCTGCTTACCTCTACAGTATTAAGCAGATAAATATTTTGTTTAGAACGTATTCACTGTATTTATTATTGTTTATGACTGCAAAGCTTTTCAATATTTATTGCTCTGAAGTCACATTTGATGTAGCTTAATAGTTTGCTCAAATCAACAGATTTCTGCCTTCCTCACATTCATTCCAATTTTGAGTTTAAGGTATATTGCACTGAAGGGTAATGTACATAATTCCATTTATCCCATATAATATAAGTAGCATAATGTTTATTTTCAACATTCACATCAGGTTTCAAGTGCTGATGAAGTGAATGCAATGGTTTGATTGAGCTCTGGACCCTCATAAACTATGATTCCCTCGCACTCTGCGACTGAAAAACTGAGGACTGAAGCCTGTAAAGTTCAGTTATGAAAAATATTAACTGCACTTTCATTAATAGAAAAGCAATTTTTAACTATCATTAAAAATATGAAGGGTAAGGACTGCTAGTAACAAGAAACTACCCAATAATGTAATTTTCTTCTTTCTGTATCTTATCAGTACTTCATTCTGGGCTACAATGTGAACCCCCTTATTCCCATTGGTAAGTAATTACTTGCATTGATAAACTTGCTGAATCCAGTGAGACTATTTGTGTAGGCTTCTATTAATTACCAAGAATGAAGAATTTAAAATATGAAAGCATATACTTATATAAACATGACTGTCCAAGCATCTATATGAAAGCATTAATTATATTTACTGTATTCAGAGGAGAATATAAATCTCCACTAATACTCGTTTTTACACATTAATCTATGTATTTTCAGTCTGCGCACAGTGAAGTGCAGAAAAATACACAAAATTTCTGTATGCATATTTGTACAGATTTTCTAAGATAAGTAAAGGAAGGAATGCTTCAAGCCAGAAACATGAAATGCCAGGGAGAGAGAGAGAGGAGGGAGTTTCAAAATAGTCCACTTGGTGGATTAAAACACAACCCTTCTGTATCACAGCTCCCTAGGCTTTGATATGTTATTAATTATGTACACAGAAGAGAGACTATATGCCACAGGGTTGAGGTGAGGAGGGGATGGCCATTAGGGTTAACCATGGGAAGGAGTTGGAAAGAACTGCTGGAAGAAATATTTCAAACTAAAGACCAGCTTGAACTGAATGCTTCCTGAAGCCGTTCTGACACACTCTCTCCTGAAAATCTGGGCAGAAGCCTGAATGTGGATTGTAAATTCTCTCCTGCAAGAGCAACACCAGGCTCTTTAATAGCAGAAGAGGTGTATTGCATGAGGAAAGAAAACATGTTCAAAGGCATTACTGCCTGTAGCTCTCCAAAGAGCTTGAACCACAAGAGTAGGAATGGATGTCTTATTTTCTGGCCAGATTCTCTTAGATTTGTAGATAATAGGGACTATGAGAATATTGATGGTGTTCTTTTGACCAAGCTTGGCAAACCTTGACAAAAGCTCAAAGTGTTCCTGGAAATTTGTTGCTACTCCAAACAATTTCTAGTTAGGTCCTTGTACCCATCTGACTGCATGCCCAAACTAGGACTGTTGCAAACAGCCTTAACATTTGTCACCTGTAAGGTCACAAACTGCACAGCATAATTCCTTAGTAATTCCATTATTTCATTCACTGATTTGCCCTTCTTCCAGAGTAACCGTAACAAAACTCACTGACCAAAGCTGCACTGACAAAGATCATTGCTGGGTTTTGTTGTTAATATCATCATTAATAATATCTTCTCACTCCAGGTAAAGATGTGGAGGAAAATAAAGAAGATAGAAAATGCCTATCAGAGTCCTGTCAGCCTTTTGTGGAACCCACATATCACTGTGCTACAGCTGAGCTCTAAAGTTCAGTGTTTCTGTGAGAGATGCTGAAGCCACATCATTCCAACACCTCGACCAATTCAATCAGCTGGAGCAATTAATTTAAATGAACCAACAAAGCAGTATCTAGTACTACTAATTCAAGCACAATTTTACATTGCATTATGGAACTCCTCTTCCCAAAGCACTAAGGTGACCCTGATGTGCTTTATCAGAGCCTACAGAACTTTTCATCACCCTGCATCCAATTCTTTCAGAGAGATCTATTAACCAGTGCTGTGTGTGGCTTATTACATTCAGCTATGCCTAAGAGCTGTCTCCAGGTAAAGGTCTAAGTTATAATAGAACCAACACAATCCCAAGTCACGCTGAGCATCCTGCCCTTTCCAGTGGCATTTGTTGAAGTTTCAGGGTACTAACGGACAAGCAAAGCTTTTTCCTCAGACCATAGGAGAAAACCCTAAGAAATCCACTCCTTTTTGTACTTCTCCTTTCTTCCAGTCTATGGCATTGGTATTTGGACAGTTGTTTATGTTTTACCTTCCATGCATAGTAAAGTGGGTTAAAAAAATACTGCAGTCCTGTTCCAAAAGTTTTTGTTATTTAAATTCCCTAGTTGATATCAAGGTCTATTGATAAATAGGGTCAGAAAGTGACAAACAACTAAAGTTTTTGAGTAACAATGTCTCAACAAACACGTATCTCTATAAAGAACAACCCTGACACAGCTTAGCATCAGTATTCCAAATCAGCACCATCCTTGGCATCATAAATGACACAGTTATAAGAAAAGTTTCAAATAATTGAAGGAATTTTCCAACTAGAGTGATTTTAATATTTTAAATCAAGTAGCATCTTACACCTCAAATGACCCCATTGACTTAGATTAGACCCACTTAACTGGAGTAAAGCGCTACTCAGTTTGAGTAGGGACATTGAACAAAGAGCCTCCAATTGTGTTTAAAATTAATATAATTTTGAGAAGGACCTTAGCTAAGCAAGAGGTAACTGAAAGGCCTCCTAAGAGAATAGAAATAAGGAGTATTTGTTCATCTGACTTATTACCAAAACATGACTTGATTCAGTGAATGTCAATGGACTTGTTAGTATTATGGCACTGATTCTGTAAAATTATTTTTATTGGCTTTGAAACATCCACAGGAAAAAAGTTCTGTTGTTTATTGAACTCAAATATGTTCACTTACACAAAAAAACCACTATTTATTTTATGAAAGGATACAGTCTAACACAAACCTGACACAGAGTGATAAAAGAAAATTATTGTTCTTCTCCAGATTCTCTCAGTTTAAAAATTTTATGGGCTGCCTATTACCTATTACTTTTCCAGTATGGCTGCTGTTTAAAATCAATTTGAAACATTTCTGTATGAAATGTAAGGTAAGTAATTCCCCATTAGGGCCTTGGACCTTTATGCAGTGTAGATGGAGGGAAAATTACACATTTTGGAAATTAAAGCCTGCTTTAAATGTCATATTGCACTCAACATAAAACATTTTAATCTATTAAAACTCTATTAACATTAACAAGGATACAACATGTCTGATTCTTAAAGCTTGCCAAAAAGTCAGATGGAAATTAAAAGCCAAGCATCTATAAATAAAGGAAGGTTTTAGTCCTCCTACAACCTTGTCAACATATAGTTAAAGATAAATTTCTTGAATGCTGTCTACAGAAGTGGAAATTGTGTGGTTGAGAAACACATATGAGAAGGCAATGGATTGAAAAGTATTTCTCAACAGATAAAATGTAAAGGCACTGTTAAGGAAACTTCCCTGTCTGACCATCCAGGAGCCACTCTGGAGTCACCCTCCCACCCCCTGAGCTGGGACCTTCCCAGCTACACCCCCACACTCACACGAGCACACCAAGTCTCCTTCCCAGCTCCACACTGGGCTTCCCATAGCAGAGTCCCAGACCTCCAGAGCCTTAAAAATAGCCTAGTCATGGTGCAATAGCTGAACAATAGAATAACAAAATAAAATAATAGCTCAATCTGGTGCCTTCAAGGAGGGATCCTGAGCTTTTATAACCTCACAGTCCAAGAGCACCAAACTCTGTGTGGATGGCTCCTGCTGGCGAGGCCACAGATCCCCAATCCCCACCTGGGCTCAGGGTTGGGTTCCTGGCCCTCCTAGCCCAGCCTGCAGTGCACACTGCAGCCACACCCAGAGCTACCTGCACTAAATGTGCTCCTCAACACATTTAAAGATGTCAAATTGAAGTCAGTAAAGTCGAGTACTCTCGAAGGCAATAGGACTATTCCAGTCTCCACACATCGGGAATTGCCAAGGCCTAAACTCCAATTTAACCACAGCTGCAACCAGTTCCATTAAAATAAACTACCTGCGCACACACTGATTTGCTTCTTATGGCTTATTAGTTGGTCCAAATCCAAAGTGAACACAGAGAAAGGGCTGGTAAATTGAAGGGATTTGTAACAGGATGCAGGAACTAGGACATTAGCTCAAATACTATGCAGGTTGATAGACACCAAATGTTGTCACCATCTGTTGGTGCCCTATGTGAAATCATTCAGTGGTTCTAGTCCAGGGACTTTACAAACTCAACAGATACCTGGCAAAAGTTAAAAATTCCCTAAGCCAAGTAACGAGCTGTTAGAATTTCCAAGCTTGCTGACTCAGCTGGGAAGCCAGTAAGTTGAAGACAGAAACTAGGACCTGAGTGTCTCTCACAAAAATAGCTCTGCACAGATGTGCACATAGGCCAAAAACCAGGAAAAGAAAAAACAAAATTAAATTTTCTCTGTAAAGGTCTATCAAAAGGCAATGTTCTTGTGAGAACAATGATAATTATTTGTAAGTCATTATTTCATGCAAAATGTTAATGCCTGAAGTTATGTTTTTATTCAAGCACCTACAGCAGTATCCTGATTCTCAGAAGTGCTGGTGCATTTCTGTCAACCTTTAAAAATAACCCCCCTGTTCTTGAAATGGGGATCAAAACGTTTGAAATAGCTGGCCTTAAGTCATTTAATAGTGTTAGAATGGACAGGAGCTTGGCTGCAAGTGCCTAGCATGCTTCTGGGCTAAAGTCTTTATTTCTTATTGGCTTTCTTACTAATACAATATTCCAGCTATCCAGTCTTGCATTAACTTAGTTATTTTTAAGTGACGTTTATATTATGTTCCTTGCTAAATTGTGCATCACATAATTTAATATTGGAAAAATCCTTAGAGAGCTTTCAAAAGTGGCCAAAACTTCTCTTGGAAGAAAGGTATAGCATGCTGAAAATGAAAGCACTGCTAACTGCAGGCCTGCTGAAGTCACTGAAAAATGATCCACGCCCAAGGATGTCAGATGCCGAACTAAGATAAGATGTTGGTGTTGCTTGCAGCAGGAAGATGGTACTGGTAACAACACAAATTACAGGGTTTGCTGAGAGGGAGTCTCTGCTGAGAACAGATAATTGTATTATGGGCAATGTGCAATGAAGTTTAATTTTGCTTGTTTGCCAAGGTAGTGAAGAGTAGTAAGGCGTTCTGGGGCATACACGTTCTCCTACAAATTACTCAACTACTAATATTTAGCAGACAAAAATATTCTTGTAGCAGCATTTCTGAATGTTTTTCAGTAGACAAACATGGACTATAGCTGAAGAAAAATAGAAAGAGCACAGTTTCTTAGAGATGTTACATCCTGAAAGGCAAAAATAGCAACTATTCTTCTTGTTACAGAAATGAAATCAAATGAAATGCAAGAGATGAAATATTTGGAAAAACACCAATCCTCCCTGAAGCACATGAATCCACCCCTGAAGCAGCTGTTCAGAGTTATCTCAGGGGGAGACCTGGCATGGGGAAGTGCTGATGAGCAAGTTGCATATTGTCTGCAGTCTTGTGGTATTATACCATCTCCCTAATTCCAAGCATGGACAAAACTTCAGGATATTTTAGTTTATATACAAACCAAGTTTTAAAGCCAAAGATAGTCTTCTCCAGCGTTATATGCACTCAAACCTCCAAAAAGTATTAGCTAAAAGAGGAACATGATATAAAAGTGTCTGCTTGGTTGTCTCAAAAGAACTTGAAAATAAGAATCAGCAAGCAGCTACAACTGATACTTTATTTGGAGAGTTTTTGCAGTCATTATCCCAAGGATTGACTTTGGAGCACCCGTGTTTACTTACATTATCAAATCTGTGCATGAAACAAACAGTGTATAATAGGGGTACACAGACACAGCTGTATTTGTACTTGAATCTTTAAGGTTATTAGACCATTATAATAAGAGCTAACAGGGGCCAGCCAGGTTGGGCCAATTTGCTTCCTTCCCACTTCTTTCTGTTCTACTACATAATAGATTTTCAATTGAGGCCTGGCACAGAAACACTACATGCTTTGTCATTATGATAATTGCTGTCATTCTTCTTTGCAAAGTCCTTATGCTGTTGTTTGTAAGCAGCAATTCTCCACCAGATTCAGAGGATAAAGAGCTGCGGTGAAAAACATGCATCTTAATGCTTTCCACTGGGTTACACAGTTAAGGGATCAGAGAGCCTGGTTTAACCACTGCATTCCACAACACTGTTTGGAGGCGACTTGACAGAACAGTTTTGGACTCCAAACTGCTCAATCATCTCACCAGGGACTAAACTCAAGTGCTGGCTCTGACACTCCATACCCAGTGCTATCAGTGTAACTTAATTCACTTGTGCATGCAAGAAAGGTGAGCAGTTAATCACCCTCTGAAGATGAACCCAGCCTAATTAGTGCGGTGATATTGTGTAGGCCACTCACTTCCAAGGGTCTGGCTGGAGGAGATTACAATTGCTTTTAATACCCTGAAGTGAAGATCAGTATTCAATAGTTTGGGAAGCCTTACTTTAATACAGTACCTTATAATGACATACAAAAAGATGTCAAGAATCCTTCAAAATCGTAAGTGATACCAACACAATAATTCTGTGAAGGAAGGTGCTCAAGAATAACCCATTTTTCAATAAGCATTCTTCTGAGTTTGCTCAAAAAAAAAAAAAAAAAAAAAAAACTCAACCCAAAGTAAAACAAAACATTTCCCAAGAAAAGAAGAAAAAATATTTCAAATACACTAAACACCAGTCCTGCAGAATGAACTGCAGCACACCAACTTGGAAGTTTTGAGGACTCCTGCTGTATTTTCTTACAGCATTTCTGCAACATAAGACATTTCTAGGTATGTTTCTGCATCTCACACAAATATTGAGCCCATTGAAGACACACAAATATTCAGATAGGAACTGAATGCTATTTGACTTAGAAATTATTCAGTTAAATTTTAAAAATCATAAGAAGGCTCTCTGCCTATTCACGTCATGAACATCAATCAGAAATTAAGAATCATTTAAATCCAGAAGGTTTTGTTCATATCCTGTTTAGTTCTCAAAGGACACTACCTATTCACACGCTGGAGTCTCAGTGAGGAGGCCATTCAATGAGAGGCTGGCTTTGTGATGATATTGTCAGCATTTGTAATAACAATGCAACCTAAACACTGCAATTAAACAACAGAGTAGTATTTTTGGAATACCCCCTGCTGTTCTAAAGTGTATTGTGAATATTAACATATTCCAGTAATTTAGTTTGCTCTCATTATCATAAGCAATTACTTACTGTTTAGATGCTGCTGATATTAAATTGGCAATTTGCAAGAACTAATACATAGCATAAAAAAATTCTCAAAATTCTAACAGCATGCAAAGACAAGTGTTTCTAGTAACACAGTCCCTTACATATAGATGTCTCTCTCTAAAAATTCTGTGTATCTCTTCCTATCAGTTATCTTTTTTTTTTTTTTTTTCAGCAGCAAGTGGATAACTAACTACCTGAGGCTCTGTGACAAACTCTTTATAAACTTGGTTTTGATTCTGTGGAGTAAATCATAAATACCTCAGGCCAAATGTGACAGTAACATCTCATTCACACCAGAAAAAGAAAGTGTTTTCATGCTCATTTTTGAAAATAATAGTTTAGAAAATATATCAATGTGAAGTTCAGTTCTTTGCTCTCAAAGCTATTACTTTCCTGATACAACACTGTCAGATGGTGAGGGTAAATCAATGCCTTTGTCCTCAAGATACAGCCAGGAACAGAACAAGGCATGGAGAACCTGTCCTGCTTTTAGCAATAATGACACCATAAGCCTATTTCTCTTCAGTCCAAGAAAGCAGTAATCCCAAAGGCAATAACCTCTAAACTAAAACCCCAAGTCAGGAAAGAACCAGGACTACTTTTCTGAAGGACACTTAGTGAATGTGACAGCCATTCCTGGCCTGGTGCTCTGCTTGGCCACAGAAAATGCACAGATCAGGTAGCACGAGCCAAACATGGTCCAAAGAGCTTTGTGGGGAGTCTGAAACAAAGGGAACAATTTGCTTTGTTTCTTAGCTTGCACCTTGGCCCCAAGTTTCAGATGAGAAGTGCTGCATGTCTTTTGGCTCACACGACACCCCTGCTCAGGCTGCTGCACATGGAGAAATCAGGCCAGTGCACAACCAAGGATGGGGGCCAAAGGAGAGGGTGTGGAATAGCTGTGCTATGGTGCACTTTGTGCCAAAGTCTAGTTGGCAAGGTGGCGAGCAGTCAAAGGTTGACCTCAACGATCTCAGGGGTCTTTTCCAACCTGCATGATCCTGTAAATAGATTATTCCTTCCCCTGAGTCAGCCTGGACGGCCAAGGAGCAAAGACCCAGCAGCCAACGGTGCTATCAGCCCTCAAGGACCTCAAAGCTGTCCCTACAGATACAGGATGGGCAGGTGCTGGTGCTCCTGGTGAGCTGAAGGACCTCAGTATGCCCAATTGGGATTTCAGTCCCATGTTTCAGGAATAGACTCACTAATCCTGGTCTGGTAGGATCAAGCACCTATTGAAACCACACCTTCAGCTGCAGGTATGAGGCCACAAACCACTTGTATGGGTATTGTGCCTAGCTGTTTATGCAAAATTGCCTTTAATGCAACTGTGAACCTTAATGGGGACCTTGGGAATCCAGCATAACATAAACAAACCACAGTAGTTTAAGCAATTCCCAGAATACATTTCTAAAAGTATTACTTGTGAGCTCAGGTCTCAATCTTTCAGGCTATGTTTCAGGCTGGAACCAATTACTATAACCATCTTATCTTGCAGAATACACAAGACTGCAATAGAAACACCAATGCACCCTTAACTCCAGGAGCTCAATGGTCCCTGTCTGCTGTGCTCAACTTTGTACTCTGCTGTTATAGATCACTGGGTTGAAAATATCTTTGCTAAAATTAGGCATAACTTTTAAAAAATAATTTAGTCAGTTCTTAAATATATTTTCTCCTATTCAAAGCTGGAGCAATTTAGCACCTTTCTTGTCACTGTCTTAAAAAAAAAAATAAGTTTTTAAATGATTATTTTTTAAATCAAGTCTTCCAATTAACTTTGTGAAGTAAAACCACAGCCTTTTGCAGCTAAAAATTATGTGTACCTTGGTCTCTGAAACAAAGTAATGAAGTTCTCATCTGATTAGAAAACCCAATGTACTTATTGACTTTGAATAAAAAAAAAAATTGAACAACTGTTTGTAATGAGAGTAGGGCTTCAGTCACTTCATATTTCCCCTTTCATCAATCCTCCATTCCCTTCTTCTTCTAATCCTAATCTGCAAGAGTTCTGACAAATTGTTTGGTGTTCAACAGTGTTATAGCCATCATGAGCAGCTCTCAGAGCCATGGGACATGTCTCCAAACTATTCTCCTTCTTCTGCTTGGAGAAAAAAATACCTTACAGCAGACACTCAATATCAACATTCTTAAGCTACTAACTCCTTGTAGGCTAAAAGAGAAGGAATGGAAGCATCAAATTACATTTTGATAAATAAAAGATGATGCATAACAGCATACAAGGAAAAATAAATTTTTCACAAATCCCAAAAGAGATATTTCTACATTTTCTGGAGAAATTCCGACTCATCTACATTCAGGATCTTGGCTGTACGTGACATTTAGAAACAGGATTGTTAAACTAGAGCTATAATCAAAAATGTAGAAATAGTTCCTTAAACAGCAATTTCTATCCATTTCAACCAAACCTCCTTAATGTTTGCAGACCCAAACATGGCTTTTTCATATCTGTATTACACCGAATCTGAGCAGTGGTGAAAAATGTCATGTTCATGAACAGGATTCCTCCATGTCGGCTCATAATTTAATAATATCAAAAACTAAGGGAATCTGAACTTTTACTAAGAAAGAGTCGATTGTTAGAACTAACAGCTGAAATGAAAATTTGCATATTGACCCCAAAATACCTTAAAGCTACCTTAAAAAATAAAGAAGTCCCAACTTGCAAATTCAAATAACAAGGTATTTTTATATTCCATAGCAGCTTTTCATTCTCTCTCAAACTTAAACTTGCATGTGAGCAGTTCCCCTACATAGATCAGGTGTGGATTTAAGGGAAAGATGAGGGTAGACGCCTGCCACAAATAAAGGAAAAATACAGAAAAAGCTTTGGATTAGATTTGCACTGTCCCTCCAAGAGTAAAATCAACAGAATGAACCTGACGCTTACAAAAGAGTCACAAGAGGGCACAAGCAAGGAAAAGAATGTTATGAAGTGATTAATGTTGCCCTGTGAGCCTTTTTATGCTCATGCAAACAAGCATCTTTAAAAGATATTGGACCTAAAGAGCAAGCCTTGCTCTAAATTGTCCTGCTGCTGGCTGGAGAAGCCTACTGTTGATAAACTTGACATAATTGTAAAGCACAGCCAAATCACATGCAAATCCTCTGAATGCATGTCAAACAAGCCTGGATCCCTCAAATACCAGACTGTTATCCCCGTGTTGTCCCTCTTCCCTAGGTCAGCAGTAGTGTCCAAGAGACTTAGTGGCACACTGCTTCAGGAAGCTGATGCAGCTCAGCCCATGCCTCTTCCTCCTCTGGAATAGCCTGGATGGCCCTTTCTGAGTGCTGTGGACTTAAGCTGTCAGTGCACTCTCCTCCTGGAACCTGTGTCAGAGAACACTTCAATATTTTGTGGATGTTTCATCTGCTCAAGGGATTAAACTCATTGTATGAGACAAAACCGATAAAAAGAAGAATGAAAGTCACAAAACTGCAGATAAACAGAATCCATGCTGTTCTCCAGTAATGCAAACATAACCGATAGTCAGCTTCTACAAAACCTACCTAATTAGAGCTGTTATCAAAATGAAGGTCATGTTAAAGAGTACTAAAGCACACCCTGTACTTACACTGATATACATGTTAATGTCCATCAAAGTAATTTCCGTTTTAAGAGATGATTATTTAGTACCATTACCAGTCTCAGCCTCAATACTATGCTGCCACTATTATGCAGAGACCTCATCTTCAGAAAAAGATTTATTATCTCAAGTGCTGAACCAGTATGAGCTCCATATCTCAGACAACATACAGCTTCTGCAAAAAAAAAAAAAAAAAACACCCCCATTCTGCTTGAGCAAGACACTGTGCCCCTTAGGCATCCCTTCAGTGGATGTGGTGACCTGGATCCTTCATCAATAACCCAATTTATTAATTCTGGACAGCAAATGGTAAACTGCCTTCTGTAGCAATTTGCTCTGCTGGAGGAGACCTATTGAGGAACTTTCCCCTCCTTTAACAGAGACACTTCTGCTGTCACGTCCTGTATAACAAGCAATGTTTTCCCTTGCTTCTTTCAGCTGCTTTCCAAGTTGACAGTCTTAAGAAAGCATTTTCAAAAGAAATCAAACTGGTATGTTTTCCTTATGCTCTTCTATGCAAGGTTTTATAAGGGAATAAAGTGCCATTTCTTCTGAAAAGATACCCTGAACTATTATATTTTGGGATTTTCTGCCTCAGTGTGTTACATTTATTTACTTGCATTCAAGACAGATAGTAAAAGAGAAAACAGCCTGACCTTTGGACAATTGTCAAAAAGCCCAACTCTGCAACTACAACAACCAGTGTGACCTTCTTCTCTACCTTCAGCAGCCAACAATCACACACAAGGAAGGAGAAAAAAAGCAGCCTAGCCTGGGTAGAAAACTGGACTCGGTCAAGTAACACAGCCTGTTCTCAAAGTACTCAAAGTAGATGAGCACTTTGTGAACCCTCTCAGAGCATCTGGGACCTACCAGCTGAATTCCAGAACTGTTCCCTGTAATGCCCTGCCAGCAGCAGCAGCTGCCAGCTTTGCCAGACGAGATTTATACACGTTTCCGTAGCTCTGTCCCCTCAGACTGGATATCTGGTATCACCTGTTTTTCTGAGGGCACCTTAAACACCTTATTATTTACTCCTCCATAATCCATATCCAATTTTCACAGCTGCATGTGAAGAGCTGGCAGGAAGACTTTTTTTTTTTTTTTTTTTTGGGTATGGCTCCATGTGCAGAGACCTGAGAGTCTCCAGTCTCTACCCCACACACCTCTAGAAACCAGGGTAACTTCTTCCCAGCAGCACATGGGCCGCATTATAGGCCAGAGTTTGCTTCCAATAGATTCCCAAGGTCAAGATCACCAAAAGCATTTATTGCAGCAGTGCTGGGAAGTAAAACACAAAGCAGATATAAACGAAGAGGAAACCTAGCACGACCGTTGTTAATTCTCAATAGTTCTACACGCCAACCAAAATACAAGCAGCATATGTCAGTCCTTCTCCTAGAAATAGAAACAGCCACTGTGTTTTCTGACTCCTTTCTATACTGCATCAAAAGTGGCTTGGTTTTATTAGGAGAAATATACAGTGCAATATCCTGTGCCATGCAATATGCTCCACGACTCATAGGGGATGTGGTTGATTTTATTGATTCAGTTTTCACACTACTGTAACCCCATTATTGCCAGCAGAGCAACTGGAAACTGCAAGCAGATTCTAGATTGAAAGACTCTGATATTTCCAATTTTCTAAAGTATACAGCTGGCTTTATTTCTTTTCTTTGCCTTTTTTTTTTAAATTTGGATTTTCCTTTCTAATAAACCCACTGCTGTGGGACACCTACTCAATGGTACTCCAGTAAAAAAGGGACAGAATTCATTCCATTAGAGGCATTTATTGGTATTATTAGGATTTTACAACATGATAGCATAATCTATCCTTTGCCTGAAGTAAACACTCTTAAAGGAAAGTCCACAGGGAGAGTAAAACTGAAGCATTTGTTAAAGTGGTGAATACTAATCAGATATATAGCTGGAGGAAAAAATAATGCTCTAACAGCAAGACACAGCAAGTAGACCACAAGACAAGCATGATACCACGGAATCAAAATATGGCTGTAGCATATACTTTGGAGCAATAAGAGGGGGAAAAGAAATCAAGGACAAAACGACAGGAGGAAAATATGACTGTCACTATTAGGAGCTAGAGAGAAAAGCAGGACAGAAAGCTAAAGATTTGAATGCTTGCACTGCAATCAACACAGTGGGAAAGCCAAGCCAAAGATTTCACAGCTTGTGTCTCCAGGCTCTGTTACAGCTCAGGAAGAGACTACCAGGGTTTCAAGCTACCACCCACACTGTAATGACTGGAGGATACCTGGATTCTTATGGATCTTGTTGGAGATTCTTATGGATGCCTTGCAGGACACTTAGACTGTTAATCACCACACTATACCTCTGCTATTCAAACAGGTCCAACATTTCCTGTAATCTTCTAGCTCTTTAGTCTATGTTTTTTCCTATGTTTGTGCTGGTCTCGATGCTATCGGATTCTTGTCCACAGAAACGTTAACTACACTTGGGGCTTCTATAAAAATACTCGGTAATAATGCAGCCAGTCATTTACTGAGCTCAAAAGCAGAACTGTAGCATAAAGTGCACAATAACACTGCCTATTTAGATCACCTGAGATAATAGTCTCATAAATTGTGACTATGCTTAAAGTGATCAACACTGACTCTTTCTTAATAGGCCTATTACAAGGTCAGCAATAGAGGATAAGGGAAAAAAATAGTGTCTACAGCCTCTGCTTGTTTAGAAGTCAGGTTTGCCATTTAGTACTAAACCAAAGAAAAGAAAAAAAAAAAAAATAAGGCATACTGTACACATACAACAGTGCCTGAAGTATTAGCAAATTCCATTTAAGAAATATTTTCATTTCTGCCTATTTTCATTTTATTAAGTCATTACGACAAAGTAAATGCACTCAAAGCAAAATATTGATCCCAGTGACTGTTTCTTTTCTCACAAATGCCAAAGTAAATTAGGAATAACTCACCTGCAAACAACTGAAGAGAAAAAAAAACTGCAGCATGACAATAAGAGATGCTCTCCAGAGCTGTAAAACTGGAAGCACCACTCGGAAGGGGTGGTATATTCTGTGCTGCCTCCCCGGGGTAGACACGGACACAAAAGGATGAAGCTGAGATGAAGCTGTCCTCTTGGAGGAAAAGTGCATAAACACATCTCCGAGAGCTGTGTCTCCCTTTGTTGCTTTAGCTCTTTCCTAAAGAGCTAACTGGCAGCAGAAAGAATTCCTCCCTGGGACGCCTGACTGCCTGTGGCTAGCTTAAACACAGTGCCTAAAGTTTAGATGCCTGTTCCAGGTGAGACGATTCACAGTTCCTCAATAAATCCCAGAGCTATTTTCGCTGGTTAAAAGCGGGCAAAAACACTGCTAACAAGTTCAGCTGCATGGGGAGGGGCTGATTTTCCCTGATCACACAGGTGGGAGAGGAGGAGCAGTTCAGAGGACAATAGGCAGCAAAGGAGAAATTCCCAAATTGTTAATTTAAAAATAAAAATATAGCAAGAACAGTTCGTGATAAATAATTATTTAGGCTTTGTTAACCCGTCATCAGATGGAGACAGGCAAGAACAGAGAGGCTGTGAAAGGATACACACAAAAGATTTTCTTTACGTCAGCCCCGAGTTTGTACAGTGTGAGGCTTACCGTTAATTTTGTAACTTTGAAACTTTAACTGAAAACTCGTTCTTTCAACGTAGTTTTTAAAATTCTGTAGCTGTAGTTGATTTGCAAGCATTTTTCCTTTCAGTTCATGCACAGGTAATAGCACAGGGAGAATGCTGCTAATCAATCTCATCCTCAAGACACATCAATTTTGGATTTGTATCAACCCAATTTTATCTAAGATAAATCGCTGCTTCAACAAAAAAAAAAAAAAAAAAAAAAACAGAATATTAATATTTGACCAGGAGTAAGGTGGTACATGAGGCTTCCTCCAAGACCTGGGGGAAGTCCAGAATAAGTGGCCAGTAGGACAGAATAACAGATAGGAAAAAAACAAAACAAAACAAAACAAAAAAAAAAAAAAAACCACCCCAAACTTGCTGGTAAACAAGCAAAAAAAGAGAAAACAACACAACAAAAAATGTCTTTTGGTAATAAAAGCGAATTATCATATTTGCCCAACTTCAAAGAAGGTAGAATGTCTCCAGAGACGCATTTGCATTGAGCACAGCCCTATTAAAATTGATGACAATTATTATTTAAGGAAAATCAACCTCTGTTCCTAAAGGGGAGAATGCCACGTGATGAAATGTACATAAGAAAACAAGACAGCAGCTAATTCTAGGCATCAAAGTCAAGTGAGCTGTGTAGGATCATAGGCAGTCCAAAGAAGAAATTTCACTTTCCACAGAAGATTATTCAGAGCACCTGTAATTTTGAACATGCCCAGGAGATAGATAAGGGGACTCCAAAGCCCTGAATTAGGTCTATAAATCAGAGCTCCAAAGTTAAGACTGTGAGTATTGTCAAGATAGTCATAGGCCCAGTTCCCTGTTCCTAGAGGGAAAAGTGTAACTTTCATGGAAAAACACAGGTGCCCGACTTTCATGATCTGTCTTATCCCTACTAGATCAGGAGATTATAAATTTCACCTAGTGCATTAGGAATTAAATGCCCACCTGCATACTAAGAAGGAGTAATAAAGTAATAATTGGTTTCTTTGTTTAATGAATAGGGATGAAACATTTTCAGCAGCAGCAGTTAGCATCCACTTTAGGTACATCACTGAACTGTCTTGCTCTTTGCAGTTGAAAAAGAGATCCAACAGCAGTGATGAATGACTGCAGATGAGTAGGTACATTAAGCCTACACACCCAGTGCATCCTGAGCTGCTGCTGCTGTTTGCATTTACTATAAACAGAAAAAAAATCAAGAGAAGAGGGTCTGGGAGAAACAAAAAATGGGGAAAATGCAGTGTGAGAGAATGTGTGTTTCACTGCAAACAGAATCAAAGAGAAATCCAGCACAGCCTGAGAATATAGCAGGAAGGGAGGACCTGAAGGCTTCCCTTTTTCACAGAATGTGAAGCAAAGTTAATTACTGTGGGTTTCAACAGGAGATAGAGTATTTCAAAGCCCAAAAAGATACCTTGGATACTACCTGTGGGGCATTACAGGACTCCTGTACTGACCAGAACATCAAAAGTGAGGATTCTGAACTGCAAACCAAAACCAAACCAAAAACAAAACAAAACAAACAAACACAACACCTGATCAAATTAAGCAAGTGGAAAACGTGCTGGGGAACAGCTGGGAAACATGGAAAATAAAGGGAGAAAGAAGAATAAAAGTTGTTAGCTAGCAAGATGAGAGACAGATCTATAGACAGACAGGTAGAGGCATAGACAGAAGTAAAAAAATAAAAATATCATAGAGACTGTATCTATGGCAACACTGAAATAGAAATTAGTAGACATTTTTCTGCATTTGAAGTCTGAAGGTTGGAAGAAAATCAAGCCACATTGCCAGCAATTTTTCTGTGGTCTGCATTATAGAAAACATGTCAGGAGATAGAAAAGAGAATATCAGTCAGATCAGAAGAAGGGAAATAGAACATCCTTCTTGCTTCCCTAATAAGCTTCACTTTTTAGTCCTTATTTTCTAAACCAGGGACGTATACATTTTTTTCAATTAAATTATTTTTTTTTTCTAAGAGATAATGGTTGGATTTGGGGGATTTGATTTAAAAGAATGTAGGTTTTATATGAATTGTATCAATCTAATTTTTTAAAAAAGTATTTAATTAATCTAAAGAATGTAAGTGACTGGTTTCCTTGATTGCCTTTTCTCTCATAACGCACATCAGAACCAAACATTTTTATTTGCACACTGTCAAATTTCACCCCTATATATATTTTCAAAATTTGTTAGGTAAATGTATGTAATACTGACATAATTTGTAACCTCTTATAAGATGCCACAATATTTTCCACTAGAATTTCATTCCTCCAGCGTATTGTGCAGCTCATATTTTGGGTTTTCTCTAACCTGTTATCATTTCTACTTAAAAAGGTAAAGCTTGACTTTTCACTGCTTTGTTCTTTGTTCAGTCATTTATACATGAGCAAGTGGGTGTGAAGTGCTGGCAGATGTGTCAGGCTGTGTTGCACTGCCTCTAACAACTACAGAAGGAGAAAGGCACTGGGTGCTTAACCTCACCACTTCTGTTTCAACAATTAGGCACTAGTGCTCAAGACTCATTTATTAGGCTGTTTAACCAGTCATAGACTTGGAAGCTGACTGTCAGGGGTATGTATTAAGAGAGGGATGCTGTAATGGGATTTTTAATCTATCCATTGGAAAGAAAGAGAGGTGCAAGTTGTTGGTGAACTGAGAATGAGGAAAAACATAATTCCAGGCCAAAAAAAAAAAAAAAAAAATTCACGCCCTAGGCTTCAAAAGCTCTAAATTGTACATTAAGCATCAGTGTTACTTTAATATGTTTCTGAAATAAGTGTATTTCATAAAATGTCTGTTCAAATTCTAAAATGAAGTAATTCTTCCCTTGGATAACATTATTCAAAGGAACAATCTGACAGTAGCAACTCCAAAGTCCCCTGCATGATGAAGTGCATCTCATGCGTACGCTCCGTGCATAGATTACATTCCTGGGTCCCTCAGAGGATCCCACACTGGATAAATCTGCTCTCCACTGTGCAAAGTGCTCTTCCCCACTTCAGCTCACAGACATGCCTCCAGTGCAATATTGCCTCAGATTGTGCTGACAGTCATGCTGATTTAAGAGCTCAGGATTCACAGTATTGCCAGTACATAATTTTTAAAGCTACAGATAGTACCCCTAAAAAGTGTCAAAAGATGTTACACCTATACACAAAAACTGCTAAGCCTGTACTCTGAGAAACTGTTACAACCACACTAATGCTGTCATTCCAAATACTAATGTTTTGAATTTCTCTGTTATTTTAACTGAATAATATCTTTTAAAAATTTTTATAAATCATAAATTCTGCAGTAGAGGTCTCTAGAAATTTGTGAATATAATCTAAAAGCCAGTGGAAACAGAACATGAAAAATAAAATTATGAATACAAGGACAGTGAGGATAAAGTCCAAAATACTTTGAAAGAAGGTTATGGAATAACCTTTGGAATAAGAAATCAAGATTTTAAAACCAGTTAATAATCTGTATGAAATTCTGAGCATGTGGAGCATATGTCCATGTAAGAAAATGGAAATGGTTTCTTCGTACTCTAGAAATTAATGTGGCTCTTGGGAGTTTTGGTTAGCTCCAGAAAAACAGGAACTAAGAAATCACTATGCTCACTGATGTTGAGAAATTCTGCAGTAGGAGAAATTATAATCCTATGATAATAGTCATACCTGTACATAATATCAGCCTGGGCATTGTATGAATTCCCAATGCAGAGACAGAAATGAATTTACAGCAACTGTGAATCTCTTAAAAGGTGCTGTTAAAGAGAAGCACCATGCATTCCTTCCTGGGAAAAATTGCCATGTGCCTGGGTTTTCTGCTCGTCCCTGTCCACACCACTACAAGCTCTTAGCTGTGCTCAGCCCTCATCAGCTGATGTGCACTCAAGAAACTGAAATGGAGTTAATGACCCCATCATTCATGAATCTGCAGAGCTGGCTTCAGTGGCACTACATTCCAGGCTGGATTAAAAGACACCTCTAAACCCCTGGAATGTATTTTATTTGGAGACTACCCTGCACTTGCCACATAACACAGTGAGATTGAGCCATCACTGTCATCGTGATTGTACTGTGAGCAGTGCATTCAAATGCTCTAGCTAAACACAAATCATAAAAAATAATAATTTAAAAAAACCCTTTTTCAAACCAAGTACAGCATACAGCACATCATTTTCCCATAACAGCTGTTTCCAGAGTACTTCATTCAGCACTGGAGTCCCAAGCACAGGAAGGATATGGACTCTGAAGTTCAGAGTAGCAAGTCCAGAGGAGGCTTGTGAAGATGACCAGGGGGCTGGAACACCTCTCTTGTGGAGGCAGGCTGAGAAAGTCTGGGTCATTCAGCCTGGAGAAGAGAAACTCTGGGGAGATCTTTTAGAATGTTCCAGTACCCAAAAGGGCCTACAAGAAAGCTAGAGGGGACATTTTGATAAGGGCATGTAGCGACAGGACAAGGGGCAGTGGCCTTAAACTGAAAGAGGATCGATTTATCAGATATTAGGAAGAAAATGTTTACACTGAGGGTGGTGGGGCACTGGAACAGCTTGCTGTGGATGCCCCAACTTCTCCCTGGAAGTGTTCAAGGCCAGGTTGGATGAAGCCCTCAGCAACCTGGTCTAGTGAAAGGTCTCCCTGTCAATGGTAGAGGACGTGGACCCAGATGATCTTTAAGCTCAATTCCGATCCAAACAATACTGTGATTCCATAATATCATTCCATGGTTTGAGCAATTCTTATTTGTATCACACAAAGGAGGATGCATAAATCACCAAAGAGAAACTCCTTCTTTGTACCCTTACACACATTTGTGTCATCTGAAGTGTATGCAATTGTTGCTGCAAAGATACACAGTACAAAAAGCAGCTTAAAGCTTCTGCTTCTCTTCTGAATAATTTATCAAATGCTTAGTTGTACTTTAGAGATCTCTTTTCTTAAGCTCAGATTACAGCACTAAGGGCCGTGGTGTGACTTCCTCATGCTCACACTGGTGAACCATTATTCACCCTCCTGTGACAGCACCAGAGTGCAGCTCTAAATACAGGGCAGTAAACTGAAATCAGAATTTCTGATGTTCTTCCAGGCACCTATCACTCTGCAACAAATATGAATGAACCAATTTATTTGGTTATTTTCATACAAGGGAGCTCTTCCTCACTCACATCATTTGGGAAGTGTAAAAAGCTGCATTTTGACAGACTTGCATTCACATACATCGAACAACCTCCCTGTTAAAAGCAATGTTCTGCAAGTAAGTAAGCTCAAAAGATAAATTCCATTTTCTCAATAAATGCTTTTGCTATGCAGAAGAGGCAAACATCAGCACGTAGGCTTAGAGAGGAGCTACTTATTACTCCTGTGCAGTACCTCCAAGTAGCAGGAAAACAGATCTTCTTCAGCCTGGTTTACGTTCAGGTGGTGTTAACTTTGGAGTGTGGAGCATTTTGTTGCTTTTCTTAAATAAAGCTACACCAGTTAGTGTGCAAAAAGAATCCAGAGATTGGAAAACTCTATTTCTCTGCAGCTTTTGCAAGCATAAAACCAGAATATTAATAGAAATATTCAACCTGACTGCAAAGCACTGACACTGGTGGCTGGACCCAGGACTGTAATGGTTCCTAAGGAGCTGTTACCAGTCAGTGATCCCCAAATTAAGCAGGATTTGCATGACTAGTTTAACAACTCTGAAAATGTGGTTATAGTCCACCAAATCACAGATCCAGAGAATCAGAGCCTCAGAGACTGGCTCCTGTGGAGAACTTCATGTTACTGGAGAATATAATTGCTATTTTCAAATCAGTGTTCAACATACTAATTAATCAGTGAACTATAAAGGTAAATATTATGTCTACCTGAATCCCCATTGCCTGTATGTAGAATTAAATTCACTAGCACAACATGTGGCTGTATTGCTTTTTCAGTAGGAGACAGAGCATAGAATCATTGAAGGGTTTGCACTGCAGGGGACCTTAAAGATCATCTTGTTCCAACCTCTCTGTCATAGGCAGGAGCACCTTTCACTAGATCAGGTTGCTCAGAGCCTCATCCAACCTGGCCTTGAACACTTCCAGGGATGAGACCATCCCAATTTCTCTGGGCAACCTGTGGAAGTGCCTCACCAGCCTCACAGAGAAGACCTTCCTCCTAATATCTAACCTAAACCTACTGACTTTCACTTTGAAGCCAGTCCCCCTTGTCCTGTCACTACACACCCCTGTAAAAAGTTTCTCTCTCCTCCACATGTTGGAAGGCTGAAATTAGGTCACCCCAAAGCCCTTTTTTTTACCAGATTCTCTCAGCCTTTTCTTTCTCACTCAAACAAACCAATGTCCTTCCTGTACTGGGCAATCCAGAGCTGGATGTATGTCAGAATCCAGAACATCCCTTTGGCTGCCCCAGATGCCTCAAGACCCTGGCAAGGGGCTTAGGGACCTCGGCAAGAAGTCAAAACCACCTGTGGCTTCGATTTTAGCCCATGGGAGAGGCTGCCAACCTTATATGAGGAATTACAAGCCAAAAGGGCTCGAGTAGTGAAATAAGGGAACTGACACAGGGTGAAAAAGTAGAATTTTGGGGTTTTTTAGAATGTAATTCAGGGGTACAATATGGAGGAATGTGGGCGTGCCCTAGCCTTTTCTTCCTTCTTCTTGTCCTCCATGTCTCGGTGTGATGGTGACACTTTTCTGTTGGTCTAGGATAGGGACACACTGTCCAACATAGATTTTAGGTGTTGGTATGGGAACTGTAAGCATGGTACACGTAATTTTGAGTAGATAATGTGGGAGATGCCCGGGGCTCGGGGCAAAAAACTGCCATGGCTTCTGTACTAGCTGGACCTCGGTGGGTCAGAGAGAAACAGATAAGGAAAAAATAACCTTGAAAACTCAGCTTCACGCATTCCAGACCTTTCCTTTGGCTGCCAGGCTAGGGAAAAAAGGAGTTTCACACTGCTGGGGTCTTGCCAGCAGACCCTGAGAGATGTAGTATGTGTTCTTTCAAAAAAGGAAGATAGAAAGTTCTTGTCAAGGCACTGAGCCCTACCCAGGCAATTTTAACACATGCTTTTTACTAAATCACTGCAAAGAGGAACTTCAGTGATTGAACTTCCATCTTCACTTTGGTAGATGGAAGAATTCAACTCTTTCAATCTACTTCTTTAGTTACATAGGAGTTTTGACCTTAGAAAAAGCGTGCTTGGTTCTTGTTATAGCAGCACAATACCACGTTACCATAGTAACATTTACATTAATTTCAGTGGCAAAAGTGTTTGTTCCCCATGGAAATTAATTAATTAATTAATCAGTGTACACAGGACTGAAGTTGAAACCTTTCTCTATTCATTCAAAACTTTTTAGAGAAATACCTATTTACTCTGTTTATTTTTGTTCAGAAACAAAAAATATGTTTTTTTTTAAACAGTCGGGGGCTTTTTTCAACTTCACCATAAATTTAATTTGCAAGTGGATATGCCAGATAAAATGCTCTATTTCTGGTTCACACGTGTGAAAATATAGAGCAGGGCATGGCAGGTGGAAGACAGACACTTCCACTGCCACCTCCCTGTCTTTTCCCATGTGGGCTGCAGACAGAAGTCTGTTCAGAAGCCAGTTAAATCAGACCAGCACCCTATTATTCACTGAGGCAATACATTGTCATTTGTGTCACAACAGGAACAGGGAACAGAAAAGCTTCACTACATTTAATACTGCCAAGTACAATCACCCAAAAGACTGACAACAATTCCAGATAACTGACAATCAGTATAATTTTACTATTTCAACCATCTTAAAAATAGACCTTCAGATTTGAAAATGTTCATCTTGATAGTTCTTTGAACAAGTTGTTGCAAAGATCATTTCTCCTGGATTTGTCCACATGGTATTTTTCTCTCTTCTCAGTGTTGACAATGATCTGTGCAGTATAGAAATGTCCCTTTTTTTAAAAACTTTTTGGGCAATTTCAAATTCCTAGTGCAAAAAGTAATTCCTAAATAATATAGGAAAGTGACTTGTTTAAGCTAACCTGTTTTCTTGGTCTTAGAGACAGCCCATCACTGTGTAACTTACTGGCAGGCAAGTCTGTGTAGTACATTATAATATATACTTTTATTAATCTTATTGGAATTAAATCCACATTGTGGAAAGGACTGAAATCCACTTTTTTTTTTTTTCCTATGAGCTAGCATATTTTTTTCTGATGTTTCAGTAATCTAGTACAGAAAGATGTAGTTTTCCATACTGTGCACTGCTATTTTTCCTACCTATAAATGAACTGGTAGTAATAACAATGAAATTGGACATAATAGAGAAAGCTGCCTGTGTAAAGTAAAACAGGCTAAAAGATGGAATCTGTCTCAGGAGGAACAATTTTCACTCAAATGACCTGAAAAGTTTGTAATGCAGGTTTTGGATAAGCAGGTGGGGGGGAAATAGCAATACAGAGGGAAGCCTGTCAGCTGTCTTCACACATATGAAATAATCTGTGAATTCTCTTCTAGACCCAACCCTCCTTCTTCCAAGATTCTTAGCTATCTATATTTCTGTAAAGAAGAAATTATTGAACATTTTGTCTGTTATAACAACAGTCCCAGACACCACACATTGAGGTTTTTTTGTCTCTTAGAGGCTCCACAATTCCCAAAGAAACCAAGGAGATTTTGGCCAGTTTTCTTTTGAAGAGTCAAGCTTAGTTAGTTTTAAATGGGTTGAGACTAATGAAAAAATATGAGAAAGTGCAAAAAGGTCAAAGCAAAGTGCAGAAGTATTTCTCCTGATAACATTATCAGGAGTGCAACCATTTCAGGACACAGTGAAGAAGGAACTGAGAGAAAGGGAAGGATTTGCCTGAAGGATAATGGGAAACACAATACCTGCAATAGAGTATTGTCTTTCTCCTCCCAGGCTGGACTTACTTTGGAAAGAAACGATGATCATGGGCCAACATATGTCATGGGAAAATAAAGTAGACGTCACCCAAAAGCCTGACACAACAAATCTATGGAAAGCGTCATGGTTGTGAAAACCCCTGACCTTACCTATGGAAATGTGACTCACTATAAGAATTTCTAATGGAATTTCAGAATTCTGAAAATACCTTCTAAATCTCCTTACAAGAGTTTATTTTGCTTTTTTGAATAAAACAATTTATTTCCCAATATTTTCTTCTTTCATTGTCCAAAACATATATAATATGACAAACACAGCTGGGTCTGGCTAAATTAATGATTTATACAAGATGGGAAAGAATTTAAAGCCCTAAATATAAACATTAAAAATATCAGAATAATAATATTATATATATATATATATATATATATATATATATGTATAGTAACTTTTGGGAATAGAGGTTGGTCTAGATGGTGTTCAAAGGTCCCACAGCCATCAAGATGACAAAGAACAAATGAAAAGAGTAATGTCCCAGAATTACAGGATGAAAAGAATAAAAAATAAATTCTGGGAAAGTAACAGAGGACAGTATGATACTACTTGGAAGGATCCATTAAATTTTCCTGTAATATTTTTTTGCATATCTCCAGAAATGCATATTGCCCTGAAAAAACTACATCATCAATATGATTTGTAGCATTTAATTCTTGGAATAATTGAGGCAGACAAAAGATATCTTAAGTTATGCATAATTTTGTGGTTTGCAGTTCCATGGCAATTGCAAAATCAACACTGGGCCATATAGAATTGAGTCAGGTAAGTCTTAGGAGGCAGTTAGAAGAACTGGGGAAAGGACTGATTTCAGTTCGCATTTTTATTTTAAATTTTTATTCTTATGGCACCTAACATGATTTCCTTTTCCTGGATGCTATACCAACAAAAACAGCTCTTAACTCAGTTTATATGACTGTGGGAAATGCACATTTGCCTTTTACAAATACCCCTGCTTGACCTATATTCTCTAGGAGGAGATGCTATAGGAATGAAGATAAAATCGAACTCAGGATTTGAAGCCCAACATTTTCAGCTACACAGAAAACATTTTCATTCCAATTCAGCCTTTTTTTAAAGCTATGCTTAGAACCTTCGAGTGTACTCAACTGCAGCTTCATTCTGCTACACCATTTGGAAATCTGTCCCACTGTTTTACCTACCTCTGCTTATCAGAAAGGAAGGGGCCAGAATGTCTTCTTACATCCTTAAAAGATGCCTATGCTGCCTTCCTCCTGGCTTTTAAGTCTTAAAGCATAGACAAAGATCAATAAAATGTGATGACACCTTAACAAAAGCAGAATGTAAGCAAGGACAACTCCATGGCAGTGGTGACCTTGAAACTCATATGCTGATTTAAATTAGTTATGGGTGTTTGCTATTAAGGCAAATAGAAAACTCATTGCATACAAAAACTTTTCACAGGCTCTAAGGGCATCTCCCAGCTAGCAGAATGGCAGAACAATAAAAGACTTACTGTTCCTTTTAATACAATATTTGGTCTAAAACTCTACAGAGGAGAGTTGAAATGACAGCTATCATTATATTATATTCTTCCATCATGCTGCTGTCAGTAAAGGTGCTCTAAAGCCTGAAAAGCATTTCCTTTTACAGAGATGCCCCGGTTGCATTTGTGCAGTATATTTTACAGTTACTTTTTTGTCAGTAAAGGCAGAAAAAAGATTAAAAATTACAATTCTCTTTGGAATTGTTTTTAGGTTATCACATATGTACTCTGAAAGCATGGTTTATATTTTTGACATCAGTATAAAGAAACCCTGAGATAATGTTGCTGCACTATTTTTAAATTAGATCTAAATCAATACAGACTTTCCTTTTTTACTTTTTCATCATGACACTGTGGAACAGAGAATTGTAAAAATTGCCTGGATATTATCTAACCTCATCTTTTCCTATAAGATTAAATTCAGCATGGGGGGCAAGAATGGAAGCTGCAGTTCTTTCACTTAACATTTATGTCTTAGTACGAGATTTTAGAATATTGTGTTTATTAGATAACATGATATCTTCACTCTTTCAGTGTTTCCGCCACTTGGGTTTCCTAAAAATGATGATTCCAAAATAAGCAAAGACTAATATTTGAACAACTCATAATCAAGTTTCTCAATGTGGAACATGGATATTGCACACACCCAAGGTGTGATAGCAGGAACAAGAGTGATACTTGGGTAAAAGGAACCAAAGGGCGAAATAGCCAAGGTTTCTCTAGCCTTTTCAGGTATCTATTACATCTGAAGTCTGCACTTATTTCCTTGCTGGGAAGAAAAAGGTAATTTGTGAATCATTCTTTTTGCCTGGCATTTCAGGAGTGATCCAGTAGGGAAGTGAAGGGAGATTAGAAAATATCATCTTGGAAAAAATCCTGCCGGTCTGTTGGGCAGAAGACTTACAGGAAGGTTGTTCCAACATTTGGGGGTTTTTAAAGACTTCCATCACATCAATGACACTTTTCATTTTTTACCAGGGAGGTGATTTGTTACCACAACATGACTCAGGCAGCCCTGGGCCGGGTGGGGAGGAGGATTCCCCATGTAGCTCACTGTTCAGCCAGCATTATTTTTTTCCTTTTTACCCTTTTAAAGTTTTGAGCCTGCTTTGCCTTCCTCCTAATCCTACCTCCCAGCAGGAAGTGAGTGCACTGGAGATTGGCCAGCACTGAGCCCACCACACTCACTGGCGCATTGGCCGGGAAATCTCAGAATAAGCAAAATCTCAAACTGGCGAACCAAAACCACTCCGCACGCCAGCTGGCCCTCCCTGTCCTCCAGCTTTCCCTGCAGTGACATCCAGACTCTGCCCTCATCATCACCGTGGGTCGCCACAATCAACACCTGCAACAGAACCATGCTGTCCTACAAAGCACCGGGAGAGATGTGAAGCCCTCGCTCACCGTGTTTGTATTCAACTCCTCTCCCAAAGGATTTGAGTTCCATAACTCCAGGCATTATTTATGCAAGTCCAGAGAAGTTAGAGTACTGTCCCCTCCAATAAATTGATTTGTGTCCTGATGATTACAGGAAGTAAAAATTTTGAGACTATGATACAACTGGAAACAGGAGAGCTATTTGAGAAGCTCTGGCTATAATTTCAGTCTTGTATAGATAGCTTTGCTGAGATCACATAGTCTAAGCCAGACCTCCTTTAACAAACAAAAAGACTTTAAAAGTTGTTTTTTTAAGTTGAAATCGAAAGTGAACATTTTATCCCAGAATATACAAGGCATGCAGCATGGACAAATCTTGTGGACATTGCTATGCATATCATGACTGTAATTTTTTCCCCCCGATCTGCCTAAACATACAACTGCCATGTCTCAAACCCAGGTTAACTACCAATTCAAGTTCAAAAATGTAACATTTACTGTTTGACATATGTGTCAGGTTAGCACAAAGCCGACTTTGCCACTTAGGTTAGCACAAAAAGAAGCACTTATTCACCACATAAAATGTTGTGCAAGGACATGAAGAATTTTTCATGATTAACAGCACTCGGCAAGGACTCCGTTTTAATCTGTTACAATGTGAATGTTCAATTTTTGTTTCAATCTAGACTTTAGGGAAACAATTAAATTTGTCTGTATTTCACTTCTCTATCTCTACGTCTACAAGGAATCCAGTATTAAGTCCAAATTCCAGACAAAATATCACGCCATCAGAACCCGGCAGTGAGGTTTTCAGGGAATATTATGAACAAATTGCAAATTCACATTAAACGCAAGAAAATTTTCAGACTTGACGCTGCACAGTTCATAATTTTGTGTCAATTCAATTAATAGTATCAGTCAGGAAAAAAAAAGGCGGTTGATTATTTTACTGGGTTGAAAGAGTTGGGAAATGTTAGGTAAAAAGGTCAACCTAAACATGAAACACTTTATACTGATGTGAGAACAATTTACACTGGCACCAAACATATTTGAAGGGGTTATTTGCCTAACTGGTAATTCAAGAATTTCTGTTCCATTTAATGTAAATCATGCCCCTCCTTTTCTCGTGCCCTTTCTCTTGGTTCAAGAATTCTTGTTCAGTTCTATCTTGCTAGTGAGAATTGCCAGATCAGCATAAGGAACCCATAGGATCATCTGGGGAAAATACTCAGAGCAAATCTAAACTATTCAGAGGCTAATTGTAAGAATGAGGAGAAGCTGAAAGAAAGAAAAAAGTAAAACAATGAATGCATGACAAAAGATGATGCAGACAAACATAGCAAGGATACTTCTGCCACATAAAAAGCTGACATATTTATGTCAGGAAAATAATGCATTAATTTCCAGGTACATACATGCAAGAGAAGCAAATTACAGGTAGAGATATACAGGTACACCATGAATATTGATTTCCAATAGAATCAAGTCACTTGAAATGAACAGACGGGAAGGAAATAAATCCCTGCTTTTCACATTCAGTTAATCCTTAGTAAGTTCATTAATTTTTAAAAAGGAAAAGAATTACATGCAGAATTATGAATCTCAAATGGTAGTGGTGTTTCCTGAACAAAACAGTTACTGTTAGTGCTCACTATGGTGGGAGACCATTAGAAATTAATTTTTGAATTAAAAACTAGAAGACAGCTTTGTAAGACAATTGAACAAGGTAATTTCTAACAAGAACAGACTGTTTCCCTTATTTGTTCCAATAAAATAACAGCTTTTCTCTAGGCTGTTTCAGATTTACAAAGAGAAGGATTAATTTTTCTGCATTCATATAAAGCACTGGCATTTTGATGAGGTTAATGAGAGATTTAAATTTACCCAATACACTGTAATACACTGTCTGAATATTCCTTCTATTCATTCCTCCAACTTTTTTTCTCGTTTAAAATTTCATGTTGCACTTAATTGCTCAATTTGCCCGAAGTGTAATAAACAATTGAAGAAGCCATTGAGTACCACATAACAAATACATTACTTAGCATGATATGACAAGAAATTACTGGCCCAATTAGTGACACTGATCCTTTGGTGCAAGGTAAGGAGGAAAAAAAAAAAAAGGATCCCTAATGAAAACAAGGTGCTCTGCAAAGACAAAACACAATCTGTATATATTGTACACTTTGAAGTCTAAGAGTGTCTCCTGGGAAAACTGAAAATAAGGAACTAAGCAAGTTACTGATTAAAGCCATTTACTTCCATGACATTTTGTGGCTGTGTGTTGCCAGAGTGTATTAGGAAGATATATGATTATCTGCGGTCCAGGGAGAGAGTTGTTTGAAAAACTTAGAAAAGATTGCAGGGATTATAATGTAAGCTCTAGTTTTCTCCATAAAATGTTGTTCCTACTGTGAGTAATCTCTTGGTTTACATGCACCATGATTGCTGTTTCTTATCCACTCCGCAGAATCAAAGGGAACTTTGAGGGACATTCTCCTGTGATGTGCCAAGTATATCCAACATCCAGAAAAGTCCCTCAGAGTTAAAAGCATTTGGCTTTTCCCAGAAGACACCCAATACCTCACAGAATCAGACTCAAAGGGAAAATGCTAAAGATCCAGTAAAAATGAGAAAAAAAGAAGAAACCTTACTTGAAAAGAGAGTGTGGCTGGAAGGTCCGAGAGCAATAAATCAGAGCAATTAAATTCAGTGGCAATGCTTCTCTCACTTAAAAGGAAATTGCAAGAACTACAGTGCCTTGAATGGCAGTTTTGCTGCTGTGGTGTAAAATTTGAAATGTGTTTCACAGTCAGCTTTTTAAAGATACTGCTACGTGCACTAAAATCCACAAAATATGGAACTTCAGTTTTCCCCAGCATCTGAGTTTATATAAGGTCCTTCTTTATGGCAAGTCTCCTCTGGCCTGAGAAAGAGCACTTGTAAATCATCTGCTTCAGATCATCTCCAGTGTTTTATTAAGCCACTTGAGGGATATTTCTATGGTTTAGAATTCAGCCACTAATAAGGACAAAGTAAATGAGGACACTTCCAAATATTAGTACATCCTCAGACTGTCACCTTCACGCTGTAGAAAAGCCCTTTAATGCAGGAAGTGGAATTTCTTGCAATTTTTAATGCAGCGTGGGATTTCTTGGTAACTGGATTTAAGAATTACTCTTCTGATGAGCAAAACCCAGTCCTATGTGCTACTCTGGATGGATCTCCATTTATGACTGATCTGCAAGATGCAAGAGCCAAAGAACCTGTAGCAATGACAGACCGTAGCCAAGGATGTTTTTGCAATTGGCCAAACACATAAACAAAACTCAGTTTGCTTCCCAAGTTTTATCTTCACTCCAGCTCCCTTTTCAAGCTTTCTCTGCAGAAACAAGTAGAAAGAGAAGAAAACAAGCAAACCTTTGGGAAGTCCCTTTTGTTGCAGTTAGCTACCACTGCACTTTACTACATCTTGCCTGTTAATTTTGAAACTTCTTAAAAGTACAGTGTTTAGCAGACAAATTGGAAAAAATAAGTCTGCTTATGAGCACACCTGCATTTACTTTACATTAGCATAATTTCACTCAATAGACAGGTATGACACAAGGTTCATTTGAGAAGAAAATCTCTTTCTAGCTCTTGTTTGGTTTTCTGAAGGCCTGATTCTCTATAATTGTGTATAGTACTTAATTTTAAGAAATCCATCATAAAAGCCTCTGTTACTTGCAGGTAATTAAATCCATGTATCTATTTTCTCTGCCAGCATTAGAAAACAGAAACTCCCCATCCCACTGCCTAACTTAGCAGAAGCAGAAAAGCACAGTAACACCTTGAGTTGGAACGCAAAACTGAAAACACACCTGTAAATTATCCTGTTAACACAGATCACCCCTGGAACTCAAGCAAAGAGCACGCAAAGCAAATATGTAGTGAGAGCACAATGTAAACACATCACATATGTTTAATAACAATGAGATTTCTCTGGCACAGAAAGAATTTGAAGCATGCTGAGAAAGCTAAGTGTCCCACAAGCCAGACTTTGTAAAGGAAACAAGAACCACATGGAAATGTTCCTTGGAAAAAAAGCGACAAGCTATGGCTAAAGGCACCTTCCCCACAGCCCATCCTTTTCACTGTCATTAATTAAATAGGAGAAGAAAAAAAAAGAAGAGAAGGGGCAGTGGACAGGGCAGGAAACCTTCACATTGTCACACGGAAAACTGAACACTACAGAATTGTACAGACTGGAAAACTGACAAAACTTGATTTCACATGCTTACACAGCTACATAGAGAGAATTGGGAAGTTGGTGTGTGCTACACTGAATTTTTAGGGAATACTTTCTTCTGCATTTTAAAGTTGGTTAACTAAAATAAGATGAAAGAATATATTCATGTCTGTTATTCTTCATTCATTTTCTATGTATACCTACATGCTTCATGTATGTCTGCTCATTTCAAACAGATAGAGCAGATCTACAGTGGGCAGATTTTTCACTTGTCTTGGTGGCTGTGTCTGCCTAATACTTTGTTGCAAATGAAGGACCAGTTCAGATTTTAGAAACTTACTTTTTTACTTTCCTACAATATATATTGTGATTTTATAGATATTGTATTTCTTGTTATCCCACTAGAACACCTGCAATGTCATTCCAAAAAAAAAACCTTAAATATTTTCATGACATATCTGAGTTTTTATGCACAGAAGTACTTTCCCCACTTTGGAAAGCAGTATTTTAAACTGAGAGACTTACATTTAAGCACATTTACCACCTCAGGGAACACAGTCCCTAAAACTTTGTCTTAAGATATTTCAGCTGTTATATGGTTTACACATGCCAATTGAAATATAGGAATAATATATTGTTTATTAACCTGGAAGTATAGCTCAGATTTAGTGATAACTACTATACCACTACTAATAATAGTCACTGCTACAGAAAAGAGAATGAGTAGCTGTCATTCTCTATTTTGTATGCAGTCCAGCTTCATCAAGACAAAATGGTCTGATTACATTTAATTACAAATCCACTATAAAAATAAAGTCTCATATTCTAAATATTAACCTTGTTAAACAGGATGATAAAAATAATAAACATAGCCAGTAAAAAAAGTCCCAGAAGTGACAAAAATAATAAAATCATGCCATTGAAAACCCTGAGGTACTGTACGTTGAGGGAAATTAATTTATGTGGAGATAGCTTACACATTTTTGAACAGCACCTGTTCAAAATGCAAAGGCACAAGAGTACTCTATGTTTATCAAATGACTTTAGGCAATATTACTGTATCATACTTTTAATTAACAAACTCTGTGCAACAGATTTTATGATATACAGCAACTCCACACTCACATTCAGTTTTACTCCTGCTTTAAGAGTCTACCAAACAAACCACACAAAATTACAAAATTTCCAGGTTTTTTTTTGTTTTGCCTTTTTTTTTTAACCTTAGAGAAATGAACTGTTCTGCCTTCTAGAAAATGAAACACACCAAAGCTACAAAACGAGGGACTTTTGGTGCTACTGTTTAAGACAAAATTAATGCAAAAATCACAACGTACTCCCTATGTTTTGCAAACTTCCATTTGCATCCTTTTATTCTTGGTGAGGTAGAAGAGGGACAATAGTAGAACTGAAGAGGATGCCACAGATTGGGAGTGATGCTATATGAGGAATGTTGCTGAAATATTTAAAAATATTTTAAAGCTAAAAGGTTCTTCTTTCAAACTCTAAAAGATTACAGGCTGCTTTTACCCACAATCTACTGCATTTAATTCTTCTAGGGAGGATTCAGCCACATCTTCCTTAGCCATGAGTGTGAATCTATTCTATATCAGTCTGATAAGGTTTTCATTCAAGATAAAAGGGAGTTGGTTAGATCCAAGGCTGTGGAGAAGACTGAAATGAAGAGAATTTCAGATTTATGATGTGTGCTGCTCAAACTCTTTCTACAGAACACGCAGAAAAGTTTGGAGTGAGTGAGATTCCCCAGTTACAGCTAATCCTAATACTGTAGTGAAATAACAAGGCCAGCAGATTTCTGTTAATTGAGATCCCTAATCCTTGCACTCTGAAAGAATATAGGTGCTCACAGTTTCCCAGGCATGTCATTCATGCTCCTGCTCTTCTAGAAACCTTCCATGTCCTCCAACTGATTTCAGTTAAAAATGACACATTGCCATTACAGCACAGTCCTTGAAAGTCAATGTACATTCCTCATGAAAGGAAGAAGAAACTGATCCCAGATTGCCTACTTAAAATATTGTGGGATTTTTAAAGATATTGAAGGGATTTTCTTTTTCTCTTTTTAAAGAGAACTTGACAACATTTGCGTTGACTTGGGTAGTTTTCAGAGTAATCCCTTCACAAAATCCTGCTTCCATGTCCCCCACCTCACTCCCCAGATGTGTCATACAAACTCATCCACATCGTCTCATTAAAGTCTGGGTCTACGTTAGAATTTGATAGCTAATTAACATTTCCTAATTCCACAACTAATAATGATTAAGAGCCAAATCAGTTTATTTCCTTTGCAAAAGGCTATTTACAGCTTTAGACAAAATTCTGAAAGGACATCAACAAGCTGCCTACAAAAGTGATTTAGGATCTTGGCTATATGCATTCCTACATTATACCTAAGGTGTCTCTACAGAGTTTTTCACCAGCAGTTAAAAATTCACAAACCTGGTGGCATCCAGAAACCCTGCCTAGCACAGGGTGAGGCTACTGAGTTGTGCTGCTAGGCCATATGGCTCTTGATCCCTTCAGAAAGTGGGACCAGTTCCCCCAGGTTTCCCATGCAGACACATCCTCTGACTCTTCAGATGACCTCAGAGCTTTGGAAAACTCTACCCTGTGCCAGAACAGGTCAATGCAATGAACCAAGAAAGCAGAAGATTAAATGGGGCATCTGAAGCATCCTTTTGATACTGAGTGAATGAGCCTCAGCACCACTTTGCTTGTAAGCTGGACTCAGCTCAAATGGAAAGAGAGACTCCCTACTGATCTTGGGCAGCTGAAGGCACAGAGCTGAGAGGGAGTTTTATACAATCAAAAAAGGTAAGAAAGGGTATTAATAATGATAAGAACTGAAAACACGAGATGGACTAATAAAGTGAAGCAGAAAGAGTGGTGAAAAAAGTAGGGGCTGGTCAGTCACAAACAAAAATGCAATAGGTATGAGAAAAAAAATTAGGCTTTGGAAAAGCAAATACAGAAGCTTGGAGATGACAACACAAAGGAAAAAAAAAAAGAAAAAAGCAAGCAGTCTAGTTTTAAGAGCTACTCTATTGGGATTTCTGCAGACCATACAATAACTCCACTGAGTTGTCCTTTAGGACCTTGATTCAAATATTATTACTTTGACTCTAATGGGCTTTGGATTAGGGAGGAGCCCCAGAGTATAAATTTATTTATATCTTCATATATAATTCAGCTCTGTCTACCAACCTCAATGTATACTGTGTACAGAATTTAAATAGTTCCTTTGTTTGAAGCTGGACACTTGTATACAAAAATGCTATTTGTCAAAGTTAGGTTTATGGTTGGACTCCATGATCTTAAAGATCTTTTCCAGCCTAAATGATTCTGTAAGTCCACAAAATTATGACCCCATTTTATTCATCCCTATGCACCCTTGGATCAGAAAGGCATCTCTCTCAGCTTGCATTTTGATAAACTCTCTCACTTTGAAAAACTTACATCCAGCTGGTGAAACGGCCTCATGTTTCCCTAAAACACCCCAAATACTGGCCACAAATCAACCTGTTCTACAGCTGAATACATCCACACAAGTAATGAGTGAAACACAGCAGCTGAAAAGAATTACTGATAGTACAAGCCTTAGCCAACAGGCAGGGTATAAAAACGCTTTAATGTTCTATTTATGAGCTGTGCCTCTGTATTCTTACAGAATACATTAAATAGTCTGGCATTTGAATTGAGTGCCTTGGGGGAGACACATCTCCTGAAGCATTTAGTCACCTACATTAAGAAACAAGACTTCTCCCCAGTTTAGCAACAGGTTTTAAAGATGTGTGAAAATTCTTCATGGATGTATTTGTTAAAAACACAAGATCTTTTTCACACCTGTAAAAGGCATGTAATAATCCTTAGGGAGAGCTTTTGCAGTTTCAACAAGTAAGGCATTATATTTCCTTTAAGTGGAATGGTAAGTTATTCCACTTGATTGTCTTGGTTTTCTTAAAAAAAAAAAAAAGGAAAAAAAAAGATGCTCTTAATTAAGCTTACAGTTATTATAAATCAATGGGGTGGCATGAAAAAATACTACTTATTAATGGGAAAAAAAACTAATTGGACACAGACTGTGGGCAAACTGATGTAGTGTATATGCAACCAATCTCTAGGGGAAAAATGTCCAGGGTAAACACTTTAAAATTAAAGCTTTTGTGTTGATTGAATGTTTATTCCACAAAGATAAGCTCTCCTTGTTTATAGCTTCAATTTTTCTTAAATGTAACGATTCTAATTTTTTTGAGCTCTGCAACTGTCAAAATATTATTACACAACTCAGACAAAATAAATGTATACTCTTTGATTGTGACCAAGATTGATTTGACCCTGATGCTGCTACTTTTGGAAACCAATTTTCTTAATCACATAGTCCTCTTTATGAAACAGCTCATTTATAGATTCTTCTTTCAAAAATGGAGGCAAGGTCAGCTAGTCTTTTAGCACAATATATTCCACTATGTCCATGCCTAAGAGAGGAGGACTGAAAGAAAATTCTCTCCACAGAAAACACATTATACACCCCTTTTCAATAGTGCATTATGCATCAGTGTTTCAATATATTAAATAAGGTACATGATACAGTGGTCCATATTATGTATCATGTATTCATTCCCCTGCAGCCGTTCCTGATTCTGTTCCACAGAATAATGTAATGCCACTCCCGGTTCTTGTCCTGCATTGCTATATTTCAGCTCATATTACTTCACTGTACATGTGGTTCTCTCTCTATTATGGCAGAGTTGCAATATGTGAATCACCATAACTGTGATAGCCTCTCAATATCTATCGAGTGACAGGTCCCTTTCCTTGTGTAAAATTGCAAAATGAGCCAAGAGAAAATGTGACAGGGTTACCACGAGAATCTTCAACACGCATTTCCACAGCTGGGTTTTTTACCTGACTTATACTGCTCACCTTCAGAGAACACATTCATAAAGCAAACAAGAGGTAAATGTTGCATGTGAAGTAAATATTTTCAGAGGAACTGATTTCCGCAAGTATTCTTCAAAAGTAAGTATCAGAGCCCAGTGTTGCTGTATGTTAATAAGTCGGGAATAATCTATGAATAACTGCTGCATGAATAACCAGGACCTCATTAGAATTGTGAGTCATGGAATATGAATTAGGTGAATGAATCTTTTGGTAGTTATACACCTTGGGACCATGTATAAAAGATCAACTTTCCTCAGACAGGAATAATTTCTTGAGCCACAGCTTCTTCTGGAGGCACTGTGAGCAAACTGTTGCTGAAAAATAAGATCTCTGGCAAGGACTGAAGAAAGGAGAAAAAGAACAAAACATGGTAAACTGGAATAGAATGGATAAAGAGTCATAGAATCATAGAATGGTCGGGCTGGAAGAGTCCTTACAGGTCATTTAGTTCCAAATTCCCTGCCATGGGAATTTGGCATGGAGCTAGACCAGCTTGCTCAGGGTCTCATCCAGCCTGGTCTGGAGCACCTCCAGGGATGAGGCATCCACAGCTTCTCTGGGCAGCCTGTTCAGGTTCTTCACCCCCCTCACAGTAAATCTAGCCTAAATGTCCCTCTTTCAGGCTGAACCCATTACTCCTGGTCCTATGACTGCAGTTCCTGAAGAGTCCATCTCCAGTTTCCTTGCAGAACCCCTTCAGAAATGGGAAGGCTGTTGTTGGGTCTCCATGTAATCAGACCTTTTTCTACCTAATTATGATAAACAGTTTTTGACTCAAAGTCGCCCCCATTCAAGTGGGAGAATGTTTAGTGACTTAGCACAGTAATTTTTTGTAGATTTGCAGATAAAATAAAAAAGGGAATATCAGCATTTTTGTATTCCTTGATCTTTATATCTATAATATCTATTTCCCAGCTCCTGCTTGGTGAAAATAATTTCTAAAAATGCTTGAGAAAGAGAAGGCTTTATGCAGCCCCTTCTAAACCCAAACTCCTCTGCAAATGTAGATGGGATTTCAGCATAAAATAAAGCTTTGAGCTCTCAGTCTTCCAAGTCTATACATTCTGCTTTCAGCAAGAGCAAAGATTAATTAATCAAGCTTGATTCTTCCATTTTGGCAAACTTTTGGAGAAAAAACTCTTATTAGCTTTAGATATTTTTAATTACAAGTTTAAGAGATGATCAAAGACAAAGGGCATCTCTCAGATCCTTCAGTTTTTTTTAAATAACTAAGTCTTTGATTAACACACATTTTAAAGAAAAATTATTAATCCCATTAAAAGGAAAATGATTAATCACATTTAAAGGAAAATTATTAATCCCAGCCAAGACATTGTCAATCTTAGGCTAATAACCATTTCTACTTACTCATACACATGAGAAAACCCACTGTATCAAAAAGCTGAGGCTGGCTGGGCTAGCAATTAAAGAGCTGCCCCAACTTTGCTAAAGTGGCTCATGCATTTCACATCCCAGTTCCTTCTAAAAATTACCTAATCAAGTTTGCAGACAAGGATTGTCTACTAAAAACACAAACCAACACTCAACCAGCGTTTTAATTCCACAATAGGTCAAGAGAGAATATTTATACAGGAAAACAATAAAAGAACAGACATCATTTATTTTTATTTAGTTAGTGTATTTTGAACCCACAAGACTATTTCACAAATCTTCACATGTACTGTGCACATGTTTAATTCACAGGTTTAAGGGAGCTGGTTTTAGGATACATCTAGAAAGAAAAAAAAAAAAGAGTTTATCTTCCTGTGTTTTGTAAAGCTGTTCTCCAATGAACTGATGGAGATGTCCAAAACAAGTAGCAAATACTTTTACTAGAAGGTACCAGACAAGTTTTCTTTTCTTCCTGACACAAGAAGCCTCCAGGACTGAAGTTTCCTTTCTGGAAACTTCTCCTCACTATTTAGGCATGGCTAACACTAAATGGTATTGTCATGACATTGAGATGGGACATGGAGGGGTACAAAAGAATTTCATAGCATTGAAATTTCGATCATTTTATGTTCTGGGTAATGTTCCTATTTTGTCCCTTACTGCCATCATGATGCATGCTAAAAGGTACTAAACTATTTCATTATAAAATACAAATTCAAATATTCTCATATTTTCATAGCACACAATCATATAGTCCTCTCTTTTCTTTTACAGAATAGCTAGCCTGCTTTTTACAATGATGATTGGCCGTAGACTTGAGAATCACCTACCATTTAATCTAAAAAAGGAGGTGGAAAATGTTGGTGGAGAAAAAGAGACAAAGAAAAGAGACCATTCCAGTTACTTTTGAAGTAAGGAAGGTAAAGGTTTGAAGGATGAAACCTGCAGTTTCAGCAGGCTTGGGACCTGATATTTGGGATCAAATGAGGCATCTGAGAGGAAAAACCAAGAATTTCTCCTCTCTGAAGAGGTAAGGCTTCCTGATGGAGCTGAAATACCTGCTCTCCAGAAGGAGCACAGGAGCAAAAATGGATCACTTACAATTAATCCCCTTTGTCACCCTGTCATGCCAAGTCTGCAACCCTAAGTATTAAGGAATCGTTAAAGCACAGGGATCTGGTATCCTTCAAAAGCAATAAATCACTTACTATAGGCAAATTTATTTTAAAACTTGTACATACTGTGCTCTGGTAGTCATGTTACACCTCTTGTTACATGAGTGTAGACTTAGATTGCAACCATCAGGTATCAATTCCAGTTAGATTTATATTACAAAAATTAATCTCACCTAAAATGTACCACATTTATGATTTTTGATGTCACAGTTATACCTCGAGACAAGATTGCACCTGCCAAGAAATGATGAGATTGCAACCGCAGTGAAAAAAAAACAATGCAGAGAAATTCAGAGGAAACACAGGAGGGATGTCACACCTTTTATAAGATCCTGGGGACAATTCCCACCTGTCTGGGTGAAGCTGAGGCAGCAGAGAATCTGCCATGTTCCCAACAGGTCAAGTGGACTGTGCTGCACAGGGCACACCTTGCACGCTCAGGGGAGCTTCTTGCCCCTGCAGTTATCTCACCTCTGATTCATATGGCCTGAACCCTTCTCCAGGGACTGAAGGATGTAACAGCATTTGATGAAACTATCAAAGACCCGAGGCTGAAGCAGCAGCAGGGCACTTAGCAGTTTTTCGGGCAGCAGCCATGAGTCAATGGTACAGTCTTAGCCACATCTCTTCATGTCCCTTTCAGGATTTACTAGGTTGTGTCATCTCACTGAATATCACATACACCTTAGCATAAGCTCAGGAAGAAAGAATCCTCTCTAAAGCTTTAATATGTGCAGAAAACACCTGTGTTTATGAAAAACAATGGTTCTCACCAGAGTACAGCAATATCTGCTACCATAAGGAAATCCATCAAAAATTATTATCTAGTTTAGGACAAAGCAGCCTTTTATAGACCGTAAGTGTAACTGGAACACACATAACTTATTCCAATTAGCTGGAAGTCCTGACATAGCAGGTGGCAGCAGTGCATCCATTACTATAATGTGGAAAATATATGGTGCATGGCAACAGGCAGTTGTATTTGTCTTGATTATGGAACCTGGAAACAGCACTTTCTATCCTATCTGCTGTGGAAAAATCATTTTTTCTGACCCTCGAATGGAAATGAGCCTTTAACAACGTACACAGGTGACACTTTCATGTTTCTTCTGCTAAATGAATATCAGAGCTATGAGGCTTCTATGGACACTTAGGTACCCATTACAAGAGAATTTGATTGTGAACAAGAAGTAGAAAAAAGCCAAAATGAATTTTAGGCTATGCAGTCACTTAGAAATCTCCCAAGCTAGAGGAGGGAAAAGATCCTTCTTACCACAGTACACAAGGCAACAGTAGTGCATGCACTAATAGCACGTGTGAAATTATGAACCTTTGTCTCCCTTCTGGAAACAGTAATTATTTGTCATTATTGCTCTGAGCCCATGCTGCAATTACAGGTTTCCCTCTAGTCAATTCAGCCATAGGAGATCTGGATCTAAACTCAGCCTGTCTTCTCAAACATGCTTATGTATCAATGGGAATTATATAAACACAGCAGCTACTTCATCATTCCCACCACAGATGCCTAAAATATGAGAGATCAAACATGACCAACCAGATTCATGTTTTACTATATTCTATTGTTAGAGGGAAAAAAAAAAAAAAAAAAACAAACTTGCTGCAATTGGAAATGAGAGATTCCTGCACAGTCAAAGAGGACATTAAAACCCCTGAAGAAATAGTATCCTGATGCTGTTGCTGACCCTTTGGCTTAACCATCTTTTAAAGCAGTGGATGACACTGTTGCAAATGCCTGACCTAAGAACAATATATGTAAATCCCTTTTTAAATAATAATTACAGAATACTATTCCTTATCCATTCATTCATGAAATATTTTACTCAAGATTACCAGCCTCACAGGAGGCAGAGAGGAATTTGTAATTTACCAGTGGGGAGCCTGAGAAAAACTGGCAATAAAACTAACTTCCCACTCTTGCCCTGGTCAAATACTCCATGCTTGGGACACACAGAAAGCTGAAATCACACCTTTATATACAAAGGCAGCTTTTGAGAGAAGACACAGGTGAATAAAGTTTAATTGTTAAGGATGCAGGAGATCAGAATCTGGCTCATTAAACAGTTCAGTGGAATTTCTACCTTAATTATCTTAATAATGTCTTATTTTCTGTCACTATAGGACACGAGAAAACATGACGCGTGCTGCTGCTATTGTAAAGGTAAAAAAGGTAAGTTTATTTTCTGACTCCAGTATTTATAGTTTTTCAAAGGTGCCAGTGGATTGGAGGGTGAAAGTGCCACCTCTCCAATGACACTGGACAAACTACCAGTCTATCAAATTTCTCCACTTCTATGAAGGAATGTAAAAACAATAAGTTATTTACAGAAAGTGTGTGAGAAAGTTTGCTACAAGAATGTAAACTCAGGAGGCTTTAGAAAAATCTTAAAAAATCAGGGCGACAATTGTCTTAATGCTTGCAATGTGCATTGGTTTTGGCTGGAATGGAGTTCAATTTCTTTTTAGTACTTACTATGGGGCTGTGCTTTGGGTTTGTGCTGGCAACAGTGTTGGTTTTCCAGGGGTGTTTTGGTTATTTCTGAGCAGGGCTAACACGGAGTTGGGGCCTCTTCTGCTTCTCATCCCACCCCACCAGCGAGCAGTGGGGAGCACGAGGAGCTGGGAGGGGACACGGCTGGGACAGCTAAACGTCCAGAAGGACATTCCATGCCCTATGGCATCACTCTCAGCATGTGAAGCTGGGGGAGGAAGGAAGAAGAGAGGCACGTTTGGAGAGAGGGTGTTCGTCTTCCCAAGTCGCTGTTACGTGTGATGGAGGCCTGCTGTCCTGGGGGTGGCTGAACCCTGTCTGCCCATGGGAGGGGGTGGAAAAGGTCCTTGGATTGCTTTGCTTGCATGCATGACTTTTGCCTTGCTTACTAAACCATCTTTATCTCAGACAATGAGCTTTGTCACTTTAACTCTCCCCCGTGCCACTGGTGGTGAGGGTGGGCCTTGCTCGGTGCCTGGGTTTGAATCACGACACAATTCTTACTAAAAGGAAAATGTACACACACAAATACATCCATATGCACACACAGGGGCAGGACTGAAGACTAGTCTGCTTCAAAAAGCCCATCATTTTGAATCTAGCACAGGTTTCTAAAGATGACAGGTGAAGACAGCTGAAGGTTTATGACACAACCAGGAAACTATCTTAACAAGGGAATGGTATTATTGATGGTGAAACTGGGGTATCTGGTATGTCCACACAATCCCATGGATAGTCTGCCTCTTCTGCAGACTCTGCTCTCCTTCAAGGCTCCCAACTTATCATATATACCATGCCTGAAAATGACTGATTTGGCCCTTATGTAGGTGCATTTTCAGAAAAGCATATTTATGTAGGAGGCAAAGCATTACTTTCTTCTCTCAATGAAGAATTATTGGTAAAAGGAAAACAAAAATTATAACTGTTTTTCATTTAAAGTCATCTTCTCTGATAGGGACTGGATAAAAGACCAAAAATTCTAAGTATAATCATTTTATTTCACATGCATGAATTAGTATATGGGACAGCTAAATGCCAACTGGTATCAGCATCATGCTTACCAAGTTGAAACACAGTGTTTTGTTATTCTTACTAACCATTTGTGGGGTAAGTTTTAATTCTGAAAGCAAAAGTGGCCTGTCAAAAATACTCTATTATAAGAAATTTTAAAAGAAGAGACAGGAAATGTTTGTGCATGTTGTTCATTTAAAGAAAAAAAAAAAAAAAACAACAAAGTGCTGTGGAAGATAACAAAAATTATGCATAAGTAGAGGTCCATGCTAACTTTCAACAAGGCTTTAGCCTGTTGTTTTCATTTATATTTAAAATACAAAGACATTTAAATTAAATTAGCATTTATATAGAGAGTTCTTAAATTAATGGAACATTTAAGAAATACCCAGCATATAAAATGACATCCTTTAAATTGCTAAAATACCTGGATAATATGTCAGCATGTGTAGCTTTCACATCAGAGATGATTCATTTGCCTGTCTGGGCAATAGCGTTTACCCTATACAATTTTTATCTACTAAAGATGCTATTGCTACATGAGATTCCCAGGAACACAGAACAAGCAGCAGTGAAGGCCCTTTGTCTCCTTTCTTAAATTAAACAGAACTGCCCATTATCTTGAGAGGCATTAGCTTCCCTCCTCAGCTACCAGCTGGGGATGCTGGTCAGGCTGGAAGGAGAGCTGTAGCTCACTGACACACCAGAAATGTTCTCCTGGTTCTGGAGTTTGTGGCAATGGAGAGGAAGCTTTAGCCACTGGTGCAGCCACGCCTTTGTTTAGGTAACTCTCCCTGATGTCTGAAGAGTCCTTGCCTTCAGCAGATCTGCCAGCACAAATGCTTTGAAAAGCAATGTGGACACCAAACCTAACTGGCAACCTTCCTGGAAGGTGTGCTCGTGGAACAGTGCGAAACGCGGCTTCCAGCTGTCTCTGTCAGGAAAGGATCTGATCTGGCCTGGGTGTTTCTGACCCCGCAGCAGCATCCTCTGTTTCTCCTGGTACAGACACAGGGCCAGGCCTGATGAAAAGACCTGAAAGCCACAGCTTGGCAGCACCCTGAGCTGCAGAGGACGTGGCTCATTCAATCGCTGTGAACACAGGGTGCAGAAACTTCACACAGCCTTCAAGTTCACCCCCACTTCATTTTTTATTTTCAGAGTATCTGAGGAATGATGTCACAGTTTATTGTGCACAGTATCACTGCGTTAGTGAATCTGCCACAGTCTGTGGGTATTGGAATTAGACCTAAAACAAGTTTACTGGCCAAAACACAACAATTTGAATCAGCAACACTGAGTGCCAGGGGTGACACTACCTAAAGACCCAAATTCGAAATGCAAAGGACGAGCAGGGAACTGGAGAGGTCTCTTCTCTCAAATCTGTTACAATCTTGGATTCCATTTCCTGGAAAACTATTAGTAAGATGTGAACTTACTGAGAAATTGTAATTGTTTTTTTCCCATACCACAATTTAATACACTTTATCAGATAATTAAAATTGCAAAGCTGCAGGGTAAATGTTCTAAAGGGTCTTTGGCTGACTGACTGACTGACTGCAAAAGAAAACACAGAAGCCATGATTTAAAATTAAGATAGAATGGCTGAACATGGCAATACATCCTGCCTTCTTTAAAAGGGCTAACTATAAATATTAGCTATATGCCAATGCATTTTAACTACTTTATCTTCATTGTGCATATTCAACTCCTTGACAATTATGTAATATAACTAAGAACATTTGGAATGATGTCTCTGCTGAAATAAAAAACAAGAAACCTGTTATCTATTGCTAAGTACTATCCAAGAACATTTAATGGGCTCCGGTGAAGATGTAACTAGGCTATATCTAAGGTAATGGAATAAGCTGTCCTCCAGCTCTGTTTATTAGGAAATACATCATTATTAAATCTTAATCCATTCCATAAGAAAATAAGCAAAGGAGGAATAACTGTAGCAAGATGGATAGCCATATTAGAAGAAGATCTAAGAATACCTTTATTTCAAAATTTGATTAGAGGTATGACAGACTGTGCCACATAGCAAAAAAAAAGGTCTGTTCCATTTATCAAGGTATCTAAAATTTGATTAAATGCATGTGTGTGTGCAGAAGGATCGTTTCATAAACACATTGAAGTGAATATGATACAATAAATTGAGCCTATGGACATGTGCTGAATAATTATTTATGATTGCTGTAAAATATGATGGTGGCATTTATTATGTCAGGGTTTTCTGCATGTCAGGTAACAGGCTTTTTTTTTTCCTTTCTAATTATGATTCAGTGCTACATCTTTATTTTTTGTTTTTCTATTGCATATGTGCACTGAACCTATACTTTATGAAAAAAAAAACATTTTAAAAATGCCTCAACAAAATTAAAAACTTAGTACCACACTGCAAATCTAGAGCCTGAGAAAACATCTGTCTACATCAGAGAATACAAATTGACCTAGTACCTCCAAGATCTACTAAAATATCTCATTAACATTACATTTCTATTAGATAAGAGTAATGCTCCCTGATTCCTCATCCCTTCCTGCTGTGAGTGGAGAAAGTTATAAAGATGCCAAAGAAACAAAAGGACACTGATTCGAATTTTATGGCCAATAAACCTTTCTCAGAGGGGCTAAACAGGCTTCATCAATGCAGAGATTTTGTAGTGAACAAGTTCCATCCAGAACACTTTGGTGCATATTGTTAGTGTGCATTCCATAAAATCTGGACTTCTAGGGACAATCTTCAGCCCCATCCTCTTGCAAATCTTATTTACAGCCACTCCTCTCCACAGAGATCCCTCGTGACAGTGTAATATGAAAGAGGATTTCAGTACATGGGGAACAGCTTATTAATTTTATACAGCTCTTGAGCTATTTTGAAACTTACCCTGGAGAGTACTGTCAGCAGTAGAGTGATTATTTCCTCAGCTTTCTTGTCTTTTTCTATTCAATCCATCTGCTTAACACAATGGACTCATAACCTCTAACTGAAATTTCTAGTTTCCACCATAATACAAATATTAAAAACTGTAACATCCACTAAGATAAGAAATAAAAGACGTTACATGACATATTATAAAAAAAAAAAAAGAACAAAAAGGAAAAATATTAAAGAAAGCTACTGCTGACCTTCTCTCTGTGATTGCTGGTTCTTCATATCTGTGGGTACTGCACATGGTAAATCAGTCTCACTGCAATCTAGAAAGCCTTGCCCCAGTCATTGTCACAAAAAGTGGCCTGTGAAATCATTCTGATGAACTGCTAATTATGCTAACAGTCCTACAGTAAATGAAAGCAACTAATCCTTTTCAACAAAGCTGTCTTCACTGAATTAAATCCTCACCTCATTCACATTCATTCATGGAATGGAGAGAAAATACTTTCCCTACTGATGCCAACATTCAAACGTCCAGAGCAATTACATGGAGAGGGAACATTTAAATGGCAAACAGTATCTGTGAAACAAAATGACACGAGGTGAAGCCACCAGTTCAAACCTCGACACAATGCATTATGACTGCCCTTCTCACTTAATAGACATCAGATACCACGAGCAACTGGAATTACGAGACAAGCAGAGAACAATATTTAAAGGACTTGCCCCTCTCATGGACACAAAAAATGTAAGCAATGATGGGGGGAGTTTGGAAAGTTTTGACTTACACCAAAAGACAGGCAGAGCTCATCTGTGATGGCATGAGAGGTCAGAGTTTGGTGTGCTGGCACACACAAAGATCCATATTTTAGCCCTTTTCTACATCTAAAATAATTACAGTAGCTCTGTAAAAATCAAACCAGATAACTGTGGAGTTACTCTGTGGGGAGGGGGTGAGGGAAACACAGAAATTTTCAGATGGAGAAAATAACAAGGTATGCTGTCTGCTCAACTCACTTTGCTTTTTTCCTGCCCTCTCCCGTGTCTTTATATACCCCTTTTTATTTTTTTTTTTTCTACATGTCAGTTCTGTGAATTCTACAGTGTGACCTACACAGCAAAAGAAGGAAGAGTGGTATTTGTTCAGTAATCGTTTAAATGCTCTGGGATCTTGGCACTGGCACAACACAATGGAATGAAACAGCAACACAGAACTCAAGTCTTTAATTCCTTTTCCCATCCCAGGCTGCTGCGTGACTTCTGGAAAGATGCTTTTCACATTTAGGTAGGCAAAGCCGTGTGTATTCCTGGGAAAACCACACAGCTGTTTGTCAACAAGCACAAGCAAAGGCAGAGCAGAATAACCCCTAAATTGCGCTGTGCTGGTTTTGGTGGGACAGGCAGCAGTGGGAAGAGCCCTGCCCGAGGAATGGCTCCCAGAGGGATGAGGGATGAGGGAAGCCTGGCTCCCAGAGGGATGAGGGATGAGGGAAGCCTGGTATCACAGAGCCAGCATGGGATCTGCTCGGAGCTGTGCCACCGAGGAACAGGGTGCTACACACCCTGGCCATGCCCCAGCCACGGCTCTTGCAGCACGGGCAAGTGCACAAGGGGCACAGAGGGAACTTTCAGGTGGCCAAGCTGGCCAGTGTGTGATGTCTTTGAGTCATTCAGGAGATGAATGCAAAGCTGATTCACTGTGTCTCAGCTGGTCTCTGTGAAACAGGAGTAACCATTCCAGACAAGCCTGTGCCAAGACAGGCACAGCGCTGGAGAGACGCCAGAGCATATGCAGGACAAGGGTTAATGCACGGGCTACTTTGCACATGACAAAAACAGAGGGTTTTCAGCAACCTTTTACACAAAATCTCATTTAGCCATCATGACTGCTCATTTTCTCCCTCTGATCTTCCTTTTTCTCCAAACTATACTTTGTCAATTAACTGACTCCTACAGAAGACAAAAGTGCCACCACACACTTATGCACATGTAAATTTATTCCTAGATTACATATAATTTTTTAAAGTTTTTCTTCCATTTCAATTAATTACATTTGGAAAAGGGAAATAAGGAAGAGTGTGACTATCAAATAGCCAGCTGAGCTCAAGTTAATGACTTGAAACAAAAAAAAAATTTTGCAAAATACCAACCTATTTATTTACTCACACCACTGTTGCTATGACCAGCTTAGGACAAGTCTTTCTCACATCTCCAGCAGTAACCTTGTACTGAAACACTGACATTCATCCCTATCTCAAATGCCAGCAAAACCAATATACTATACACTGATTTCACTGAAACCACCTTTCCAAAGTCTGTAAGTTCCCTGGCATGGAAATGTTATCCTACAGGAACAAAGAGGACCTCAGGAATCTTCAGGTGAGCCACTTGTGATTTATATCAGCATCTATAGCTGCCTATATCAATATGTAGAAGATATATTGCATGTTTTTCCCAGTTTAATTATTTACCTTTACTGACCTCAGGCTCTTTGAAGCTAAGCTTCTGCATGCTTATGTGGGAACTGAACTTTCATTTAGATAATCATACAACTGCCAAAACCACTGCCAGCTGCTACTGAAATTTATAAATGTCTGGGTTAGGCATTTATGGGCCACTGTCCTTCTTAGCAGACCAATAACTCCTCTTATCTGCATGCTTAACTGCAGTTTTGCAATTGTTTTGCACAGTAAGAAAGTCAAACATCTCAAAATGAGATGTTTGTGTTTTTGCTGTAGTTGCTGTAAAATAATGTTGCTACTATTCTTTCTTCACCAAGTTCTCCCTCTAAATGCCATACAGTGGATTTTGCTACAGTCATGTCAGACAACAGCTAAAGCTGTCAAATTGTGCTGAGTGGTGAAAAGAAGCTTCAAGAGCTAATGTGAGAAAATGCTACAAAAGTTAAAAACCATCATTACAAAATTAATTCTAGCTTCAATCTTAGTGTATGACTGAGTTCCTGTTAGAAGTCAGCAGAGGCAAAATGATCATTTGGCCTATGTACCCTCATACATAACAGCTTCTAGCCAACAATTTCTACCACCATATTGCAGGTTTCTAACGTAAGACTTGAAAAATAAAGCCTTCTAATTGATGAGGCATAATGGGAGCAGTCACACTCCCCCAAATTCAGTAAAATTTCCAAGAAACAAAAAGTTGCTTGGAAAAACTTTCAAGCAATAAAATAACTGTAGTCTTTACCCTCACCTTCTCTTGCCCATGTAATGCTCTATTTAGCCTCACTTGAGATTACAGGTTATTTAGGAAGAGGACATTCACAGCACTTTTTTTTTTTTTAGAGTAATGAACAGCAGTATTTGAGAGCTGCTCTGAAGGATGAGGTTGGGGTGCATGCCCCAGGCAGATTTAAAATCCACAGTAAGACAAACTGCAGACACAAACCAGCCTGAGAAGAGGATGAGTGGATAGAAGGGGCTTGGAAGAGCGCCACAGAATGTTCTGACCAACTGGGACACCAGGATTTTAGGACGCATCCATTTAGACACAGCCAAAGGGGCTAATCTCACATCTGTTGTTTTGTCACAACTTCTAAACTCCTCTCTGTGGGCACTGACTACCCAAACCCAAAATAACGGCATGATTCAATTCATGCTCATATGTTTGCCATAAATATGGCAATTCATTATATTCACTGAAAGCTCCCTCATAATTCTTGTCATCTGAAATAAAGTGAGCACATCCACTAACTGCATCAAAAATTTCAAAAATACATGATTGCATTATTCTTTGCAATATTTTGTTCACCATTTAGGCAGCATTGTTTTAGGGAGGGGAACCAGGACAGAAGGGCTGTGCACTTGAGACACATCGTGTCTGACAGAGGCAAAACAAATCAGGTCATGAAGTGCAAATTTTGGGCATGACCTCAATAAAATCAAATATTGGCTCAACAATTAGAAACAATGCCTTTTGCAGCACTCAGTTCCTTCATCTCCACTGGTCAGTCAGGAATTTGTCCCCATCTCCTCTCCACCTACTTCACAGGGCTCTGGAGCTGCCGTCACAGAAACACAACCAACACCAGTGATTCAAAAATGCAAACGTGGATTAAGACTATATCTGATTCTTCTTCAAGGTAGAGAAACTTTCTCATGTTTTTTGAAATTTCTCCAAGTCTAGTCATTCTCTGTTCCTCTTTATTTTACAAATGCAGATGAGCTGAATTAATTAAGTAAATTAGAGAAGCCCTAACTCGGTTGCAGATATGCAGGGATAAAAGAACACATTTAGAAAGCAGTCAACTTGCTTTAGAAGCTTGTTGGCATTTCTTTGCATGTACAGCTGCAGTAAAAGAGAGCTAAAGAAAGAGTGAACACTTCAAACATTTTGGAGTAGCTGTCCAAGGGCATCCCCTGCTAAGGCCCTTGAACACCAGAAGGTTCTGAGCAAATCTTCTGTTGCTGAGCCTCTGTTTCTCCATGTTTGAGCAGCAAGCACTTCAGGACATACCTAGCTATGGATCCTTGTGCCACTTACAGTTCAAATATGTGGAACAAACAACAACAACAAAAAAAGACTGTGTACATTGTTCACCCCTCCAGGTAAACCTTGCCTCATCTCCAGCCTTGTCCAGACTTCTGGGATTCAGGATCCCAGATACCATGGACTTATTTATCTGGGCCTTTGTCAACCAAGCCCCAGGAAAAAAATCTTTTTGATTCTTAGGCCACCTACAGTTCATGAGCCTGTCATACCCTTAATCTGGGCTGTTTTAGTGGATTTTTCCATTTCATTGCTTTCAGAAATCCAGAATTATTTTTCTAAAGTGATTCAACAATCATGGGTCAGAGATGATGACTGCTTCAAAGCATGGCACCCTCCCTACCAACTTACCCCAGTCCTATGGAGTGACATCCAGCAACTCTTTTTCTTCCCTCCTCCCTTCCCACTTTATTTCACTGGCTCATTTTTTCAGTCAATTAAGGGGAAAGGAATAATTAATTCTATTGTTCTGGCCAGTTGCATCTGTGGTTAGTGACTATTGTCACTGAGTACTTTCTTAACATTTTCAACTCTCAGACAAACTCTTTTTTAACTCACCACTATGGATTATTTTCTCATTATCACAGAACAACTGTGATGTGTAAGAGCATGCACATGCCCTGTGCACAAATGCATATAAAGTCATGAGAAAGAGGCAGGGAAGACCCTTCCAGACATCCATGTAGCTATTCAGAGGGAAAAATAATATCTAAATGATGGTAAATACGTGGCCCCTCTATGTTGCTTTTAATTGTATAGAACACTGTTTTTATATATAATAAACTTTCTTTCATTAAATTAGACTATTCCATTCTCCTCATAATCACAGCTACATTCACAAGTCAGTTTATTATCACAGCACGATCTATCAGCTCTGCCTACACTGTATTTACAAGCTAGAAAGGAAGTTGTTAGCTTAGAAAAATGCATTACAGATACTGTGATAGACAAGAGGACATCAAACTTAATCACAGAGAGATAAATTAACTGAGTCTGGGGAAAGACAAGAAAGAGGTCAGCAATGTCATCTTGATTGCTCAGAAAGGTTAAGAACTACTGTAGACTTTGACCAAGGAAAGACAAAAGATAAACTTCAGTGAGCCAAACTAAGTGATCCATTGAAATCACAATAATCAAGCCTGGTTTACCATGGTAATGACCACCTGGGTGAGAAAGGGGAGAAAATATCAGAACTGCAGGATTGGTTGTGCTTCAATCACCCTGGGCATAGTAGTTTTGTCTACAGAGTTCTCCCTTGGAGTAAAATGAAGAGACAGAAAGAAATTTCCCTTAAAGCCAAGTCAACTTTTCACTATCAGAAAAAAATCCATCTTTGAAAATTAGAAACAGCGGGAAGTACACTGCATTGAATGCTAAATTAATTTCTTCTGATAACTTATTTCAAACAGTATTTGATTAAAAGACAATAGACATGCTTTAAATCTAAAAAACATGGTTACCACAGGCTGAGGCAAAAGTGGTGTTGCTGATAAGTGACAACAGCATTGTTATTTATTTAGCTCTTGTAAAGGCACCCCAGTCAATCAATAGCTATGCATGTACCAAGGCAGTGGGACTTGTATAAAGATGCTTATCAGAAATCCACGGGCAACATTCCACTTTTGATTACAGTGCTGCAGACTGTCCCCAATCCTGCTGAAGACTGTGTGCCTCCTTGACAAGGCATACTGACAGAAATAATAATATAGAAACCCCACTTGCTAATATGCATATCCAACTGCACAGCCAATTAACCACTATGCTGACTGAAATTGCTTTGTTATTCACTCCATTCCAACTGATGTTAATACTTTGGCAGCTGATGGGGATAATAACTGATGGAGCATATTGGAAATTTTGAAAGGGGATATAAAATTTGTATAATTTAAGGACGTTGAGAAAGCTACTATGCTTTACAGTCTTAAAACCTGAAAATGTCTAAATGTTTTGTGTAAGAAGTACTCAGAGCAGGAGAACCAGTATGTATTGGAAAATCTGTGATTGAAAAGGAGGCATTTAAAAAGATTGTGATATGCAAACAGGTTTGAAATAACATTTAAAAAGGCAATTATAAGATGAAAACGAGATTTTCTCACCTCTACCTCTAACATCACACTGAGTAACAATGCTTGAACATCTGGAAACATGTACATTTGATGTCTTAATTAAAATATAACTCTTTACTGCAACATAAGCACATTGTAAACAAAAATTGTCATTTCATTTACCCTAATCCCTTAAACTAATTGGTTTATTATCTTCATATACCAAAAAACAATTGCAGTATATTAAAAAATAATAAAAGGCCATAAAATTATTTTTACCTACACTAGTAAGTCAAGGATTTCTTTCAAAAATAAAATGTTTTCTATACATCATAGGGACATCTTTGAAAGCTGTCTGGATGGTGTATTTCACAATGGTGATATAAATTATTTCACTGCCATGCTGCAGTTCTAGTCCTGCAGTTCTCATTTGGTGAAAACTCCTGTGGAGTTCAACAGACCTCCTCCCTGAGCAAGAGCTGCCTGACCAGGCTGCTCTGTACTCCAGCACCAGTGAGCTGGTGAGTGCTGCAGAAGCCTCTCCAAATGAACATCATCTGGGTTACTCCAGTGCACACGAGCTCTGCCAACAATGGTGAAGCAGAGCCTGGAAGAAGCTGGCCTAGCTCAGGAGTGGGAGATCAGTGTGTGTGTCCCTGCTGCCACATCATGCTCTGGATGGAAAACACTGGAGGAGTAGATATGCTGTGGTAACACGCCATCCTCAGCTCTCAGCTCCTAAACTTGCCAGCTTTTATTCCTCAAAACTCTCATTTTCCACAAACCCCTTCTTCTTGCTCAGGAACTTGGCTGCTGAAGCTCAACCTCCTAAATCCCTTTGTTCCACCACAAAGGTCCCTAGCACCAACCCAAGCTGCCACTTTCTTAAGACCTGCTCCCAGAACTCCATTCTGTTTACTTCAGACTGTCTCTGTCCCTCCTAAACCACTGGCCCACATGGTGGTCCTAAGCCTCATTGAGTCAAAACTCTTCTGGCATCGGGTTAGCTCAGGTCCTTGAGTGCACAACCCCTACTACACACAGAACTCAGCTCTTTCTGTTCTGCCTGTGAGCGTGTGGGCTCTATTCCCTCCCCAGTTTTGACTTTTATTTCCAAGCATGTGCACTTAACAACATGCGGATTTCATTATTCACCTCCTGGCTCCTAGTCCCACAAATTTAGAAACAAAAAAAACCAGAATCAGTTTGTATTTAGCCTCAACAAGATCCTGAGAGGGCAGAAAGCAATCAGAAGTGGACACACTGTACTTGCCATTTGGTAACTGAATTGGGGAGCCTTAATGGAATAGACAGTACAGAAGTGTTTGCAGGAAGACAGGAGTGAATGAGGATGATGACAGCCTTTCATATGGCTACACTTGTAACATATTCAACACGCAATTTTCCCTTCACACGTGATCCATCACGTCCCTGGATTCTTAAAGAAACAGCCTTTCTTCAGTTAAAATTACCGAGGAAGTTGCAACCTCTTTCCTTTTTTATCAGTTTTGCCATGGGCCATGTCTGCTTTTGCAATCTGGAGTATGAAATGTTCTATCTACTCAAAAAAAAAAAAAAAAAAAACAAAACAACCACCAAAAACCCAGACTTCATGGTAGATATAGCTATAAAAAAAAGCAATAGTCACCTTAAATGGATCAAGAAGGACATAAATCATCAAATAAACCACATGCTACAAGAGACCACTGGTGAGGGTTGAGAAGTGTATGATTTATATTTATGAACATTAATCTTTCTTTTACTTCTCAGAACTTCTCTTTACATTGTTAATGTCACGATCCACAGAATTATTTTCTTATTCATTCCCGTGGTTAAACTTTCAGATCTTTCACCCATCTTTCTCCTGAGTTTAATGAGAGTCAGAAAGCAAAAGTGAAAAATCATTTGGTCAGGCTTGAAAGATGTTTAATTTTGACTTTTAGTGTATTAAAAGACTGTGTGCTGAACTCCTTTTTGTCTAATATGGAGAGCTAATTGCTTGGTTGGGATTCTGTTTATGTCTTTGTGAGGCACAATACTGTCCACTAAAACCACATGAGATCACACTAGTAAGCAAAATCCCTGCAAAAATCACCTGATGAGAATGTTAGCAGCAAGACTGTGGTTTGTTTTTTTTTTTTTTTTTTTTTTTTTTTATAAATGGAAGAAATCCAGCCATGCTGGGCTTTTGGCTTTACTTATACTACTAGCTGAAATTGTGTTGGCTCAAGGAAAACTGAAAGATAAAAAAATTAAACCCGAGAGGGTGGGGGTGTCAGGGTTAGCCAGTGGCAAGGGTAACGGGGAAGGGTGTGGATGTCTGAGGATTATTGAGTGCCTGAACAAAGTGATCATTTCTCCTTCCTTTCACACTTCTAATTCACCATATTAGAGAGCAATGCTTCCATTTGGGATCGACTAATTGACTTGTCCTAAAAGCTCTTTTCTACTTTTAGCAGGTGTGATGCTACAAAAAGCTAACAAAGTAACAAAAAAAAAAAAGCTTCTATGAGCTCACCAAAAAACCCATAAAACCTGCAATTTTTTTATGTACAGTCGTTGTAGACTAGAAAAACAATATCTGCAAAACTGAGTGGAGCTAAGGTTGAGGAATACAAACCTGAGAAGCAAATTCTCACCTGGCTAAGTCAGCAGGGGCTAGGGACACTGGAGAAAAGCAGGTAAGGAACAAGCACACACACACTCCCTTCTCCCTCACCCAGTTCCCTCTGACAGATGCTTAGAGATGCACAGGAACTGTGTCCAACACTGCTCAGCCTGAGACAGAAATGCTTCTGCCAGGCTTACAGAAGCAAATGGGAACACCTCTCCGAAGAATTTATAATGAAAAGAGTTAAATGCTTTAAAATGCTGTCAGAGAACAGAATTTCTCACAAACATAGGAAAGCAAAGGCACTTTGTGTTATCAAGTAAACATTCTGAAATGCCACTTTATGACAGAGAGCATCCCTCTTTTCATAAAACCAGCTACTTAACTTCTGGAGAGGCTCCTGGGCTTCCCTATGAAGTCCTTAAGTGGCAGCTCCACCTCTTCACATTTCATTTTCCTTAACAAGACTTATTTCTTCTGAGAAACCTGCCTTTTTACACATCACCCTTTGACCGGGTCCAAGGTAATGTTCTCAAAAACTGGCAAAATATGTGATTTTAAAATGCTTTCTAAGGAATTGTAGCTGGTACCTCTACAATCACGTTTCTTTTCCTCTCATCCTTTTAGCCTTCCCTCAAATGAATAGCAAGCCCCTACGTGATATCCCCATATGGGCAGAAATTGAGAGAATAATAAGCATATACACACATGTGTGCACACACATCCATCTTTAGTTCTCCCCTGTAGCACACACATTACAGACCATGCAGCATTCTCAATCTTGCACTGCCTCAAGTGCACTACAGAGAAGAGTGGTGGCCCGAATTTCTCAACTGTTTTGCTTTTAATTAGACCAGTTGTATAAGTTTTTTAAAAAATAATGAAATGCTTAAGAAGAGTCATTTCTGTGCACTTCGTCTTTACTAGCAGTTATGTATCAAAGGGTATTTAGCACACAGTGGGGATTTTCAGGTAAACAATGCTACCTTTTCCACCAATACCAGCATTGTTAATCACTGGAAAAAATCCAGTAATTCCTAACTGCCTCGTGCCTGCAACTAGGTCATCTCGCACAGAGAAGCAGAGGTTAGGTACAAGATCTGGTTATTACTTTGCAAAGCCTGTAAATGACATCGCCTGGTCGTGCAAATGAAGCAAGGCAAGAGGAGAAAATGAAGAAGAATGAAGCTGTATAATCTAATCAGAAGCCAACAAGAGGGTTTCTTTATCTTCTCTTCCTCCCTCGGAGACAAAGAGAGGCTTTAAATCCTTAAAAGACAGTCTAGTGTTTCGCTTTCTTTGACAGCTTTTGGTACTACCGAACATATGTATGCACATCTATTCTGCATCTATTGATGTGCAGGTTCTCGCAAGTCTCCGTGCAAAAAGAAAGAGAACTAACTGCACGGGGCTCTCCAAAAGGCACTGAAGCAGCTTCCTGTCACTTCAGAAACTAACTACCGGAGCAGTGTCGTTCTTAAGCATAATGTATTTGCACTTGGAAACCTCCGTCCCTTTGCTGCCCGCTACGGTGGGCATCGCCTCCCTCCCTGAGCGTGTCAGCGCTTACCGCTCCCCCGATCCCCAGCATAATGAGCTGACCTTTGCTTTAGTTCATCGACTTTCGACCAAGGTAATGAACTGGAAGCAGCCCGATCATCACCAGCGGTTTAAGCAGCGCACCGGCTCCCTCCCCGCCCCTCGCTCCGCGCCGGGGTCCCCGGGCGCCCTGCCCTGCCTCCGCCGTGGGGGCGGCTTGCCCTGAGCGTGTGTCCCCGCACCGGGGCAGGGAGGGGACGGGGACGGCGACGGGGCGGGGGGAACGAGGCGGGGCGCTCCCAGCCGGGGGCCGCAGCTCCGGGCGCCTCCGGGCTGGGCTTTCCAGGCGGCTCCCTCCCTCTGCGGCGGGGCAGGGAGCGGCGGGGTGCGGGAAAGCCTCCGCTCCAGCGCCTGCCCCGCGCCCGCGGGCCCCGCAGCGACCCCGCGGGGCGCACGGCACCGGCACGCCGCCAGCCCCGGGGGATGCCCGGCGGCGTCCTCCTGCCGGCCGGGACCGGCCGAGCCCCCCGCCCCACCGGGAGCAGCGGGACGGGCCCGGACCCCGCCCGACGGGGCTCCCGGCGGACCCAGCCCAGCCCAGCCCTTCCTTCTCCGCCCTGCTCCTCATCCTCCCCCCGAGCGCCGCCGCAGCCCCGGCCCGCGGGGTCCCGCAGCCCGCGCCTGACCCCTGCGGGGCGGCGCGCCCCCGACCGCGCAGGGACCGAGCGGCACCCGAACCCACCGTGTCCGCCTCGCAAGGAAGCCGGTGACCTGTAGATAGCGATAGGCACTGAATGATGTTTGCTGCTGCCGTGGAAATGGTGAATATGGTGAGCGCCCAAACTGGAGGCGCCCCACGCCACCCCAAGGAGGCCGCTGAGAGTGAGCGGGACTATCCAGAGCAGGGCCAAGCGGCCGCCGGCGCTGCTGCTGCCGCTGCTGGCGGGTCCCGGCTCCGGGCTGCCCCTAAGGAGCCCCCCCATCCTCCGGTGCGCGGCGAGCCGGCCCGCGGCGTCCTCGGGAGGAGCGGCAGCCACAGCAACGGAGGCAAACTTTGGGCAGAGGCGCTCGCACGCTCGCACACGGCGCTGGCTGCAGCTCACGGCACCAGGCGAGCCATCTCTTCCCTTTGGGAAAGCCTATAAGGATCCTTTTCTCCAGGTCTTCTTCTACCCAAAACAATCCGAGACATAGTCAGAGAATCCAGGCAGTTCAGAGCCTTCGCAAAGAGGTGGAAGCGGGGAAAAGCCCCGTGCCCAAACAATCGTTAGTTTCAGCTTTCCCGGGGCTGGTGCTCATTAACAATACTCCACAGTTGCAAGGGCTACGAGAATGCCAAGCATTCCCCCATCCTCAGTAATCCACAGTGTAGCCAATCATGCCACATTTCTGCTAAGAAAGAGAAAAGGGGATGCCACTCCATCAGCCAGCGCTGGAAAAGCAGAGAAAAATCAAAGTGCTGCTCTTCCCTCCATTCATCTCCAAACTGGTGAGCCCTCACCGAGCGAGCTCTCTCCCGGCGCGCACACACACTCACACTCGCGAACACACACTCACACACTCGCACACGCCGCCAGGCAACAATCAGGCTGCTCCGGCAATCTCAGTGGTCTGGCTATTGACAGTAATACCCGAGGATGTTTTCAGGGAGAATAGTGCACCCTTATGAAAGAAGCTGGGGAAAAAAAAAAAAAAAAAAAAAAAGAAAAAAAAGAAAATAAAAATAAGCATGCTTGCGAGGAGCAGGGCTATGCAAATCTGCAGTCTCCGAACAGCAAATCGCTGAGGCTTGGATGCAATGCAGAGGACGAGCCTATGTTAAAGAGGGAGGCTGAGTTCAGCTCCCACACAGTCGCGCTGCCTCTCCTCAGCCTTTCGGGAGCCGCGCACTTCCAGAACGCGGCTCGGGCGGTGTGGAGGGGACACACACACACACACACACACACTCACACACACTCACACACACACACACTCTCACACGCCTCTCCTCCCCACCCGCGCCGCGGAGTCAGCAGCACGGCAGGAGCACTTCCCCTCCTCCGATAGTTCAGAGATACCAGTGTCTTGAAAACCCACTTTCATTTTAAAAAGAACGATTTCGGGGTCTTTTAATTGGCCTAAACTTCGCCCATCAGATGTTTCCCTCCGTCTATTCGGGCACCGGCTGTGATTATCCGGTAATCACACACACGGCGCCGAACAAAGAGTTACCGGGATTTTTTCCGGCACTACTCAACTACCGCACCTCGGCCGCCCACCGCAGCCGCAAGCTGGGCTGAAAAAAAATCCTTTCTGGGCTGAGCCCCCCTCGCTCCCCCGCAGCTGCAGGGCGGCGCCGGCAGCTCCCGCATCGCCACCCGGGTGCGGGGCCCCGCCGCGGCGCTCGCCCCACGCCTACCCCCAAAACAGGGCGGAGGGCTACCCTACACCACCACCACCACCGCCATCCTCGCACAGACACACACACACACAGGGCTGAGGGTGCCACGGGAGCCGATGTCACGTTTAAAAGCCGAGGGTCGTTGTTCTAAGGGCTAACCTATCACCCCGCGGCGGGTCCTGCGCCCCGCGGAGCCGGGCGCGGAGGCGCAGCCCCTGCAGTACCGCACCTGGGCACAGCAGGGTGTGCGAGCCGCACACTCCCGGCCCTCCTCTCCTCCTCTCCTCTCCTCCCTCCCTCCCCCGCTCCCAGCCTGCCGTAGATCTTGTGCCATGCCTTCAGCAGCATGAGATCATGGGTGCGGGTAGCGGATGCGTGAAAGCGAGAGGGGGAGCGGTGGGCGTGAGAATGGGGTGGGTTTTTTTTTTTTTTTTTTTTTTTTTAAATGTACATTTCGCGTTAATTTAAACGAGAACCGCTGCAATTCGCCGAGGCGCTAATTCCCGCGGGTGAGAAGTCACAGCCTTTGCTCAGCCGCGTAGGCTGAGGAAAGAGAAAGGCGTTTCGCCCCGCTCAGCCCAGGGCGGATGGCTGCTCCGCCCTTCGCCGCGGGGCCGCACACAGCCACCGAGGGAGCCCGAACCCCCGGGGCAGCGGCGACCAAGCGGCAGCTCCTGCCCTGCCCGCCCAGCCTCGCCACGCACCTAAAGTTTTGCCAAGACGCCGAGGTAAATGATGACAAAGCCTTAACGCAGCGAGGAAAGCAGCACTGCCCGAGCCCTTTCTGCGCTCTGTGGAAGGGCAGGCACGCATCCCGAAGGAAGCCCGCACCCTCCCTGGCCCGGGGGAACGGCCCTGGGAGGCAGAGGCCACCCGGTAACATCCCGGCTTGCCAGAGGGAAAGGCAGCTTAGGAGGAAGTCAGTTTTCCAACCTGTCTCCAAAAGCCTCCGCGTGAAAGAAGAAACACCAATTTTCCAAACTATCAGCTTTCAACTGTCATGCACTGTCACCTCCTAAAAAAATAAAAGACAATAAAGTCTCTAAGTTTCAGAGTTAGGGAAAGAAGGAAAAAAAAAAAAGGTACGAAACTTTAAAGAAAAGTCAGCCTGGATTCGACAGCTCTCATAAAATTAAACCTCCTGATATATGTTTCCTGTTCATGCAAGTAATGTGTTTTAGAAATTTCATCCATAAATACCACTAGGTTTTCTATCAATCTGACTCAGGAAACAAAATATTTCAGTCACTGGAACCAGTTTTTCATTAAACTGTTCACATGTTGCTGCCGTTTTAGAAACAGGCAGTAGTTAACTTGACTGTTCTTAATGATTCTAGACATCCTACAGACGAGGAACTTAAAATTGTTATCACTCCTCTGAAATAGCAAGCTGGTATTGCCAACCGTATAACGATACAGTTGGCAACGCTGTTGTGCAGATAAAATTTCAGTTGGCAAGTCCTGTCTAGACTAACTTTGCTTGGCTGTGCTGTTTTAAGGCCGCCATCGGGGCTGTGCTACCTTACAGCAGGAGTTTCCCTCCCCACTGGGGGATTCCCCATTAGGTGTGTAACCTTGCTGAGAGAGGCTTTCCACAGGTCCCTTCCAGCCTGAACACAGTTTGTGTGTTCTTCACACTGGCTGAAGCTCCACTTTGGTGTGGATTCAGAAGGGGTTCATGGAAACACCCTGTGTTGTTGGATACCTTCGCGGTTTGAGTACTTTCATCTAAATTCTTGCTCCATCTGCCATCTACTGTGCCAGGGAGGCCTGAAGTGCTTAAAAGAGAAGGACAAATGAATAAAATGTTTAGGTACTTCCAAGGTACTTCATTTAATATTTTACTGAAGATAAAAGGGGTTTTTAAGTGCTCTACTTTATTAAATATGTACTATTTATGCAGCGCACATACACAACTGCCACTAAAGTTTCTAGTTTCAATGTGTGCCTGGAGACTACTTAGTGAAGTTTTGTTTTTTTTTTTCATCAGATAGATTATAATGGGTCATTTTTAGGTGCTACATTATGATACAAAACACTACTTAGGGACTGTTAAATAAATGGATTGTTTTGCTGCTGTGCATCCAAAACAAGAGTTGAGTACACAAAGACCAAATCTTCCCAAAACTATTTAGGCATCTAACTCTTACTTAAGAGCCCTATTAAAGTGTGAATGGGGTGACTGCCCTCTAAGTAGGCATCTCTTTCTGGATCTGGTAATGTGATCAGCACCTTGGGTGTCGCAACTCTAATTTTAACAACATTTGACATTTTTCTGGCTCTGCACTCTGAACCACAAACAAGAGAGGACTCTCCAAGTTTCATGGGGGAGAAAGGTGATCTAATGCTGTGCACGGGTGAGAAATGGGAGAGAATTAATTAGCAGAAAATATTAAAAGATTGAAAATGAGCAGAATACCAGGAAGGTGAAGAAGGAAGTATGTATGAAAGCAAGATGGAGATGGGAAGGCAAAAGAAGGACATTCCAGTAAAATCTTCTCTTGCTCAATTTTTTTTTTCTTGTGTTTACAGCAAGCTAATAAAACTTCTTTCCAATTTGAAGCAAATCCTGGAAGTCAGACACTTATACTTTTTGCATGTTTTGATTTAAAGAAGGTTGTAGGTGAGTGTTGGTCTCTTTCCTCAAGTAACAAGTGATAGAACTAGAAGAAATGGCCTCAAGTCATGACAGGGAAAATTTAGATTGGATATATGGAAAAATTTCTACAAGTCTTGTCAAGCATTGGATCAGGCTGCCCAGGGGGAGCAGGCTGTCCAGGGAAATGGTGAATAAATCATTCCTGGAAGTATTTAAAAGACCTGTAGAGATTCAGATTAGACATTGGGAAGAAATTATTGTGAGGGTTGGAGAGGCACTGAACAGTTTGTCCAGAGAAGCTGTGGATGCTCCATTCCTGGAAGTGTTCAAGGCCAGGCTGGATGGAGCTCTGAGCAATGTGGTCAAGAGGAAGGTATCCGTGTCCATGGCAGGGGGATTGGAACGAGATCATAATTAAGGTCCCTTTCAACCCAAACCATTCCAGGTTTCTACATGGCACTTAGGGACATGATTCAGTGGCCTTGACAGTGCTAGGTTAATGGGGATCTTAGAGGTCTCTTCCAACTTAAATGGCCCCATGATTCTGTGATTCTATTTAAGAAGTTTAATTGGGTGTTTTGGCAGTTGGAGTTAGGCTTTTTAATGACAAGTAAGCTAAAAGCTTCTGCAAGTAAATACTATGAAAAATGAAGGTAAGCAGCATTTCTTATTTAAAATGTTTGCCTTTTTTACCCCCTGCTGACATAAGAGTATGATTTTTTTTTTTAGCTGAGGACTAACTGAAGATGAAATAACCTGGTTTTAATCCCCAAGGACACAGAATTGTACTTCCAACACAATCAACATGCCGCTATCAGTCTGTGAAGGTTCGCTCAAAGAATGAAGAAATGGAACAAAATAAGAAAATAAACAACAGTTTGTGTAAACAAATAAATGTTCCACTGCAGGCATAGTAAATAAAATGTGAAAATGAACTCTAGTGTTTACAAAGTAGTTAGTTTTTAGTATCTCAAGAACTCAGCTCAGTGAAGTTAGTCCCATTTAACACTTACCCTGTGCAGGTCACATTGGTAGTAAATGTGACTTTTAATCAAGGTATTTCCACCAAATAAACTCTGTTAATACCAGTAGGCTGCTAAATCTTTTGAGCAAGAATATCCTTATTGTAAGAACACATCTTTCCCTGATTTGTTCAAGTGTCATTATTCTATAAACACCAAATGCTCCCAAAGAGAATTTATACAAACAAAAAAGTACTCCCATGAGTACAGTTTACATTACTTCCTCAAATAAAATTAGATACTTCTTGCTGGTATGACCATATCCCTCTGCAACAGTACAGATAGATAAGCTAAGATGGACAGCTTCAGCAACACCAGCAAAACTGAAGTGCAGACCATGCCTAAGGCCAGCAGAAGTTGTCAGTTAAATTCAGGGTTTCTTTTGGTTAAGTGCCACCTTATGCAACCAGGCTCTGGTTAATCCTGCACTTAGTGCTGTAACATCCACTCTTAAACTCTTGAAGATCAACTGCTGCTCAGCAAAATAAGAAAAAAAAAAAACAAAACCAAACAACCAGCCAACCAAACAAACAAAAAACCCAACCCAAAACTCCTCCACAAATCTGTGTATTGCAGGAATACTATGCAATTAGCTGTGGAGAGCTTTAACACAATATCAATGCTTTATGTTACAGGTTTTCCCCACTGCTAGGCTTGGACCCTCCCTTAATTTGAAAACACATGGACATTCTGTGATTGCAATTAAACAGACTAGAATTTATGTTTATCCAGCCCACAGACAGAGGCTTAAAAGAAAACAGTCAAGCTAATGTTTCCTCTTTTCACTATAAACACTGCTGAATTTAATGACCTATACACTGTATCTCCCAGTACTTTTACTGATGTCTGGCAACAGTGGAGGTGGTAACTTTCCTCTTTTAAACAGCTGAGAATGTTCCTTTCAAAAGCCAGTTAATTGCAAGATACTGAACCAAGGCCTGTCATTCACATCCAGTTTGTGTCCCAACCCTACATAACCTGGGGCAGAAACTGTTTACTTTATGCCAACAAACTTTATCATATGAACTACTTGAAGACTTAGAAGGCAAAAAATATGATCCTAAGGGAATGAATGGAGTATTTGTGCAGCCATAAAACGCACAGGAATTCAAAATTTTGGTAATCAGGTGAGAAAGGAGAGCTTACAAAGAAAATTCTTAGGCTGCTTTCTGTGTAGTGTAGCTATTCTCTCTCTATGCATAGTCCAAAACAAATCCTGGTACAGTTAATAAGTCTTTCTGTCCATCCAGATAGGCTTAAATCTTCATAACAAATGTTTCTTGACACTGTGTGTATAAAGTAATCTCTTTCTCTCTATTCCTTGATGTCAAAATCAAGCTGATTTTCGTTTTGTTTCATTTCATTGAAGACGTGCACATAAACCAGATGTTTTCAGTTTAGAACAAAAGGGGCTTGTGGAGAACATTTTGCACTGGGGAATTTTGACTGTGAGGAGAAGGTCCCTCTTTGTCTGAAATAGCCCTGGCTGGTCCAGAAGTCATTGGGGCACTTTGCCAGTTTTGTCCATCCTTACTTGAATTAAACCTGGTTTGAGCTGGCTTGAGAAGGATGGCTCAGAATCCACTGGGGGCTGGCTTTTGCTGGCTCCCAGTGCTGTGATGTCGCTCAATATCATAGTTTCTTTTTTTTTTTTTTTTTTTTTAATTTTTTTAGTTTAACATGGCAGAAAGATTTCTAACACTTTGTGCAGCTTCCCCCTTTGACTCCAATTGAAAGCCACAGGAAATAAGGCCAAATCCACCTGCATGTATAAAGAGGCATTTAGGAGATTTGTAGTCCTGTAGCAAATGGTCTCTAGCCATGTTCTCTCTGGGCTAGAGAGACCACATGAGAGAATTAACCACATGAGTGGTTAATTCTATGGGCAATTAGGCTGCTGCTGCAGAACCTGCAAAAGTCTCTCTGACTTCTCCCAGTGCTGCTGCAGGAATTGGCTCTGCATTGCCAGAGAAAAGAGAGATCCCTGGTACAGCCTGAATGCTACTGATTTGGACTCCTCAGCAAATACTTCAGCTAGGGACAAAAAGCAAGCCACCATAAAAATAGCTTGTAAATTAGTCATCAAGAAGTTTGATGACAAATGCCAATAACAGAACCCAGCATTCTGCTCTTTTGTATCCAGTACAAGCATATGCAAAACCTATTTGTTGATAAAGGCCTCCAGAAATAGGAAAAGTGTGTGTATTACAGAGTTGTTTTCAGCCCTTGAAACTGTTTACCATGCACAATAACTGAGATATTAAAGCTATGTCAAGGAAAGCTCAGAATAGACTTAGTGCAAGAGCCACAAAATGGGGAAATTGAGTTTAAAGACCTTGCAAGGCAAAGTTAATTGGTTTTTTGCTTTTTTTTTTTTTGTAGGAAGCCCACTGGTAGCCAAGAGAGCCGTAAATGGTATTTGTGGAGTTTTTTAAAGTCAGGACTGCATTTTTAAGCAGGGTTTCCTGACAGGATTTCTAAGATATCCCTCGTTATGACTCATGATCATCACACAACACTCCTTTTCTGGCCTGGGTTGAGAAGAGGATGTACAGTGAAATTCCACCTCCTGCCTTCCTTGGACACATTAGTCCTGCTTCAGCTTGGCAAAGCAAGGGGTAAGATGCAGCCATCTATTCTTTGCCCAGTGCAATACATTCCTTTAGACTCCAGACAGCAGTAGTGTTACAAGTCAGCTGCAGAAATAATTGAATTTAAAAAGCCAACTTGCAAGAAGACGACATTAACTTTTAGCAGTCATAACTTGAAAATGTCCAAATACTTATTTAGCTTTAAGCTTCTTTCTTTCTTTCTTTTTTCTCCCCAGAAAAAGTGTCACTGTTGTGCAGAACACATTTGTAACGCCAAGCAGATTTCCTATAGCTGAGTTATGAACCTCTGAACATACAGGTTTAAAATGAAAATGCTGACATAATCTTAAATGTAGTGGCACAAATAGTGCCACTACAATAATCCTTGTAATCTAATATATTAGCCCTACGGGGATGGAGACTGAATTGCTGGTCTCAGACAGCCTTTCTGAGGCTCAGCTCAAATTGCACAATTATTCTACATCCTTCAAGTTCTTTAAAATACATTTCAGATGCAGTATTGTGCATTCCAAAATATTTGTTCTTCAGAGATTGATTTGACTTTTTTTCCTACTTTAAAGAGATATATGACCTCAGATATATGTGAAAAAACATTAATCAAGTTTAGACTGTGTAACACCCTTTTGTATGTGAAAGACTTATTTTTTTCTAGATTCCCTCAGTTGTGTTGCCAAGGTGATTCCCCCAGAGAGCCATGTGTTTATCTTGACAGGTGTTAGCGAGATCTGGGGAATCTCAATGGAATTGTTACTGGTTGCTTTGAGGTACAGTAGAAAACATTAAGCCTGCAAACTAATGACCTTACCTTATTACATTCTAAATAAAATAAACCACTGAGTAAGTTGGATTAATCTACTAATGCCTTTCTAATGAAGCTTTTATTGGGCATATGGTGTGGTCTTGCTACTTTCCTCATATAGCTAGCACAAGCTAGAACTCAAAATCAAATGTACATGCACCTCTTCTGTGAGATACCAGTCTCAAAACTTGCCACCAAAATTCAGAGTACTGCTTTACTGGCATAACCTCTCAATATGGTTTGCAAGACTAAATGGATTAAAAAAACAAGAAAGCAATCAGATTAAAAAAGGAAACAAGAGACAGCACTGATAGGAAAAGAGAAAATACAACTTCTACTGCTGTTCCTAGGGGAAAATTTCAAACCACTGCTGGTAACTTACAATTACTCTAAAATCCATTCTGTGACCTGTCCCGACAATGTCAGGGAATCGTCAATTAAGTACTGTAACTTCCAAAGCTAAATACTCATTCCTTAGTTACAGTCCATTTGTATTTTCCAGCACCGAGCTGTAACACGCTGTATTTTAATAGTGCATATTAGAAGCAATAAAACAATAGGTGCTTTTAAGAAAAAAAGAATGAGTCTTAAGCAAGGTGAAACAAAATACCAGCATTTTCAGCCAGCTATGCCTTTTCCTTCTAATTGCCATTTTCTTGCTCTCTGTATATGTACAAGATGAGAACACAAGAAAAAACATTCCTTAGCAACATTCATCTTCTGGGAGCATGCTGCTGAATTTAGGTATAAAACCATAATGGCATCTCAAAGAATAGCAATAGCTCATATACTTCAGCTTTGATATACTACTTCAAATCCTTAATCTCCTCTTTTCAGATTTCCACATAAAGTTTTGCTCTGCTTCCATATTTGCAAGTGCCCATTCGAGACAAAAACATCTTTTCTTACCCAGGCTCTCCCCTCCCTGTATTTACTACAACGATAAATTAGCAGCCAAATTTTTGTCCTTTTTTTTTTTTTTAATTTTTCTTTTTTTTTTTTGTTGTGGAGGATAAGAAAAGCGATATGGTGAAAACAGAGTGAGAAGAGTTTTTCTTTCCTTCAGCACCAGCAGCCAGAAACAGTATGAAAGCAATGGATCATGAAGAAAAGCAATTTCCTACTTCAGGGATTAAGCAATACTCTCTTTTGTAATGTTAAATGAAAGTTTTAGTTATTTTTTCCCAAGTAATGCTGATTTTTTTTCCCCCAAAGTAAATAAATGCACACTGGAGAAGCTCCAATAGTCACAAACACATCCCTTTCTAGCCAATCAATAACACAGATAAAACCCTTTGTGCTGTGCTTCTTTCAGCAGGCCTATTGATAGGGCAAGAAAAATTAAGCTACTACACAAGCCAAAGGTAATTAACTTAAGGAGAGAGAAAATCTGATGATATATACATTCCATTCTTTTCTTAAGGACAGATATAGGGGATTCATATACAGGAAAGAGACTTTTGGGGAAGCATTCAAGTAGGGACAGCTATCTGCATTTAACTGGCATGTCTCTCATCCAGTGACAAGTTGAATTACCTGTAGTGATGACTGATGGCTTGACTATCAGGTGAGGCACCACACCCTCCTCTAAAACATGACCCTACAATCCTCTTTGGTAGTGTGGAAAGTGTGGAACTCCTCTCTTCTGCCACAGCTTTGCAAAGTGCAACCTTGGACAAATCACCACAAAGCATTTGCCATTTAATGGATAGCTGGTAAGCTGGGTCAATATTACCAGTCCCAAAGATAAAGGGTATTGGCATGAGTAAGGCTTGGAGGAATTACACCCTTCACACCAATGCTGAAAGGTTCCAAAGGCTTTAATCTTCCAGCACTATTAAACAGAACATTACAGGATTAAGTCTTCTCCACCTACAGTTTTTTGTCTATAAAGTTCTAACAAGAATATTCAGTGCAACTTTAAAGCCAATGCTCTGTTTAAAGCACTTTGAGAGTGCTTCCTGATGAATGCCACTGTTTGTAATAATTATGGAAGCGTGGGCCTTCCTCGATTTTTATACATAGATAGATGGGAATCCTGTAAATATTTGATCAACTTTGCTTAAAGGGACAATTTGTATGGGAAAACATCACCACCGTAAAGAAACTTTGTTGGCCAATCTTGTTCTCCTTAGCATATATGCAAATAATAGCTGCAAATATCAAGAGATTGGAAACAGAAAATAATTTTATTCATACCTGTGTTTTAGTTTTAATGAATTACATTAAAGAAATTCCTAGCTAAAACAAAGTGCCTGCTATATAATTAAAATGAAGAGTCACAACCAGCTTATCTTTAAAAGCAGGTTGTAACAGGAAAGAAAATCCAGGACTTCTCAGCTGCAGTTTTGTGGCTCTATCAAAACTTGCTTAATTTTACCTATTTATTTCAGTGCATAATAAAAGATGTACTCAGAGAAAAAAATGTGCAATGCATACATATTTTTAAAGGCTTAGAAAGCTAGCAGCTTTCTTTTAACACCCTTGGATCTAATTTTTGTTTCTAACAAGTAAAATGAGAAGAATGGGGCCCTAAAAAGGATTATGGCCTGAAACCTGCTCTTTGAATCTTTGCACATGCTGAAGTTGTCACAAATTTGAATAGAAAAGATGGGTGGTCTGCTGACCATCTTTGGTCACAGAGTTGAGCATTACTGCCCAGAAAAAGCTTATGGGTTTTGTCAGGAAGGTTTCAGAAACCACTGTATTGAACCACCAGCCTATAATAGCTCTTCCACATTTCACAGGATGTCAGTTCCTGGAGCTGTTTTTCCTTTGATGCACACAAAGTACTGCCAGTAATTTCAATCAGAATTATGCCATACACTGGAGGAAGACAATCATATAATATGAATTATCACATTTTTTCCATATCCCTGCCTCTCACAGAACTGCTGGCTTGTCAGAGGAGTTAGTACAGTATATGCTACTGATCTGTAGCTGCTTTGTTTAAAAAAAGCTTAGTACTGGTGTAGTCCTTCTCATCCAGATATATCAAAGCACTTTATAAAGCAGCAAAAGGAGTGGAACCAAAAAGAGACTTACAGTGAAACCCTTTTTTTTTTTTCTTCATTTGGTAACATGAAATGCTCTCAAATTATTTGTAGTGAAAAATAAAGAGAACATTAGAAAATTAAAGACTCGCATTGTAAAAAGTAGCTTCATTTTTAAAACTATGTTCCCTTTCATAATTTTTGTGGTCTTAGTTTAAAAAAAACTTAAATGCCTTTTCTTTGTTGCTATTTTTCATTTGGGATTGAACAAATCTTCTTTCAAATACTTTCTTTTCAGAGAGACCTCTAAAGCTAAGATTAGTTAATTCTTGTAACTCCAAATCAGGGCACTTCCCACAGTAAAACTCCTACTCTGGATGCACTTGCATTGCATGGGACAACAAGCAACAATCCTTTAAGAGTGAAAATCTACACCAAAATTACAGTCACACAGAGGTTTATGAATCACAGAATCACTGAGTTGGAAGAGACCTTCAAGATCATGGAGTCCAACCCATGCCCTAACACCTCAACTCAACCATGGCACTGAGTGCCACATCCAGTCTGTGTTTAAACACATCCAGGGATGGCGATTCCACAACCTCCCCGGGAAGGCCATTCCAGCACTTTACCACTTTTGCTGTAAAAAACCTTTTCCTAATATCCAATCTATATTTCCCTTGATGCAGCTTGAGGCTTTGTACTCTGGTTCTGTCAGTGCTGCATGGAGAAAGAGACCGACCCCCACCTGAGTACAACCACCCTTCAGGAAGTTGTAGAGAGTGATGAGGTCACCTCTGAGTCTCCTTTTCTCCAGGCTGAACAACCCCAGCTCCCTCAGTCATTCCTCACAGGGCTTGTGCTCCAAGCCCCTCTCCAGCCTCACTGCCTCCTCTGGATGCACTCAAGCGCCTCAACGTTCTTCCCAAATTGAGGGGCCAGAGCTGGACACAGCACTCAGGGTGTGCCCTCACCAGTGCCGAGTACAGGGGAAGGATGACCTCCCTGCTCCTGCTGGCCACACCATTCCTGATCCAGGCCAGGAGCCATTGGCCTTCCTGGCCACCAGGGCACACTGCTGGCCCTGGTCCAGCCTGCTGTCGACCAGCGCCCCCAGGTCCCTTTCCACCTGGGCACTGTCCAGCCACACCGTCCCCAGCCCAGAGCATTGCAGGGGGTTACTGTGGCCGAAATGCAGGACTCGGCACTTGGATTTATTATAAACTCCATCCTTCCTCATTAGAGCACGTGCAAGAGCAATGCTCGTGTTGCCACATGCTTTTGAGCTCCAAAACGTACATGGTGGGTAAAACCACAAAGTGAGGGTTTGAAGGACAGGTTGTTCCAGCACACATCCCACTGACCTGAATGGAATTTACTCAAGTCGAAGGCCTGGGCTCTGCCTTATTGTTGAAATATTCCAGCAAAATCAATATGAGCTATAAATTATTAGAAGCCATTTTTAATTCTCACCTATTTTGCACTAATGATCAATTTATCATTAATGCAGAAAGAGATTTAAAGCAATGTCTATGTCATTAAAATAAATATCCATTAGCTACAGAGGATATCCCACAAGTGCATTTGCTTCTTGTGGAATTCTTCCAGAGCACTGGATCTATATACAGTATAATATAATGATATTTAACTGGTAATGAGCTATTGAATTGCACAGGGGGAAATAGCTTACAACCTTAAAAACTTCTAAAGTAACTTCTCTAATCAAGATGGGCTTCAATTATACAACTCAGTATGTGAAAAAGTTTTTTTGTCTATAAAATGCATCTCTTAGTTTGCATTTCTTTCATTTTTTTCATCAAAGGAGATTTATAATGTGCAAGCAATACAGTAAAGGCTTCCTTCTACTAAAGAAGCTCAGAAATACGCAGATTCACAGGATTAGTTTTCCAGAAGGGAAATTCTAATTATGCATTTGAAGAAGTTTGCTTATTCCTCTCCAGTACAGTTTGCAATGTAAATGTTTTAAATGCGACTAGCAGCAGGGAATTCCTGTTTCATTACTCAGTACAGACCCAGGTGTTAAACCACAGTTAAGTTTTTGTTAATTTATTTAGCCTCCCTAATTTAATTTCTTTGCATGAGAAGGACAGACTGATGCACCACTGAGGATTTGGTCAGACTGCTGAGATCAGCGGCTTATTTCATCAGTCTTTAGCCACAGACACATAAACCTCACTAGGAAGTTTTCTGACCTGGGTGACTATAAAAACAAGGAGTGAGAAAACCCAGAGCATTAAGACAAACCCAGCCATCAATCTGCAATGCATATTTCTCTCCTGACAGAAAATATTATCAGATTTCCAGCTGCTGGTGAAGGGGATGACTCAGCTCTGAAATCAGTAAATGCTGATCGCTGATCTCTCGTGGCAAACAGGAACTTCTTTCTCCATGTGTCTTTTCAGCTGATTAATCTCCAATAAAACTTGATCATATTTGTCTAATAGATATGTGGCAGGGTGAAATGCTTGGTACTTCATTCCCTTTTGGTTGCCTGGTTTTAGTGTGAGCCTCAGTGCTTGAATGTGGTCCAGGGTGACACCGTGAGTCGACATCTGCTCACAGCATATTGGTGTGCACAAACACAAGCAGAGCCTACAAAAATGTGAAGCAATTCTCCCCTTCAGCTCAGCATTAATAAACCCTCAGCAGGAATGGAGGTACAAATTTGGACATTGCACCCCAGGAAGACACAAGCCTACTGGGAAAAAATGTGAGGAGAGCAACATGACCAGAGTCTAGGGAACAGGGGCTTCAATAAAGCTTGAAAGAATTAGGCTAGAAAGGAGACAACTGAGATTGAACATGATAATAGCTTTCAAATGCATGAAAGGCTGTTTCTAAAGAATAAGGAAATCACCTATTCTCAATCACAGTGATGGACAGGACAGAAAGAAATGTGCTAAATTGCAGCAATTAAGATTCAGGGTAGATATTGTAAAAACCTTCTCAGCAGTGAGGACAGTGGGGTGCTATAAAAGATCACCTAGAAGATGGTGGAGTCTTCACTATTAGAATTACTTCTGAACAGCATAGTCTTCTTGGAACTACTCAAATACAATTTATTACCCTTTCAGGACTGGGACAATGTCCTCCACTCCCTTTCATCTTTAAATTTCTACAAATAGCACTCCTGCATGCAATCATTTTTGTTGGAAATTGTTAAATTGCAGAAATGAAAATATTCTCCACTAGGTCTCCCCTTGCCCATGTTGGTACAGAAATAAGTCCGAGGAAATATCTTATCCACACCCTTTTTTTTGCCCCATATGATGTTACTAGAGATGACAGGTCTATTTGTCTGTTTGATGCAGAAGACAACAATTATAATAACCAACCTTACGTAGGCCAATAATAAACAAAGGAATAAGAAAGCAAATCTCACCACACCAAAAATTGCTCTGCTAGATCACAAAACAAGAACAAATGAATTCAAGAGGAAAATGCTTCAGGAGCAAAGATTTTAGATGAGTAGAAAAGAAAAGAAGTTGCTACATCCACTTGGGTTTTGGAAGAATAGCCTGTGACATCTATATCTATCATCTATCTATATGTCTTTATCTATATCTATCTAACTCTATGTGTGTGTTTCCCACCTTTTAAGGCTGACAAAAATTGTCATGATTAGATTTCCTAAGGTTGGACCATGTTATTAACTATTAAATAACAAGCATGAGATTGAAACATGGTCCTCCTCCTGGACTCGGTGGGCTCAATAGTGTTCATTGACTCAGTCTGTTTTCATGGGATTCAATTTCCAGTCATGCTGTTTAGCTTTGAAACTTGCAGTTTCAAGTAATTTTAATTCTATGGAACTACCATGTTCTAGTGGACAATATCCTCCACACCCCCCTGCAAATGATTTTACATCTCTGAGTGGTTCAGAGAGTTGGATACTGTGATGTCCTACTTGAAATTTCATGGAGCCATTTACATGTGCTAAATGAAGCAGCACCCAGTGCTCATCCAGATTTGGATAACTGTGCATGAATCTTTCAAAAGTGAACTAAAGCATGATCAAAAAAACTCACTTGAAAATATCAATTTAAAGCTTGAGTAAAATTTGCTTGCAATGGTTGTGAGGGAGAAAACTGTAGTTTCAACACAGAGGGGTAGGGGTATGATCTATTGCTACTGAGGATAGGAAGGAATAGAAATTTCCAGTCCCTCCCCTAAGTTATGTCTCTGTAAATTTCCATGTTACATCCTTGACAAGTCTCCTAGTATTTGCAATTTCTTCTTTTTCTCCCTGGTAATTTACACTGATGTGAAGAGTGAGAGAATTCTCCAGAGCAAGTCCCTGTGCTTAGAGCTCCCTTCGGAGAAAGAACTTTGCCTTTTTGCTGGTTTGTAAAGTATCTCAAGATTTGTCCCTCATTTATTAAATTCATCAGAGATCATCATGGCTATTGAACTTCTTTTCAGCAGGATGCTATCTTGTCAGTAATTCCCTGTCCACAGTTCTTCAAAGAAACAATTTTCTTTGATCCATGTCATAACTGAATCTCCACAATTTGAAAATAAACCTGTTGTAGCTCACCCTTCCACTGTCGATGAGTGTATTTCCAGTCAAGACCATTCTCTCAGAACATACTTTTTAAGGATGTGAGTCTTTTCTCACACCTTTTGCACTTCCTGCTTCATAGCACTTTTCTGTAATAATCTGAATATATATTTTCAAACAATTAATCGAGGCTTCTATTTCAGATACTTCAGCAGGACAATACATCTAGAAAATATAAAGCATCTAAATAATGCAGTAATTGTGATTAAAAAAATGAGAACAGTTGGATAAAATTAAACCTTGTTATTATCTAGCCAAATTCACAGCTGCAATGTCATACCCATCAAATTCAAGAATCAGCATCACTAGAGGAATGTGAAAAACACATCCAATAGGAGGCGATCAGAAGACCCAGGGAATATGGAAGGAGTATTGAAGAGATGTGCAGAATGTAGAACAAGAGAAAGAAAAGTAGCAGAAGACCCCAAAACAGAAGTCCATAGTATATTAGAAAATTGAAGCCAGGAATGTTTTACTTTCCAGATTCTGATTCTAACCAAGGATCCAAGCAACTGCAGAATACACCACAGCAAAATCTGGTGATTCACAATTATTTCTTCCCCTCTATACTTATGAAATAGATGTTTAAATTTAGTGCTGCTCCTCTTGAAAAGGAAAGTAGAGCTTTTTCCATCATATTTCAGAAAAGCTTCAGGACTGAAATGGAATACATTTCAAATGGAAAGATCAAAGTTGCCATGTTTCATCCCAGAACACACAAAGTTAAAGAAATTTTTTTTTTTCTAGAAGTGTTTTGATCCTGATTTCTTATACATAGGGAGATTGAATGTTTGCCATGTTGCATGAAAAACTATGCACTTTCATTGATTCATAACTGTCCAATTATATACAATCTTTGCTCACTGCTCCTGAGCAAGGACAATTTTCATGTCATTATTTTCCTTCTGGTTTTTCAGCAAGCCAAGCATCACTTGTTTCAACAGAACATCATTATGGGTTGCTTTTCTCTCCAGATACATTTTCCAGTGGATCATGTTAAAAAAAAAAAAAAAAAAAAACAAGAAAGAGGAAAAAAATGATAATAACAAAACCAAACTGGAAGAAAACAAACCCTTTAAAAATGACAGCAAAACCACTGCCACAGCAGTACAGCTGGATGCAAGCTTCTCTGCCTCTCTGAGAATTCAGCCAGCCTGCATGGGGAATATTGACTGCTGGGCAGATTACCACATCTATACAAGAGAGCATGGGGAAATGAAATGAGAAGGACAAAGAGAGGGAGTGGGGTATGTGTGTACACTTGTTCGCCTGCATGTGTGAGAGAGAACAAAGAAAAAGCACTATATTTGGGTTTATGTATCCTTTGCAGCATTTCAGAGGTTAGCAACAGTCCCCAAGAAAGCTTCAGCTCATATCCTTTCCTCATTAAGGCAATAAATATTGAAGTAATCTCATATTCATGAGTAATTTTCTAAATTAAAAAAAAAAGCAGACATTTTTAGAAGGACTTTAACTAAACAATCATGGACTACTTAGGATGGGCCAGGTCCCTTTACTGAACATGTGCTTTGTTAAAGCTTTCTAAAATATCTATAACACACTTTAGGCACACAGACCCACTATCACAGAATTAACACAATGAAATTATGTTTTCAGAACAGTCCACTAGGTATGGCTTTTTTTTTTTTTTTTTAATTTAGAATGGTTTACAGTTAAGAAAGTTGTCAGCAGATTAAAACTGTTGATAGGACCTATGATTGAGTCCATATGTTTCTCCTCTCCACCCTCTCCTTTTTAAGGTTTTGTAGGCTTTGATTTCAGGAACTTCTCACATATTCATTTACAGCAACATGAAGTAGTATAAGCTACACATTTACTGCATATACTGATGCAACTGCATAATCCTCCATGGAGAATTATATGTATACTCTGAATGACATCTCTAAGTCTGAAAATGTAGTAGGGTGAAATGCAGATGGAACAGACAAGAATCCCCTGGTCTCAGTTCAAGCAACAGGAAAGCATTCTACTTTTCACTTGGAAAGGAAAAACCAACCCAAGTTGCTTCACAAGTTTAGAAAATTATAGCAAACCCATTTGGGGATTACAGCCTTAAATTTATATTTTAATATGTAGCCCCTCCACAAGTCTGGGGCTTGCAAATCGTGCTAAGAAAATTTCTAATAAATGCATGTGTATTTTTATTTCCATGGGACAATCTGACTATAAATGGCTGTAGAGTATTGAGGAGTGAGAGTGTAGTGATAAATGTGGTCACAATCACAGATTAACTGTTTTGTTCTGCAAGATTCCTGTTACTGAATTCATCAGTGTTATTCCATTAGCAAAGCAGTGCTCTCTTCTGCTGCCACATGAAGCACAAAGGATTGTGAATAAGCTCTGAAGGATCACACTGGGAACAACATAACACTCCAGTTCTGTTTTCCATCACCACCACAGGATAGCAGACTGTGCATGCAGGAGACCTGATGGAGCCACGCCAGCCGCTAAAGAGGGAGGGACAAGAAACTCTGCAGCACTTCTCAGCTGGGTTTGGGTGGAAGAGATATCGGTGGACATTCCCACCTGATGCTTTTCAGTGCTTTGCACAACGTTTGGGCAGAGGAGAGTCAGGCTAGAGTCACCATTTCAAGCCTAGTAGGTCCAGTCTATCCTTTAACATCCATATTCAAAAACTATGTTCCTGATTCATTCCATAAGGTTATTTTCACCAAAGCTTTCTCGAGATATTTCTGAAAAATTAGGAGCTTTCATTTTTCAAGTATGATGGGTTTATTTGCCATACAGTCCTTCTTGTATCTGCTCTCATTCTAATTCTCATATAGAGACAGTGACACCAGTGCTGATCATAATGACACTGGCAAACGTGCATACACAATTAAGTTAGAATGTGCTAGAATTAGTACCAGCATCTTGGTTATTTTGCTCCAAAGGAAGGAGAGAAAAAATTTCCACCCCCCTCCCCAATTAGCTTTCTTTTTTCTACTGTAAGTAAATGCAGAATATCTATATATAATAAATGCAAAAGTTAAAGTGAGGTTCACCTGCAATTCAATTAGTGATGCTGAAGGCTAAAATGACATAAACAGCATGCACAAACAATAAACAATAGCTCTCTTTAAAAAGGGCATATACTATTTCTAATGGCATTTTTCAAAGCAGTCCTGTTAATTTTTGTGGTATTTGAATATCTTCACATAATTGTAAACCAGTCAAAAATATTATGCATTCCAAGGAAGTTCTGAATTAAGGAATTAATGAGTTTGTATTGTAAAATATTTTACCAAATATCAAGTATGAACAATAAATATCAAACAAACCAACAATAAATATTAAACCTGGGTGCTGAGGGACTCGTAATGCATACAGACAAAGAGGAAAACTAAGCAGTTAATAATTTCTTATATCTGTGCTTGTTTTAAAAGGTAATATGAAAGTATTTCTCTTGGGTTCCATTCCCAGCAAGTCAGACACACAAACACACAAATTTTAATGAGCCACTTCAGGGAGCTGATACTGAATAACTCTGAAGAACTTGACAGACAATAGATACAAAGGCAAGTGCTTCAAAAGCCAAAACAATGGGTCAAGTCTAATCTGTACCTGTGAGAATCGGGGTTTCAAGATTGAGTGTGATTTGATTTAGAGCAACAATGGAAGCCCAGTCACTGGTGTTGAAAGGAAGATATCCAGGAGAATACTTTTATCTGCCCGTGGTACCAGATAACAGGAACTGGAGTGGCACAGTTTGACTCAGTCTGCAGTCAGAGAGGTGAAATTCCAGGCATCCTTTTATCAGCCCACCAAATAACCTTGGGAGGAATTCCTTGGGAAAATATGATGGCTGCTATAGTCACCTCCTTTCACACTTCCTCCACAGACTGGTGCAGGTGTTAATAAGTCCTGGTTGGACTGTGTAAATTCCCCCTAATCAGGCCAACTCTGAGTATCCTGACTACCTGTTGGAAAGACTGTCATGAAATATCTCTGAGCAGGAGTACCCACCTTTGAAGCACCACTTCCCTCTGCAGCTATACGGAATTTAGGCCTATTCCCCTTTGCTGCAAATAGAACTGAACAAATAATTGACTCTTTTCCAAAGCTAAAATAAATAGTTGTTGAGGAATCTCTAACCCCTTTTTTTTCCTAGTGAAATGAAAACAGTATTTTATGATTTTAGATTTTGTGGTACTTTAAATGCTTCAAAAACTCTGTTTTAGAAAGAAGCTTTTCAAAAGCTGTGATTTTAAAAAATGAATATTGCATTATTTTAGCTGATGTGATTTAAACACCTCTACACAAGCCAGTGAATTTTTTCAGCTGGGAGGAACTCTAACCCCTCTCTCCACCTGACAGGCTTTCCAGAATTTGTAAGCACTAGGTGTACATTCTGGAGTTCACATGGCCAACTGGAGTTCTGCAGAGTAGGTCGGACCTTTGACAGTTCAAATTTATTTAGGAACACTTGTTCCTTTATTGTCTTTGATGATATAACCAGCCACACTAATTTTGGATATAATTATAGATAAGCATGGTGTTTGACCATCTGTTGCAGCATCTACAGAAAGACTTGTACCTGTACAATACTTTAAATTCTGATAAACAAAGTTGAACAACTAAGAGCATGCCTGGAAAGGAATTTTTTTGAGCTCAAAACTTTACTCATATAAACAGACCCACTATTTTGAAAGTGGTTTGTATGTAACATGCTGCAAATTTTGTGATTGTTGCACAGTATGTGGGATATTCCAGTGTACATGATATTGCTCTCCTCCTCCCCCCTACTTTATATGCTCAAATCTAATTTTTTGACTTTTCTCTTTTGGTTTAGCTATATCCTGCTGATGATGTTGAATATATCACAGTGTAAAACAATGGTGACTGAAATTTCAGAATAAAGAACGGTATAACTAGGTTGTGTTGTAAAACTCTGAAACAAACCAACCCCAAAACCATCCTTGCTGCTTTTGCTTTTACTTTGTAAGTAAATCCAGAAATTTACTAAGGGAGAGAAAAGATCAAGGAAAGGAGTTAATTGTATTGTTCTTTTGAATGGAAAAACAGTACTAGTTAAAATGTACTGTGGATAAATCTTCTCACAATTAGGCACTAAAACTCTATAGGAAGCAGAATTATCAAGAATCATATTACTAAACCCTTACCAATCATGAGCGTTTTGTCCTTGAATGTCATAATTTCACATTAACCTTGATGAGGTTTCCTTTCATTCATGAAGGATAAAAGACAATTGTTTTGAAACTTTTTTTTAAAGTCAGTTAAAAAGACTACATTAAACTTGCACGAAATGTTATTTTACAATACTTGAATTGATTCCATTCACACAGAGATCCATGCTAGTCACCACTGACCTATTTTTATGATTTTTTAGTATATATATATTAGCTAGTTATTTGGTTTTGTTTGTGGTGTGTTTTTTTTTTTTTTTTTAATAGGGATTCCTTAATTGTAGCATAAAAAGCTGAAAGAACATATGCTTAAATAGCCTAGTATGTGACGTGGTACTGTTCCTTTTCTGCTTTTCATCAGAAACACCTTTCAGTATAAACTTCTTTGGAAGAAGACAATAAAAGGAACTTTGAAACTTATAATGAAAGCATCAAATAGGAGAGTAGATACAGACAAAGAAACACTGTAAAAAAAAAAAAAAACCAAACCAAAAAAACCCTTGGTCATCCCAGAGCGCATCAGAGAGCCTTCAGGACAGGGGAAAGCTAGAGAATTAGAAGTGATTAATGCAGAGTCCACTGAAGGGATCTAAAACTCTGTCTGCTCAGATAGTTTAACCTGCTCTTGAGTTCTAAAATATTCCTTGACATACCTTCAGTTTGCTCATGGAAGTATCTTGTGTAATTAAGGCCTGGGTGCTGGAGCCTGAGCTTTTCCTTCCTGGGGACACTGGGTAAATGCCTAAAAGCAGAGCCTTGGTGCTTCCCACAGAGCTGTTTATAATCAACAGTGATTCAAGCCCTGAGCAGAATTATCTATTAATCACAATGCATCAGCATGATACTCTATTCCTGACATCAAACTCACATTAAAAAAAAAATCAAAACAAAACAACCCCACCAAATGTCAGTTTTTCATTCCCTTAGCAACTCTGATCCACCTGTAACTAATTTTTAAGACTAGATGCACTTCCACAGCATACCAATTCCTATTTTTTTTATTTTCATGGTGTTTTCTTCCTTATCTACCTCTTCAGACTTAAAAACATGAAGACTTTGTTTCCTCTAAAAAAAAAATGGTCTTACTCTGGTTACTCTCAGTAACATGCAAATCATTTCCCTGAATCTGGCATATAAATTTTCAAAGAGTTATTAGAGGAACTGGGAGCCACTCTCACAGTCCTCTCAATCCTGGGGACATTCTTCTCTCTGACAGGACACAGCAAGTGACAGCCAAAAATGCCATATAAAAACAAAGCATGCAGCAAGGCTCAGGAACAATAGTGCATTTTTAAAGGTATAGTATAAGTGTAAAATAATCATCAGCCTCATTGCTTGAAGGGATTAGAAAGCTGATGGTGTGTAATTATAAAGGAGATATTCTACTCAGCAGCACTTAATCATCTGGTCTTAATGCAGCCTGATGCGCATGGTACAACACTTCTGATCCAGGGAGCTGTCTGCTCTGCAGAAGTGTAAAAGTAAAACAAAATTGCAATGGCAAGCTGAAAATTTAGCAAGCTTATAAGTAGAAATCAAGTTTGGGAGGTATATGGCATATAGAAAGGCAAGCCCTGAAAGGTGAGGTTTGGGAACTTCACACCTCGATGAGCCTCTCAGCAATACAAAAAAAAAAAAAAACCAACCAAAAATAGAAGGTAAATTATTTGGGATCTGGATAATTAAGATTAGAAGATAATCTCAAGAGTATTAACAAGGATGATTTTGTTTGCATGACATCACAATATTTTAAAAGGTCCAGAACAACTCATTTCAAAAAACATCAAAAATGCATTTCAGAGTTTAGTTGTCACAACCAATGACACCATATTTTCTGTGTGGTTGCCAGTGCTTATTTAAGTTGCCTCTTACCTGAATGCTCCCAAGAAATAGCCCTAGTTGCCCTTGGAACTTAGATAGTTTAGCAATGAGAGCTTGAAAAAATGGGAAAGGTGAGTCAGCTAAGTTAAAAAACAAGAAAAAAAATGTTTTCTTGTAATGTTTGTCACTCAGCAGGAACTTAGAAATTGAAGGTTAGTTGTATTATAAGTCCTCAATCTTGATTTTGACCGTTAAGCTTCCAAAAGGATCCTTATAGGAATCCAGAGGACCCTGGAACTCAGAAAGAAGTAACAATAATTGGCAGTAATTTGGAAAATGGCACATTTTCTCTACTGTTTGATTTATCTCATTGTACTAATCACTACCCTTCTGTGCAACTGGGAGATAGACAGCCAAAGAAACTGCTTCATTTGGAAATAGATTTGTTATAATTTAAAAAAAATCACTGAGCAATTGACTTGCTCTTTTTACATGTAAACATCTCTGCAGATTAATTTCTGTTTCTACTTAATGAAGCGGGTTATTAAACTTGCTTATCAATTTTTTAAACACTTGTCTTCTTTGATAATCTTAGAGGTGTTTCTCTTTCAAACTATAGTCTGTATGTCATTGATAAACCAATTACAGATATCAGAAGGCAAATGATCATGAAAAATGGATAATGAGTAGTAATAATTAAAAAAAATCGTACTTTTTATATAGCACTAGAGATCAGGAAAAAACTGTATATATTTCAAAATAAAAATGCTAATCATACATGTCATCTTACAGCCATAATCTTTCTACAGAGGTTTGGATTAGATGCTAGGAAAAAATTCTTCACAGTGAGGGTGGTGAGGCACTGGCACAGGTTGCCCAGGGCAGCTGTGGATGCCCCATCCCTGGGAGTGTTCAAGACTGGGCTGGGTGGAGTTCTGGGCAGCCTGGTCTAGTGAAAGCTGCCCTTGCCCATGGGACAGTTCTCAGAGGTCGTTGCCATTGAGGCAGGATGGGGATAAAGAAGATTCCAAGTCAGAAGGCAAGAAGAGAACTGAACTGATTGATTTCAAACACACTGCTCTATTTATAGAGAACATCGTGCAGACCAGTTTCATTGGTCTTCAAGTGAAAACATCTCACACCATTGGTGTGCAGTGAGTGACACACGGTGGCAGAACATATCTATAAACAATGTGAGCAACAAGAGAGATAGTGAATTATTTCATTCCTCTCGAACTCGTTCCCAGGCTCAGCCTGGTAGAAATCTCTTCTTTTCTCTCTGACTGAACTGAGAATATCCACAAGAGGTGAACAAGATGATCTTCAGGATCCCTTCCAACCCAAACCATTCTATGATTCTATGACAAAGGAACAGCCAGAGTGGCACCAAGGCACTGAAGATTGTAAAAATAAAACACGAACCAAATTAGCTCACCAAAGGAATGTTTCACAGACAATAAATGCAATAGAGATTTGTAATCAGCCTTAGTAGTATTTGCTGGCAGAAAGTCTATCTCGATGCAGGTGACAACCATCTATGCAAAAGGATCAAAAAGAACTTGTGTTTAAAGCTGGGTGAGGGAGGAAGAATACTAACTGTGATTGTTGGCAAAGGGATTCCTACAAAAAGCTAACCAGTGAAAAGTGGCCGCGTTTAGGCAGGGCTGATCACTGCATTTAAGGAGAGTGCAGAAGAGATTCAGCTAGAGAAAAGAAAGCATGTATTAAACAAGTAAGGATGGTATTAAGGACTAGAAGAGCAAATTCATTATCTTCTGACCTAGATGCTCATGCTTTGTTTAATTTCCCCATCTCTGCCTTATTTTTCTCCTTTCCAAGTGGTTTTCACATTCAACTATATGACCAGTCATCTTCCAGGTGTGTTGTAGATAATTTTTTTGGGTTTTTTTACTGTAAACTGGCCAGAATGCCCTGGAAATGGCATTATTTCAAATATCTATCATCTGTCTATCTATCTATCTACCTACCTAATCTATCTCTATCTATTGGATATGTTTTCACCAGTTGATGTCCAGGACCAACAGGCATGGATTTGGAGCTTAACTGGCAGACAATTCCTAGGAAAGCGATGCTGTTCCTCCTTTCATATGGGCTGCACTGCTTACCCTGGGTACCACTTACAGGGAAGTAAAACCCCTTAGTTTGCTAGTAGGAAACACTAGGCAGGAAGTACATTTTTTTTCCCTAGTAGAAGTGTTTGGTAGAGAAACAGCTAAAGATAACCAACTTTGGTAGGTTTGGTCTGATGCAAAGTGACTGTGAAAACTTGATCAGGCTTCTATATTTTTCTTTCTACAAAAGGATCTAGGCTACTGCTATAGTTTTCAAACTCAATCCAAGGACTTCTCTGAACCCTTCCAAGATGCTTAAAGCATGAATAAATTTAAAGTAATGCTAATTCTGAATGTTTTCAATGCCAACATAATGTTTTCTCCACTAAGGTAAAAGGCACTCTTGAACAAGGTCAAAAACACATTTAAAAGCAATGGCTGCTTAAATCATTTAATGTGGCATAACTTTGCCACAGCTTAAGACCTTTTAAACCCTGAGATCATCACATCTTACTTAAGCATTGAGAGTAGATTTCAATCTAGCATATTGCATGAAAAACACATCTTCTTTGCCACAAAACAAAAAGGTGCTATTTGCAGATAAATAGCAAATAGGAAGCTGTAGTTTCCTTGTGAAAACTGGTGAAGAAAAAGATAAAACTATCTCTTCTCTTGTCTTACAAAAGACTTTCCACTAAGGTATCTGCAGCCAGAAGTCTCCATGTTACTGATTTCTAATAATGAAGGCAAAATGTAAGGCTATATTTGCAGAAAGACTACCCTGCATCTGATAAAACATATAGCAGCATATGGCAAACTGACATATGGTAGAGGATGACTGTGTACATGAAAGCTGCAGTTTTCACTCACATTATCTGCCCATAGTAGAAAAGGAAAAAAACCCTCCTCCCTTGCATCTTAGATATTTCTAGAAAATCTCCTTCCAGCAATTCTAACGTTCTTTTTTCTTTAACCTCTTGGGTTTTCTTTTGTCAATTGTAAATAAAGACCAAAGAAGTTTACTTCTATTAAAAAAAAAAAAAAAAAAAAAAAAAAAAAAAAAGGCAGCTTGGCAGATTAAGCCTTTTGGGATTGAGGGATTGAGATAAGGGTATCCAATATCAGATATGGAATTTAGGCTTTACTGAAGCATATGACATTGAGAATGGGTGGGAAAATATGAGGGGAGAGAAAACTATGACCAAACACACCTAAGCAAGTGCACTGAAACTGGCAGACTTGGTTGGATATAACTGGAGACAAGAATTTGGCTCAAAGTATCTTTGATATTTATTTTAAAATAAAGAACATCTGTGAAAACTGAGAGAAGGAAAACATTTTCGACATTTTATATTTAAACATTTTGAGTAATAAAGTCCCACTCTAAGAACACAAGAAATGTCAAATGTGCCCTATAAATACACATATCTCAAAAGCAAGGACTGATGCAACTATAGCTATTATTTCCCTATTTTCTCTTCAATGTACATTTTCTGTATTGCTGTAAAACAGTAGAGAACTGAAATTTCCAATTTCCTCAGAAAGGCAGTTGAAAAGTTTGAGATGCATTTACTCTTAAAAGCTTCAGACTGCAATCTAATCTCAAAATGGCACCATTTACAATTATTTTTGTATGGGATTAAGTGCTTTATTTCCTCATTATGCATGCTATTCATAACCAGCATTTTATCTCTTCACTGTGGACTACAAAGGAAAATAAACTGTCTAAATTAATGACAATAATTGGCAACCATCCCACATGGACTATGGCATGCAAAGGACTGCATACAACCAAGTATCATACTTTCTATTTTTCTAGACATAGCTGCAGTTAATATCCAGTTAACCACTGTTATTGTACACAGAGTGTTTCTAATATTCTTCAGATCCAGGGGTTTTTATTTTGCTGCGTCTAAATGAGACTCTAGCATTGGCTAAGGTTTACCTCATTACCTCCAACTGACATAAAACTCTTCATGAATCTTACATTACTTGGGGTCTCCTTTTAAATGCAGCCTTTATCACTTATTTAGACAGCATGAGATATTTTAATTTCTGCCTACACTAAAGCTCACTGGCCATTGTGCTTGGGATATTATTATCCCAGCACTGAGCAAGCATGACACTCTCAGTGTTTTCCACCACCACTGCACATCCAGAACTTACAGTTAACTGCACACTGCATACAGCTTTTAGCACGAAGCCACTCAGAAAATAATTATTGTACTCTCTCATCTTGTCAGCACTCACATTTTATTTGGAGGATGGTTTTATTAACAAGAGAGGAAATGTTGTCCAGTGTCTCTTCACTCGACTGTGCCTGGAAGTGATTAGGTGAGAGATGTCTTTCAGATCCCTGTTGCAGCTGATCTGCTCTGAGATCCTGAAACACATTTTTCCACATTCCAAACCAGTGCCCTCTATACCAGTCTGTGGAGTGTTTTGTAGTGGGACTGCTGAAGCTGTTTCACTGCATGCCAGTCATTCAATATTCATAAGAGATGGGGCAAAGGACTTGCATGTGGATGTCCTGTATGAATGAATGCCTTAATTACCAAACTACAGTAATTCCTCTTTTATTTCTCCTTATGGGTATGGAATTACTGGGACAATGTGATGCAATTTCAGCAGGGAGTTTTACCAAGACTATCTACTTCTGGCAGCATTAAGTCCTGCTTCAAACAATTCTGGGTCTAATGGATTCAGCACTGTGAGGTATATCTGCTTTCTCACACAAGATATTAACTCCTTTTCTAACTCTTCATCAGGTCCTGCACATGAGAGAAGCAGGGAGAGCTCAGTTTGGGAATTTGGCCAGGGCATAAGCTGCACATCTTAAAAGCTCTGCAGTGAAGAAAGAGTTACACAGCAATCACTGTTTCAACAGACACAAGCTCACTGCAAAAGCCAACAGATACTTGTCACATATGGCTGGGGGAAAGAATAACCTAAAGGAACAGATGGAAATCCTACCTGAAGAGCATATCAAAACACAGGCAAGCCAAGAGAGCCAAACACAGTCTTTTGTCCTGAACTTGTGAAGGCTCACACAACTTATGAGTGCAGAAAGTAAGAATAATCTCCAAGTTCTGAGTCTGTGGATGCCTCTGTAAGATCCAGGTGTATGGCTATGTTTTCACTGAGGAATAATACCTTTTACCTAAAGACCAGGTACTCCATGAACTGTTAAGCTATAGGCTCACAAGGAACCCCTTCCCTGATTTTCCATCTTAATAGCATTAGTTAAACACTTGAAATCTAGAAATTCTAGCAGTCAGATTTTATTTGCTGCAAATATGCTATGAAAGTACATTCAAAAGTGTTCTTTATTTTACCCAGGAATCGTTGAAACCTTCAAAATCTAGAGGCTTATGAGTGTCTTGAGGAATTCACATCTGTCCAAGGTGAGGAGCATGATGGATGCTCATAGGTTTGAGCTGGGAACTGCTTTCTAGGCTAAAAAACAGAACAGAAAGAGCACCCTTTTCTTCTGGTACAATTTGGAAAATTAATACACTAGATTTGCTGTAGTTAAGACTTCTTTAACTCCTTTCATCTGTTCTCCTTCATGACAATGGAATTAGGCCTACACAATAGAATAAAGAAACAAAGCTATCCCAGGAGGAAGCTACTGAATGACAGCAGTTAATTGAGCTAAACTCTTCTTTCCACTCACTTTTCCAATTTCCCAGCTGTTAAGCCTCTTTTTTTTCCAAAGAAAAAATTACTTTTCACCCTATGGGTTTTACTTTTACGATGATTAAAAAAAAAAAAAATAGATGCATACAAGTTTCTACTTTGCTTAAATGGAGAAGTTTTGTATGGGAAGCAGCAAAGCAGAAAAACACAAGAGATCAAACCTGAACCTTGGCATTATCAGCACCATGCCCAACACTGCACACAACATAACTTCCTGTGCATTTATGGATGCTTATCCACACTCAGGACTAAGGCTGGACCTTGTCTTGAACGTTGCAAATTTCTCTCCCCATGTTTTCAACCAATTTCTGGAGGTCTTTCGAGATGGACAACACCTCATTAAACAATGGAGGACCTAGAGCAGCAGGGCTAAGATGCTCAAGCCACAGGGAAGGTATGAGAGAGCAGCAGTCTCCACAGGAGCTACGGCATCAGAAAGCCTCAAAGTAGTGTCAGATGTTGGCTCTTCAGAAAAAGCTTGCATAGCTCGCCTTTTCTTCCTCCCCCACTATTCAGAAAAGAAAATACCAAAGGGAAAAGCAGACATATGGAGCAGTCCCTCATCTTATGTGAAGCTTTAGTTACCTACTGTGCCCTGCTTTTACTGTAATTTAATGTATTAATGATGAAAAGAAATCAATAAGCTCACATGAGACCAGAAATTATTGGTGTTTTGTAGTGTATTCAATCAGCATTTACATCACTGTTATATCCAACTTCTATATTGGTAGCAAATAATAAATATTTATATAGGGGTATACATGTAAGAGTCAATGCATCTAACATTTTGTCTTTTATACTGTAGAAACTAAATGCTATAAGCCTTTTTTTAATGGAGAGTGTGTTTTTCCAAATCTCGGGAGGAAAACCATCACTCAGCACTAAATCTTTGCAGAAAAGTTTTAAGTCCTTCTACAAAGTATTAAACCAAAACAGTGGTATGAAAGGCTGGAAATCTGGTGGCCTTCAATGTCCATTTTTGATTAATTAAAGCTTTAGAAGCAGTCAGACTCAGCAACACACAACTGCTAGAAAGGTAGGGCCATTAGATGATAAAAATAAACTCTCTATTACCCAGCACTAAGGAAGGAAAGTCCTAGCAGTAGAGCATAAGTTTAATATTTTTGTATTTATGTGCAAATTTAAAGGAATATTATTGGAATCCCAGATATTATAAAATAGACTCAGACAGGTGCTCAGAGTTGCAAAGTTCATGGAAGCATTCTGATAAACCTTGTGGATACTGAAATTAAATACTTCTATTAATCAAGATGGAACAGTGTAGCAAGATTTAGACCCAGTCTCTCTCATGTTCTCATTAGTGATTTATATTTAACAGCTACTGTGTTAAATTCACCCTTGCTATTGTGGGAAAAACTGGGCATTAATTTACACTCAGACAAAAGTCCCACTGAAATGAAACATTGCAGGTAATCCAGGGTTGTGCTGGGCAGCTAATCTGCTGTTTTCCTCCTATAACCCATGGAACACCATCACCAATCTCTACCCTTGCTGACAAAGTCAACTCCATATTATATTAATATATAGACTTAGCATCAAAATCTAATCTAGACTTAGTATCAAAAATAACAGGGAACCCAGTTCTAGGTCCAAAGATTTAGGGAATGATAGGCTGCACACTGATGTCTGAACTAAAATAGAACTTGTAAATATTAAAAATGCTACTGTTAGAGATGTAAATACATAATTCACATAAAACACTTACACAAAAACTAGCTTTGACTTTAGTACAAAGTTTTCTCCATACAAACCTTAGGAAAGAATCATAAGAAAATTCAATTTTTATTGCCTATTTTGTTTTCAGTGCCTTTATCAAAATGCAGGCAGAGAGCAAGCTTCTGCCTGAAATAAATACTTAAAAATACTGATCTCTGGCTGCATTGAGTCGTGTTATTCTCAAAATATTGGGGCAACCCTTTGCAGGCTTCCCATCACAGTTTCCCTCCTAGGAAAAGGCTTCATCCATTTCCAGTGCTGAAATAGCCCTCAACAAATAGCTTTGGTTGATTATCATAATATCATCTGCCAGTGCTATTATGTTGTATCAGCAGACACATCATAAACTTCTATTTTAGGTGCTAAATTTCCAAACTGTGAAAAAAAGCTCTGAACAGAAAGTTGATATTCAATAATGAGTAATTTTTGCATACATTTAAAAGAGCAGTGCATTCATATTTTAATACCACGGGGAAAATGGTATTTAATTCCTATTTCAAGACACATTACTGCATGAAAGCAACTTTACAAGGAATTTGTTACCTGATTTTTTTTTTTTCATTTTCTTCTTCCTAAGAAGAATTGAGGTGATGCAAGCAGGGCTCTGCATAGTGTACTTTGTGTGTTGGACCTTTTTCTCACATCCAGAGTGTATTTTTAAGTAAATCTCTCAACTGCTTGCACAGGAATAGCTGTGTACATAGTGCCAGTAAAGTTCTTTATTCCAATCAGTACAATATAGTGACTGGAGTGTTTTGATGAAACAGTGAAGCCCTACAGTATAAATATGTTTGGTTTTTTTTTTCCCTTTAATTATTTAATACTTCTGAGACTTTGAAAAGGAAATGGCTTAAATTGCTATATTTACTTTTTAAAAAAATCTGCTTTCTATTAGCTACATTTATTTTTCAAATCCTTCAGCAGTGGGTGAAATCCTGGCTAATTCAAGTCAGCTGAGTTTTGCCACTGACTTCAGTGTAACCAAGATTTCACTTACGGAGTTTTATATATATTAATAAAAAATCTAAATGCAATAAGGAGCTCTGACTAACAGCAAGTGCAAATCTGTTTGATAGATGACATACCCTCTGTACCAATACACACTGCAGCTCATAACAGCTCAACAGCAGCAGCCTTAAGCTGCTGAGTAAGAAACAATGCATATGATTTAAGAACAGATTAAATGCAAAATATTGGCATTTGTGTTGGTCTATCAAATGCATCAGGTGCATTTTGGGAAGAAACACCAATAAATTTACTAGTTTGGTATAATCAAGTTTTAAAATCTGGGTTTACTAAGCTAAAATTTAATAATTCTTAAATGTGCATTAGGAAGATAAATCCTAAATTGAGCTGGCTGAGTGCTTCATGACTGTTCTCTTTATCCACTTAGCCATCATTGAAAATGGAATATATTGGCAAAAAGAATTGTCTGTTTTGTCTCTTAATCCCATTGTTTACTCTTGTTTCTGCCAAGGCTTTCAGCAAAAATTTATTTTTAGGTATTGCTACATATCTTAGTAATATTTTTTTTTCTACCGCAGATAGAAGAATACATATAACAAAAATTTCTTTTAAAAATACTATTTATAGTTGAAATTAATAACAAATAGGCATAATTATTTCTTGTAATGAATTTGACTAACTAGTTTTTAAATGCTTATTTTAAAAGAATACATCCTCCAAATCTTTGCAGAGTGTTCCTCCGACAACAATTCTGCAAGACCAAGGAAATAATGCCACAGTGATGCTGTGAGCTGTGCAATACTGTGGTAAACTGTTGCTAATTATTATTAATGATGTGATTTTTTTAGTTATAAATCACAGGATATGTGATCAGATTAAACAAAAGCCAATTTAGATGATTATTGTACCAAAGTGGTTCTACTTTGTTAGGTTAATTTACTTGAATTCAGTATACAGCAATGACAGTAATAGGAAATGCTAAACCTTCACCTTTCAATGCATATCCTTCTTGTGGAAGGAAAATACTCCCTACATCCAAATACAATATTCTCTACGTTAAATCCTTGATCCTTTGCAGTGCTGATTGGAACAACTTAACAAGGCAGTAAATAGCTAACTGGCCTATCTTTTAACAACAGTGGAGAGTTTGGGCCTTTTTTTCCAATCTGTTACTCAACTGCACTGTGTTTTATGTCTTTGCCATTATTACAGAAGATTAGGATGAATCTGCTGTGCTGACTGCTGCTAAACTAATCTAAATATTCTGGAGAATCTAAAAAGTTATTAGACATTTTGATTAGCTGTGTAAAAAGCAGATGGCGATCACTTAGCTGATAAAATATACTTAAAATCAAACTAAGATTAATATAAAAAGATTATTCTAACCCTGTCCAGCCAGGTAAGCCAGGTCCAGGAAGGACCAAAATTACCTATTTAGTAGGCAGAAAGGAAGGTTTTGTTTAGGAAACATCCAACAAGAGCTCCAGGATTGAACCCTCAGAATAAACCTTTCTCTAAATCAACTATGATTATTAAAATTATATGGAGGTTTTTGGTGTGGCTGCCTTTTACCAAAACAATAATTCTGTAAAGGATTCCTGGTAATTATTGGAGCTGTTTCCCTCTCCCTCCATTTGCTTTCTTGAAACAAAAGTAAACATAATGATAAGGAGCCACTAATTTTTTTCCCTTTTTATGCATTTAATCTATTTGCAACCTTTGAAATTTTTTGGCTCCTGAAAGGCAGAGTGGAAATTATACATGCATTAAAACTGCAACAAATTAGTTTTGAAAATTTCTAGTAAAAAGTCATGGAGGGATATCTTTCCTGTCCCAAACCCATATTATCTGGAATTAGAATCAAAACATATTTTGGCCCAAAATCACGAACCAGTTTTAGTAACTACAGTTTTCATATTGCATTAAAACTCTGTCTAGAGCAATATATTCACTAAGGAACTGCTTAGATGGGTGATAAGCACTTCTGAGTGATTTTGAAGCTGCTGGTGTAGTAGGGTCTACCACGTCCTGAGGAGATACACTCACAGGATCACCTCTTGAAGAGGTAAGGTTTCCATCAATTTCTAATATAATGCAACTGAGAACAACAAGATTTCAGAAGTGGTTGCTTAAAATACAGGATATTATTATTCTTTTGCACCCAAACACAACTGATGGAGAATACAGGAGTTTTTTTTCTTGGAGGTCATAAAAAATGTAAGTGATTGAAGTCTGGTGGCTTTGTGGCTGAGCCAAGACAGTACTCAGGTTGCAAACAAGCACTAAAAACTGCTGCTAAAAATACTTTGGAAAACATGGTGAGAAGTGACTTTTTTTGCAACTCAGATTAAATTTGTTCCCCCGGCAGATGACTGAGCAAGAGGTATTATAAAAGTGAAGTAAGGCTCAATGCAACAAAATTTTGCTATCTCTTTCCCAACTTGATTTTTTTCATGTCAGATTAAAAATCAATCAATTGATAAAACTTTTCATATTAATGCATCCCACAACCTGATTCATTGAATGGAATAACTAAAAAGCATAATGAATTGATTGGCCCTTGCTGTATATTTTGTACCATAGTAATTTCCCACAATAGACAAAGTTTTAAAACCAGACACAAATATTGCAGCAAAATTGAAATATAAACATTGTGCAGTAGAATCCCATATCTGAGTTTCAAGCAACACAAAAACACTTAACTAAAATTATCCCTACGTGGAATGGTGATACCATTATTTATCCAGCCAAATATTTGGATTTGGTGATAGCATTTGCTGGACATAGGCATGAACCCCAGTAAAGAGCCTTGCAATCAAAACAAAGCAAAAAATATGCATTAAGTGACTAATCAAAGAAATTACAATCCATGCATGTTTTGAAACTCAATTTTCTGTCCCTGTGTTTCATTTTACAAAACAATACAGATGGAGTTAACCAAGCTTTCCATCAGATGATTGCAGGGGAATTGCTGTATCCTTTGAAACACAAGTGGCATCTTCTCACCTGCTGAGTTTAATTTCAGAGTCCGGAGCTATCATTAACAGAATATTTTTAAGCTGTGTACTATCTTTCATTCATTTTCAACACTAACAGAAAGCTTTTCTCAGCAGACAGATGCCTTTAGCTTCCCCTAGAGAAAGCGAATCATCCATCCAAAGGAGGCATGAATGGCAGGCACAACGCTCAAACTCTTTTTGGTGTTTTAAATGCTGCTCCTTTCCTCATGAATGGGAAACACGAACACAGTCTAAATATCAGCATCTGAAGCTATGCTCAGAAGTTTCTGGGGTATCCAATCCCTTGTTTAACTTCACAGGCATCCCCTTCTTTAATGCCACTGTTGCTTTTGAGCAAGTCAGATCACTAAGGTAGCTAAAAAGCATGTCCAGGAAACATGCTCTACCAGATCATTTGCATGTGCAGGAGATACACTTTTCATATCCATTCCTGCACAAACAGGATTTAGATTCAATTTATTTTTAGATTTACCAAAACATAAGCATGAAAAGGAGAACAGGATTAGAACTGAACTATGTCAGCCTTGTAGTCCAGATCACCCCCAATGTCTAGGTCAGCTCATATGAGAAAAAAAATTGCATTATTCAGCTCTTACTAGCTAGTCAGTGGAAATAAAAACCTTTCCTAATGTCATCTTACTCTTTATTGATTCTTCTCCTCTTGTCCCCTTTTCAGTCCCAGCTCTCCCTTACATAAGCATAATCAAATTACAAGAGCACTATCTGATGAAATTCTACTTTGCCCATTCTCGGCTTCATCTCTATTATTAGAGTCTCCCCAGTGCCTTTAATTTAATGAAAAGCCCTGCAGCCTAAATGTCATTGCTATTCTGGATACCTATTTTAAATCTTCAGGCCAAGCCTCACAGAAGGCACTACATGAGCTGGGTGGAGCGTGCACTAGAATGCAGGTCTGAAGCACTTAGGAGCAGACCCAATACCTGAGCAATACCTCTCCAAAGACACAGAGAGAGAGAGAAAAAAGCAGCAGTGAGTTTGTCTCAACAGGGGTGCACGAAGTATGGAAGAAAGGTGAGATGGTTGCAAATGATACTGGGTCTTAAGCAAAGCCAAAAAGATTAAATCTCTTGTGGTGGTTTTTTTTTTATTATTGTATTTTTAAAATTATGTTTTATTATTGTGTATTATTTATTTATTTATTTATTATTATTATTTTATTAAAGCTATTTATATCATAAATAGCTTTATGAAAAGTGTGGGATCTTTTTCTAAACTTTGGGGGAAAAGAATTCTGATGTTATAGATCAGCATTTTTTTTTCAATTTCCTTCCCATAAGTCAGAGTTGTGGGCAAAAATTTACACCTGTGATGAAATGCAGACTGGGTTAGTTGGGTATGGCTCTGAAAATACCTGGTTTCATTCATATAAACACTCTTACAATCTTAAATGCACCCAAAAAATACCTGCTAACGCCATCCTTACCTTTGGTACCTAGTTGCATTGGAAAAAAAAAAATTACCATTCAATGAAAGTCTTGTCAAAGATGAGATAAAAATGCATCCTGCTGCCTTTCCCTCTGGCAATTTGGACATTCATGTCAAAGTTATGTAAGGGCCAGAGATAAGAAAACCCACATATGGTAATTCATACACCCAGTTTACTACAACATATGGCACAGTATAACATGAACATGTGTTCACTGCCCTCCCCCATTCCTTCTTTTTTGTTTTTTTCTTTTTTTTTTTTTTTAATTGGGGAGTCTCATAAGTAATTTCTGAATGTATGGGAAGTTTTATGTGTATGGAAAGCACAGCAGCTAGTAAAGAACTTGTTGAAATGGACGAGTAGATTAAATCCACACAGTAATAACAGAGATAGGCCGACTATTAAAAGAAAATGGTATTTTTGGTGAGTTCTAGCAGTGAGAACAGGCTTCATGGTAGCACCAGTCTTTAGTACCACTCTCTTGGGTGATCAGTTTATTAAAGCTGTTTAATGAGAATTGAGCAGCTTTCTGCAGAGCACTTTCTAGAGCAGAAATCTGTTGAATAGGTGGAATTTTAAAGTTCTAGACATAAGTATATTTCATAGGCATCGTTTTACATACACCACTGCATGTATGATATGTATCACATATATGCATACATCTTGCAAGAGCACAAAAATGTTGCACATTTTTCCTAATATATTTTCATACTAGGTGTTTCAATGCTATCTAAAAAAAATGTCATACAAACATAGAAGGCAAGTCATCAGCTGCCTCCTTACATGACAGACCCAGAGGCAACTCCAAAGCATCAACACAACTGCCTGAGGAGACTGCCAAGGAGCCAGCTGCTGCTACTGGAAAATCTTCCAAAGCTTTGCATCTGTGTCCTGTTATTGCTGCCCAAAAAAACCCCACCACAGTAAATGAAAACAATAACAATAATAGTAATAATAATTAAAAAAAAAAAAATCCATCTTTGTTGTGAAAAACTCACGTTATGTAACACACTGGATGCATCAGGGCAAGTTGTATCTTTTCTCCCTGATATTCTGTGCTCTAATCTTACAGTGTGTTGCTCCTGACTTGCCTCTGGTGCCTTCCATGAGCTTGCAACATCTGAGCAGTTCAAACATTAAGGAAGCAATTTAGGAACCTAATCATGGAAGTGCAGTGGCATTTTAGACCCCTAAATCCCAGTTGCCTGAAGGACACCTTTGTCCAAAAGGCTATGCAGATGTTAAAAAAAAACCCTTGAGCCTGTTAAATACAGGCCCCTCTCAAAAAGCTGTCATGGGCTTTAGCAACAACAGGAAAGTTAGACTTCATGCAAGATATTTGTATAGGATTTAGAAGTAAAAGTAGCTCTCTGACTTGCCCCTTCTCAGTGTGCTCTTGAGTTTCTGGATCAGTATAGCGGCAAAATGTAATTAGACAGGATAAATACTGAGATGGGATTCACTTTTTCTACCTATTAAGCAGTAAACTATCTCCTCTAAATATAGGAATAGAAATTCAAGCAATTAGAAAAAAAGTCCTTTCTAAGAATGCTTCTGCAAATTACCTCAGGTTGAGTTTGTTGTTACTAAGACTGACAGGTGACCTGATAGCTTTTTCACTATCATTCTTTGGAAATTATTGAAATAGTCCAAAGGATGAATGATTGATCAGTGAATGAGTACCCAGAAAGTTGCAATGGGATATGCTGAACAGGCCCTGAGTCCTTCTGGTACCTGTGATCTACATTTGTACAAGACTCAGCAATACAGTATTTAATCTACCTCCATGTGGAATCCTTAAAAAAAAAAAAAAAAATTAAAAATCTATCAAACCAAGTGAATATCACAAAAAAAAAAAAATCTGCATGAACAGAAAATATACTTGTGTGGATAGATTTATTTTCCTCAAATAAGGGAGGTTCTCTCTTTGTGAAGCACTCTCTTTTCTTTATATTGTTGGAAAGCCAGACAAGATTAAGGGATGAACAAAACCTATAGTGTAAATGAAATAGAATTAACAATAAAAACATGTCCTCACAGAAAGTTCAAGAATTTTTTTAAGTTTAAGAAGAGGATTCTTTTCCTGCGGAACACAGAGCTAGGAAAATGCTCTCGAGTTACAGGTTGCTCAAAGAGAACATTTGCTTATGCAAACATTGGCAATTCTGTTTCATGAGGTTTAAAAGCTGAGTCTGAGCCTGCAGCACATGGAGATGAGGGTTCTAGATGGAAACATGTCTGGCTTAGTTGGGCTCAGCAGTCTCCATGGGGAGCCTCAGTAATGTGGAGCAGTGTCAAGCACTTGAAAAAGCCCATACTTGTAACGTTGAGTAGGATGACAGTCTTTAGAGTAAGAGCTTTAGGAATAATTTAACCAATCCTTTAAAAGCTACAGAAAATCTGAAGGATATATTTTCTTGGGGTTAAGGTTCCAGTTTATCACTTTCTCCTTCCATATGGAGACTACAGGCAACTTTCATAAATGGTTGAATCTAAAATAATTCCCAAGTTAAGCTTTTTTAAAACTTTGAGGTTTTATGCAAACTGGATTTGTTTTAGGTTCTCAAATACTAGCTCATTGAATGATTTATTCTAAACAAGGCTATCCTTTCCCCCCCCCCCCCCCCCCCAGATATTTGTAGTATTTGAGAAAGGGTTTTAAATGAGCCTTTTAAAATACTGCATTATGTTCCTTGAAGCTTCACTGTGAAGTCTGATGAGCAGAGGAACAATGATTAATTGTAGTTTGCTGTCTTGCATTCCAAAATAGCAATTTTCCAATTTAAATCCCTTGTATATTTTGGTAAGAGTGTAATTTATATTCTCCCTCCTGTGACTTCCCAAGTTAAGACACGATTTAGATATAATTCCACAGTATTAGACTTGGGGAAAATGAAGCTCTTTTGACTGAATATTCAAGCAAAGAATGTGTTTTGGGCTATGCCATAAATCATGCTTGTCAGATCTTTCAAAGGAATTATTCTGTACAACTACCTTGTCTATTATTTAGAAAGCAGAGACACTGAACAAGATAATTCAGCAGCACTGTATCTGATTTACATATGGTTGGCTCCCTTTAATCTCTGGCTTAGAAAGCGCCATCTATTTTCAATTTAACTTCAAAATTGTTAAATTTTATTTTGATTGGCTCATAATTGCACTGCATGTGCATATTTAGAGCCTTTTGGGCTTCTACTCAAAGATGATCTGGGGGTTTGATGATAACTAATGAACCATGGCAACCAAGTGGTGCTGAACTCTGGTATTCAAGACACATAACTCACCATGAAATTACTGACACTTTAGGTTAGGCTGCTCTCTTGTTCTAAACATTTCTCAGGAAATTTTCTAATGGAAATCTTTTATGGAACCAAGAGGCTAATTCACAACAGACAATCAAGCATAAGGAAGCAATCTTCCAACTTGTTCCAGAATACTACATTTCAAGTAAATGTAATTTACATGTACATTAATTCCCAAACCTGACACTGGAACCTCCATGTCAAAAAGTTACCTATGAACCACTTTCCCACAGAAATGCTTTTCAACAGAAATGCTTCTTTTCAAGTAATTTATATTAAGAAACATCACATTTTTATATCACTGATGGAAAGCTGAAAAAATAAACTGGTAAGTGAAAACCAGTTGAAAACCTAAGAATTTAAATATGCAACTATGATGTAGATTTATTTGTTTATAAGATGATTATTTTGATTTCTTAAACTACTACTTATAAAATGAAATATCAATTTGCAAAACAAAAAAAAAACAGCAAAAAAACCCACCAAAAAATGGAGAAAAATATCTGAAAAAAGTAGGAGTTGTTCTACATTGGAGAAAGCAAATCACTGCTAAAACAGAGATAGATTGGGATTTGAGACAATTCTTACTGTAGAACTTTATTGAAGGGGAAAGATGAAAATGGTGGTACTCACCAGCTAGAAAGCTTAAATTGGGAAAATTCTTTGGAATATGGGACAATAGTATGCATCTGACCTGGATTAATAATAATTAGGGTAACTGTCCAGAAGTTACCACTTAATTATTTACTTTCTTTAAGAATTAAAGACATAACACTTTGTGTGGCATTGAAAGTTCACCTATGAACTGCCCTCTAAAATTACAGTTGTAACACAAATAGACACCTGAGTGAATCTGTTTTGTGAAATCAAATATATGTGTGGCAAAGTATGCTTCAGGCTGGACTGTACGGATTATTTGGGTCCACACATAAATGCAGGTTTGACCAAAGAACCTGGACACCTACAGGGTTCAACAGTAACCCCGCCAATTTGTTTAACTTTGTTAGCTGGATTTACTTGTATAAATTGCAGTCACACCTTTGATTCAGACTCATAAATCCATTTGTTAGCACTTCAGTCTCAGGTGATTTAAACACTAAAGCAAAACTCAATGGGATGCAGGCACCTGAGACACATAAAACTTGAAAAAAAAAATTCTAAAAGTCGATATTTATAGCCAAATAAAATTTTAAAGGCGAATCAAGAAACATAAGTAGGATTTTGCAAATATTTGAGTATTTACTACTAAACCCGTTGGAGTCTGGTTCTTTTAAATATCTCACTAGGTATCTATAAGCATCTTTAAATCCATAAGTATATACTTATTTTTCTCTCTACACACTCTCTATTCAAAAATATAGAAAGGCCTGAAGCGGTTTCCCACTTGGAATGATTAATCTCTGTATGCAATGATTACTATTTCCTAATAAGCATTAATAAGCCCCATGAAAATTGTTCCAAGGGCTTGTAAAAATAATACGAAAAAGCAAATATTTTTATTTGTAAAGACCAGACTGCACCAAACAGCAAATGTTTCATTCCCAGCTTAGTATTTTAACTCCCGTTTCGTATAGTCAATGGCCTCAATGTCAACCTTCAGGACTGCGTTTTTACATTGTTAAAAAGCTGCTAAATACTACTTTTTGGGGGTGTGGGTTGGCGGGGAGGGGGGAGTTGACCCTTCTTTTAACACTTTTTGGTGTAGCCTCTTTCTTCTGTACAAAAGCCAAGCCCTTTTATTTAACATAGGGAAAAAAGCACAGCTCAGTTCTTTCAGTCACTGAATACTCCTCTTTTTGAACACACGCTCCCTTGTGACACAGGCTGCACCACGAGCTCACTTGTTAAAGTCCTGGCACTCTGTTATTCACCATAAGCTATGGAAATGCCACTAACCATTCCATTAGCTTCTGTTCTGTAAGTAAAATGTCAGTTTTCAGCACCTCCACATGTTTTGGATATGCATCTAAGGGGTGCTAGGAGTTTGGTTTAGAAAAAAATTAAATGAGGCAAAGACTCATCAAACAGACTCATCATCTGGAGAATCTGTTTTGACATTTTTGATTTTCCTTGAAGTGAACACAGGTATTTCCATCATGAATACATCTAACTTTGAGCAATCATTAGCCAAGCAGGGATTTCCCTCCAGCAAAATCAATTCCTTACTGTTTGCCTAGGTGTCATAGCACAATGCGGTGACATTCGAATGTCCCCACCATTATTGTGGGCAGCAGAGGCTAGAATTATGTTTTTCTTTTCACCTTACAAAAAATGCCAAATGTACATGTAGAAGAAAAGATAATTACACTGGCAAATCAAAAAGAATAGTGAAATGCATTTGTTGGTTGATGGAAACATAAAATTAAGCAAAAAACTATGAATGATTCATTTCCTGAAAGTTGCAGAGTACACCTCCCACTAGCAGGTTTGGGAATCTTTTCTGTATTGTTCTAAAACTGATAAATAATGGAGGTCACTTTGCAACACAATTTTCTACACTGGAAGTTTCCTGATTGCCTGTGTCTTCATACAGCAGTATCCAGTTCAATCCTGTTTGGTGTCTTCAGGTGAAAGCATAATCCAAAAGAACTGGTCACCAAATAAAAAGAGCAGAAAAGCAAAATGATGAATAGGTAAGGCATATGCATCTACCAATTACTCCTGCTGGCCAGTCCTCAAAGGCAGCATGGGATTTTTTTCTTAAAGAACAATCTCTGCCTATTTATGCAAATAGATCACCTGTGTGCCTTAACAGATTGCTACAGGAGTGGGTTTTTTTTACTTGCACATGCTGTTTTTAACCTGTACAAGAGATACATCTCTAGGCAGGGGGTGTGAGCTCACAGCTCAAACAGGTGAGTGCTTTTGTGTAACCAGACTGGTCCTCCATGGCACTGCAGAGCTACACACCATAATATAAACTTAAGCATCTATCACAGGATGCAAAACTTTCATGGTAGATACTGAAGGAAAAAGTAATTTTTCCTGTACTTGCTACAGCTTTATATCACTAATGAAAGAATATGAGGGAACAATCCTGCTATTTTATATCAAAAGAGCTTACTGCCTTCCCCTCGAAGTGTTTGGATATTAATAAATTCTGAAGTCATAGGTAACTAGACAGGCACTGCATAGAACTTCTGACGTCAAGGACTTTCTTGATAGTGCTAATTAGCTTTAAAATATTCCTCCAGGATCTTGAGATTCAACACTTAACTGTGATGGTTTCTGTACTGCACATGGCAGTTGTTCAGGGCAACTGGAAGTCTACTCCCTGAACATCCACAACCTACTTTTTGTTTCAATTTGATCAACACAGAGGGTGCCAACAAAATCTAAGTTACGTATTAGCATAAATACATTGAGATCTGAAAGGGCTGCTATATACAGCACATGTAAATTATTTACATCTAGTCAGCCCAAGTGACTGCAGACATTGTAAGAAGCACAGCTGCTGCTGGTGCTAGAACCTTGAAGCTGTTTCTTAATATGAATATTCATCATTACTCTCTTAGAAGACTGTAGGGGAAAACATAGTCAATAAAAGTATATTCTGTGTTTTGTAATCAGTAAACAATGTAAGCAAAATAGTATGTGGAGGACATAGAGCAGCTGCTCTTTCCAAATGAATGCCTAATTGTGAAATATTTAGACCTCGGCACTATGATTTCCTTAACAATTCTTTTTCTTGTTAGGGTAGATTGGATGTCCTTGTGCCTTATTTAGATTTTCTTTTTTTCTCCTCCACTCACATGTCACCACAGAGTCTAAAGCAAACAATCACGGGACAAAGGATTCAGATAATGTAACTTCACAATAACGACCTACTTTTATACAATGCTTTTTATCCCAGGGCGTCCCCGGGCACCATAGTTACAGCATTTGTGGGATTTTCACACTGATAAGCAAAATATACGTATGGCACAGGTAATCCATTTGCCACTGACACTTTGGACCGATGGAGAAACCCATAAGGTGTGCACCACTGCTTGAGTCCTGGCCCTCAGGCAGAAGTGGTTTGAGCGCTGAGTGCAGCAAAGTGCACTTTGGAAGCTCGATAATATAACACAAGTTAACACTCCAGAGCTTAGGGCTTGTAGTCAGGAACATAAAGCACACGTGGAAGCAAGATTTCCTTGCTGCACAGAGGGTATTCAGTAATTGTGACTGCACAGGTGAAGTCCTAAATCTCTGTGTGTAATCCAGAGCAACTCATCACAGGGATGCCAACCAGCAAGAGGCATCTGCTTCCATGGCAGCACCTCACAAAACCTGCTCTGTAATGAAAACTCTCCTTCTTGGAACTCCCTTTGTCTTTGAACATTCCAGTGTCTGCATTCAGAAATACAGCGACCACAGATCTAGCACTTTTTAATAACTTTGTTCTTGTTCATTTCATATTGTTGCTCAGGAAAAGATTTGGTCTGTTTAAATTATACTCTGTCCTAAGAAACAAATACAAGCAGTTTTATCTGTGCAACAATAAAAAAGATAACTTTTACTGTTCCAAATACCTTCCAAAGCCTCTGCGGGGATCAAAAGGTACTATTATTTCCAAAACCACTTTTTATTTTCAGAAAATACATTATAGTGTTTAGACAATTTTTTTATAGGTCTAAGTGAGGGCACCTAAACATTCCACCAACAAATTAGAAACATAATCTTTCAGCGAAAAAAATTTAAACAATCTACTTATTCTCAAAAAGATAAATGTGCTTATATAACTTCAGGTATTTCAGTGATAAGGAAACTTTATTTATATTTATAGAATGGAATGAAATTCCTTGGCATTCTAAAATACGAAATTCAACAAGTGTCATATATATGGGGATAACTGCTGCATGAATCTTCCCAGCTGAACAGGCTAAATCTGTACAGCAAGCAAATGTTGATGCTCACCAGGAAAAACCCGGACTGAGGTGCTGAACATCTAAAAGCCAGCTGATCTCAAAGCACAAGCACCTTTTTTTTTACTGAATTCAATCACCAGCTTTTATTTATAAGGAAACAACAGCTATTGTCACCAGAGACGACATTTGGAAAGACAAAGCTCTTGTGTCATTAATATTACTGGGAGCTTTTTTGAAAGCTCAAATATCCAGTAAATGGATATTTACTGGGCATCACTTAGCACCAGTAATTATTCACCTCTTGCCATTTTCTTCTCCTAAATCCTATCTACTTATAAAAGTAATGAAAAACTCAGTATATTGAAAGCTGTGATTTCTCAGTACCTGTTGACAACTAAATAATGTTCTACCAACTTTACTAATCCGTACATTGTACCCAAAGTGTTTGCAAAGAATAACAGAGAGACACAGATATAAATTAAGACAGAAAGGGCTAGGACAGAAGCTACAACCAAGTCAACTAATTGCTCTTGACCACATCTGTGTTTTCCCTATACTTACTGAACTCTTCAGGGAAGCTTCCCTGCTGTATGGGTTCCAATACAATTTCCTATTCAATGGAAAATGCTGAGTGTCACCTTCAGGCTGTTCAGAAGTCAGTCCCACAACCCCATCAAGCTGGGAGTGACTTTTTTCTTCTGACATTACTCCCTATGGACTAGGCAATGAGTTCTGGCCTGCACTAAGAATAAAGTCACATTCCCAGCCGTCAAGAAACCCCACAACAGAATGACAGGTTCCATGCACAGCAGGCTTTCCATGCTACCGTGGTACAGTGCCAGATGTTCCAATGGATATTTAATGACTATGAGATTTCGTTTTTATTTATTTAGTCATTAAAAGGAATTATTATTATTATTATTATTATTATTATTATTATAGATAATTTTCAAACTATTAGAGCAGATCAAATGATGTTTTCCTTCATGTTTTGCTGCTAAATGGTAGTGGCGTAGAACATTTAATACAGCTTTACATCTGCTGTATCTCAAAATGCAACCGAGGAATTAAAAATTAATAAATAATAAGGCTGTCTTGCCTTGACAAAGAAATATACTGTAGCTCTCCTTTTTCTTTGCTTTAATTTAAAGAGAATAAGTGCTGCAAGGCGTAGGTATCATGAGGAAACAGCTGGATGAAAACCAGAAAGACTATTCAGCCTGAATATTCTGTACTGAGTTTTAAAGAAGGCCTTTCACATTTTCTATCCTTACAGTTACTATGCCATTTGGGGGGGTGAGGAGTGGGAATTAAAATATTTCAAGCATGTTTTCCTGGGGGAATAAATTGAGAAAAGAAGAAATATTTCTTTATAATGTCAATCTTTACACACACACAATCCATTGCCTTTTGTTTGTTTGTTTTAAACCCTAATGACAATAGTTTTAGATTTAGTATTTACTTCAAGAGCTTGGAATGTTTGTATTTGGATAAGCTAAAAACACAGGTTTTTTTCTATCTGCAACCAAGTAAAGCCATAGCTACATTTGTTTCCTGAATCTTTCCAAAAGAACATTAATGTATGTCTATGCATAACAAATATTGTCAATCGCTATGAAGGATAATCTATTGAATGATATGATTGAACTGCTTTAATTACTTTTACTAATATAAAGCAAATATTTAATTATAACATGTAGCTAATCTGTTCACACTATTTTGTCTTAAGATTGTGTTCTGGTTTAGAATTTTCATTTTCTGAAAAATAGTTTTTAGCTACCTGTTCCTTATCAGTAACTCTCCTTCTACTATCTTCTTTCTCTTTAATCTCTCATGCTTCTGTTCTTTTTTGCTCCCTTTATTTTCACTTTGCCCATCCCTGCTTTTCCTTCTCCACAGAAGATTTTTTCTTATCTGTCCTATAGAAACTTTCTCTGTAGCATTTACAAGCCCTCATTTTCAGACAGATGTTCTAAGCATATGCTGAGGTGCCCTATGATTCAGGGCTTTACAGATGTTACAGAATTAAAATTCTCTTGACACTCCTTTGGCTTAGCTTACTATAGAGACACAGAGGCTGAGGACTTCTGACCTCCAAAATATGAAAGATCTCTACAAAGGCAGAGCTGGAGTTTAACTGAGCCTTTTTTATTTTGCCTTCACTGTTTAAATAGATAATAAATACAGAAGAGAAAAATGTTTTCTGATACAAGACAACTAATGAGAGAATCTGGGTTAAAAGAACATGAAATGCAGAGTGAAAATGCACTCGAGTATGTCCAAGAAATCACTGGATCACAGAGTGGTTGGGGTTGGAAGGGGCCTCAGGAAACCACCCAGTCCAACCCCCTGCCAGGGCAGGGTCACCTGGAGCAGGTGACACAGGAGGGTGTCCAGGTGGGCTCGGAATGTCTCCAGGGAGGGAGCCTCCACAGCCTCCCTGGGCAGCTGTGCCAGTGCTCTGCCGCTTTCAATGCCAAGCTCTTCCTCGTGCTAAGGCTTTAAAGATTTAAAAACTTCTTGTGTTTTAGTTTATGGCCTTGTCCTGCCACTGGCCATGAGTGAAATGACCCTGTCGCCTGCCTTTGAGATATTTATATGCAGTAATGAGATCCCCTCTATCTTGTCTTCTCCAGACTAAAAAGGTCCAACTCCTGGGCTGCTCAGAACTAATTTTTCACCAGTTAGAAGAATCTTGACCAAAAAAATTTCAACTTTAACTGCTTACAGTCCATTTTGCAATGAGGTAAAAAAAGAATTAAATAGGACTTTAAGCTTACTGGAGAGAAAAACATTTATTTTTCAGCTAAATAGAGCCTCAAGTACAATCAAAGTTGAATTTTAGAAAGATTAAGGTCTATAAAAATATTTCTGAACAAAGTGGAATTGTGACCCCATTTTTAATAAAAAAATTATATTTCATAGCTAATTACAGATGCCAATTTAGCAGAGTCATTCAAGATGCAAGTTGTTTCATTAAGATAATAAAGAAAGGAAGACAATAATGTAAGATTGTTTAAGATACAGGTTGGCTGATTCTCTCTGCAATTAATGAATGAATTAATGAAACTTGACAAAAACCAAAATGCACTAGACAGCTCATCCAAGAGGCACTCCCAATTTGGCAGATGACTGTAACCCAAAGAGCAGCTGAGGTTATCTGAAAACTAACTGGTCAAAAGAAAACATTTATGCCACTGGGCTTGGGACTTGCACATTTCTGCTTTGATTACAGTCACAAACAATCTCATCTGAGTGAGTTAAGCACAAAGTGGAAGAGTTTGGGAGCCAAAGTACCTTGGAAACAGAAACCCATCAAACTTGCAGTGTCCATTACTTTTTCCTATGCAGATTTTTCTCACACACAAATTAAGTACCATGGAAGATACTCAGCATAGAATTATTGAGTTCTTGCTGCTAGATGTTACACATCTAAGATTAGAATGTTTGTACATCAGCTGTGGTGTGAGCTCCAAATTTTGTCCAAGTTTGCTGGCTCTGGGCTTGACAGTTTAGATTAACTCTTTGTTTAAACTCCCATTTGGAAACAAACAAACAAACAAACAAAAAAAACAACACAAAATTAGGTGCTAATTTCTTAGCCCAGTCAGCAGCTAATTAACAACCTGAAAGGAAACATGAAAAAACTGTACCACATAGTGAAAGGGAATGCCTCAAGAGTTTCCAAATATAATCGTGTTTGCAGGTTTGCATTGGTTTTTGATATTGTTTTTCTACGGCAAAGTTGTTTCAGAACAAACTTCATTAATTTTGCACTGAGAAATACCTCACAGACATGTTTATCTTTAATTACAGTAATTTCTTGCTCAGACTCATACTTTCTCTAAATGGCAAATTCTTACTTTGAGTGACAAGTGATTTTGAGTAATTTGAGTGTCTGCAATAGTCTTCTCACATTCCCTACACAGCTTTGTTTTCCCATATCTCATACCTAGCTACTAAAGGAAACAGAAAGTAGATTAAGGATTTCAACTTTGACTTTTTTTCATTTTCATAAAAATGATTGCTGATGAACATTGTGGATCTGGGGAGCTACACTTCAGAACTTCACACAAATGTTTTAAGACAGACACCACCACACCCTCCTGTGAGATTCCACACTATGGCATCTATGGTAGCAAGGTAAGTAAATAACATTCCTCCAAATACTTGAAAAATGCCGCAAAAACCAGGTGTGCACGGGGGTTGAACAGTCAATTGGTGTGCAACACTGACCCTCTAATTAAGCCAATTTCAATCAGAGTCAAAATGGCAGTATCATCCAAAAACCAGCAGGTTGATGACAGGTATTGATGACTGACAGGTATTGATGACTGACAGGCATTGATGACAGGTGTCATCTCACTGGGCATGGTTGTCAACATGATGTGACTCCCTGCTGTATGGAACAGGCTGCCCAGGAAGGGATGCTCCACAGGGGGCACCCATCACCATCTTTCCTGCTGCCCACTAGAGACTTCCTCTTTCTCTATCTGCCTGTTTTTCCCTAAGGCAATATGGACATTGTTGTAGGTCATCAGCTATGTGTCCCTGGAATAAAAAAGGGTTTTTGCATGTCCAGCCAACTCAGCTTTGTGTTCTCTGGTTTGTTATACCAGTCCCTAAAATGCCTTCTTTATTTATTCTTCATCTGCTACTTAGGAGCCATTGCCTGCTTCATGTTTTCTGCAGAATGGTCTGAAAAAAAAAAAATACTCTAGTACTAATTTTTACTACGAGGTCCCACTCAGATGGGTAAATTCACATTTCCTCTAATTCTAAACCCAAGCAGAAATGGCACATGGTGGCAATTAAGTCAGAAGACACAGTAGCAACAAGTGCTGCACTAGTGCTGTTAGACAACATAAAAGCAAGCCACATTATTTTAGTATTTGTATGATCAGAATGATGATTTGACTTGGAAGCAAATTTATTATTTTATAGAATTTGCCCTCTGTGGAATCTTTTAAAATATGGAATTTGTCTCCTTTTTCTGGCAATAACTTTTTGGGGTGAGTGTCTTGGTTGATATTTACTATAAACTCCAGAAGTCATCACTGCAATGGTTTGGTTTTTTTTTCCTTTTTCCCCTAGGTCACTCTCAAATTTATCACCTCCACCTTTAACATTTAGGCCCAAAAAATAATGGCAATAAAGTCAACAAAGGTAATAACGATTGTGGGGGTTTGTTCAGCTGTTTGTCTCGTTGTTCCTTTTTTTTAAACTCAGTGGAAGAAGGGAAAGATAAAAGGAAGAAAAATCTGTTTTTCTTTCTCTCTTTTGAATGCAGCCATGGCAAACTGTGCTCCACAGGTCGTGAGACTTAAATTACAAAGGCTGAAGGCTGGTTTCAGTCACCTCACATCAGAGCACATGTCTGCACTTTTAAATTTATATTCTCCCCTCAGTTTACAGAAGGCTGCCTGAGATCAACAGCATCTTTTGATCTCCCTGAAAGTCACCTGTCTCTAGGTAGGGACACCACACATACAGAGTCATCTCTGTTCCTCTCCAGCATCCTGCTGTTTTAGTCTTTCAGTTGTTTCCAATCCATCTTTTAGAGATACACACAAACATGCTCTTCTCAGCCAGCTCAGCAAGATGTCCTACCTGGAAAGCACAGAATGTCTCTCTGAAATGGCTTTTTAACAAGTTTCACAAGGATGCAAAATTACCTAAAAATGACACTCTAGATGGTCAGATGGAGCTGCCCACAACAGGCACCTGGAGCTGACATGCAACTGCCTCAAGCTAGGGAAAGCAAATCTGAGAATAAAGCATCTCTTGGAGAGCAATTGCCCGTGTGTGCTCCCACTGTGAGAGATTCACATATGTGAAAAGCAAAATCTTGGCAGGCAACCCCCTTGATGTGCAGAAATTTGCAAATCGTTTCAGTCTAAGCAATTTTCCCATCCTTACCAGAGAGCACTAAGGCTGCAATTGTACCCTGATAATCATAGCTACTGAATTCTGAGCAAGATGAAATTTCAGCACAGAGTCAACACTGCTAAATCCTAAAATGCTTAAGAGAGATGGCATTTAATTAAAATATCCCGAACTTTTGTAGCTAATGCATCAAATTTTGCATACTAGAGACTTAAACCCAGGACTAATGGAAGATTTAAACAGGGATTAAGCAACATGAAGGTCTGGCATTTTTCTGATAAGACTGTAAAGCATAGCAGTGCACCTCCACCCTGCCCCTCCCCAAAATGTGAGATTAAATAAGTGATACTACATACCCTTCACTTTCATATCTCTCTTTAGATATCTCACTGGTTAAGAAACAAAAGTTTGCCCAGGAATAAAGAGGAAAAAGAGGGCTTAAATGTCAATATTTCCTGATGATAAGCTGAATCATTCAGCACATTTCTAGCACTCACCACAAACATCTGGTCTCACAAACAGTGAAAAGTGAACGAGTTGGATCATGAGTTTATCCCAGCATGGAAAAACCTCTGATCTAATCATGACATTAAGATCAAAATGAGAAAAAAACAAACAAACAAACAAACAAACAAACAAAAACCACAGCAGTATAACATAAAATAGAGCATGTCATGAGAGAGTCTGAACTGGCTTAGTAAACTAAGAGAATTGCAAATTTTTTAGGTAAAATTTCATTGGCTGAGACAGCACAAATTACTCTCAGCCTCTTTCTAGGATTTAGAAACAAATAGGGAAAGAGCAGGGTATGAGTTACACAAACTCTTACACACACATGATAGCTCACCTTGTTGCAATCTCAAACACCAGCCCAAATCCTAGACACTGATATAAATTTGAGCAATCAAATCACCTGAAAATTCTGTCTGTTTGAACAATCTGCTGCATGTGACTGGTGTAAACCCATTCCTTGCAAGACTGAGGTGGAGATTTACCTATTTTCAAACTGATCCTAAAATATCAATAGAAAGCACTGCTCTCTTGAGTTGTTCACTTTCTCCAGAATGGAAATTAGAGTAGTTTTGGATTAATTTTGTAGCATTAAGCTTGTCAGGTGAGCAACACAGCCACAGATTTCAAGCATGAAGAAGAGTCCAATGGAAAGGAAACCACTTACTTAAAATCTGAATTTCAGCTTTTTGCTTGAGATGATCAGGTTCACAGAGGGTGCACAGACCTCCATATGTCTCCAAAAGCAAAAAAAAAAACCCAAACCAAAAAAACAAAAAAGCCCCCAAAAAAACCCAAAAATCGATCCAGTATGTTAACACGTTTAAATTGTTCTTCTTTCATCTTAGATTTCTTGGATCTTGAAACCTTTTATAAGAAATGCTTCTCCTGCCCACTCTCTATTTCTAATGGTTTTCCCACAAAGTGCTACCCACCATCTCCTATTATTTTTTTTTTCCTTATAATTTAAGTGTTTTCAAAATTTTTAGTCAACAGTAACATTATGGAAGATAAGCAACTAATGATCAATTTTTAAAAGATTACAGGGCTTAAGCCTTAGACACAGGACACAATAGCATGCAGCATGTAATTTTATCTGTGAGACACCCATTTTCTATCATTAAACTACACTATATAAAAGGAAAAAGTACAGTACTGTAAGCACAGTTATTTCAGCAAACAAAACACTCAAGGATTTTTAAGGTGCCAAAAAAAAAAAAAATTGCAAAATCATATGCCATAGGGCTCTAACCATGCTAGAAAAATAAAAGCAAAGCCTTGTAGAATATTGTTTTAGTTAAGGAGTGGTAGTTGCAGGATGTCTGAATGCATGCAGGCACCAGCTTCCTAATGATTAGCACAGTTTCATCGACAGGCTCGGCTGCAGAATCACAAAGCAAACATAAATTGCAGCAAATTAGCAGAAGATTTTTTTTTTCCTTTCAAGAAGAAAGTTTAATGGATGTTTTGCCTGAGGAGCTGATTTCAATGGCATCTCAGCAGACGAGGCTGCGCTGCCAGGAAGCACAGGAGCGTGCAGTAAATTTAATAATGGCCCTATGGCACAGCATGGTTTATACAGCTCCACGGCAGATCCCCAGCCAGGCACAGGCTCTGCACATTCAGCACAGGAAAAGGAGCATTGCAGAGCCATGGGGGCCTGGGTCTCCTTAGCACACACAGAAGTTGTGGCTGTCCACACAGAGAGCTGCCTCTTAGAAATCCAGCTTGCTTCCAATGAATTTAACACAGTTTTATCCAAAAATTCCATCATGGCGGAATTTAGCCCCTAAACAAAGTCACTGAAGGATGCCAAAAGGAAAAGGAGAATTGGAAGTATTTGAGAAAAGATAAAAATGAAGAAAACATAATATCAGGAAGACTTTTTACTACATCCGATTGATCACTAAATTCTTCTCTCCCAATTTAAAAGCACAAAATGGAACATCAACTTCCTGTGTCAAAGATGTGAATTAAAAAAAAAAAACCCACAAAAAAGAATCACAAAACCAACAAACATAGCCGTGCCAGGAATACTGATATCATAGCACAGCATTTGGTTACTATTGGCAATATTTGCCAGTCTCCATTCTGGAGCATTTTAATTTACTCATGGCAAACTGACACTCAGGTAGAAAAAATTATTTCCTCCTTTTAAAATCAGCAAAGAAATTGCTTCCAGTGTGATCTTTACAATTGACAAACCCCAGTATAAACACAGGGCAAATATCAGCACTGAAAGGAAAGAGTTTTCAGAGGTGATGCTTAATCATCATAGCCACAATATCTTTGCTTGCTTATTTTGCCATCTGCAGAATTGATAAATATGTTCTCATAAATAAATTCATTGATCTCTCTCTCAAACATTAATATGAACAGACATCATGCTACAGAAACATATCCATTTGGGATGCTCTAAAACCTTCAGAGAAAAAGTGCACATAAAAATAGGCAACGAAGATGAATAAATATTTTGTTATTATCACCATTTTCAAGTGTATCTATCACTAATGAGCTCAGACCTCAAATATCATTATATACTTGATATTTTTCTCAAAAAGGTATGAATTATTGCTGCTAGTTTGGAGTGAACAAAGGTGTTCATGTTATGTTAATGCTTACATATCCTCTACATGTCTGACACATTTTCCTTTAAAATTTCCTTTTCCTTTCTACAATCTGCTGGGTATCACTTTCTGAATCCAACAAAACAATAGATCATATGAAGAGTTTATTTATTCCTGTCCCACTCACATCTTACAGGAATGAGTTCCAGACTCATCCTGCCTGTGCAGGCAGAAGAGCCATTGTGGGTGGTGAGCAGGAGCACACCTGAGAATCCCAGTAATGGCCCAGGTTAACAAAGTCAGAGCCAGAAAAAAAATTTAAATCTCCTTTTTGAATCCACACTGTCCTTGAATTGTTTTGCTGTCCTGGAGGCCACGGGCAGAGGGGACATTTCCTGTTCTGGCAGTGCTATTGCATTCTATCTTAAGGTAATTACTCTGGCTTTCTTGAGATATACTGGATTTTGACTGAAGGCCTTTTTATGTCACTCCAAGAGGAAAAAAATAATAAAGGTTTTAAAGTGCTTGAAAACAGCCTCAAGTCCAGTCATAAATAACTACAGAATTACAACCTAAATGTTTACTAAGATCAGGCAAGAGATAAATCACATTATATCTAAATGGAATAAATATACTAATAAATAGAAGTTTTGGAGCACAGATGGCAGTAGAAATAAATGGCATTGCAAATCTTCAAATCTCTTCCTTTTAAAAGCTGATTTAAAGTGAACATAAATGATGACACAATCATATTTTAAGGACAAGTGTAGGTTAAATAATTTACATATATTAAATAGCTAAGCCTTGGCAAAAAAAAAAAAAAAAAAGAAAAAAGAAAAAAGAGTCAGCTAGGACAGGACCATTTATTCTTCATGATCATTAGACATTTTTGTTGCTCTTGGTGGCAGAGCAGTATATGAAGCCTAATTATTATTTCATGTTACTTTCCCCAAAAGTTAAAAGACACATATATAAAACTTAAAGAGATGTAGGATTTTTGGACAGGATTTAGGGTACTAAAAGCACAGGCAATGTGCAGTGACTTCTGCAGCCCCACTGGAGTGGGTTACCATGGCTCTCCTTTGTGCCTTGGCAAGTCGATACAGCCCCGGGCTCGCCGCCACCCGCCAGCTCAAGGAGCCAAACCACACGCTCCCACGGAATAGCAAAGGATGTTAGGGTTAAAAAGCAGGAGAAGCTTAAATCCTAAAGGCCTTCAGGGACTTCTGGGCTGTGTGTTACTCCTTTTATCAATCTGACTTGCCCACAGAGATGAAGGCTATTCCCAGCCAAACGAGTCAACCGGATGAAATGCCTGGATTTTCACACAACTGAACACATGCAATGTGCAGCTCCAATTTAACATCACCTTTGGATTTATAGCTTTTTCATCCTGAAGCAGGAAAAAGGAAATAGACTAATTGTTCACACTGTCAACAATCCCAGAAACTCAGATAAGAATTTCACACTAGGAAGACATCTTAAGTCAGAAGTCAGAAAAAAAATTTTCTAAATGTTGTTACTGGCCCATGGTTATTGGGCCCCTCTCTTTTTGATTAAAAAAAAAAAAAAAAAAACCCAAAACCAAACCAAACCAAACAGCTATATTCTAATAGAGTGATTGAAAAAAAAATAATCAGAATCACTTAACAGTGGTATGAAGGAATAGTTTTAATTATCTCTGAGAATATATTAATCTAGAAGCTTATGTCCTCCTATGAGACCACTTTTATAATTCTGTAAGTTTTCACATTTTTACTCCCATAAACATACATATTAGAATTAATTTCATAATATTCACATGAGGGAATAGGATTTACCAGTGCATAGGTGTTTCTCAATGGTGTCCATATTTCAGTTTAAATAAACCTAAACATGAACAAGAGCTTGTCTAGAGTTATCCTGTGGCATTCCTTCCCCACACTTTCTATTATTCTTAGAAATGGGAAGGCTTTACACCCTTAATACTTAAGATCACTTAGAACTTTCCTTCAAACTACTCAGAACTGCCCAAAATTTATCAGCTAAGGCTGTACAACTGCCAACACCTATATGCCAAGCTATGATTCCCTACAGCCTTCCACATTCTTACTCCTTCCTGCTTAAGCTTTCCAGTTTTAAAAGCTGTTTACACAACACACAACTCCACCAATATTTACACATCAATATCCTAGTATGGCACAAACTGAGCAATATTAGCCTCTGTTCTCAGCATGCCCTCTCCATACTAATTAATTCTGGCATATCAAGCTGAAGATGTAGCTCCCCAAGAACTTGGCATAGGATTCAGAGCTAAGGCCTAAGAAGTTTATAGGTCTGAAATTTGCTCCAAACTTGTCCCCCCACAAGCCACTACAGTTGTGCTGGTGAGGATGAATTACACAATGTGATTTAAAAATACCTTTGCCATCACATGTCCACCAACACCCTCATTTTGGAAGGTGCATGGGACAAAATGTTAATAGAAACTGTAAAAATTAATTAAAAAAATGAATTCCTACTCTTAAAGACCTTCTATGTAGGGTTACATTATAAGGGTGCTAGAAAAATTTAATGTTTCTGCTTCAGAAGATGTTCTTGCTCTAAATGTAAAGACCCTTTAATTTTGACGTTCAAAACTGGCATTTTTCGAATTACTTAAATGCAATAATATTTTGTACAACACAACCTTAACCCAGACTTCATTCTTCCTAGAAAACTGGGCTGAGAAACAAGTTGAAGCAATTCCTTAGACAGCTTATTTATCTTCTGATCAACTAGTTAAAAAAATTACGCAGTGTAGAAGCAAAAGAAATATCTTTCCTACATATCTGAAACTGCAATACACTGCATTGTTGTTATAGATTTATGAATCAGCTTTTCCCTGTTGTCTGGAATACAGTATCATACACAGGAAAAGGTTAATCTTCAGAGAAAATATCATCTCTTGGCCCTGTGCATTTGTTGGAGTCACACAAGCTTTCTTTGAAGTTGCTTGTCATCCCAGTAAAGCTGCTTTAAGTAGCTCAAATTAAATATCACTAGCAATACAGGTTGGTAGCAAGCAGAGGCAAGAAAGAGAAAAGCTTTGGGGTAGAATTTCAGGGGGAAATAGGATTATGTTTGCTCTGCAACATGTCCCCCAAATTATGATCTTTAAAACTGTTCAGTCCTCAGTTGTACAGAAATTCAATCTACTCAGTTCTCAAAGTATCTGAACTTCATCTGACATGCCACTATTGGTCCAGCTAATTTGGAAACATTTTTCATTTATTCCTGGTAGTGCTTTCAATTACAGAGATACTATCATTTTGAATATTTCCTCCTAAGAAGACTTCCCCCCAGGGTTTACAAAAGGAAACCTATTAAAATGTGTTCCCATCCTTTTAGCAGGGATAAAAGACAAGACTGAATAAAACAGGAAAGACTGGAGCTCAGCACTAAATCAAAATGTAGCTGAGGAGCCACCTTTGCTACTGGATCAGAGGAAAATTCATGACCACAATCAACCTAAGGCCAAGCTAACATGTTTTGGTGAACCAGAAGATGGAATAAAGAGGAAAAAAAAAAGAAAAAAAAAAAGAGAGTAGAAGGAATTTCAAGAAATTTCAAAATTTCTGGGTTCAGTTTCAAGACTGGGTTTCATATTTGAAGGAGAGGAAAAATGCCATCACCCTCTATATGACTTTGGATTTCTACACATTAGTATCAAGTCATTCAGCTGGTGATTTGAGACTCAAATTGTAACTGAATTTCAGTTTGCTGCTAGAAAGCATCTGTCCTGTCTAAATATCAGACCATTGACCTGATTAGAAGTTTTCTGAAGATTCACAGTCTTTAAAAGGGAGAGAATTCTAAAACATCAAAACATTCTGTAGTGAAGACTCCCTTATGCGGTAAGGCAGACTCTGAGTTTGAGATGATTTGCAAATGGTATCTGTAAATATTAATGCACTTTGACATTGAATATTGCATATCATACATTTTAAGCGTCTTTTAGTGTGTGGATGTTTACAGTGAAATGATGTGCTTCTGAATATGTCTGCTTTTAATTCAAAGTGTGGCTTCATTAAAGGAGAGTGATAACATAAAGCTCAGCAGCATGATCATTCCTCAAGAATTACCACAAAACTGACATGCATCCTTAACACAAACTTTTAATTGGGTTTGTGGGCACCAAACAGCTTCACAAGCTTTAGCTGTTCTTGGCCCTCTTTTCTACACTTCCAGCTTTCCAGCCTGGGTTGACTGCTTTTAATGCAGAGTGGTTTTCCCCAGGCTGGGACTTCATTTTGCAGTTGCCTTCATCAAACAACCAGACACTAAAAACCTCATAAGATTCCTTCACTCCTAGGAGCATTGCTTCCATCAGTATTTTTTTTTCATACTGTTATTACTGACTCTGTTACCTTCTTTCATAATATCCTAAAACACCTGATCAGAAAACGGCGACGAAGAATTCCAAACACAGCATCAGTACACAAGATCCACAAGGCTCAGTTAAAATGAAATATTGAAGCATCTCAAACATTGCAGGTGACATTGAGAGAATAAGCATCCTTACAGATGTCTATGTTAGGAAAAATATGGATATTTCATTTAGATTAACTGCTGCTCAAGTGGAGTAGCAGGCCTAAAGTGGCCAAAACAGGTGCAATGTCTGTTCTGCAGCACGGGAACAAAATTGTGAAAGCTGCAAAAATGTCTGTATAATGCATCCTTTCCTGTGCCTTTAATTTGGATTCTGAAAGACCTCAATTTACCTAGATCAGATTCTTTATTCCGCTTTTAAGAGAAAGGTTTTCTTTGCCTAAATCTTCTGAAGGACCTGGCTAAAATGAACACAGAGAAGACTGTGTCAAGAGACTGACAAAATCTCCTTTTGCAATGAGCACAGGAATGCCTCATGTGTGGAGCTCCTTTGAATGCAACCCACCTATGCAGCTGTCAAGGCAGAGCACATGCTGAGGAAGAACAGGTTGCCTTAGCAACCCCAGTCCTGTTGTAGAGCCTTCGGAAAAACGGAATAATTTTATCTTTCTGAAGCACCATTGTGCCATTGTGCTTAAATACCTTACACATTAAATAGACACTCATTGCCAAACTCTCCATACACACTTGGAGCTATTTTCATGATATGGGTTATAGAAGACTCTGCATGGGAAAGGTTTTCATCCTCTTTCTCACCATCTGCGACCCTTGCAGCTGGCATCTATTAAAAAAAGGTAGCACTTACTCTTTGCCTTTTTTAGGGGGTTTGTTGGAGATGAACCACTGCCATCATTCCAGAGCTAAAACTTCTCTTCCAGCTGTGCTGTGTATAATGATTTATCTAGCTCAGAAAACAACCAGGTACATAAAATTGATTTTAATCTATGATATTTTTAGGATGTTCAGAGAAATCTGGGAGAAGGAATAATGACTGCACTCGACCAGTATGCTTATTATTGTGAAGAGCTTTTGGCTACACACATTTCAGGTCTGAACTGTACAGAATATGCCATTAAATCGCAATAATTGAAAGTTCTAGAGAAAGGAATGTAATGATACCCAACAGAACAATTTTAGTTCCATGAGAATATATTTAATTAACCCTTAATTATTTTCACCTTTATGACACTGGAAACACGTCTAGGATTTGATTTACAAAATTATTATGCCAATAATAAGAGAAAGATATTATTGACATACCAAAATCCCACTTAATTACTCCCTTGATTCCTCCAGAGGAAGAGAGAGGCTTGCAATTTTCTGACACTATGTTCCATTTTTAATATTGTGAAATAAAAAAATATCTCTGAGTAGGCCAGAAATGTTGCATAATTGCTTCTGTCTGAGCTACAAGTACAACAATACCAATGTATTTTGGCTACCTTGAAAGTTCTTATTTGGCTTTTTCTGCATCAAGTATCCCACTTAATACTATACTTGCTACTTTTTGCTAGAAATATTCTTGCATAAAAGAATTTCTACAGTGACTGCCAAACAACTTGCTATTATTTTCATTTTTAAAGGTATAGCTTGCAACAGATTTAAGAAAATGGAAACTCCTGAACTATTTTAGGAATGGATAGCTCACCTAACTTAACTGACCACTCCAGAATTTGAATGTAAGCAAGAAAAAAGTTCCTAAACTTGTTTTCAAACTGTCAAGAAAACCATGCCTGCTCAGTTACATAACTAATAGACTGATATATCTTAGCAAAAAGCTAAAATTTACATACTTCCAAATTTACATACTGCAAGAGCCACATAAAAGAGTGGAGAAAAAAAAAAACCTAACAGAGTTGGGACAATAAAAGCTTGAAAAAATGTTGTCATCTCTGCATCCAGCTCTATAGCTGTTCCTGAAGCACCATGTGCTGCCATATAATATCACAGGGGCCTAACAGTTCAAGGTGAAATCTATCCTGATTAGGTTTCCAATAAAAACAACAAAAAAGAAGTAATCTTGGTTGACAGCCACAGGCAGCACTTTCCTTGCACTTTTTACAGCTTTTCTAATTCTCCTAAACACCTCAACTTCTCTGCATTTTCAAGACGTGTGTAAGTCCTACTTCCTTTGAATTTCATACAAATTAAGCCACTGCTATTTGCCATCAGAAATTCCAGATGTTCATTGTAGTGAGATATCAGAAAATATAAGCTGGGCAAATTGAGATTTCTTCAATTAGCTCATTCCACCATCTTGCCCTGCACTGTAATTTTGTGCACAGCTATATTTATTTCTCATGTGTAAAGTGGGTCTCAGTGGCAAAATAATCATATGAAGTATTTAGACTGGTATGTTATCAGGGACAAATATTTTCTATTCTCAGCTACTGGAGATGAAAATCAAATGTGTTTTAAAATACACTTGAGGAATGTCCTAGCCCTTTTCTTAATAGCAAGTTATGTGTTTATTGGTAGCTAGGAGCTACAAAGTCTTAGCCAGGAATATGTAATATTATTTTGGAAAGTACTACTGAGAGTAGACATTATGGTTAGTTCAGCTTTTGGCCACTGGATTAATTAAGCTTTTTATTTTGTATATATCCTTCTCACAGAAGTAGCATTAAGATAGATCTTACATGCTAGGTGTCAAAATGTCCAAAAGGTGCACTATCCATAACATTTAATAATTATTAATATCTCATATTAATAAATGAGAAGGAAATATATGCAGCAGAATGATTTAAATCCATCCTTTGTGTCATAGTACACTGATCATACAAAGTCAGTATCACCCTGCCTTGCAATCCAGAGGAAGGAAGACATTGTGAGAGGCAAATGACTACCAAATTCTCAACACCATACAAGAGTTCAGAAGACTATAAAAATTCAGTGGCAAATACAAGAGAAAACAATAAAGGCTCTCATTTTTTATACACGATAATTATAGTGAGTGATTTTTTTCACATGTGTATGCACACATTGAAAACATTAAACAGTGCAAGCCTCAGGATATCCACAGATGCTTGTGAGCAATACTGAGTTACCTGCCTTGCATCTGGGCTATTACATGTTCCCAAAGTATAAGGCTCCTGTCTCATTTCGTGTGAGAATGTGCTTGTTTTGACCTGAGCTCTTCAGTGAAGATGGCTGGTGTTTATAAGGCCACTCATTCAGAGTGAGGCCACTCATTTAGACCCAATATTTAGAAGTTTTGTGGTTCAAATTGTACCTCAGTATTACTTAACACACCCTCCAAACACGACAGTGAACAGAGAATTCGGTTCTTTCTCAAATTGTTATCATGTCAAATTCTCTAATATTGAATTCTCTCATAAACTGAAACTAATGTATTTTTACAGTGTCTTGTTTCTAATATCCTCAGCAACAGGCAGGGATTTCCACTATTCAGTGTGAAATAATTAGGATTTCTTTTTCGGGAAACATGCATGTTTCAGCCCCCAGTGCAGAAAGGGGATTTACGAAAGCCAAGACACACTTGGAGTTTAAACTGGAAAAGACAGGTAAAGTCTTAGCTGAAAGGTATAACTGTAATAAAAACAAATATCAAAAAGATCAAACGTTTTTTGTGAAGCCATGTTTATAATACTAACGGAGTTCTCCATTTAAATTAGGGCTTTTGATTTTTTTTTCTTGATAAAGAGTAAAAATAAAATAAAAGAACCTTTTAAAAAGAGTTTTGTACTTAAAGTGGCTGAGAATGTTGAAATCCTAGCCAGGAGAAGACTGCATGGTGAAGCACTAACCTTTCAGAACTGGATTTTAGTGCAAGTGTTGACACAGTGTTAGCTAGCACGAGTACCACACCAATACATTATTGCTTTAAGGTAACAGACAGTGTTGAAGCTGCCCTGTAATTTGGCACAGAACACTTCTGTACTAATGCAATATGACAATGTTATTATGTCTGCTATTTTCCATGCCATAATAGCAGTATTTGTTTCCATAAACATGCCATTACATTCACTAATATGGCTGCATTGAAAGACTGCCCGAGTGAAAACCAATGCAAACTTGTCGAAAGCAGATAATCTCTTATAGATTTGTTTTGCTCTGCCAGAGTAATTTTCAACCCTCTTCTTATTAATAAAAAAAAAAAAAAAAAAAAAGAAGATGACTTCCCTGGGAGGACACCTTTCACTACATAACCTGCTGTTAGATATGGTTACTATGTTCATGATGAATTTTCTCACTGGACATGCATCCATTTGTAAGAGCAGCCATTAACTGTCCTTTTAGCACAGTCTCTTTATGATACCGCTTGTAGGAAAAAGCTTTACATTAATCAGTGTAACACTCCTGTCTGTCACATCTAAAGAGTATTGGTGTCCCGAATCTCTAAGTGTCAGACCACGTCAAAAGCAAAAAATGATTAACCTGACAGCATCTTGGGGTCTAAGCTTGTCCTGCTGTGTTTATCTTCCAGCAGGCAGGACACTGCAGCACACTGAAAGTTCCCACCTCTGCCACCATGAAGGCTTAGGGTCTAGAGGCACTTCATACTCACTGGACTACTGAGATTTGCAACTTTTTTAGTTGCTGTTCCTGACTACACTTTTAAAACTATAGCCTTACATTCAGCTGACTCAGTTCTTTTTCTGTAAGGGTGCATTCCCTAAATTTCACCTCCTTCCCTAGAAGACACACAGAGGACACTCTTGGACTAGGAAAGAAAACAATCTGCCTCACATGGTGTTTATTATGAGAGAACTCTAAAAAAAAAAATCTTCATTTTACTTTCCACATATTCACCTATAATAATACACTGAATGTCACAGGAGTAATAGTTAGCTGTTATCACAAAAATTAAAGAAGTATCTTGCACAGTGAAATGTATTATAACACTTTCTATGAAACCATTTCTTTCATTATTTCCTCCACACTTCCTGTTTTGGAAATTTAAGACACTTGTACTGTAAAGCCCAGGAACAATGCATGTCGGATCTTCATACTCTGGGGTTACTATGGGAAATGCATAGAAAGCATCAGCTCAAATGCAGCAAGGAAATTTGGGCACATTTATGCAAATTGCAGATGAAACAAAGCTGGGAGGAGTGGTTGGTTGATCAACCAGATGCCTTGCTGCCATCCAGAGGGATGCTGACATGCTGGAGAAGTGCACAGACAAGAACCTCCTAAAAATGCCAAATCCTGCACCTGGGGAGGAACAAACCCTCACACCAGGACAAGCTAGGGCTTGACCAGCTGGGAGGCAGCTTGGCAGAGAGGGATCTGGGCACTCTAATTATCAGCAAGTTGCACGTGGGTCAGCAACGTGCTCTTGTGGCAAAAAAAAAAGCCCAACTCTGGTTGTTGGTGGTAAAATGTTGCAGGACGGTTGAGGGATGAGAGAGATGGTGGTAAAATGTTGCAGAATGGTTGAGAGATGTGATCCTTCCAGTCTACTCAGCACTGCTGAGATGCATCTGGAGCACTGCCCCCACATGCTGGGCTCCCCAGTGCAAGAACAACATGAGAACACAGGAATAAACCTGTGCTTACCCAGCAAAGGGCCACAAAGGCCATTGAGGGCTCTCTCCCATGAGGAGAGGGTGAGGAAGCAGGGGCTGCTCAGCCAGGAGAAGAGCAGGCTCAGTGGGGACCCATCAATCCCATCAGTTTTGAAGTAACTGATGTATGTGAGGTAAAAACAGATTTTTCTTAGTGGTGCCCAGTGACAGAACAAGAGGCAATAGGCACAAACAGAACTATATGAAATATCATTTAAAGTTCAGGAAAATATTTGTATTGTGAGGCTGAATGAGCACTGTGACAGGTTTCCCACAGTGGTTATGGAGCCTTCATCTTTGTAGAGGATGACTTAGACAACCTGTGCAACGTGGCTCTGCTCTGAACAGAGGGGCTGGACAGCTCCCATCTCACCTTGGCAGCTTTATCACTGAAATTTCTGCTTAGATATGTCCCCTAAGAACTCATGGAACAAAACAGAGGTGAGGTATGATGGGTTAAATCCTGCCTGAGAGTGGAACACCCACCCATCTGAACACCCACTCCCTCTTCTCTGACTGTTGTTTTGTTCCCTCCTCCTTCATCTCTCCAGCATTTTGGCAGGAATGGCACACTTTCTAACTGTGTTTTCAGAGATGCCATCACCTTGGGTGAGGGACTAAGTAGTTCCAACTGTTTCTCTTACCACCACTGACACTTATTTTTAAGTGGTCAATTGATGGGGTTTGAGTCTAAAAAAAAAAACAAAAAACCTCTGTCTATGAGATTGTGACATCTTAAACATTCCATTTTAAATAAAACAGTATATTCACATGTAGAGTGAGCCAAGGGCCTGCCTGAGTAGCAATACTGGGTTAAATCTGAGCTTCTGTCAAGCAGAGTTGCTCCACGCACAATCTGCAGTGGAAAGATGCTCAGGAAGGTGCCTACATCCTTCCTGAAGGGGATGCATTCTCAGCAGCAAGCAGCTGCTGTTCCAGACCTGTCGCAGGAAGGTTTCCTCACATGAAGGGAATTTGTCTCATTTCAGTGCCACAAAGTTTAGTCTGTGGCGTGCAGCCTGGGCCACTTTTCAAAAGCTGTAGTAACATTTCATCATTTCTCCTCCCATTTTGCTCTTCCCAGACGCAGCAGAGAGCAGGAAGAGCAAAAAAAGGAGCATGCAGATGACACTGACAGCATCATTTTTCCTCCTTTCTGGCACATTTACCACTACGAAAATTCCCTCTTCTTAGATGGGCTTTGCAGGTTTTTTTTGGTATCTGAACTAATCTAAGGAGCCAAGATAATGCAGAAAGCAAATGTATTATATTTTCTAGACTCCATTACAAAACATCCGTATTGAGGATAAATTTATATTTCATGCTTGTGAAAAAAAAAAAGTTAAATTTTTTTTTTTTGGGAATAAAGCAAGTATTTTTAGCAACCAGCTTCTGAAAGGACTCCTTTACCATCATCAGACATGGCATATTGTGAACTATCTCAATTAGGTGCAATTGTGTGTAGTCCATGATGTTACACTATAAATGAGCATTCACAGGTAAATGTTTTTCTTAAATAAGCTCATCAATTTGCCAAATTTATGCATTACCTGACCCTTGAAGAAATAATTAATAGAATATTCCAGGTCCTCACAACAATTACTACTAAAAGTTATAAACTGAGTTTTTCCTTTGTTAGATGTTATAGCTGCAACTTTCTATTCACAGGTTTTAGTTACTTCTGAAACAGCTCAAAAGATCACAAAACAGAAATACCAATGTAAAAGCAAAACAGAAACATTTTTCTCTTGTAGTAGGTAGGGGGATGAAACTTTAAAAATGTATGTTTAGCAATATGACTAATCCTGTACATTGCTGGGAAGTGCAAACTCATGTACATAAAGTAAACCCAAACCTTTGCTCAGATCATTGAAAGTTTCTCTATACCACATTTCATTTCTACCATAAGAGCAACTGCAGAGAAACAGAATGAGTCCTTTCATCCTTTCCCTAGTTTTCAAACTATGGAACTTTCATGGGAATAAATTATTAGCTTTTGCATGCAGTTAATTTCCTAGCCCTGTGATAAACACAATTTGAGCCAAAAGCTTTTCAGATTGTAACTATTCTGCTGGTTTTGGGTTTGTCCAAGATGGCATGCCTTGCTGTAGAGTGGAGAACCAGAACAAGACAGAAAGATCCAGAATACCTGACTAGGCAGTTGTACAACATTTCCTATTAACAGTCATTTTTTTTCAGATAAATGTATACAAATAGAAATAAAAATGCCTTAAAGAAATTCCATCTTCTTATGGGTATAAAAATGTGCAACATTTGGATATTACAAATGTGATAAATTAAAACCAAAAGTCAGCAGCTTACTTTTAAGATTTACCATGGAACATTATGGCTCTCCATTATTATTCCACCACAACTCCTGCATAATTCTATTTAGATCAATAAGGTTAGGTTGGAATAAAACTACATTATGAAGCTGGTGAATCAGGGCCCTTATTTTTTGACACATTTAAGCTTTTCCTGGAAGACCAGATGGTTGCTGCGTGTTATTCAGATGAAATCTAAAAGAACTAAAATACTCAGCATGCTTTTATTATTGGCATATTTAGTGTGTCACCTAAAGAAATCCATAAAGGGAGATAATAAGCCTTCTCAACTGTTTCACAGTAATTATAGCCCTTGTGATAGTGCTACATTAAGATAACAAAATGTAAAACGTGTTTTCAATCAGGAAAAAGAAAAAATCCATTTGAAAGATTTATGCAGGAAAGGGACTGCATTAAACAGGTCACCATCAGTATATTAGACTCAGAATCGAGTGCAACAAAACCAAGTTCTGCCTGTGTTTGATACTGCACGCTGTCCAAAATTTATAAAGCACATTCTTTGTTCTTACCACAAGCCTTAGAGATTTTCACAGGGTTTACCAGTCCAGTTAAATATCTAATATTAAAACAACATAAAGCTTTAGGCACTTGCTTCAAATGTTGCCTCAGGTTTTCAGAGGGACATTTTTTCATGTACTCACGGTCATTGCATAATGGTCCACTGAAGGAGGTCATGCTGCAGTCACAGCTGAATCCATCCCACTGCTGTAGGCACACGCCCTGGTTTGCACAGGAATCCTCTTGGCACGTTGTGCTGGGGCCTGATGAGAACACACAAAAAAGGACTTGCACTTCGTCTCCCAAAGCAAGGTACTTTCCCAGTGGGTCACACTGAGTAGCTGCCAACATCTCAAATCAAATGAGCAAAGAGTTACCAAGTCAAAAGCACATGAACTCACTGGTTTTGGAGCAGCATGTAACATTAAAAGGGGAGGGGGTTTCTTTAGTTGTAAAATCACTATGTCAAACACATAAGAATGCACAAAACAGAAGCAGAATTATTCCAGGTAGAGTGGGAAGGTTAACTTTGTAGTCAGTTATTTGTTAATCTCGTGTCAGACCTTTAACTGGCTAAATGTTGTCTAAAAACTTCATTATTTCTTCCTGTAAATATATTTCAAACAGCAAAGCCAGATGCCACAGGAATCAAAACTCTGGGATATGAAAAACTGGATAATGAAATAGAAAAATGAAATAAGTTCTAAGAAATAATAAAATGAAGCTATGCTATTACAATTATTTTAATCCCACAAATTATTTAAAATTATTTAGGTCTGAAATTCAGAGCAGTTTGGGATTCTTTGGCTGGAATGTTGACAAGAACTGTTCACATGCTTTGGGGATCCCATGCAGGTTCCTTCTAAAAGGAAGGAACTACTAATGAACTGGCATGCCAAAATGTGATATACACATGAAAAAACAAAGCTACTCTATTTCTAGAGGATCATAACTAGACTACTGAAATATAAAGAAATTTCAAAAAAGAATGATCAAAGCACTAAAGCAATCACTATACAAACATATTCAAGACTGAAAGCCTTTATGCAAGCAATGCTGGAAAATGAAGGTTCATTTAGCCCATTGTTTTAGAGGTGTGAAAGGCAAAATCAGCAACGAAATAACAAACTTTAATTCTGAAATGTACAGAGCATTTATTGCAGAAATCCAGCTGTGCATTGGGGGTTTCAGTCTTGTTTAATACACACAGGGCTATCTACCTTGCAAATCAGCTTTCATCAATGCAACTTTGTCAGCAAAATAAAAAAAGCAAAATATAGTAAATGTTAGTAAGCAATATTGAAATGGCAGCAAACACAGAAAAAAACCATTCAGAATAAAGTGCATGCTGCTGTTAAAGAGAGAAAGAAATGCCATATAATGCAAACAAATTAATGCTAATAGCCATAAATCTTCAGGCAAGCCAAAATAAGAAAGCAGTAATTTGCCAGTATTTTACTAGAAATATAATGGTTAATTGAGCTGATGACATGTAATGGAGGAAAATTAAAAGTGTGGGGTTTTTTCTTCCTTGGATAGCTATGAATGCTTTAACGGAGTAAATGCATGGCTGAATCCTCACTAGCCCTTTGTCATGTTCAGATACCCTGAATTCAAGAATAATTAGCACCATCATCCTCTGTGGTCTGTCTTTTCCTAGGCCTTTCTCTGTGGCTGGTGAATGAAGACTGAAGTACAGACTGTGAACCACACTTTACTATGAGCTCTCACACACATTTCACACTAACTCTTGACACTACAAGGAAAAATTTGGTTCTGGGATTATAAAATTGTCCCAGATTGTTTTGGAGGAGGCACATCAATATCTGTCTGAAATTCCCACAGCCAGTCATTGATAGCAAAAGAGCAAAGCTGCTCCAAAGATTACATAAATAAATTAAAAATCACACCCCAGAGAGAAGTCCTTGTAACTCCTTTTCCATTAGACCTTCAAGTATCTCAGTGTGGGATTTTCTTTTGATTTCCTGGTATTTAAAAAAATCCATGCCAATAAGATTTAACTCAGCTCCATGACCTCTTCCTTTAAATGAGGCACAGCTCAATGTCTAAAGCAGAGCCTGAACAGTCATCAAAGTCACTGAGAGGGAGGGCAGGGTACACTGCATCCCTAAATGAATACTTCTTTTTTTTCCCATTAGGAGGATAATAATAATAATAATAATAGTAGTAGTAGTAGCAATAATAATAATAATAATAATAATAATAATAATAATAAAAATTACCACCACCACCTATAGCTGACTGCAGCAGGCAGACATTAGATAGTGATTTCCTTTTCTTTGGAGTTCTGAGCCCAGAAATTTAAACATTTGGGCATTACATCACCCTTTCTTGAGCAGAGGATTATAATGACAGAATCCCGCAGCTGACAAGACACAATTTTTCTCACCAGATTCTGCTACTCGGAAACTTTACAAAGCTGAAGTGAAAATATCTGTAGGTGTTTAAATGTTATATATTCATGGATTTATTTACACTTTAGTTATGCAATGTTGAATTTCCTCATCTTTGCAAAAGTAGAGCAGAAGTCACAAGGACTTGAAAGTACATAAACTACAGGATAATGTGCCTATAGGCACATTAGGAAGTGCATGTGAAAGCACATATTTAGAAAAAAATATAAATACAATCTTGCTAAAAAAGTGAGGGTTTTTTTTGTTTGTTTGTTTTTTTGTATTAAATTGATTCTTAGCACTCTTGGCTTATCTGTATTAGTCATTATTCTAAAACTGCCATCACGACTATCTTGCATATAAGCATAGCATATAAGCATTTCTTTTAGCAAAAGTAGGATTATTTTTCCCCAAAGAACAGAAGATGACTGTTTAATGTAGTAAACACTCTGATATTTGCCCAAACAAGTTAATCTTTTCCTATATTTATATATATATTGAAGAAATAAGGTAATTAGTAAAAATACTGCAACACACCCTTATCTAGCACTTTTTTTTTTCATATTCAAATTTTAAATATTCTAATTTATTCAGTCTTCACTGCAGACTTTTTAATTGACTGAGTTTGTGATCTCCTTTACATTTGCCCTATGTGAGGGCTTACATGCAATATATATCACATTAAACATTATGAACTGACACATATATGTTTTACAATATATTATTAAAAAAAAATTCTTATCTTACCATCAAGAATCTTCATGTATGTTAATATTGTGATTTTTTTCACAGAGTTCATATAATACACAAATTATATTTTATATGCACATATACACAGTGCATTATTCTTATAACTATATAAAAAACTATGGTTCTATCATAATTTATTTTAAGTGGGAAAAGGATTTGACTGGAGGAAAACTCTGTTTACACAGGCTGGCTTTGTGGTTTGCCATTAACAATTCAAAGAGCTAGCTAGCATATTTATCTTTCTAGCTGTTAGCTTCTATCTGTTCTAGTCATTGAAAATTGGTCAAGAAGGTGGATTCTGCCAAGTGTAAATTATGTTTCATGTCCAATGACAGAGATATCTCTCTGCCTGTGGTTGAAACTTCAAAAGGCACAACTTGCCACAGCAATCCCATGGGTGGTCTTGCTCAAAATGTTTAATGCACTTATGACCGTCAAATTATTGAGAAATATAAATGTTTTAAGTACAAAATCTAACAGAATTAATTGGGAGTAAATTATGGCTTCATAGTTTGACAGTTTGACAGAAGAGAGAAAAAGATTTGTTGGGGATGCTTTTTTTCCCCCTGATATGCACCTTAAAGTTGGGGAATTCAACCCCATAAATCTGAAAAACAACAAATCCAAGTGCCTCACTTCTCAGGACAGATTTTCCAGAACCTGATGCCTTAACACTGGGTGTATACCAGCTGTCTTGGGGACTGGCAGTGGTGGTGGCTAACACTTCTGAAATTACTTCTGCTGCTGTGTCCTGAGCTCTCTGGACCTGAGTCTCGGGCGGCTTCCAGGGCTTACACATCCCATGGCAGGGTGAGATTGGTGCAGAACTCTCAGCTCTGTAAGGATGGAGAGAGTCCTGGCTGGACACAGCAGCAGAGGTAGGAGCAGCTTGAGGCGTGCAAGGGTTTTCTAGGAGGCACCTGAATTCACAAGTGACCTAAAATCATCTTTTAGGTGGCAGAACACTTTTTTGGAAATCTGAATCAATGGTCTGCAAACAAAAGACTGACAGATGGGTCAGACATGAGGACTTTAAGTAAACAAGTGAGATGGAAGAGATAACTTGCAAGGTTAAGCAGAAAGGTGGGAAGGGGATATTTCATTCCATGTTGTTAAAGATTTCCTTCTGCAGGCAGAAGACTTTTGAGGAGACAGTTCTCTGGGAGCCAGGCAGCACATCTGGTTTGACCAGTTTGTTGTGTCAGGTGATTCTGGTGCTGGAAAAAACTCACTCTCTACCAAAAAGGGCAGCAGCTTTATGGCCTTTATTAAATTGTTGGTAGCTTTATAAAATCCACTGATAGCTGAATTTGTGCCAGTGGTTTAAAACTCACACACCAGGCCTGTGGCAATATTTCTTTGAAGCATAAAAAATTCATTTAGGAATTACATGATTTCAAAAGAAGCTATGAAATGCATAATGGAATTAAGACATACTTTGACTCTCTGGAAGGACGGTGCAGGGATGGACTTGCTAAAACCATTCAGAAAGCAGAATCTAATTTTCTAAACTCAGTGGCGAACTAATACATATTTTTGCACTCCTGAAAGACATATGCAAAATTCCCATCTTCTATTTTTCTGTAGCTTTAGTGTCTGTTTCTGTGTACTAACAATAGAACTTATATTGCTAACTATAAGTAGGAGGTAAAGAACAAAAATGTTCCACCTATCCAAATGCACTGTAAGCACAACAAAAGAGGAGATGACTTTATCCACCAGGAAGCCTTATCTCTTAAAACTTGAGGAACCCACAACTCTCCTCGGATTTTTACAGTGTCAGTTTGCATACTCAACAAGCTTGATATCAAAATCATTAAGATTCCAACTTGAAATAGATTTTATAATGTCATTTATGCATTTTTTTCTGTCCGGAGAAGAATGGCACTTGAGAGAAGGGAGAACATATAAAATTGAACATAAACACAAAATCCAGAATTATGTGAATAAATTAGATATGCGGGGACAGAAAATGTATTCAAATTATTCCATAAACCATAGTAAAAATAACGTGGGATCAAATGACAGCAGGAAAAATAGCTAGAGATTGACACTCCTGAATCAGAAATACACTTCTTCTAATTCTGTCCTCACTTAAATTTCATGATATACCAGATGAGTCAATAAGGACATAATATTGTGAGATAAAACATATTTATCTGTTACTGATTTCAGATAGAAAGGTTCCTATCAATACTAATCTAAGGGATGAGTAAAAATACAGAAGATAGAAGATTGGTATTAAAAATTTTCATAAATTAGCCTTGAATTAACCAACTCAAAATGTCTGCTTTAAAATTGAAATTACTTAGCTAATGTGTCAGCATTAACTAATGCCTGCGTGTTATGAAGATATAAAGAACTCCATTGAAGCTAATTGTTACTGTTGTTATCGTTAATTAAAATACATCAGTAGTAAACAAAACACATGAAAAAAATCTTGCTGCTGGGAAGTAAGGAACCTACATTTAACATTCTGAAGTTAACTCATGTTCTCAGATTAATCTCTGTGCTTTAGGGCAGGCATATGCCTGTCTCCATAATACTAAAAAACACAGCCTTTATGTAAGAAGGGGTGAAGCAAGATCAATCAGAAGCAGGTAAAATATAGTCTCTTGATATATGGAGTGTAAATATCAAAAAAAACCTGCAGGATTGGCACAGTACTTTCACTATAATATATATATATATATGTATGTATATAAAAAACCAAAAAACAACAAAACCAGCATATTTAATACCTTCACATCCTCTTTCTATTTGGCCATTGCAGAAGAGAGCATCTGAGATGAGGTCAGGGAGCCGTCCATTCAAGTCAACTGATGCAAGGCAGCCTTGGAATCCCTCCTTTGCGTGCACCAGCTTGGGCAAGGATTTAAACATTTCTTTGGCCACTCCTCCAATATACAAATCACCTGGTGAGGAGAAATAAATATGAGATGCAAAAAAAAAGAACCAGCAGAACCTTTGACTCGCTTGATCTTCTGGCCTTTTTGTGCTGAATGACAGATATGTCCAAAAAATATCCTTTGAAATAAATGTACAAGAAAACAAACACTGATAACATGTAAGATACTACAGCATTGCAGGACTGTATTTCTTCAAATGTAAATGTAGACTTCAAATTTGTATGGCTGATTTCTTAGAAGTACTTGGGCAAGCTTTCCATGTGTCAGCTCATGTGTTCAGGAAACATGCAATTACTGCATGTTGCATGTGTTGAAGAGAGGAGGATTAAATCACAGAATCCCCATCTAGAAACTCATCTAGCACTGGCACAATTGTTCATCTTTTTTGTTCAAATAACTGATAGGCAGTTTGTTCATATAATTGTTCAATATTCAGGGAGGCTGGCCACAGACCATGCCAGTGGTGGGCACAGCACAGTGAGATAAAAGGCAACAAGATCCACCTGATGTCCGTGTATCCAAAATCATCCCTTCAGAAGTACACCAAGAAATAAAAGATTGAGGGATACATGAAAGGAGAAACTTAGAGATACCGTTGTTAAACAGAAAAAAATGACCAACTATCCCCACTGAAACACATGTGGGAGCAAGGGGAGTTTGAAGCCTTTAAAGCAGCAATATGAACACTGAGCAAATGGAATTTTGCTGCTGAAAATGATTCTAATGGCAGACACCTATAACAAACAGCTTGCTCTGATGAACTCCAGGCATCTTACTCAGGACTGAAAACCAGGGCTTTTCTCCCTTCAAGAAATTCCTAGCTCTGTGATAAAGTACTTTGAAAGTACACAGCTGTAACTTTCCTCTCCAACAGCAAGGGGAGGATGCTTTTTGTTTTAAAACAATTCAGGCTCTACATTTCTTTCGTGTGTTGGGTGTGTCTGGCAGACAGAAAAGCCACCTTTCAATCCAACATAACCATAAGAACCTCCTTAACTGTGCCTCAAGTGTCAACCTGCAGGTTTAACCAGGTGCTTTCCATACCTGCTGCTGAGGACATTCTGCAGAAAAGAACCTGGCTGCTGCTTGGCCAGAGAAGGGAAGCAGGCACAGCACAGTCTCTGTTTAGGCATTAAATCCTCATTGGATTTTTTTTTTAATTTGGATTTTTTTATTTTAATTGGACTTTTTTTTTTTTTTGCCAGCATAAATTTTCAGCAGTTTATCTGAATATACATTCTAATCTACATTGTACTTTCCAGAACAACCCTCAGTCTGGATGATTTTGATGATTTTGGAGCCTAGGCCACAAGACCCGGTGCTCTAGTGCCAAAGAGTGTTTCTGCATGACCTCAAATGCAAAACTGTTGCTTTCCTAAGTGTTTGCTAAGCTTTGTAGGCAGGTTTTACAGTGACAGAACTCAGAATGTACAGTTGCCACTACCCCATGTGGCTAGTTTTAATCTCCCTCTGACTGGTGTAAATCACAGGTACACCTTTCACTGGTTCTCCTGGCATATTTCTTGTTTGAAAAGGAATGCAATTTAGTGCTGTTTGTAATGGTTTACAGTTTACCTGCAAGGAAATAACCTGAAACAAATAAATGTCTGTAAGACTGAGAAAAATCTTTAGTCATTACGTATCACCCCTAAAATTCAACTGGATTTGAATGAGTGAAATAGAGAGAAAATGGAACATGCTTAGGAAAATGCTCATTAGCATATATAATTTATAAGCAAACCAACCAAAAGTCTTAGCAACCTTTGTAGCATCCTACATTAAGACACCTCAAACTTTATCCATTCTGTATAAATAATTTGGAAAATAAGATCTTGCTTTCCTCTAGAGCTCTGAGGTACAATGTGAATCTAATAAATCTGAGGTAAAATGTAAAACATAACAGATTAAAATATGGTGATCCATCTGTTCCCATAAATGGGATCCAATTCATTCACAGCAGAAAGATTCCTGCGTTTTTCAATCTGCTGAACTAAAAACAGTTAAAACACTTGCATCTTTTTCTCAGACAGCACATCTAGAAAGCAAAACCTTTCCAGGTTTCCTGAAGATTTGTGCCTTCAGTCACTGCCAGCTCAGAATAGAGAGATAATTCATCTCAACTGATCCCAATAGACTTAAAAGAGGGAGACCCTTCCACAGAATAGTATTAAGAAAATCACTTGTATAATAAAAAAGTTAAACCTGATCTATTGCACATGACACGTGTAAGCTCTTTTTAAAAATATACTGTCCAAGCAGCCCTTTTTATTCTGTGATTAGTTACATCTTTAAAACCACAACATTTGACATGGATCCCCTGCTAATTCCCGAGATCCAGCTCTCAAACCTGTTGAGATTGCTGTACACAGTCATGCAGTAGCTGCCGGTTGTGATGGATGGCTAGCAGAAATCCAGGTCAGTGTGCCAACATACAGGCTGGAACTCAGAATGTTTTCTCCTGAAAAGCTACACTGGAACGTTGCCAATTAGGTGTCATATGCAGTGAAGTACAATTTATTGGGTCTAAATGAGCTGCATCCCTACAGCCTACTTACAGTACCTGAAGAGTGTTGATAATTAGACTGATCATTTTACACTATTAAAGATACAATTTTTGCAAACACATGTCCTGGGTAATATTTCAATTTTGTTGATGTTCAAAATAACTTTGGGTTCTGCTTTTAAAATTCAAACGTGCATGTAGTTCACACTTAACACACAAATACATATCTTATGCATTGAGGAGCCATACTGACTATTAGACATCACCTTTTATAAAGTATATAAAAGTATTTTTATGACTATGAGGTAATCTTCCCAGATTTAATATCAAATGTTTAATACCATACGTGTTTTGAGTTTGCTGCTGCTGGCATGAAAAGCACCTTCTCTCAGACATAAAACTTTGCTAAGGGATAAGCTCTGGAATTAAAACTCAAATTTTTATTTTTGTTTTATATTAGTTAATTTTTTTCACTTGGTACTTTTTCTTATCTGTGATCACAAAATGTTTCCATTGTTACTTTTATTTTAGTTAATCACATGCTACTTTCATGTTCATCTCAATGAAGAAGTAGTTTCCAAGAAAACTCAATGCATTAGACTTTCAGACAAGACAGGATTGCAGAAAATATTGTTAATTAAATTTTACCTCAAACATGTGATGGCAGATATTCAGAAAAGATAAAAGATTTTCCCTCTTCCTACTAAAAGAGATCAGAGGAATCGACATAATGCAGTACAAATTCCCAGGTTTTCTCTTTCTCACTTCTTATGTAAGTACAGCTTCACTACTGGAAATTTTACTCCAGAACAAATCCCTTGCTGTGTAGCTGCCCACTTAAAAGTGTGAATTGCATGCAAGTTATTTCATGGAGTAAGGAACCACAGTTCATCAGATCAATAGTACAAGCTTATGACACTGTGTAAACTGGCTGGAGCCTAAATGCAACACTAATGCTACAATGCTCTCCACTGAAAATGTGCAACCACAGCTTCTGGAACTGAAGTTCATGTTCTCTTCTAAAGTTCAGTTTGATTTTTAAATGTATTGCTGAAAACATCTCATTTTTTTCTTATATTAAGCCCGATTTTCTTTAATTTATAAAGGAAAATAGCCCATTTACATAAAATATATGCCAAATGTCATAGGCAAAGTTGCAGGTAGTTAAGAAATAGGTGAGGTAATAGAGTGACCCAAGATTTCCTCCTGATCACTAGAAAAGCTTCAAATAAAGCAGTTTCTTGAGAGCAAATCTCACAGCTCTCCTCTTTTTTCTTGTATTAGGAGTCAGTGCAGAGATTTATCACCTTTTTTTGGTTTTTTTGAGTTGGAAGATTGTTTCCTCTCTTTGTTTTTCTGAGGCAAAAAAAAAAAAAAGTGTGCTTCAGGCATGTTCTCACTGGCACGTTCATGGCAGGCCAGAGGAATCGGCTGTAAGGCAGCACTTGCACTTTCAGAGCTAGACCTGCTCTTGGCAAGGATGGTACTGCTCAGTTATGCCATGAGCACTCGTAAAGAGAAGATTTTAGTGGGTTTAATTTGCATCTTTTACAGGTACTGCAGATCTTCAGTTATTCCAACAGGATCTTTCCTATTAATCTCTTTTCTGACTTAGAGCTGATTTGTGCTTTAATAACAAGGAAATATAACACAGAAACAAATTGCTAGCTAATAAATTAACCCGAGTTCTCAATGTATTCATTATTGGAATCACACTTATGCAAAAGCATGCAGAACACCACACAACAGTGACTCACACACAACTGTTGGTAAAACAAATGCCAAGTCCTCCTGTAATAGCTCATCTTTTTTTATCCCAAGCCTCTGCATTTCTTCAAAATAAGAACTTTGCAAATGCTAAACCAAAGAAATGTAAAACAAAGATTGAAGGTGCTGTTCTATTTTCTGACTAACTAACAGAAGGTATTAGGGGTTATTATCTGGCACTAGTGGCATTGCTGACAGGTCACTTCACAGGCTTTTCTCCTTATCTCCATTCCTGAGAATTCTTACATGATATATGCTGGTGGGCAAAAACTATTAACTTCATTTAACAGCTACCAATGTCTTCAAACATAAGTAGAGAGGGAATTGTTTTCCATGTGTTTATGATGGTAACAACATAAGAATGCTGCTCAGGTGTGACTGGTGCACCTGGAGCCCTTAACAAACCAACAGCAGTTTGGTACAGAAGATTTGTGACATCAAACAATTAATTTAGCCAGGAAATAGTTAGACTTCTTTACTCTCCTAAATCTGTGTGCTTTGTGTACATATCTGGTGTTCATTTCTTGAACACCTTTGCTGATAAGAAAGGAAAACCATTCATTCAATTATAGCCCCATGTATGACTAAAAAAACAATAATAAATAAGGAGGAAATACAACTGTGGAAGGAATTGTGGCTTGACTTTTTCATAATCCAAAAAGACAATATCTCTGGAATATTTTTATATGCCTGAACAAAAGCAGCTTCAACTCCATCATTCTCTCCAAGAGCAGACATTCTCTCCCCCAGCCTCTTGTTGTGCTGCTGGTTTTAAAAGTACTTTCAGCTATTCTCCTGATTTCCCTTTCATTTTGGAAGAAGTTGCTTTGTCATGTTTCTAACGTCACATTGTACTAAATCACTGCCATGGCTGGGACTGAGAGTGCTTCCGTGGCGTACTAGGGTGGGAGTTCTCCAGGAAGGAGATGGATAGCCCTGCCATACCGTGGTGGATCCTGAAAACACAGCAGGTATCTCCACAATTCCTTTACGTGACACATGAAAATACAAAGGAACATTTGTCTGTGGTGAAGCCAAGGTGTCAGGCACACTTTTCTCCAAATATGCTAGTTCAAAATGATCAAGCATAAAACAGCTTCTTCCCTCAGGCAGGCAAAGACAAAGGAGGACTGCAAAGACTGAGAAATGCCATAGGGAAAGTCTAATCTCCAAAGAAAAAAGTGTTCACTTTATTCCAACCCCTCCTAAAGCAGATGAGCTGCTGTTACCAGATCGACAGAAATCGCTTTGTAGTATCTTAATAATTGCACCACAAACTTCATGGTGGAACTCATCCTAAGACAACCCACTCAATCCCAACTCATGGTATTTTTAAGGCAACTGAATTGTGAAAATAAATTACTCTACACAAGCTGAATATGCACTGACTAAAAGAACAGATCCCATCCTGGCTGCCAATCAAGGGCTGTTGTCTCAAATAGAAATGTCAGGTAGGCATTCAGGTGTCTTTGACATTCACTGAAATATGGGAGCCTGCTTGGCCTTGATGAGCTTCTCACCTCCCCAGTGTACAAAATCACCCACCTTTTGCACATTTACTTTGTGCAATAGGCAGAGAACAGCGGAGATTTTTCTTTCAAATTTCAGCACACCCTTTAGAAAAGGAACTGGGCCTGAATACTGGATGAGTGGTCATTCTAGACTCTCTTCTCACCTACATCAAGCCTGAATAAACATTTGCTCTTCGTTCCATAGCAAAAAAGTGTTTGCTCCTTAAAACAACGTTGATGAGACATAATTGCTCTTTTTTTTTCATAAACCAAGAAGCCTGCTGTGATCATAGCCCATTAATAAACAGAAGAACTGTTGACAAAGGCTTAAATGCTGCATCCACACAGCTTCTGCAGCGCATACGCTCCAGCATATGGCTTTTCAAACCCCCTTTGCAGCAGAGAATATGCACTTTGCTGTGCATTCACAGGCTTGCTTGGTGCTAGAGCAAAGCTTGACTGAATTTTGTCTACCACTTGCAAGGAAGGGCACTTGAGGGAAAACAAGAAGATGCAAACTTAGTGTTTTATGCCCACTTACTCACTTCAAAGAGTCCATTCTGCAGCTTCAGTATTGATTTGTGGTTGATGTCTTTTGGTTTTGATGTGATTTTTTTTTTTTAAGAAAAATAGTATTTTCAAATATTTTTCCTGTTGGAGTGATGTATTCTATCATTTTTAGGCCCTCTATCACCTAAGGAGGGAAAGGGTGGCTAGTTTACTTGTCCAGGCTCTGCTGAGTTATCTGTCCTTTCAAATACTTCAGGCAAGAGGGTGTTTTATGATGTGGCAGGTGGTGTCTTTCATCTTTCATGTTCTCTATACTGATAACCAAGCAAGGCAAAATGTTTACAGGCAAATACAAAGAAAAAAAAAATAAAGAAGAATTTCTAGGTTAGCAACTCACTCTTTTGGGAAGGAATATAGAAACTGATCTTTTCACCCCAATTCTACACTGCTTTCAGTATCTTGCCTGAATACCCCATTAAATGTATTAGGAAAAGCAAAAAAAAAAAAAAAAAAAAAAAAAGAAATCACCAGCACTGAAATGCTGACATTGTAGGTTTCCTTCAGACATCCTTATTGGCACAAGAGTACATATTGTAGTTATTTGTCAAGAGAATTGAACTTTGAAGATATTTCTTCCTTTGAGTGATATTTTACTGTTCTTTTTACAATTTCACTGTAGCACTGCCTCGTAGTCCACACTGACAGAAAAAAAAAAAAAAAAGGCAAGGAGAATTAGGAGGTACCAGAAAGAATTTACAGTTGATGGGTGCACCAGGAACAGTATCTTTCACTTGCCACCAATTTCCATGGCAGTCCAGAGTGGAGGTACAGGCGCTGCTCCACCTCCAATCTCCTGATTCCATCACACCACACTGAAGACTTTCCACAGTTTCACAAATTCTTCTGCCAAGAAACTTTCTCCTAATTGGACAGCTGGATGTGCCACCTCTTGGTGCTCAGATTTCACTCTTATTACAATATTTGACTCAGTTTAGTGCTCCTCAGAGATTACACAAATGTGCCCATGTTTCACAGACAAGTAAAGCTGTGTCATAGGAAGTGCTGGTGTGTGAGAAACAGCAACCACACAACGACATCCTCAGGAGAAAAGTACGGAATAGACAAAAGGAGACAGTCAAAAAAGTAAGTGCTCACATCTGAAGACTTCTCCAGATTAAAATCCACCTTTTCCCCAACAATTCTGTTCTCAAAACCAATTTTTTCCCTCACAAGAAACAGTCTCACAAAAATCATTTAACATTTTCCTGACAATAAAAATCCTCACAGTCCCAGCCACTCTATTTCTCTCTGCTTGTTTTTACCCCCACTAAAGACTAGATGAAGAGCACTGGCATTGAAAAAGATTAAACGGATGTAAAACCAAAGCAGTCTGCTTGTGCAATGGACTGTGAGGAAAGTTGGTGGTGCATGTTAAATGGTAAATAATAAAATCTAATTGCCATATAAATGTGCATGGCAATCCATCTCCCACATAATCAATGCTAGGCCAATTACTCTGCACCAGGGGGATGGCCGTGGTGGAGAGGTGAGGCACTCAAGCACATCAAACGTCCTTCACTTCTTTCCTGTTCTGACCACTTCTGGGGACGGCACACACCTTAAAAGTAGACAGAATTTAACGTAGCTGGCATTTGCATGGCACAGTATATTCACATCTCCCTTCCTCCTGCTATAATTTTTTCACTCTCTGCTTTATCAGCCAACACATGCTCTTAGCAGAGCTTGCTTCCAAAATAGAGAGGAATTCCTCTTTGCAGCAGACCTATTAGACCTCAGAGATCATGATCTGCAAAATTCTTCCTTTGGCCAGAGCTGAAGGAAGCTCCACATAAAGCTACCAACCATCCGAGATGCTAAACATTCTCATTTTGAATGCAGGCTTGCAGAGAGTAATTTTTATATGATATTTCTTTTGATCAAGACAATCACATTCAGACTCTGAGGATATTCCACGGAGCTGCCCTTTTGTGCAAAAAGGATCACTCAGTTAAAATACCAAGGGTAATGAGGGTTCACAGTAGCACATTTTAAAGCAAATTTAGGATGTGATTCTTCACTTTGTGTATCTGTGGGGGGGTGGGGGGCTAGGATGCTGTGGGTGCATATTTATATTAAATATGCAGAGGTTCTGGTAAGTTTTAAGAGCATCTATGCTTCCTGTATAATTCTTAACATAACTTTTACCTGGTGTTCCAGAAAGACTTGAAAGAAATTCCACAATTAGCAGCAGTAATGACCTGCATGTCAAACAGCTGTAGGAATGAAGGCAAATCTATCCAGTCATATATGTATCACAGACTGAGAAGAACAGGGGGAAAGAGGCAGCAAACAAAAACCCTTTCATCATGAACTCCTCTGACAGATTACTGCATTTGTTGTTGACTTCATAGTACAAGCTCTAGAATATCTTTATTTACCCTAGAACTACTGGAATAGATTTTCAATTTTTACCCCTTCTTATAATTTTGCTAATTTGGATACAATTTCTGAAGGCTTAGCACTATCAAAATTATTTTCACAACCTGGTAGACAGCATTGTTTAGAAGCAGCATGTAAAAAGTGGTAAAAAAAGGAGGATAAAGGAATTCCCATTAGACCAGGTTGTCCAATGGCCTATTGTTATCCACTCCTAGAACTTTGTTACATAGGACAATCCAAAGAAGAGCTCTCAGTTTTAAGTCCTTTGTTTTTCCTCTGTACAGTCTGCTTTCCTTCACTACCAGGAAGACAGCAGCTGCATCTGCCATTGTGTACTCCAATAGGTCACACTGGGAAGATCTATTTGCTGTTGACAGTATTTGGAACTCTGTATTTGGAACAGAACATTATTTCTGCATGAAGAATTCACAGCCCACTGGCAAGGTCATTACATTTAGCTCACGCATGATTATTTGAGATATTTAAGCATTAATACTTGCTCATTTGTACAATGTTTTGTGCTTCTAAAAGCTTTGTTTCTCTAGAGATAAAAATATAAAGGATCACTGCTGTTGATGGAGACCTTGCAATGTAGGAAAAAATCATATAAAGAGGCAACAATAATAACTGCCTCAGTACAAAACAACAGAGAGAAATATTACATAAAATATAAACAATTTCAATTTCCACTGCTGAAACAGGAATTCCTCATTATGCTCAAGACTAATTTAGCTCAGCATGAATAACCTACTTTGACAGGCAAACAAAAAAATCAATAGATTAAGGGACTATTGCAAATCATCAATGAATATGCCAGGCCAGTAGATCTACTGATAATTTAGTTAATTGCATTCAAAGTTTACAAGGATGAATTAATTGCCAAGCAAATCTTTACGCACATTGAAGAACTATAATTTGGTGCATTTGTAAAACCACTGGTGATACCAGAAATTAATATAACTATTCTTTCAGGTGCTTCAGTCTAGTCTGCTCTCATAGTATTGGACAAAACAGCAAGTGAAAAAGCAAACATAGATAGAAGCAGCAGCCCTATCTCAAAAGAATAAAGGAAGCCAGGGGCCAGTGAACAGATACAGAAATAAAAGTGAAACAGACAAGAGATCTAGACAGGTTATTTTAATCCAAGGAGGCTGATTCTGATGTGTGCTCTAACATGAATAGCATTTTTTGAGGATGCAGTGATATAGCAGCACAGGAATAACATATGACTTACAATAGGCTCTAAAACTGACATTTGAGAAGGCCACATGAAAGATGATGACAGTGAGACAAGTGGAAATTATCAATGTCAGTTCAAAAAAGCAGGTCTTGACATATGAAATGATGCACAGGCAGCAAAAGTTAACCCATAAATGTTGAGCTGTGCAGGATTTTTTTTTCAGAATGGTGATTTTCTTCTAAAAAATATATAGTTAGCCCAATATCAAGATTAGGATGACTGTATATCATCTTAGAGGATACAGCATATCTGTGAATACATTCTGTCATCTGGAAAGTTTAAAACTGGATTGGATACTGAAGTTCTGAAACTACTAACTTGTATAAAAGTTTGTAACTACTCATTGCTCAGTCTAAAATAACTGCAGCAGTCTTTACCTTCTCGTTTGGTAAAGAGTACAATATCTCAGCTTCTCATTTCAATTTATAAACAATTAAAATGCTAAAATATTTTAATTTTCTGATTGGTATTCCAAGAGAATTCTGTTTGGATTTTGCAGGGATTTTTATGCCTGCTGTTTAAAAAAGCGTGTGAAAGCTCTGGGGATTAAAATACTGCCTATATGTGTAGGAGAGAAGCAAGAGGAAGATTAAACCCTAGTAGGTAAGTGGATATAAAGTGTGCTTGAGGATGTACTTATAAAATAAAATAATTTCTGACAGAACTACAGTTTTCCATACCACACAGAAAAAAATGTGGAGAGAGAAGAGACATTATAGACATTGCAAAAGTCACAGTCTGAGACAGGAAGACAACATTTCCTTGGCAACAGAGAGGAGCAAAGATCACAAAATGGTGTGTGTTGGAAGGGACTTTAAGGATCTTTCCAACCCCTTTGCCATGGGCAGGGACACCTTTCACTAGGTCAGGTTGCTCAGAGACCCACCCAACCTGGTCATAAACATTTCCAGGGATGGAGCATCCACAGCTTCTCTGGGCAACCTGTGCCAGTGCCTCACCAGCCTCACAGTGAAGAATTCCTTCCATATATCTAACCTAAAACTACTCTTTCAGTTTATCCTGTCACTACACACCCTTGTAAAAAAGTCCCTCTCCAGTTTCCTTCCAGGCTTCCTTTGGGAACTGGAAGCCAAAAATTGGGTCACCCCAAAGCCTTCTCCTGTCCAGACTGAGCAACCCCAACTCTCTCAGCCTTTCTTCATGGCAGAGGTGTTCCATCGCTCAGATCATCTTGGTGGCTCCTCTGGACTGGCTCCAGCAGCTCCCTGTCCTTCCCGTGCTGGGAGCAATATTCCAGGAGGGATCCCAGCAGGGCAGGGCAGAGGGGCAGAATCCCCTCCCTGCCCACGGTGCTCCTGATGCAGCCCAGGACCCGTTTGGCTCTCTGGGCTGCCAGCACACGTGGCCAGCTCACATCCAGCCCCCCATCCGCCTGCCCCCCCAGTCCTTCAGGGCAGGGCTGCTCTCGACCTGTTCACCCCCAGCCTGGGTTGACACTGAGGGCAGCCCCATCCCAGGGGCAGCACCTTGGTCTTATTAAACCTCATAAGAACAAAATGGGTCCACTACTCCACTACAGTGGGACTTGTCCAGGTCCCTCTGGATGGCATCCTGTCCTCAGGCGTGTCAACCACACCACCCAGCTTGGTGTCGTCAGCAAATATGCTGAGGGTGCACTCAATCCCTCTCTCCGTGTCAATAACAAAGGGATTTAATTTCACTGCCAACAAGGACCCCTGAGAGACATCACTTGTCAGTGCTGTCCATCAGGACTTTGAGTTGTTGACCACCACTGGATGCAGCTGTCCAGCCACCTTCTTATCCCTCATTTAATCCACCTCTCTCCAGTTTGGGGAAAAGGATCTTGTGGGTAACTGTGTGGAAGGTTTTACAGAAGTCCAGACAAATGACATCTATAATCTTTCCCTTGTCCACCAATGTAGTCACTCCATAAAATAAGTCATTTTCTCTTGTTTTTCAGCCCTTTGAGGCTACTCAGACCCCTCACAACATCAGAGCACAGCATCAAGTACAACAGGCAAGAATTCCCTTCCACCCAACTCTTTCAGGCCTTGAATTGCAGCCATGTCAACCACCTGAGCTATCCTGAGAGCAGGACAGGGAATGTGCTCATGAAATATATGAAAGGAAATTTGCTGTGCAACTGTGCTGGCAGGCTCGAGCTGCACCGCTTTTGCTGTTCAGACTCATTTATCTTTACGGGTTATTGCTAGAACTATACCTCAGCACCCTTTGCTAATTTTCCCTGTGAGGAAAAATTACACAGTTCTTGGAATCCAAACACAGAATTATTTTCGCTCACTTATTTGTCCCCAATTTATAATTTACCCATCTAATTACAGCAATAATTAGGCTGCAGGATGTAATATATGTGTTTCCACAGGTAGCTGCTGAAATTTTACCAGAGGTTATGCAGGGAACTGATGTGTGTGATAATGAACTTTCTGTGTTGTACAGCCAAATCCTGCCCCCAAAAGGAAACATATATTGGAAATTCTCTCCCTTACTTTTATGGCAGCTGTCTGCTCTCCCAGACAACTTCCATGCTGTGCAGGCTCAACAACACAATCTGTGTCTTATCTTTGTGCTCAATTCACTGTGTATTTGCAAAAACCCACATACAGTGGGTTTCTTTTTCTAGGATCAGCTTGGATTTCAAAATCAGAAATCTGGTAACTCCACAATTACTCAGAATGGCTGCGGGTTTCATGCTATCTGCACACATTTATATTTTACCTAATGATAACTCTGGTTAAGCAGAACTAGTGCTGCCAGTGGCAGGAAGTGTGATTTTGCATTGGCTTTGTTGCTAAGGCTAAGACAGTACAGGGCAATGAATTAACTGTAACTATTTATACCAGGAAAGCATATGGAGTGTTTATAGCACAGCAGAAACATGCCATTGCAAGGAACACAGATGTAAAATAGAAAAGAAGCAACCACAGTAGATAATTTCTACTAAATACTAAGGAAGGAAAAACAGTAAAAAAAGGCAATTTTTTTTCTTCCCTTTTAGCCTGCTGGATAAAAAGTACCAGCTTGAATCCCCTCCTAAATCCAACCAACATTCTCATGATTATATATTGTGCCATATTTAAAGGAAGCTCACTGAGAAAAATATAGTATAATACATTTAGAACAATAAAAGAAAATGAGGCATACTATTATGAGAAGACAGATGTTGAGGACCTGTGCATGCTAGACCAGTTTCAGAGAGGTGCTTGCTGTATATTCCTGCACTGAACACGTCAGGCTTGTTATTCCTTCACTATCCACATTCCCTGGGTGGTAAATTATAGAAAATCATCTAACACAATTCACCTTACTCGCTTCAAGTCTCAGTACGGTTCCTTTTTCATGCTCCTCATTCTTTTTATTTTTTTTTGTTTGTTTGTTTGTTTTTTTTTTTTTTTTTTTTTTTGTTTTTGTTTTTTTTTTGTTGTTTTTAAATTCCAGAGGAATTCAAGTTTAGTAAACGCGGCAGCTGTGGATACAGCTTTACTTCAAAAAGCGGAAGGCGAGAGCAGCATTTCCAAAGCTCAGCACACGAAGGGATGCAAAGGGATGCTGGATTCTGCAGCGTTCGGTGAGATCGCAGCGCTCTCTAGTGCCTTTATTGGGCACACGGGGAGAACCTGAGCCCTAGGAACTTCCTTAAGGAACTTTCCTTAAATAAGGCGGCACACCAAAGACCCACCACAATCGCTTTGAAAAAGAAATAAAATATTTATATTTTTATAAATAAATAAATAAATAAATATTTAATGGCTGTGCTAATTATCAGTTCGCAACAGGATTTTTTTAAAATTTTTTTTTCCCTACCCATGCCTGATTTAACTGCCAGGAAAAGAGCCAAACATATTAAAGACATACAGATATGCATAAGTAATACTTGCCATCTTAAGAATGTCAAGGAGAAAGCTGGATGCTTTATCTACAGTACCAAAAACGATATTAAAATATTACACTGTAGCAATAAAAAAATTGATGGCGTTTTAAAGAATGCAAACCTGAGAAACAGCATGGCACAGATTTGAAATGCTACTTTAGGAATGGAGTGTGAGCCACCCAAAAAGCTTTATCAGAAATGCCAGGTTTTTAAATAGAGGAATCTCTTATTGAAGATTATGACATATCAGGATACTGTTTTCACAGTCTTTCTTACAATTTTAATAGCACTTTCAAGTGAGGCAAACATGTAAAATATCACAAAATCCAGCATAATTACCAAGGTCAGCTCATTATCTGTGACTCAGAGGCAGTCAAAAGAAAATTCAGCAAGGAATAAGCTCTTGATGGAATATTAATATCTACTTTGAACATCCTGGCTTTTGAAATATCGTATGTCTTTGACAGTTATGAAATTTTGGTTTTTCTGCTAAGAGCCTTTTTAAAGAATCATAAGATACACACTACTTTTCCACATGACTAGAACATATATTCTTATGCCTGATTAGGTAGTCATTATTTTAAAAGTATACCTATGCTTCCTTTCAAAAAGATATTTTCCTCAGATGAAAATTAGTTTTTCAGAAATCCATCCATAGAACTTATTGCTATCACTTATTTTAAAATATACATATGTTGTTCATAAAAAATAGATCTTAAGAATCTAGCTGTATTTATAACATGTAGGTTTAGTGTTGGGAACAAATTTACCCCACCTGCAATCAAAATTATGATGCATTACATATTTAGATGAGTAGGTTATGCTAATTTTATAACCTATGTCCATGTAAAAGTCAAGCTTTTTACATAGACATTGTAAGCCTCCTTTAGTCCCTCAACTATATTTTGGTTTATATGGGCCACTTTTTATTATTATAATTTCCTACCTTTTTTTTTTTTTTTTTCTTAATTCCCATGGGATCTTCACATGCTTAAAGTTGCACCTGCCTGTGCAGAAGTACTACTAAAGTGGCATTGTCTGGTGAAGGTGGTGTAATCTCTTGTTATCATACTGATTATTGTAAAAAAAAAGGTTTCATACAATATTAAAAAATTATACGGTACTTTACATCTGTGATTTATTCTGTTTATTATTCTGTAATGGCCCTCACTGTAAATAATACAAAAATCACTGTACTTACTTTTTAGATCTAAATTTCTGGCTCCTGCTGTGCTCTGTGTTGTGATTTTAGTGTCAATCTTTACAGTGTGTAGGTTGTTGGTGTCCCTTGATATCATGACATTATGCCACTGGTTGTCATTCAGAGGTTTGTTAGAACTTCCCTTGATGAGGTTGGCACCGTTTCCCAAGTCAAACACGTAGTGCAAATACCTGGGAAAAAAGAAAAAATTGGAAAAGTTTCCTTTTTCTTTACATAGCAAGGGGGCAATAATTAACACGTCTAATATTTTCTATTTGCTTGCACTCCTCAGCAGCGCTGGCTAAACCAGAAGACAACAATGAATGCCAGATGGGGAAGCAACTGTGGTTCTGAGAAGTTGCCACTCGTTTGGATGAGTTGAGGTGCAGTCCCAAGTTTCTGGAAAGCAACGAGCGCCCCATGTACCAAGACATGCATACATACGTAGAGAGAGAGAACAAGAGGGAGGCTACAAACTAGCACTTCTTTGTGGTAAGCACGAGAGAAGTTATAGCTATTTTTTACTTTCATACATTTCAGGCATCTAGCTTCATCTGAAAGAAAGAGTCACAACAGAGCACATCAAGTTCAACAGGAAGAAACATTTATCGATCACATCTATCCAGTCAGGAAAAAAAAAAAAAAAGAAAAAAGAAAAAGAAAAAGATTTGCATCCTAAACTTTAATGTGTATTCCTCCTGCACACACATCTCGAATGGACTGGTTTTGTCATTACGCTAATCCATACATACCCTTTTACTAATTCAACCACAATGAAATCATTTCCATCGCCACTGTTAAAAAGTATCAATCCGTCCAGGGAGGTGGTTTTGAACTGGAAAAAAAGGTGCATAGATGTGTACGCTTGTAGCGTGGCCAGTGCAACATAACTTGCTTTTGTTTTAAAGGTTACAGGGTCTGCTATGATGTTCCTGAACCCGAATCTTGCATTTAGCTCACAATAATCGATGTCTCCATTTTTACATAAGTCAATGTATGCCATGCCATTAAATGTGAGACTCTGTAGATGCCCAATAAAATTAGAAGGCACAGAAGACAGGTAGCGCCGTTCTGTTATTATTCCTGTTTCTATGTTGTGGAATTCCAGCCGTGTGTGATCGCCAGCCATTTGACCTTTAAACAGCAACAAGAAAACATGTGTTAGTGCCTGAAAGGGGAGGTCAAAGAGCACATCATGTGATTAAGCATTTGCAACATTTCACACTTTTCAGAATGTGCAAGGCCAATTGTTGCCGCCAAAGGGAATTGTTCCAAATTCATCCTAATCACTGGTAAATCCAGGAGCCTCTCCAAAGCATTCAGTACATTTGGATAAGGCCAACAGAAAAATTTCTAAACTGAAACAGTTTACCAGAGTACATTAAACTGCCAACAAAATCCCTCACTTCAGTTGCACCTAAGCAGATGTGGGGTTTTACTGTAAGTAAGTGCAATTACTTAACGTGAGGAACACAAAGACCAATCTCAGAGCTAAACCAACAATATCAGAGTCTCATGAAAGAGAAACAGAACAGCTTGACGGATTCTATTCCGTGTGTTTTGCTTCAATGTGCATGATTTGACTAGCAGTAGGAAGGATTCCTGTTTCAGCTGTCTTAGGTACATTAATGCCAGAGCTGCTGCAAAAAGCCCTGTGCGACAAGGGTGGAGAGCTGCTTCAAATCAACTGGCTTTGTACCATGGGGATAAACCACGAGAGAAGGGGCAGAGCCCAAGAGATGGGCAGAGCAGAAAGCCTGCGGGAAGGGTGCATGCCAGTGTTTTGCAATCCTGGAAACAATAAGGGACTTGCTTCTGCCAAAAAGGTGTCTGAAAGCAAACCCCACAGCTGTCTTTGAGTTCTCTCTGCCATGCCAGGACCACTGCAGAGCAAGAAGCCTGAAATTTGCTGACTGGAGGAAAGGATCAGCACTGCCAGAGTACACTGCATACAGGTCAGGTAAGTTTTTAAGCTCGTTATTAAATACCTTACTCAGCACATCAAAATTGTGTTCACTGAAGAGTTCCTTTTTCTGACAGAATGTCCAATTTTTTCCATGCTTATTTTAAAGAAGTAGGGCAGTATTTTCACAGGGCTGATTCACGGTCACATTGTGTGGAAAACCGGCTTCTTATTACTAATGAATTTCACCATTTAATGTACCTTTTGCAAACCATGGCCTGGACTCCCCAGTTCCTTAGTTGCTTCACGTCTCTCATGGAGTACACAGAAGGTGAAGAGCAGACCTAGCCAGTCTGGACTAAGTCCTGGCATAAAACAGTTCCCACAGTGGTAAAGCTGCTGAGGAGCCAAGTTCCCTCTGTGCCTCCCCAAATATTCTGTTCCAAGAGACAGTGTGAGCACTGCCCCAGGCTGGACATGCCAGAAGTGGTGCACAAAGCCTGGAGGAGGCTGACACAGCTGTACCTTCGTAGGTGTCAAAAGCAAGTGTCTGTGGACACGTGTGTGACAGGGAAAAGACAAGGGAAAGAGAGACGTTCATATCTGAGATTTGCCCAGGGAGATGAATTCATGAGCAGGTTAAGTCTCAGCACTGAGATACAAGTACAGGCATCAGTGAAGTTACAGGAAAAATAGCTCTGTAAGTTTTAATACCATTCAGGCATAAAAGTTGCTCTAATAATTTATGATAAATATTTACAAGTAGCTTGCTTAGCTTTGGGATGAGTTCAGTAGGACAACTTGTCATTGAACCCCACCTGGGATCTGTACTCACAGGGCTGAGCACTGCAAGGGGCACCCTAAACCCCAGGGACAGTCTTCTTGATGTTCTTGTTTCTAAATATCAGTTCTGAAGACACCACTTTCCCTGAATGTATTAAGCAAAAAATGGGTTCTTCCATGCAGTAATGAGTCAGGAAGCTGCCCTGAAAAATGCCAAATGTGTAATTTTTGTTGGGACAAGAGCTGTATATTGGATCACAGCCAAAGAGCCGAGGATCAGGTTTCAGAAAGGAACATTATGTATTCCAGGCTTGTATCCCTTCAGATGGCATTCCAATAATGTCATGGCAAAAATCCACCAAGCTTTGGCCTATAGCACAATATTCCCACTACATTGAACATATTACTTTCTTGAGCATAGTAATAAAAAAGTTCCAGAATCTGGGCTCACATCCCAAATATCCCTTCAACATTTCAGGCCTACAAACATGCAAACAGGACTTGAGAGTTCACATAATGCTCCACAGGATTTGTAAATGCAGCAATGAAGTAAAAAAGAATGTAGTTTGTACTTACAAGGTTGGGTGTTTGGGGATTAGTTTTTTTTTTTTTTGTTTGTGTTTTGTTTTTTTTTAACTTTGTCAGGCTTGTGGAAAAACATCATACAAAAGGGCAATTGAATTTCAGTTCATAACTATAAGCTATTCTGTTATCCAAATTTAGTGACCTTCCAACCACTTTTATTTTCTATACAGTCTTAGAAAATAAGGCTCATCAAGGCTAGAAGTATTTAAACTCTTCTATGACGAGTACCTTCTTCAAAACCACCTGCATGGCTTCCAATGAAAGCTAATTATGACTGAATTATATTATGCATCCATGTACACATCATTATTTGTCAAAGAGGACTAAACACAACTCACAAATGAACAAATGGCATTTTATAATCTGTAAAAATTAGAAAGTCAGGCTGAATTATTTAATGGATTTTCCTCCAGCTTAAGTTTTCTGCATCTGATAGGGATTCTTTCATATACAGCACAGGAAATGGAATCAAAAAAGAAAAACAACATGTGGCAGAAGAAAGCTGGAATTTTTAGTAGGAAGTCAGTTTACTTCCTTATTCTCCTCATAAAACCATAATAACATTTCACATGAAAAATTAATGGGTTGTATTTTAACCAAATTTCTGATTGTTGGAACATCTGAAGAAAAGTTCTAAGCAGTTTAGAACAAGCACACTTTAATGCCATATGGCAACCCTTTCCCTATCCTTTCAGGAAATTCAAAGCTACAACACATTAAATTATATTGCACGCATCTGAAATTTAAACTTGTAAAGGCTTTCAAAACACTCAGTGTTGAAAAAAACCCAAAACAAACAAACAAAAAAAAAAACAACCCACCCCCCAAAAACAAAACAAAACTTCTCACCACTTACACAACAATAAATATTTTCTTTGTAGGAAATATGACATTCATGGAACTAACAGCAGATTACCCATATTTAAAGTTCCCTCTGTGCCTTCTCATATTTCAGTTTCCCCCTCACTGGTGGAGGAGGCCACAGATTGGCCATGCAGACTCCTACAGGGAGTTTAGGAAACTCAGGATGTCTTTTTCCCTCCAAAACACTGGGGTGAATTTCTCCTTTTGGATTAGTAGCATTAAACATCTGTGCATTATGCAATTGCAGACAAGTTCCAGCTTGAAGAACTGAGAGGGAATTCAAGTCAACTGGCCATTTTTGGATGTAGATGCTGGCTTGTGGAAAGAATACAAGTGTTGCACCAGAAAGCTGGACCCAGGTTATGTAACCTGCAGTATTTGTAAATTAGAACTCTGGCATGAGGAGTCCAGGAATTGTGCATTTGGATCTTACACTAGTTTTTGATCTAAATAATATCCTCTACATTAGAATCTGCCTTGGGTAGCAGTTGAAACAGCAAAGTTATATTTTTTTTCTATATTTCCTCCTATACTATCAAAACGAAAAGAAATTGTTTAGGCCATCTACATTCTTGGGAAAATGACCCTAGGCATCATAACATACACAGACTTCAGCGCTGGAAGATGTATTGGCAATTTCTGGTTCTAGAAAATATGTTCTTGCAGCTATATGAATTATTTTTCTACCGGTGACAAGACCCTCAGTGTTCTGCTGAGGTGAAAAGGGATTATTAAAGAAGTTACACTCCTCTTTAAAAAAAACCCAAAACATTTAACTTGTTACCATTTTAATAAAGCTTAGAACCAATGATAAAAGTTGTTTAATGCTACACAAAACCAAAGGATAATTCTAAATAGCTAACAAAAAAGTTTAGGCACGTTCTGCTGTGCAAGGAATCAGGGCCAGAAGCCAGATAAGCTGCTATCAACAACATGCATGTGAACAATGTCTTGTACAGGACAAAATCAATGTGCTCCCTATTAACATTTCTGATAATATAAATAGAGAAATACATTTCTATCATCTGCTAGCATACATGTCATTTTTGTTTTCTCCCACCCCAACTGCTATTTTAGTATTTGAGAAAAACATGCTGCCTAATATATAATTATTGAGGACAGTTGATGCAAGATTCAAACTACAGTAGAATATCCTTCAAATGTTTATTAAATTCTTGCTTCCAGCAGCTGTTTAGAGTTTAGCCTTAACAATGTGTTGCCAAAAGCATTTTGCTTGCCTTCTCATTAGTGATGTACCAAATCACTTCTCTCCAATCACTGTATAAAAACATTCATTTAAGTCAGCACGAAGGCTTTCATTAATTTCAATTGCAACCTTAGAGCAACATTTACAGCAAGTGTAATAACACACTTCTTGTACCAGCATTCCAAGATGCCTAACATGAATTTTGACTCTTACCCAAGAAAAGGGAAAAAAAGCATGTTTCTCTCAGATAAAGTAATTTTATTTCTGTATTGTTTTGTTTTGTTTTTGCTTTGCTTTGTGTTTCCCCCCAACAACATGGACTCATGGAATCCCAATGCCACAGTACCTGTCACAGCCTGCTGGTCATCCACCATTAACTTTAAACCTTTTCCTCGCCGCACCACACGCACTGTGTGCCACTCATTATCATTGAGGTTATAGCCAGCAAAAAGGGTTTCTGGGCCTTTGCCTGTAGGACATGCCAAACAGTCATTATGCAATCTTTAAAGCAGTTTACATGTGAACCTCACAGAGAAAGAGAGAAACAGAGAGACTGGCTGGGCAAATGTTAAAACTCACCAAAAGTCACATCAAGCAAGAAATTTACCAAGTATAAGCAAAATACAGAGCTACTATATACTGTATACCATAGAACTATTACATTAAAACACTTCTAATATCTATTTAACTATGTAAACACATTGTATATGCACCAGGTTTTCATAAATAGGCACAGTCAACATGGATTTAATTATTCAATTTTCAATCTCATACAGGCCTTTAAGAAATAGGATTACTGAGCCAAAAGAACTTCAAGTATGGATTTACAAGACTAGATTTTTTGCTCCTTTATTAAAAATAATTTGGTGGAAAATAAAAAGTGGCAAGTGTGTGTGCATGTATTATATTTTTTCTTAATGTATGTCAACCTGTTTGCTTAGCTTCTGTTTATTAGGACTTCTCAGAACATCATCTATTACCTGATCTAGATGACTTGCTAATATTCAGTTGCAGTACGTTCTGCTGTTAGCAGATCTTCAAGCCATACTTTTCTTTTTCATTTAATGGATATGTTTGGGTTTTTTTTTTTTTTTTTAAATCTGCTATTTTTCTCAGCAGTACAGCAGACACTTTTTATGCAAATTCTTTCTATAGCACAATGTACTTGTGACATCCAAAGTATTCACACAACTAGGAAAAAGGATACCTTTAATGCCCAGGAAAAGATTTCTCATAAGAAAAGGATTATGGAAATTGTTCTCTGCACTGTTGACCAAGAAGTGAAAGAGAGAAAGAAAAACCCTGACTTTGTACTGCCACTGATATCAATAGATGATAGACCTAGCGCTTCACGAACAGATTAAAACTCATGTGATGACTGTCCAAAAGGCAAAGCTAATCTGCAGTAAACAAATTACATTCTTGTAAAACAGAGATATCCCTGGCCTGATTTTCTGTTCCTGTGGCAGAATAAATGCTGCTGATAACTTAAAGTTGTCAATTAAATTCTGGACTCCTCTGTGCAAAAGAGAAACAGAGCTCCTGCAGCTGGTCCAGGGGAGGGCTACAAAGATCAAGGGACAGGAGCATCTCTCTGATGAGGAAAGGATGAAGGACTGGGGCTGTTCAGCCTCAGGAAGTGATGACAGTGCCTATGAATATCTACAGGGAGGGGCCAGAGGATGGACCAGGGTCTGCTCAGCGGGACAAGAGGCAACAGGCAGGAACTGAGGCTCAGGAAGTTCCACCTGAACATCAGGAAGAAGTTCCATACTGTGCAGGTCACCAAGCACTGGAACAGGTTACCCAGATAGGCTGTGGATGTCCCCCTTCCATGGGGATATTCAAGAACTATCTGGACACACTCCTGTGCCAGGTGCTCTGGGATGAAACTGCTTGAGCTGGGAGGTTGGATCAGATGCCCCACTGTGGTTCTTTCCAACATGACCCATCCTGTGATTCGGTATAAGAGACACATTATAAAATAACTTTTGACACAGAAACATTAGGGTTACCCATTACCTCCACTGTGCCCTTCCAGGTGACTCTATCCCATGTGCCACTCTTGCTCTGAAAGGGACATGCAACTAGCTCTGAAACTCTCCCACTTTTCTCTTGGGATCCTTTTCCATCCAGCACAGGCTAACTGTGATGGGTGAAATCTGTTAATAAAATCAAAGCCTAAAATCAAAGCTTCTCTGACTTCAGATCTACACAGAAGGAAAAGACACTAAGATCTTGATGTAGCTGTTCAGCATATTGGGCAGTTTTCATCTCAGATATTTTCCATCTTCTATCAGCATTTTTTAAATTGCTGCTGGTTTATTGCTCTGCTTTTATACGCAACCTTTGCTATTTTGGGCATGCCAAGGGATCTCCGGGAACAAAAATGCAGAGCAAAGGCAGTGAGAGTCTCATAACACTGTTTTTCTGTGTCTGTGGTGACACCAAGCTAGGAAAGGTGTTCAAACCCAGCAGAAGCAGATGATTGGGGTCAACTACATGAATCATTCTGTTCCTTAAATGTTTACTTTCTTTGACAAGAGAAAGACCAGTTTTACATAAAGCTTAAGTGAATAATATGAATGTGCTTTGAATGTGCGGGTATAGATGCAGTGACTAAAACCTTAAGCAATTTCTTTTAGATACTTCAATGGAAGCAATTCTACCTAGATTTGGAGATAACAGATGTATTTTTAAAAAAAAAAAATGCACAAAATTTGCTGAAATAACACGAGCAGAGTCTTAGTGAGAGTCAATAAGCCTGCCTAGGCATAGACCATTAAATATTATTGTAAACATATTCATACTTATTTGTTAGTCCAAGCTTTTTTTTTTAATTTTTTAAAGTAGTTGAACCACTTAGTCTCCATTATCTTGCTTCAGATCTCTAAAAGATCTAAAAGCATATGCAATTTTAATTCATTCTCACATTAACAACCCCCTGTAGTGTCCCTTTTGTGTAAAGGCACATCAGTGTATGTTAATATCAAATCCAACTTGGCTGCTCACATTTACAGGCAAATCTATCTATTCTATTTTAATGGCTGGGGACTTGTAAACTCTTCCTGTTGTAAAATTAAATGCATGTTTTCCTATGCATCAATCTATTTTTCTTGCAAGAGTACTCAGAGTAAAAAAAAAATCAGGTCATAACTCCATGAAAGCTGCCTATTCCCACTGCATGCAATCCAAAAGAGGATTAAGAGGACCCCTGGTGAAAGGGCTTTGAAAAGGACAAACCTTGGTATGACACACCATGGGAGCAGTGCACTGAAGAGAGTCCTGGCCATGGAGAAACTATCCACCTGCATGGAAGAGACCCTTCCTTCCCGGGGCTGATCTCAAACAGACAAAAGGGGCTTTTGATTTGTCACAGAGGGCACGAGAAACTACAAAATAGCAAGGCCCAGTGCCCAGGGGTTGTGTGTCTACCTGTCCCATCATGCTGCTTCTCTGCAAAGTAGGACAGCTTTCCATGGCAGCTGAAGAGGGAGATCAGAAAGGATGGATGCTCACCATTCCTGCGCTAATGCAGTGCTTGGCCAAGGACATGCTTTCACACAGAAAAGCAGCAAATATGATTGTGAGCAGAGTACCTGGGAGAAAATTGTCTAAATGCTTAAACACAAAACCATGTAGGAATCTATTGATACCACAAGACTACCAGAACTGCAGAAGAAAACTCTTAACAGACCTTGTTAAATGACATTGGTCAGCCTGAAATAGAGTTCATATTAGTACTTTCCTCACTGACTTTCAAATACATTGACATAAAATTAATTTAAAACATCATATTGAGATCGTAAAGAGTCTTCTTCTGCCCTGGTTATAGTTCTTATGGTGAATCTACTATAAATTTATATCTACTAAATCATTGGCTCTCCAGTCTTGTTCTGACTTTACACTGATGTGACTCTACTTAAATCACACCAGCAGAAAGTGCTCTTAAATAAGTGTCTTTAAATAAGAATTGGCATACTTCCACCTTTTTTTTTTTTTTTTGGTGAGGGGTATTCTGGGCTTTTTTTAAAAAAGTTGTTCTATATCTCCCACAAGAAGAGAAGCAAGAGCGCCAATTAAAAGAGCGTGTGTATATATATATAAAATTTTGTTTTACATGGACTGATGCTATTTTTCCCAACTTATGTCCCTCGACTCCTATTTCCCATACTGGCCTTCCCCTGGAACTCATGTGTCTGTTTCTAGACAGGACAAAGTTATTTTGTTTCACACACCCAGCCAGCACTGGCTCACTTTCTGAGCTGCTGATTCTCTCAGATACTAAAACCTTAATCATAAACCTTTTCTTTCTGAGACAAGATGCAAACTGGGAAAAAAATCCACTGTCTCCTCTTGCTTAAGTATGAAATTTATTATTAACTTCTATGTTCAGCTCTTTTCCTATTTTTAAAGGCTTAAATAACTACCAGATTTTATGCATCCTTAGAGAAAATGGATAGTACCAAATAAAAGAAGCACTGGCACTTTTATGGCCACCACAGTTTGCTCAGAGACCATCATGCCAGTAAAATTTCCACATCCATCTAAAAGCAGATAATTGCTTGTGCAAATACCTTTTTACAAAGCAAAATGCAGACTGTGCAGTCAGTCAATACAGGTACAAATCTTGATGGTGCAATTCATTATGAGCTAAGAGATATAAAGCCCCAAAAATTCCCATTTATATGTTTAATTTGGCATCCAATTCTGAGCTTACTTTGTTGCCAGCACCTCAGCTGGAGCTTAACAGCCCTTTCAAAGTTAAAGGAAAAAAGTATGAACCTCCCAAAGGAAAAAAAAGAAAAAATCTCATTTCCAGCACACTGAATATTCTAAATGTCCTCTGGAGATTCCTAATCTCTTTAGTACCTTGTGAGGAGCTTATTCAGCCTAAATCAAGTGCTGAAGACTTGCTGAATTCCAAGGAGTCAGTCAATTTAATATGCACAACTTTTCCTCTTATAGATATCTATTCTGTGGTACTTTACTTTTAGCCAACTACTTGAACTGAACTGATGGTTTTGAAAGAAGATACTAGCTCTTGCCTTGTACCAAAACATGTTCAAAATGAGTTGTCTGAATTTGTTTCTCACAATGCAATCCACCACTACTACTAAGGCATATCCCAGCATGCTTGGAGCCTTCAATTCTGCCATCAAAACAGACATGACACAGGAAATATAGAGAGAGGCACTATGAACAGAGACTAGCAAGGGAGACTGGGTGGTTCAGTGAATGCTATACTAACCAGTGGAACCCAGGAAAATCACTAGTATTTATTTATTAGTCAGCATAAGAAAGATCAGTGGTTTCAGCCTGGTTTGCTAAGTAGAAAACTGTGCCTACTACAGCTATCAGTTACAGGACAAAAAGACATTTGAACAAGGAGACAAAACCCTGGGATCAATTCAGATAATAGAGAAAGTCACTTAAGGTCAGGGTTATCAAGATTCGAGTGAAAATAATAAAAATTTTCGGATTCACCTTGCTATATATAGACAGCTGTGTGGCTCTGAGAGACACCTCAGAGTGTCATTGTAAATAGCTGGTGCACAACAAGAGGACTCTGTGCCTTCTCAGTTATCCCTCTTCCAGAGTAAATTCGGCATGCCTCTAATCCAGGCTTCTGTCCCAGCACTCAGCCAGACTCACAGCCACCGTGCAAACCTCACGAGGCATCTGCATTACCTAGAAGGCTGCAGCACAAAAGGCTCAGGAGACATTCCTCCAGAGCAAGACATACAGGGTAAGGCATCTTAACCTTCACTGTCCTTTCTATGGCTGGCTGCAGAAATGTTGCTGGTCTTCCAAAACGCTCAGTAGCACAGCTGAGCTTAAAGAGTCAATTAATACAGTGAATCAACTGTGTTTTAAATGACTGTGCTGGTATCATTCACAAAATTCACAGGCTAAACATGTTTCTTCCCAACAGAAAAGTTACATTGCCTTTTAAACATCAGAAATGTTCATCAGGTTGTCATTTACAACTAATTGATAGGATAACTTGAAAAAAAAATCTAACTACAAGTCAAAGAAATTTTGTCCACTGTATTTTCTCCCCAACAGACTCATATGGAAAATTCTACAAGAATAGCACATTCACTGAATTGTATCAAGAAAAACATATCAATCTTGCATAGCTTGATCCAAATGCTTCAGCCCACAATAGTTTTATTATAGGCAAAATTGCTTTTGGCAATTTGGGTAATGTATTGGCAGTTAAGGATATTTTTATCCCTTTTTTTTAAAACAAAGTTTGACATTTCAGAAATTAAAATGAAGAAGATTGGAGCTGCTAATATCATTCATCAGCCTTCATTCCAGCTGTACAACAGATTTGCTCATATTCCTTAGAAAAACAGGAATATAACACTAAATAATTCCATCTAGGCATATCTATATTTCTCATACAGAAATGTAGAAAGCTAAACAAGATACTTTTGAAAATTCTACTGGCTTCCCCTACATGACCAAACTACAAACAGACTGCATTTAATACTGATCTCTAGCAAGGAGAACCAGCATACACAGTGAATTCACTGGGGAAGAAAAATCCATGGAAGGATATAAAAACAACAAATCCAGGAATCAAGCACCATATCCAGTTCTGAGGGCACAGAGTTTTCATTTGTCTGGTTCCTTTCTCTCTTTTCTCTAAATTTGCTTTCCTGACCATGGTCTGAGTGCATTTTCCCCCTCCCAGCTTTGTCTTTCTTTTGGAAGCTGTTTAATTTAGGGTGCAATATCACACTTACTCATCCATTTATCTTCTTTTAAGCTGTGAGATATTCACTGTGACACAGCTGATGTCTAAACAGAGCCAGTGGATCCAGGTGGGAAGGCAGACCACAGGCAGATGTATTGGACTAAATTAAATCTAAGGATTCTGCCAAGAAATCTGCTGCTGATGAGCCACTGTCTTGTGAAAGTCTATTCTCTACAAATAGGACCAGTACTCAATTTCAGCAAGATGGAGAAAGAAAAACATCAGAAAGCTGTAAACTTTGGAGTTGCAAGTCCTGGCCTCTAGACTTCCCTGCTAGACCAAAGGCTGTGCAGAGGACAGACATATGCTCTCAAAAGTCTGCCTAGCTGCTCAATAATTGGGTCTGTACTAATTTGAACTGTATTTCCTTAAAAAAAAATGGGGGTTGAAGATGCAATGACAAGTCTCTGTGAACTCAGAGCACATGAGAGGATAAAACTGGTCTTGTTACTGCATTATGGAATGCCTGACTCGTCTTAGAGACGTCTCTAAATGCATAACTTAAAACATTTATGGCTTAAAATCAGTCGCATTTTAATTTAGTTTTGTATCTCTAAGCAAGTGAAACACAAACAGCCCTAAGGACATGTAATTTTCCTTTTTCTTGGAAATAATGAAAGAAAAGGATCTTTGAAAAGCACTTAAACCCAGAAGTCAGCTAGATCCCTCTATTTTTAATAAGAGTGCAGTTTCTCTTTCCTTCTGCTCTCTGAGGATCATGACTATCAGAAAATGTGCTAAAGGTACTAAACGTTGTATGATTCTACCCCAAGGCCCTGAACTAAAGCAAAGTCAATGAGCATGAAAAAATATGGCTGTTGCTTTGTCAGCTCACTTCTGAATGCTGAGACATTTTCAGAAACCATGGTGAACCTGACATTTGACTTTGCTGCAGGTGAGGTGAGCGTGAACTTTCAATACCTGGCAATCCTACGTTGCTTTAAAGAAAAACTGGAGTGCAAGATTATTTACTTTGTATTTACTGCAGGTAAAGGAATGTGCACTTGCAAAGATTGTGGGGCTGTACAACCACACTGTAAGGTCTTATCCTGCCTTGGAGCAAGCTAATTTTTTTAAAGTGCACTCAAGACTTATCAGTGTGAGTTGGCATTCAGCAGATTCACTTCCAAAAACTACTTGTGTGGCTTTAATAAATCTTAATTTGTTTTCACATTAACTTGACATGGCTGCTATAACGCAAAATTCCACAAATTTTAAACTGAATATGTTTGAGCATTATAAGTCAAACTTAAACACTTTCAAGTCCATACCTGTGACTTCATTCTACCTAAGCTACTGCTGTACATTAGGAAAGCAGCTATTTCACAAGCCTTCTATCCCTATTTATTATTTTTTTTTACGTATCATGCACCATTAGCTTGCATATTATGTGAAAAGCAAAATGGGAAATTTTAACGCTTTTAAAGGCTGAAATTCACCCAGGCAGGATTTTTGCATTACACTGAACTTTCTAATTAAACTTTGTAAAACGAAAAGAATGACTAATTCCTCTGGCGTTAATACTTTTTCCCCCTCTATAAAAAGAATAGGATCGAAAGTCATGAGAACTGACGTGGGAACTTGGGAACTCCTATGTAAAATAGTACTAAAACTAACATTAACCCACCATTTTAAGCAATATTGAAATTCAAATTTTTAAAAAGTAAATAGTCATTGCTCAGATATGACTTTAATGGCAACCAGAATCTCTAATATTCATTATTTCTATAATAAATTATTAGCAATATTTAGTAGTCCCTAATATTCATTATTTCTATAATAAATTATTTCTAGTATAAATTCAGAGTTTTATCAATAGTACTGATTTGTGAGATGTGGCTTAAAGTAGGGGAAAAGAGCAATCCTAAGATAAATTCAAGTTTCTCCTTGGCCAAGAAGGGTTTGAGTTTTACCTCAGCAGACTCGTTATTCTGGTCTTGACTGCCACACCAAAAGACCCAAACCTTAAAAAACATGGGGACAGACACGTACATTTCCTGTCATGGATTTCTAGGAGCAGCAAGAACATTCCTCTAAGCTTTCAAAGGAAGTCTCTGTGCTACACCTGACAGTCTCCATTTCCTCAGACACCATCTCTACAAGTTACTGTTCAAATAAGCTTCCAGGGGAATTTTGCTGTCTCCTCTGAGCCCAAGGTATCTGGAGGAGCTCTGACTTGGAAGAAGGATTTCCAATAAAATGGCTATCTGAATAACTTATATAATCTGGACCTTAATTGATGCCATTCATCTGATTAACAAAAACCCAAAAAAGACTGAAAGACAACAGTGCTCCAGGCAACAGATGCAGCTGATCTCCAAGAGTACCCTGAGGAGCCCGAAGAACCTGTGCTACTTCTGTCCACTTACTCCCAGTGAAGGAAAAATAACCTAACTTACAGCAATTTTTGTAGAAAGATTAAGCACACATTTGATTATTCCTTTTTTTTTTTTTTCATGGAGAGAATTGGAATATTTCTTATACATTGGCTAGATTATAAGTGACAACAGGAAAAAAAAAAGAAGAAACAGCTTTGACACATTAGCCTTTCTGACATTGATATTGACTGTGCCCATTTATATCAAAACCATGGCTGTCAAAACTTGTTACATTTTAAAATATAAGTAAGCACAACTTAAGTATGCTTATCCGTAATTTACCTTTTTATAGAGAAAAGTTATCTTTATGTTTAGTTAAATTTACATAACAGGAAAAAAAAAACATTTAAATATTTCCTTTTACCCTTATATCTTGCACAATGCTCTTAAGAATAAGCAGATTGGAAACTAGCTGGCATAGAAAGGAAGAGAATTTGGACTGTGACTTTATTTTAAGAATAGGTTCCTCTTAATTTACAGGTGTCTTCACCCCAAAACCAGTTGTTATAAAATAGTTACAACTAAATCTCACACTCATATCCTTTATTTGTTGTTTTGGTTTTTTTTGTTTTTTTAATTTAATTACTGAATTATAACATTTTGCCTAATTAATAATGAGACTATTATTAAAGGTTTATTATTATTAATTATTTAACTGTTTAAAAATATTTTTATAATCATCATGGTTCAAAAAGCACAATTTCTTGACACTGCTTATTCTTGGACACTTCTAGGCAGACACGAGTCAAGGAAGGAGGACCAAAATAGACATTTCAGATTGTTTTCAGAAATTACAAAAGGATGAATACAAAGGTTGATCCCAGCTCCATGACCAGCCTCCACTGACTTTGATGGGTATACTCTTGCATGCCTGAGTAGAAGAGCATAGCTTTAGTACATGGAACTGTTTCTAACATTGAGAGAATCTCTCCAATGCCCTTGTGCCATTTATCATCTCTCTAGGGTTGTGCTCAGCATCAGCCAGTGACAATTTTTTATTTAACAAAACAAGTAAGCTTCTTGACAGAAATGCCTACTCGCACTTTCTTCAGGTGTGCTCTGTATCTCGATTTATGCAATTTTAGGGAATCAAGAACCCGTGTTGCTGACTTTCAGAGGTAGTGCTGCTCTTATTCACAGCCAATTAGCTCGTCAGCTGGGCTCCTAAGTGTCTTGTACCATGTCAGTGATGGTGTCAGCTGTCTCCTGCTAGCTGGAGATGTGAGAATACTTCCCTCCAGAGCAAACAGTGTGGTCCTCTCCTCCTAGGAAACAGCAGACTTGCTTTCAAGCTGCTGAAATGTCACACAGCAAAAACTGCAGAGACAGTTCAAAGTACACCAGTAACCACAACAAAAATTCAGCAGGTAATTTTCTCCAATATTCAACAATTGTGCTTAAATTTGGGTAAAACTGAAACTCCTTAAATGGCAGCGAGCATGATTGCTATTTTTCACTTCTGATCCAATTTCCACAAGTCATATATAAACAGTTCATGGCATGTAAGTGAAAGATGGAATTGTTGACTTACCTATTTGAGCTTTCTTTTCCAGACAGATTTTACTAATAGTGAGAAATGCCTTAATGTGCAGAGACAGAGAGGAACTTTTAACTAATGATATTTTATTTCTACATACATGCACTTCACTCCCTGGAGGAAAATCTCACAAAATATAAACTGAATGAGAAATAATAACAAAGGATTAGTATAAGCTACATGAACCACAGCTCCCTTTTTGCTTTAATTGCTTTTTCTCATTCCATGTCTTGGTCTTCATGTTGTGTCTTGTTGCTTCAAGACTGCCTAGACAAATAACTGCTGAAGAATTCCTTGCACACTTCCCAAAGGGGACTGCATCTCAGAAAGCCAACTTTATCTTGGTGTCTCAGCTCAACAGAGCAATATCTCCTTTGAAGTGGCTTGTCTGATGCACTGAGGCCTAGAAATCAGCTGGAAGGGAGCATAAGTTAACCTCTTGACATGTCATCCAAAAAACTAATGCACTTGGATGGAAATTTCAACAGCTACCTGAATATAATTCATTAAAGTCATTGTCAAGAAGAGATAATAAGGAAGCAGTTATGTGGTTCCAGTAATAAGCTACTGAGTGCTTAAAATGTTATGATAGATGTTTCATGCATTTTAATAGACATAAATGCAAAATGTGCTAGATACAGAGTAAGTGCTTTTCGTATGAGTAACTGCTCATCAGTGACATGCACTGGGTAGATGTTTTTAATGTTATCAGCTCTTCAAAAAAAGCACATTGAAAAATGAATTACTGTTCTTATAACATTAATGAAGAATAATGTTGTAGCTGAGAGCTTGCTAGGCTCCTTCATCAAGACTGAACTTATGAAAGGATGCCTTGCTGCAGAGGAGTGAAGCAAGGATAAAATGAGGCACCCTTCTGAAACAGCCAGGGAGCCATTAGTAAAACTAACACATACTTACACAAGGGTTTTTTGCAGATGCAGTAAAGGAGGGGCCATCAAAATGCCACAGATGACTCAGAACCAGATTCTGTGAACTTCAATTTATGCAAATAGGTGGACAACTCAATTTCTGTGCTACATATGAGAAGGACAAAAGCTCTATGCTCATGTGCTCTTCTCTACTGTCTATAATCAGATTTCACTGGTTTTACTGCTGAAAGAGTAAGATAATTCCTTACCAGGGATTTATTCCAGACTTCCAGCAGAACAAATATAGAAATGTACCAAAATAATTTTGATTTATGCAAAATTTTAGTTTGGCACCCCTGTCATTTTTTCTTTCTTTGATTGAAGAAGAGGGAGCCAAACATTCCCTAAGCATCTTGGCTCTCCTCATCACACAAAGCTGAGAAACAGGATCAGACCTGACTCTCACTGAAATTAGTTGCACTTTTTTTGATCATTTCGAAGGAGTATCTATTACTGTGAGAGGGACAGACAGAAACTTGGCAATTCCCCTCAACATATGCCAGACCTACTGCAATGCTCACTGGCTGTGCTAGTGAGAACCAGCCACCCCATTCCAGTTTCACTCTCTTTGTTTCCCCTTTCCCCTATTTCCTACCAAATGCATGTCCATTCTGTCAAAGACAAAAATCACATTTATTCTATGAGCTCCTTACACGTGTATATTAGGACGGAATGACAGCTGGGAGCATGTGTTGTGCTGATCAGAAAAGCAGTATCCACCTGCAGAGAGATGGCAATTTGGTTGGTTTTCCTTGAATAGTTCTTGAGATAACACAGCACCACTGAATTGCTACAGCTTTGATTTTGGAAAAAAGACCTGTTCACTCACTTAATAGATTTAAACGCTTTCTGAACTAAACTATTAATGATTTTAGTATCTTTTTACACAGAATTTTTTGGAAAAAAATAACCAACTGATTTTCCATTCCCTGAAAATAAGCCTTTAGACTGTAGTATTACAATAGAAAGACTGGAGTGTTTCTCCATTGAATTTTAATTTATAAGCACTTCTAAATGTTTTCTGCAAACATATTAATAAATGCTACTCTCAAGAGCATTATATCTTAGAAACAGAGAGTCCTAAGAAACAAAGGCAGAAAAAGGATATAAAGGTGTTTTTACATGAAGTCTGATAGTATTTTTAATCTATGTATAAATTTAGAAACATCATCAACTCACCAATGTTGAATTACTGTTATTTTTTCTTAATACTGAATGCCAACAATGAATTTCTTTTTTAAGGAGCTACAGACCAAAATTTCTGGCCAGAAAGCTCTTATTACTAAATAAAATAAAAAAAAATCACAATGCCTAATGAATATAAAAGAGCCATTTTAATTAATGGCTTACCCTAATTCGACTTGATTTGTCAGTTAATCAAGAAGGTTTTTTGAGAAATTGTTGAAATATGGGCTTGTGTCATCTGCTGCCATCTGTGTGTTAACACTCTAATTTTCATGGAATCTGATTACAAAGTTTAGAATGACTGTATGAAACCCAGTTGATGATAGATTTATTTTTTTTTCAGCCTAATTTTTCTGTGAGTCTGTGATTACTTTCACTAGCAATTTCCTGTTGCTCTCAATACAGGGTATAAACTAGTATTTATGAAATATATAGTTTTATGGTATAATATAGTATATAGTATAATATAGTATAGTTTTATAGTATAATATATTTTATGAAATATATGAAGTATATATGAAATAATTAGGGAAAGAAGTTGCAAATTAAGCTGGGAAATGGCACATAAGACCAGCTAGTTCAGCAGTGTGCTTTCAAGAGGAGCACAGAAAAGCAGAACTGCTCTGTAGTAATTGCTGCTCTAATACAGGCACAGCTTCCAGTAATGGACTTGTCTGGGACTTCTGGAGCTGCAGAAACAGCCTTATCTCAGAAAGTCCTTGATGTATTTCCATTTCACTTAAAAAAAACAATTTATTAACCTCCTGCTGCTTCTTATGGCTGTATAATCATATATTTACAAAAATAAATTCATATTCTCACAGGTTTTTTTTTTTTCCTAGCATGCCTAGCTGCCCCGTGTAGGAAAGCTAATCCATACTTGCAATCCCCCCTGCTGCAGTGACCTGTGTTTTCCCCATTTGAGTTAGCCATGAGGAACGGGAGCTGAGCACACATGGAGCGTTCAGGAAGAGGATAAACCGTGACTGCATAACAGCATAATGCTGCTTCCTCCTCTGGTCTTACCTCCTCTCCCCACAGCTACTCCCATCCACTGGGATTTCTGGTCACTGCTGAGCACGGAGCTGTTTTACAAGAGCTGTTTACAATGACTGCACAATTTCTTCAGCTCAGTGCCACCACATTCCATTGCTGTGCTGGCATAATTAAGGTGACTTTTTTTTTAGCATGAGTTACTTTGTGTGTATTGCTGTTTAATTCCACCTACCACTTTACCAGTCATTCAGCATTTTGGAGCCGCTCAGAAAATCCTCAAACATGGCATTTCATTTGATTTTCTTAAATAATCCCGTTGCATTTGCAAATAATATCATCTCAGTGTTCATCTTCAATCACTCATGAATATGATAGCAGAGATTCCTGTGAGAGCAGCTGGGAGCAGAGCTTTTCTGTGGAATGACTGCCATGGCAGCCCAGTTAACTAGTATGAATGACATTACATTAGCTTTTATATATATATATTCTTCTCCAGAAGAAAATATTATTCAATTCCTTTGCTATTACTGATTAGAACAGGATTTCTTATTATCCCTTCAAGATTTGACTGTAACACCCACTTTCTGTCATGGAAAAAAATTGTGAGGATAATTTAAATCACCAGTCCTGAAATGTGATTAAGTCATCTTGCTTCTCAAAAGCTAAAGGAAGAAAACATAAAAGTAAAATAAGAGAAATTTAGAACCTGCTATACATGAAAAACTTACTTTCAAGTGCTTCTTCCCATTAAAATATTTAAAAGGCCTAGTCTACTTCTTCTGAAAAGTCCTTTTATGAAAGATTTGCTAGGACCAGTATGAGCTAGACACGCATGGCTCCCTTGCATATAAATCAGGATTTATTAATTCAACACAGCCTATTCTTACAGATCCAGCACATCCTGAGGCTGCTTTGTCCCTGTTAGTAAAATGAGAGGCTACACGCTTGCAGCAATCTCCGCTTTCCTACCCTCAAGAGTCCTCTTGTCATATTTCGTGTTTTGGAGGCTCTCCCGCTCCCTGCTCCCCTTCCAGAGCTCAGGCTGGAGGATCACAGGGAACAGCTTCAGCCCTCTTCAGGCTGTTCCCCTGGGCTCTGCTCGTGAAAGCTTGGCAGCATTCTGGAGCTCAGAGCCCATTGATACACAACCACGCTGTGGCCCTGACTCAGACAGCCCCCCAGTCCACCAAACTATCTACGCCTGGCATGCAAAAATTCAAGTATGCACTGAATATCACAAATGGAAAGTCTATTACTTCTCAGCAATCTTAACCGAGTTTCTGAAAATATTTAAGTGGTAGTACTAAAAGAGTCTTAACCTGGATGTTAAACTAATGATTTTTCGCCACCAATTTTGGCAACTAATTTTCAAATTTACAAAAATAGCCTTGTGTTTAAGCTTTTACTGAACCTTACTGCAGCTATTGCAGAGCACACCACTGTGCCTTGAGAAAGCCAAAGTGACATTACTACTATATGTTTGATTAGTGAGGACCCAGTTAAACCTGCTTTATCTTTAAAGTACCATGAGTAGAATGTGTGACTTAAAAAGACAAAAGAAAGGTGGACGAAAAGGGTGAAAAAACAGGAAAGAAGCATACACACAAAAAAGGAAAACATCTGTTTTCTAGTAAGAGAATTTGAAATAATGTTTTACTGACAGCCTTCCAGGAGACTAATGGCAATTTTCTCCTCTGTAAGCTAAGGAACAGCAAACATAGATGAAATTTTATAAAGAACAAGTAGAATGCAGGCACAGAAATAAACTTCATTGCTGTTTTTCATGTAGGCAGAAAGCACTGATAGAGCAAAGCCCTCAGTCCCCAGCAGCCAACCCTGAAAGTTTTGTCAGGGAGAAAGTAAATATCGTGACCCTTAAATGGTCAGCCAGCATATATAAAGCCTTTATTTTCACTTTAATGAAGGTTTGAGCTTTTTTGCTGTTAATATGATTGTCTCCTATGCCCCAGCTAAGCAGATTCAGGCAGGGGCCTTACCACTGGCTTTGAAAAATTATATGTGCAAGACTCTTTTTAAGATTTCTTCATAATAGGCTAATTGATTCAAGTTTTGTTATTCTCTTTATTAGTTCAAGATTCCTTAACAAATATGACTGGATAAGGAAGGGGCAAAAATGGAAGCTTTTTAGATAACTTGAGCATTTCCCTGCAAAATTCCTGTGCTAGCTAAAACATAGGCTTGAGATGAGAAATCAGTATATCATGAGACCGATTTTCTCAGTCACTCACTAAGTGATAGAACTCATTTTTGGAAGCCCAATGTGCCTTCATTGTTTCGTTCTCACAGTGCTCCCTCAAGCCAAACTGTATCCATGTGAAATTTTCCAAAAAGCCACAAAATAAAATGGATTTCAGACCTTGTGAATTCATCTTATGTGAATGGCCCAAAGGCACAGCATCTCCTTAGCTGGCATCTCCTAATACCTACTCTCTTCGTGATGCTCAATGGCTTTTCCTCATGCTTGAAACACCCTAAAATTTCCTAGGTTCAACATCCAGCTTGTTTTATAAGCCTAATTCAGAAGAGACTAATTGTGATGTACATAACTGCAGGTGCACACGTTTACCCAGAAACCTTTCCCAACATTTCCCTTCAGTTGTCTGAAATATCAGTTCCTTAACTGATATAGATTAAGCATTCCACATCTCAAGAAGTGATGTTTCTGCCTTTCTGGACATAACGTGTATTTTTCCAGGATGTTGTTGCTTAGATGTAGGCCAGATGAATTCATTTTGGGATAGCATAAATCTGTCTTGCTGAAAAAAGCAATGCGCTCTTTCTACTAGAGATTGTCTTTTCTACTGTCCCTGCAACATCCTGCCTCCCCCTCATCCTGTTTTATTCTACAACAGGCATCAGAAAACTGCAGCAAGTCAAAATTAGCAATTTTGTTAATGGGTCACTTTAGTCAAATTCGTCACATAGACACTTGAACCTTTTGTGCTGGCAGCAAAGCAATGGACAATGTAAGAGCAGGACCAGCAGACAGGAAGAGAGAAGAACACAATTTTTAAAGCAAATGACAGGGTTTTTTAGAGACAGATGAAATTCTGCAACACAAAAACCAAAGAATGGCATGCAAAGTTTTGAAGAATGATCAGCAGTGGCCCTGCTGGTTCACTTTACTCTCCTACCATTCAAGAAACAGCCACTAATTTTCCCCAGAGCAGGTGGGCAGGCAGACTGCAGGAAGAGGTGAATGGCTTTGCAATCACTGCCCCGGTGAGCCAATTAATGTGTTGGGCTCAGAGGATATAGCCTGTGCAGCACCACTTCTTTCCACACAGGATATAGCCTGTGCAGCACCACTTCTTTCCACACAGGATATAGCCTGTGCAGCACCACTTCTTTCCACACAGGATATAGCCTGTGCAGCACCACTTCTTTCCACACAGGATATAGCCTGTGCAGCACCACTTCTTTCCACCCTATATTTAACAGAGAAAAGAGAAATTCGAGGCATCTCTCATAACTGGCTTCTGTGGCTGTACAGAACAAATTATGTGTTGTCCCTTAATGACTTCTCCCCTCCTGAGTCTATTTCTACAGGCAGGCTCTTTTGCTTCCAAACGTGAACTTACTTTCTGAGCTGAGCTGTTTTCAACCTTTGATCCAAAATTAATGCCTGGACAAGGCAGGATGGTGTCAGTGCAGCTTCAGGACTGAGTATTGAGGACGGCAGTGAGAGTCTCTGAGTAAAACAGCAGTTTTCCCTTTTTTGGCATGCTGTCTAGTGGCAACAGGGAGATAGTAATCAGAATTTGACTGAATAGGACCAGGTATGTTTTCAGTTTTGTTGCATAGCAGCAGATCCTCTTTTTCAGGAAATTATAAGAAAAGGGGCCTTTAAATGTTATTGCTGAATTAGAAGGAATCCAATGACTTCCTGATCTAAATCTGCAAAGTATAGGCAAAGTTTTAAAAGAATTACTTATAATTATTTCAAACTTTGGGCTGCAAACAGAGGGAAGTTCCTGACTGAACTTGCAGAGAAAGTACCCTGCTGATTTGCTGCCTGTCCTCTATGGTAAAACTCTTTTGCATATTTTTGCCAGGCTGCCAGCCACACTTAATGAGGGAAAGATCAAAACTCATGCAATTCATAAGCACTCTCTAAGAAAACAGGCCAAGTACAAAATCTTACAGTTTGGGTGGAGCTACAAAATTGGATTGTTTTAATGATTCTCTACTGCCAACAACAGCAAAAAAGAGAGCAAATAATATAGTCTAATAATTTTTTCACCATAGTAGGAAGTTAATACATGGAAATGTATTAATGACTTGCTTATTGAAGATTTAGGAATATCCATAAGAGCACAGATGAAGATTCTTGATTTTGCAATAAAACGCAGTTTTGCAAGCAGTAGTTTTCAAAAGGATAGATAGTCTTCATGTGAGATTTTCTGCTGCTTAAAATTCATCTGCACATTGAAAATATAATGTAATTGAACACCATTGCTGGTTCTTTAACAGATACAATTCTCTTCTTATTTACCAATAATCTGACAAAACTCCTTGTCATACCCTGGATTTATAGGATATTTTGACAAGACAGAAATGCTTCAGTAACAGATGTTTCCAAATAAAATAACTTAATCATCTGTAATGTGCATATCTGTGGAATAGGAAAAATTTAAAAGGATGAGCATACAGAACAAGGAAAAAAGATTAAGGGCTATAGAGAAGAACAGAGAATTGAAATGGCATGAGAAAATAAAATGAGAGGAACAATAAATTATATGGAGAATGGGTGAATAGCTAGATACACACAAGAATGAGGGTTGCATGTAAATACAACCACTGAAGGGGCACTTTGCTGGCAGAAGAAACAGAAAACCTTCCAAGCCCAGGAAACTCTTCCTAATTTATACGGGTGGACAGCCAGCTCGCAAACCTGGTTCATGCATTCCCTGGGGAATTGTGCACACATTCACTGCCAGGGGAATCTCTGCTCCCTGACATCCTGCAATTCATAATCATTTCTCCTGACAGTCCTGCATTTGGGTATAACTGAATTCAGTGCCATTGCTCTGTGAGTTATTGCCTACAGAAGCAAAGATGTGTACTAGAAAACGAACCTAAATCTCCCCTGCACTGTGTGCCACAAGCTGAGCAATCTTTCAGAGCACCATTCAAAAATGTGTCCTGTATTTTTTTCCATATTGAACAAAAGTATCAGACTGGGAAATGAGAGGCAGCCATTTACCAATTAACATTATTAGTGGTATAATGTAATTTTTTAGGTTAATTTAAAAAAACCTACAGTCCTACTTGGCTAACTCATATGAAAATACAGAAAATTTATTTCCAGAAATGATAGCAATAAAACAATAATAATAAATCCCTCACAGCCCAAAAAGATGAAATAATGTGTAAGACTGCAGACATCTGTGACAAAAGCATATTGAATATTTAAACCAGCAGCCTTTATAGCTACCTGGATTTTTCCAGATACTAATATTTTGAAATCATTAACATTGAAAAAAAAAAAAAAAAAGTAATTTAATTTGACTCAAGATAATAGCCTTTAAGGTTACAACAGTGAAAAAAAAAATATATATATAGGCATCTGTTTTTGTTCACAAGTTATTCAGAAACTGTTACTGAACTGCAATGGAAATTTTATTGCAATGAATTTCTATTGCTAAGAAATACTGGGGAACAATCCCATTCAGTTCAATAGGATTCACAGCTATTTATAATTTATGCTTGATAGTGTGAAATTAAAGTGTAATAATTACTTCCTTCTTTGAAAGGGAGAAATATTTTGGAGCTTTTATTTTTTTTTAATATATAATTTATTCTTAGGCAACTTTTAAGGATTAGTTCATCAAGTCTATGTATAACGTAGAAGATCTCTACAGCTATTAACTTATTTTTTACAGAGTGATTAATGCCAAAAAATGTTGTTACATTCATATTATTTAAAACAACAGCATTCACTGCAGTCTTATTTTTAAATGAGGCCCTCACCCTATGAGCACTTATATGGAAAGGACAGCAGCTATTTCTGTTCATCAAATAAGTTTTTTCCTTTCTCCTGGTGTCAGCCCCAGCATTGACCTACATGTACTTGCAATTTAAAAGGACTATTTAATTCACTGCCTGACAGACAATTTAATTTGGAAAACTTGTAGCTCTGAAGAACACAATGAAGTTGTTTAAGGATGCACAAACCCAACATTTCAGCAATGGTATTTTCTGACTGACATGAGGCAGAATTTCTAGTGACGCATGGTTTTATGGGCATACAAATCTTCTAACCTGGCACAAAATATTTAGCATGACACATATTGTTAATGAAACACAAGTTCAGTAGTGATCTGGTATCTGATGAACATTTAAATTTTTTTTAAAAATTCTGTCCTTCAAATAAGGAAGACCCCAAAATGCCAGCTCTTCTTCAAGACAGGACATCAGCTAAAGGTGAAGGGATGGCCACGTGTAGAAAAAGTTGTTGCCATAATCTTAGCTCTGTCAGCCAACACTTATTCACTTGAGCTGCAGTGAGCAGAAGACAGGCTTCAGGACAAAATGAGAGGAGGAAGAGGTGCAGTATTTTATTCCCTGGCTTTATAGCTCACAGCAGGACAAGCTGCTTACATTCACATTTTCCTTTTTCTTCTCTCAAGCTTGTTGATGTTCACATTAAGTTTTTGGATTTTGTTTTTTTTTTAATTGTCTCTCCAAATTCAAACCAGATTCCCTCATCCTGACCTTAACTCTGTTACTAGGCTAGGTATAACACATAACTCTCAGTCCCAACACTGAGGTTATATTAACAGGACTAATTTCTAAGTAACACAAGTAGGAAGTGGAAACAAAGTTTTTGAAACATGAAAACCAGATTTACTATCAACCTAAAATCAGGATTGATACATATCCAGCTCTCAGCAGAAAGAGGAGAAGCACTCAACTGTCACAGTGTTTAGCAACCTAATACTCCAGTTCTGGATGCTGTTGCTTTGAAACAAATCGTGTCCCACTAAACCCCATTATATTTTCTAATAAGCACTTTTAAGGACTGCTTAGAGCAATAATTCTCCAGAATCTAAAAATTAGGCTATAGAAATTGCTCGTGAAACATCTGGTTGCTGACAATCTCCAGTGCAGACAAGAAAGCATTGTAGTACTTACCATACCGACAGCTCACAAAACCCTGCTGAGTACACACAAGCACCACAGGGAGATGGAACTAATCACCCAAGTTCATTTCTAACAACAAAACCACTATAAACAAACTGTAAAGAAAAATAACTTATGAGTATTTTATACCAAGGATATTTTGTAGAGAGGTTATGTTGCTTCTCTATGAGACCAAGAATTTACAAGTGCTACTCCAATCCAGTAGATACATTGCTCCTCTTTGCAATCCTCTAATTGGAGGCTTATTTGTGTTTGCAGATTCTCTTTTGATCCAAACCTTGCTTAAAAATGAAATCTAGAAACCATTTAAATTTATCTTTGACACATCATGTAATGCAAAAGAGATTAAAAAATGAAAACACCCGTTATATTGTGGCTTTATTTCTGGGAGGCTTACTTATGTTAGTAACTCTGTTTTCAGAGGGGTTTTCTGATTTTATTAAGGAAGTTAAGAAAAAAGCAAACATTGCTTTTCCTAGGAAAAAAACGAATTTACTAAAGGCAGGCAGTTTCATTACAGTTCTGCCCAAAAAGCTGCTTATCTTACACTTGTTTTTTTCTACTTGAGATTTCATTAGTAGAAAACAAGTGTCCTGTGGCAGACCAAGAAAATGCTTCTGAGATTTCTCATGATTTTATATATTTTAGCAAGTGAGAATTTTTTACTTTTTTATTATTTTCTTTTTAATACGAGGACAATGTCTTTATTGCCTTGGTGATTACAAGCATTTCCTCTATTGCACTGAAGTCTCTCTGAATTTAAGAACAGGTTAAACACTTGCCTCAGGAAATTTTTCTCCTTTTTAATACAAATGCTGTATTTTTTTCTTGTAAAAATTATTAATTGAAAAATGTGTTAGCAAATGACACATTAAGAATAAGTTCAGATCCTTGTTTTTCTTTATGGGTTATAAAACTATTAAGGAAAGTTATGTTACTATATTTTAACTCTTACCAACTACAAATTAAACCTGTGCAGTTTGTTGTTTAGCTTTTTTTTTTTTCTATTTTCATAAAGCCAGTCCTCTGGCCTGCAAAACCTGTTAGGAAGGGAAACAGAAAAACAACCCAAAACTCAAATCTACCATACTTACTATCAATAAATTTGTTGACACCATTCAGGAATTCCATAGACTCAAAATAAAATCACAGTCCTTTTTCTCCTTTCAGAATATAGCCTCTTAATCCAAATAATATCAGAGAAGTTAAAATTTAGTCCATTCATCTGGCAAATGTTTCCCTCTGTTTCATAAACATGCATATCACAGAAAAAAATTGTTCAATTCAAGGATTTTTAACATAATTAGAGTGTAAAAAATCATCATAGAAATACAGTCATTCTCAGACTTAATAATGTCCTCATTGCAATGTTTCACATTTCCATAAATCGAAGATTTAGCAAAACCAAATTGTGCTATAACCAGCCAGTAAATACAGGTAATTGGCTAGGGGGATAGTAAAATAGAAATTTTTGTAGTTAAAAACTATTATGTTCCAACAGTCTATCGACAAGTTGAAGGCAAAATGTCAGGAAAATTATAAAGAAGACACGGGGGAAAAAATGTGTAACTGCTTATCAGAAATGCTGTTTTCAAAAATTCTGTGGCTACTGTAAATATAAAATAGCCTATCTAGAATAACAGAATACTACAGGCACCATTTCTTCTAGGCTTGTTTACAACCTGTAGAATGCTTCCTTTTTAATATTCTAGTTAATATTATGTCCTATGGGAAGGAAAAAATAACAAGTGCTAAAGTATATGATGACTTTTTACACAATGATAATTAATCATCACATTTCATTAATAAATTATCAAACGCTTGCAAGCTGTCCACAATCTTTGCCATTCTAGTTTGCATATTTTACAATGGTGGAATAACATTTTAAAAAGTTTGAATAGGCACTTACTGGAATTACAGTTAATCCTGATACAGTCTAGATGGGGAAGAATAGATGAAAAATGAAAATTTATCCTTCAAGGTAATAGCTGCAGACATCCAATAAAATCACAGTCCACCCTTCCGGGGACAGACACATGCAAATATGGCCACTCCATATCATCAGTCTTTACACAGTGTTATAACCCAGATATACTGCGATAAGTCTTTACCAATAGAAACGACAAATAGGGTAAAAATGGCCAATTTCAAACAAAGCTACATGGTGACAAATCTAAGTGAAAAGTCAGGATTAAAAGTCAAAGATGCTTAATTGAGGCAGGCTGCAACTTTCTCCCCATCTGTGAAAGAACAGGTAATTTCTCTCAGTGCAATTAGAAAGTGCTCCGTCACAATGGGTCATAGAGCAGGCCAGGCCACAATCAGACACCTTGGACAACTTGTGGATAGTATAACCTCAAAGGCTCATCTTTAGAAGCTAAGGATTGACACACAGAGCTCATCACCCAGGCCCAGAAATAAGGGGTTGTGGGTTTTCACATGCTTAACATCTAGATTTTAGAAATGAACTATGACTACTTTAAAGTTATAATAATACAGAGGGAAAAAAATAATGTATTTATAAGCATTCATAAGAGAATGAAGAGAATCCTTTCTATTTTAAGATTTTCTTGCCTGACTTAAAAAAAAACAAAAAAAGACAGAATAAAAAAATAGGGGCGATGGAGGAAGAAACAATATTGTTAGATCATGGATTTATTTACTTTTTATTGACTGTCATGAACTCTAGAAGTAGGCAGAGGGTGGTGTTTTGTATGTAAAGTGAATAACCTGATCTGTGCACGATCCTCTGCCGGGCGACCTACACTAATTTATCACTTAAAAAAAAAACAAAACAAAAAAACAACAAAAAAAAAAGCCAAAAAGAAAACCAAACCCCAAACCCACACCATGCTACTTTGTTTGTACAGCTACTCCTGGTTTACACCTTTGAGGAACATGTATACCATCAAACCTAGATTTTGTTTCCATATAGCTGAGTTTGTCATGTGTCGTCAACCGCATCAGAAAAGTGGTTGCAAACAGCCGAGGAGCAGCACCTGCACACCCCCTTTACAGAAAGCACTCGGAGCCTCCGTGCAGGAGGGGACAGGCAGGGAAGGGTCACCCTTTGCTCCTCCTCCTCCTCACCGCTAAACACCAGGGCAGCGTTTCTGTGAGCGACCCTTAGATGAAGTGGAGGGTCGGGTGGTTGTTTTCTTACCCCTCACTCCCCACTGGTGCTTTCTAAATCTGTGACTAAAGCAAAAAACCTCTTCATCCCCTTTAAAAATAGCATCTCCCTGAATGGGAATAGCTGCATAGGATGTGCATTTTCCTCCTGCTCTGTTTCAGGTCCTGACTTGGACTTACGCCACTTAAGTGTGGCAGAAGCTTCTTACGCCCCTCGGCCACGTAAGCGCGGCAGAAGCACTTTTATTTCTTTACTTGCTTTTTTTTTTATAAACTAGAGAGCATCATAACCTGACATTTTGTCCATCATATTTTAAACAAGGAAACCAATTTTTTTTTTTTTTTCTTTCTGTAAAAGGGCTTGTGCCTCCTGTGTTCACAAGGCTGTTTGCTGAGGGCCGCAGTCTTTGGGCATTGAAGGGTTGTGTTATCGTTCGACACTACAAAAACACCACTACAGAATTGTTTAAAAAAGAGGAGATGGATTTAATATAGATTTGACACTTAAAAAAAGGAGACCAAGAAATCAACCAGTGGGTATATCTAACTGCAATATTTTCAGTGCTAAAGCCAGAAGGTCTTTGATACATTTGCATGTCATAGATTAATTGGTGGAGATAAAATTGAGCTGACATACATATTTGTTGTTTCTGCTTGCACATTAAAACATCTAGAATTGCTATTCTGAAGAAATTGTGGAGGGAGACCAATTTTCCACAACCAAAAAAAAAAAAAAAAAGAAAACAATTTAGCCAAAAAGTACCACTGATGATCTTGTCTTCTTTTTTTAGAATACACAACAGTACGAAAATATTGTGATGGGTAATGTTAAGACTAAATAAAGAATACAAAAAATGCAAAGGAAAAAAAAATTGTAATAATGGCCGTGTACTTGTGTACATATGCAAATGCTGCATTGATGTGTGCTTATATATCATTTCAGTTTACTTTTAATGTTAAAACAGGCTGTTTCATAAATGTTTGCAAGCAAAAAGAAAAATGTAAAGAAAATGTTAATTTCTTGGAGGAAGAGGTTGTTACCTAGATTGACCGTTAGCTTAACTCGTCCTGCATCCAGCTCTAACCGAAGGGTATCTGCAGATTCCCTGGAAGTCGTTGCCATTAAAATGCCATAAGCTCGCTGGGACCTGAACCTTAAAGAAACATCTTCGGCCTCTGTGTGCATCACAACAGGAAGCTGGATTTTCATAAACATACTTCCATCATAGCTTAAAATTGTTGCCTCTGGAAACACAAAGGAGAAAATTGGTTGTTAAAGGATTGTGCTCTGGCTACTGACACTCCTTAAAGGTAAGATGGTAAAAGTATATTCAGTCAGTATGACACAAAAACTACATATTGCTTTTCATTGATATTACTGGGAGACACAAGGGAAGTCAGGTTTGGGGTTTTTGTTAGGGTTTGTTTTGTTTTTAAGTGGCATGTCTTGGTGCTTTTTAAAGAAACTAAATTGTTCTTTAATGATCCAGACAGTCATGTGTGCATCTTCAATGAGATCAATAAAATCACCTGTAAGGCAATGCTTGAAAGACCAGGCCTGTACTGCTCAAAATAGGTCAAATCAGGAAAAGATATTCAGGTAAGCTTAACAGCGTAACAAAAGCCCATGCCTGATGGTCAGTCCCCTGGATAACCACCTTAGAACGCTTCATGTATAAACCCATTGACATTGCTACAACTATGGGTTGCAATTGCCATACAGTGACCAAAAATCCCCCTGAAATGCATGACTCTCCCCAGCACGGTTTGGATGGGGCACAGGTTGTTCCATGACTACAAAAACCATGGTGTAAACTCAAAAATGCTTATATGAACTCTAAGACAGCCTCAGCAAGAGGATCGAGACTGGAATTGGCATATTGAGGGTAACATCTTAAAACCCCCAAGACAAGCAAAGAACTGTCACTTTCAGACATTCCAGGAAACCATCCTGGCCAGAGGCTCTGGCACAGAGCAGTCACAGTCTGTTAGACCCCAGAGCAACCGGTCACAAGCTTTCTTTTTCCAGCTTTCAGACTGGTAACGAGAAAGGTAGCAAAGAGCCTGCGTTTCTGCTCACAGGGAGGCACTGCAGTTCCTGGAAAGCAAAGGAAGCATTTCTGAAATGTACTAGTAAGTCCTTTTTGGCAGGACAATCAAACATTGTGGGCAGAGAACACCTATGGGAAGCTTCCCTATGTTTCAATTTTCTTCAGTGTAACGGAGACACTTATCTAAAAGTTTATTGTGGTGTCAACATGCAATATTTTCAATGACTAATACTACTGATACCATGTTAAGTAAATATCACAACTACATTTGCCAAAATTGTTCCCAGAGCATATCTTGTATGCTGCTAAAGGCCGATGAGCTCTTCGAGACTTCCAGCCTACACGATCCACGGAAGGACAAAACGTTCTACTAATTCTGTGAGAGGCAAAAGTGATAGATGATATTTTCACTAAAACAAATAGAAAATGGCTTGGGTTAGGAGGAACCTTAAAGATCACTCAGTTCCACCCACGTCCCCTGCCATGGGCAGGCACACTTCCCACTTCACCAGGTTGCTCCAATTCCCTTCCAACCTGGCCTTGAACACTGCCAGGGGTGGGGCATCCACAGCTCCTCTGGGCAACCTTCTCCTGTGCAAAGAATTTTAAATTCCCCCAATACAAATTTGGAGAAAACACTCTGATGTTGGGTAAAAAAGTGGTTACTGAGACTGGTGTGAAAATCCTTAGATGTAACAGGTTGTAAGAATGCATTTACAGATTTGATGACTTCTGACTATGCAGGCAATCATGTTTTCAGCATATTTTAAATCTAAAATTTTCGGTGAAGTAGATTAAATACTTGCAACAATGTGAAAAGTGATTTCAAGTCAAAGAGCTTTCAGTGGAAGGTGATTTTCCCTTTGGTGGTTTGGGGTTTTTATTTGTTATTTTGGGGGTTGGGCTTTTGTGGGTTTCCTTGTTTGTTTATTAGTTTTTTGGGGGAAGTCACAAACTGGAGCTTTCAATTCCTTCCTATATCTAGCTGTCTAGTCCATGCATAACAATCCCCCAAGATTTTTATCAAGGTAAACTTAACTGAGGTAAAGAATTCCAGGAAAAAACCCTAAAGTTACATACTAACTACAGAAAATAACAGGTATTTTGTCTTGTCTATATAAATCCACCACATTAATAGCACTCAGAGTTTTCATATACAGAGCAAACCCAACATTCATCAATGCTAGAATTCTGTTGTTAACAAATTGTCTTAGGATAATGTAAAAAAGGGAGCTGACAGAATCAGCACTGCTACATTTTGCCAACTTTCCTTTAATTATTCAAGTTGGATTTTTTTTGAAAATTGCAGAAAAAGGAGAGAAGAAACATAATTTGAGACTTAATTTAATTGGAGATAGCCTGTGAGTAACACTATGGTGAGCAGACCAATTGTGATTAGATACTTAATCCTCCCTAAGCCAATATTTGTGACATATATACGGTGTCAATATTTTGGGAACAGATGTTCCAAGAACAGACCAAAGATACTGAACAGAAGATCAAATTACTTAAAAGCTCTGGGCAATGAGGAAGCCCCCTCATGTCAACTAGCTCCTTTTAATATGTCAATATGCCCTTTCCAAGGCACAGGCTTTCTAAATATGAAAGTATATTGTGGAAGAGGGAAAAAAAAAAAAAAACCAACAAAAACCTCTCAAAACTAAAAAAAAAAAAAAAACAACCAAAAAAAACCCCAAGCAAAACCAAAGCCAGAAACAAAACAAAACAAAAATGCAAAGGCAAATGGAAAACAATGAAAAAAACCAAAACCAAACACAAAACCAACCCCCAAAAAACCCAAATAACAAACAAAGCAGAATCAAGCACAAAACTGGCAGGAATGGATGGCTAATTTACAAGGCCTGGTCAGTAAGAAGGCGACCTGATTGACAAGAGGCACCAGTTACAGAAATCTTGAAGGAACAATTCAGCTAAAAATATGCATTAATTCTTGCCACTTTTTTTTTTGTGCTTCAGGCCAACTAATTCCAAAAAGGTGTCTCATATTTACGTGAAATGTACACTGCTAAATATTCTCTCATAAGTGTTGGCAGAATGTCATTTTTCTCTTGTTCAGCTTTCTCTTAATTGTTAGACCAAAAGATAGTAGACTCAAAGTTTAGCTCAGGATGTGATATTCATTAAAAGAAAGGAGGAAAAAAGTAATAGCTTTACTACCACTTCACTGTTGGAATCAGTGCCAAAAAGAAAAAAAAAAAAAAAACAGCAGAAAATCCTTATAAAATAATCACTGAAAATTTTTTTGGTGGCAGCAGATAAGTGCATGCAGTAGAAATATTAAGGAATATATGGCACTATATAGTACAGAGACTTATATTAAAATGTTTTATACATTCATTCTTTGACAGTTTAATAAGCCTGACAATTCTAACTTTTCCTGCTTCTGTGGTAAAAACCAGCCAACCAAAACACACAAATGAACCAAACTCCAAAACAACCCCCAGTGAAGGGTTCAGTCCCCCTCTCAATTTTTTTTTTCTTCATTTTGTTTCTTATTAAAATCTTCATGGCTAGATAGTCTTCTTTTCTACATACACACACACCACCTCAATTATCTCTGTGTCTAAAGCCAAGGATGCACAGATCAGTGCTGACATGAGAGGAGAGTCAGGACCTTAATTTCCACTTGAGCTGGAATTACCTAAATTGCTCAAGAGACAGGCACCAACTCTTCTGGAAACTTTCCTACATCTGCTCCTACCCTCAGAAATGCTGAACTGGATATTTTTAGAGTTAAGTAGAATTTCCTGAGTAGATGCCATTCTTCAATTCACAGCCTATTTAAATTAAAGTGAAACAAGTATGGCATTTGAATTTCAGGGCTCTTTTTTGTAAGTTTTGCAGTCAAGTTTGAGTTGTTTTAAGAACGTGATTCTTGGTGAGTATGAATGCCTATTGCACATAATTTAATAAATAAAACAGGATCTTGTTTCCTCTGGACCCCTCGTGGTGCCTGTGAAGTCCCAAAGAAAGAATTATTAATTTTTCCCTGCTTTTCCAGTTTCAGTGTGCCTGCAATAATTTGAGGACTGTATTGCATCCCACAGAGCCAATTTTAAAGCATGAAATCATCCTCTGTGTCTGCTGTCACTAAAATCCCACACAAACTTTGCCCAGAAATGACAGACTCTCAGTCCAGAGTCATGCCAGGATATGAATGAGCAATCTGGATCATCAATAATACAGTATTCAAGGTTTGCTCTCTTATTCTGTGGTTTTTTACCAGTACAAGTAGAGCAACAATGTCGTGCCTTAAAAAGGCTCCCTGATATCTATATATATGTAAAAAAAATAAAAATATATACGTGTGTGTGTGTGCATGTGTGATTTTAATCCTAAAAATTATGTGAGTATTCAAATATATTGGCTGCTACTGAGTCAAATTTGAACTTTTTGTGCTCTTGGCAGGTGTTTTGTGTTTTCTATATGGCATCTTCTTCAGTCCACTTGGGCCCAAAGCTGCAGCCTTGGAGATTTATAGGGAACATTTCCATCAATATGATAGAAACAATTCTCTGTATGTGATTATTTACTGGACAATGTGTGAATAAAAGCTGAAATTATTCCTCCCAATTCCTACACTGGTATTATTTCAGGACTGAGGTCTTAAGCCACACTGTAAGTTTTTTTACAACTTTAACACACAGGACCAATCAGTTAATTTAAGACAGTGATGGAATTAGTATAATATTTAGAAGACTTGAGTCTTCATGCCATCTATCCTCATACCACCTCTATCATTCTTCATTTAAAATTTTAAAGCATCCAGGTATAACACAAGAAAGGAAAGCTACATTTCTTTAATGTGTATATGTGTATGTAGAGGTCTGTGCATGCACAATATGGACATCTACTCACACTCCAAACAGATTTTCTCTTCAGAAATGTCACCTTCATAAACCTTTGTTTGCATGCTTACTTTTTCATATCCCTGTTTGATGACTTTATTGATCCAGTCCAAAGAATGTTGCAAAAGGCTTTGCCAAGAGGCAGACAGTCACTCAATGATCCACAAAGTAAGAGAGGACACCAAATTACATTGCTGTGACATCTGTCCATCCATCTGCTAGACTTTTCATAATTACTAAAGCCAATCTACAGATTATGCTGATGTTTAACCTTACTGAAAACCAAGAATAAAACAACTATAACTTGCAACAGGAGAAAATGGATGTGGCTATAAATGTATGTGTGTGTATATATATATAAAATTTTAAGTATACACAAATAAAAATAGACCACAGTGGTGTTCCAAGAGTTTTGTGCACTAATGAGCTGAAATTATTTCAGGTTCTGTATCATACACTAAACATCCATGTATGGATGTTAGCACTCCTAATTCAGGTGAAATAATATGAAAAAAAATTAAGTGGCAATAAAAACCAGCTCCGCACTTATTTTTTAGTTAAGACACCTTAATAAATGTTAAACATTCTAATTGTTTAATCTGCAGTATTTTATTCTAAAGCTTTCTTTTCTTTGTGAATCTGTATTGTTTGTTGAAATGAGTGTGTTCCCCTTTTATTTAAATTAGCTTGAACAATTGTAAATGCGCTGCTTATATCACCAAATACAAAAGTTTATCAGTTCCTACACACGGGCAGTAGTTATAATAACTTTGTGTAGTAGGATGCCAACACGACGCTTTCAGAATCCCAAAAGCTATAATCTTATTAATGCATGACCACTTGGGACATGAATATTACTGAGAAGACGCCTCCTTTCAGTGCAGTTCCCTCTAGAGAGGGAAACAGGGAAACCCAAGAGCAGGAAATAATCTCACAGTGCTGAAGTGCCACACATTTCTGCTGGACAAGAACCAAATGTTGTTGTGGAGGAGCCAACACCACCACTCCAGGACCACCATTCCCACCAGGGGAATGCACTGGGAAAACGAAGCCTTTAAGCTTGGCAATGCTCGAAAATAAGGCATGGGAAATAAAAGGCAAAGGTTTCTTTATAAAACATCACCACCTGTCCAACGCTGACAGGGCTCAGTGTCAGATTAGGGTGACCCTGAAAGATGGAAAAGTCTCTTCTCTAACTTGTACCTTCAAAGAAAGACTTAATAGTCTTCAGCTGTCTGGTCTCAAGGTAGTTTATTGTATGTTATCTAAAAGATTTCTCCCTGAGCTGCTGTGGTCCGTTCAGCAGGTCAGACAAAGGCACACACTGACTCCCAGGGGGCTGGTGCCATCTTTTATATCATCCATTACGTGTTAAATGTTTATGGTTTTTCCCCAATGCCCATCACCTATATTGAACAGTGACTTTCTACTCTAAACCAATCTGTGAGTGCCAACTTCACCAAGAACATGGAGGTTGGGAAGAAGAAGGAAAAAGGACAGGGCACACCCAAGTCCCTGCATCTTAGAACTTCTGACCCCCATGTACAAAACTCAGACCCCTCTGTACAAGGCCTAAACCCCCCTGTACAGCACTCAAAAACTCTTCCTTTCACTTTGTGACTACTTCTACTACAATATCTAAACTTTTGTGATTTCTTGTTCTTCCTGCAAGGTTGGTAAATTGTTCCATGGGTCAGGTTCAAAGCCACAGGGGTCTGTGGCTGCATGCCAGGGTCTCAAATGCTTCTGACCTGGGCCCGGAACATCCAAGAGTGTCCAAGGGACATTCTGGGTTCCGACAAAACCATGGAAAGTTGCTGCGCTGATGCCTGCTTTCAGTTCTTTTCAGATCCTGTGCTTATGTCCCTAAGGCACACGTTTCCCGGCTTTTCCGTGGAACTAAGACGCAAAGGCGGTTTTGGCTCGAGCCCCTGTGTAATAGGCGAGTTTGGCCACAGGGTGGTACACCAGCCATGCCTAAGCGAGGGCTGCGGGGATGCACCGGGCAGCTCCGTTATCCTCTCCATCCCTCTGCCGGCCGGCTCCACCGCGGGCAGCAGCCTCCGCCGGGAGCCAAAGGCATCGACAGCCAGAACGGAGCACAGAGGAGCCCCACTGCAGAATCCGACAGGAGAACCTTGCCAAAGATGGAGATATGGAGCCAAAGGCATCGATAGCCAGAACGGAGCACAGAGGAGCCCCACTGCAGAATCCGACAGGAGAACCTTGCCAAAGATGGAGATATGGAGCCAAAGGCATCGGTAGCCAGAACGGAGCACAGAGGAGCCCCACTGCAGAATCCGACAGGAGAACCTTGCCAAAGATGGAGATATGGAGCCAAAGGCATCGGTAGCCAGAACACAGAGAAACCCCACCGAAGAATCTGAGAGAATCTCCTTGCAAACGATGGCAACGTGGAGGTATCCGTACTGCATAAAAGTACGTATCCTACTGACGTGCGACTTAAAACTTTCATTGGGGGCTTTCTTTCTAAAGGACACATTTTTGTTTCATCTGATTAACGCAAAAAATCAATCAAACTAGATGAAAAGAACTTAATTTTCAGTCAATAAATTTCAGGTTTAGATTTCAGTTTGAAGACAAATCTGAAGAAAATACTGTGTCAACTGTAAGAGGAAAAAATACAACTCCTGGCATTGAAACACTTTCTATTCCAATAAGAATAAAAATAAAAACCTTAAATCTTAAACACATTTATTTTTATTGCTTACCTCCTTAAAATATTTCATTAGCACACTGCAATTTTAAATAAATTACAGGGTTTTCCATCTATTAACTAACCTCAACATCTGCCTAGCTTGACACTATCCACCTTTTCAATTAAATAAATTGAGTTTGTCAACTTCACTGTTACCATTTCTAGGCATGAGGAATACACAGATTTTAGGTAACTTCAGACAGTTTCCTTGGGTACTTGTATCTTTTCAAAAAGAGATAAGTAAAAAATATTAATTTTTACTGACTCTTTTGTTTTGGCTCACGGGTGAAGTTCTGACATGGATTTAAGTAACACTGTGGAATTCAAAAGCAAATTTAATTATATACTAATATTGACATAAATAGGCAGAGAATAAGACCTCAGTTTGGAACTGGAATGTGACAATTTCGCTGATGCCTTAAGATATTAGCCTTTATATTTTTCAAATCCTGGGCTGCAATAGTGCATAACTCTAAACTTCATATAAAATGCTAACTACTCTTCACACTTTGGCCAGACAAAACAAATCCTTTGGGCCTGGAATTCAAGGACACCCTACAGCCTCAGGCCCTGAAAAGCATTAACAACGGTGAATTGGGGGATGCAAACTGGGGGTTATATGACTTCATTACCTGAAGCTGCAATTGGAGGATTAAGCCCTGATATGTATATGGACAAAACTTCTATCTGTCTGAAACACTTGTGACCATGGTGCATCTTGGGTGTGGCCTCTGGGAGGCTTTTACCCTGCCCAAGGTGCCTCTATTAAAGGTCTTTAACAAATACCCACCTTCTTCTCTTAACCTTGTCTAGCCTCTGCTCTGGCTAGCCACTCCAAGGCATCATAGCAATGCAATGATATTCAAAATTGCTTTCAGAAAGCTTTTCAGAGCTCAGCAATGTATGATGAGGCACAAAAGGAGGCATGTTCTAGGAGCTGTTCAGCAGTGCTGACTCTGTCACAGCCACCAAATACTCCTTCATGCACCTTAGGGTCTCTCCTAAGATCTTTCCTCCAGAATTACTGCTTTGAGTGTAGAGCAGGGCTCTACCTCACATCAAGAGAAATCAAGGATGCTTTTTTTTGCCTCAGGACAGTTAAGGATCACTTACCATTTTTAATCATTGTACAGGATTTTATTTATTTTATAGCAGTACTTTTTTTTATATATATAAAAGCAAAAGAGCAGTCATCTCACAGAACCTACCTCTTTCACACGATCTGCCAAGGTACCCCGTGCCGGAGCAATCACACACATATCTGTTCCACCCATCCCTGCACACACCATTGTTTTTACAGGGGTTGCTAAGGCAAGGCTTTGCAGTTTCTCTTGAGCATGAGGGTTTTACTCCAGCTGTGCTTTGAATTTCAGCCATCTGTCGAATATCTTTGCTTTGGCCATCAATAAATAAATCTCGAATGCAGCCAACGTATCCATAATTGAGGAGTGCTGTCCACACTTCTGTTGGGAAGACCAGGCCTGCTTTATTTTCTGGTAAGCCTCCAAGATACAAGTCATCATCCAAGTCAAGGATTTCACTTTCTCCTGGTGCAGTGTATGGAGTACGTAACGTGTTCACAGATATCGTCCCTGTAAAGACAATTAAACGTGTGATTTTCAAGATATTTGATTTTGGTACTGCTTTTTTTTTTTTTTTTACTCATTCATCTACATGTCACATTAGCTCCTGGCAAACAGTTGTAAGTGAAGCAGAGGTACTTGTGTTTGTACAGCTGTAGAACCATAGATACACTTCAGTATTTCAATTGCAATGTAGTCAGGAAGTTGATGATCTAAAAAGCCTTTATGCATAACACTGCATGAGCACAACAGGAAAAATCCCAGTCAAAACCCCCTTACCCATCTCCTAGGTACAGGAGGAATGCAGTTCGTAGCTATTTTCAGAAACACCCTCTTTGTGCAACAGCAACAAAAATATCTTCACTCCCTCATATGTATTTGAAAGCCTTAAGGTCAGGGTTGCATTGATAGGTTGCAGCCTGGGAGGCAAACCTGAGCCTTTGGTTTGGGCCCAAAGACACAGTATTTTAAAAAACTCTCACCACTTCCAGTGGGCTTTGGATAAGACTTTTTTGTCTTTAAGTGCAGAAGGAAAATGCTCTCATCAGCTGCCAGGCAGGCAATCATTAAGAAGGAAGAGATGTGGTCCTGGAGGGAAAATCAATGCCTCTGATTCTTATCTCAAAATGTGTGCATGTTACAATGAGAGGGAGAGAAGATGCATACAGACCTTCAGGAAACCAGAAATACCTCTTCCAATTTAGTCTAAAAATTTAATAAACAAAATTGAACCTAAAATAGAGTTCTTTTTATGAAGTGTCTGAACAAAGAAAATGTAATCATCAGCAAAGAACTTTTTTTTGGTGGCACTTTGTTTAAAATAATGAGGTATGCAACACCTACAATTTGAATAAGCAGAAACACAAATTTAGTGCATGCAGTCACAGAGCATACTTATGCCAACCAATTTTAATTTTATTTCTAAGTAAAATCGCTTGGCAAAAAAAAAAAAATCTTCCTGTAGATCTTCACAGACATGATTCCTTATCACTCTACGTGGGTACAAAAGCAAACAAAATATAAATCCAAGTATTAGATAGGTGACAAAATTATTCCAATGACCAGTCATATCATGCAGCACTTATCTGCTGGGCATAACATTGAAAGTGTTTATTGGTAACAAGACACTGAAGAATTGTGTTCACCGTGATTAATTTAGCATACATATATATACAAAGTGAACATGATTCACCATCTCCACTGTTAGCCTGAAACAGATTCCAGAAGATAACACTGATTACCAAAAACGCTTCCACTGTGGTAGGAGTTGTGCATCAGAAGAAATTCACACTTTACACAGCATACGTACTAAAATGTCAGTTTTAAGCAAACAAAGGCAGGTCAGAAAAAGATCAATCTCTTACTTGGGTACAGCCTAAAATTTAGGCTTCTCTCTTAGTAATGGACCCCTGTGGAAGTTCTGTTTTTTCTGTTCTATTGTTGGTTCAGTAGGTTGAGTTCAACAACACTGACAGAATGAAAATCTATTGAATTTGGATTGTTAATAAAAGCTGTTTGGGATAAAGGTCTCAGGAGGTCCAATTCCCATGTGAGACTCACAACATGGACTTTAGAAGGACTGAAAACCACAAACAGTCTCCTTACTATCAGAAGAGAACTAACAAGATAAAACAAAGTCTTGCACAGCAGTCTTGCATCTTTATAAGCATGATTAAAGAGTGAGGATGTGGTCAGTTTTCCCTTTTATGTATTCTAAGAAATGTTTTCTGTGTCAGTTGAATAATCCCATAGATACAAAAGTGAACCTCCAAGAAAGTAAGTAAGAAATAAGCATGCTGAAACAAGATACTTTTTCTTCCAAACTTCCATCTGTTTAAAACTGATAGGATGATTATGGTTTGCTAACTATAAAAAATTTGTTGTTGCTTCTCAGCTTCTAGAAGCAGAACTTGGCACTCATATGGAATGCTTGCTATAGGTTTGACCTTAGGCATGCGAGCATAAACATTTTGAGATTTGATTAATCAGCTGAGTCAAACAAGGACACCTGTAAATGACCTGCCAAACCAAGAGAGACTTTCAGAGAGCATCCTAGGGTATCAGGAAGGATGGCTAACAGGCAACAGATCTTTTAGTCTCTAAAGACATTGGAGACACTGTAAATATAAATTGTACTTGTCCTCACAGTGTTTTTTTACTGCTATTGTTGCTTGCTGCCATCTGTTGATGTACAGGCTAATTTAGGAGCAAACACTCTAAACCCATGTTCAGGCAGCACCCACTCTTGCACCCACACGAGTTAACTCAGCTGCAGCCTCCAACAGCAAGCTCCAACATGTGAACAGTGCTGCTTTCTGCTGGACAAAAATGCTCATATTTTCAAGACATTGACGAAGAACCCCAAGAACTCCTTTTCTATTAAAAAAAAATCTACTATGCCATGATTACCTTCAGCTCACAGAAGAAGACAGATAAATCTCTGCTAGTATAGCTGCTACTCAGTGTTCCAAGAGGAAGGTGTGCAAGCACAGGAGGCTTAGGAAGGTGAATGATAAGGGAAACTGGTGACTGTGAATTATAGTAAAGTGATAGATTGAAGCAGGAAATTTTTCTTCTCTGTGTCATAAAGGATTACTCTGAAGAGAGCTTAAGTATTATTTTGAATAGATGTCAACAGCTTCTTAAAGAAATGAACTTTTTACCTTCCCAGGTAAAAGACATGAAACCCCATAAAATACTCTGCGTGAGAAGTCCTCTGAAACCTTGCAATCCTGGCATTTAATGACTATGGGTACAAAAACATGACAGGAAACTACACAGCCATCACTGCTGATGATATCCAAATTACCTTTTATGTATCTCTGACAGACAACGCAAACACTGCTCACTAATTGCTTTGTAAACACAGAAGAAGAAAGAAAAATCCAGGTAAAATAAGGGAACATAAAAATATTCCAAAATACAGCAAAAATTACAGAGCCTTTTAAGAATCCTACAACAAAATGCAGAACTCAAGTTCACAGAACCTTGGCCTACAGAAAATAAACAATGGTTCCATCAGCACCCTTTGGATTTGCAGGGCACCCAGGGCTGAGACAGAGGTGGTAGCACATGCTGTTTCATCCTGGTGAGTTTTTGATGGGGGAGGAGGGTGTGTGATTATTATTTTTCCTAGTTTTTCTTGTTTGTTGCAGGAGTTTGGGTTTGTTTGTTTTCCTGTGGCTTGTTGGTGTTTCATTTTCTTGTTTGTTTGTTTTTTTTTTTATTTTTAAAGGCAGTTATGTTTCTTGAGGGAAACTTTCTGAGGTCTACTGAAAATGTCTCAAGTTGGACCTGCTTACAACAGGAGAGGCTGCCACAGAAACTGGGGACTGTGATGCTCACCTCCTTTGACAGACTTCAATTCTGCTTTCTCTGGGAATTACAGGCAGATTAAAAGGAATTGGTTTGACGAACAACCAGTGTGCTCCAATCCATTCAGATGTTTCTGCTTATGAATATGAAGGAACATCACTTTCCATAGAAAGGGAAGCCAAGGGAGCATGCAAATGTCTCATGTGGTCAGCACAAAAAGAGTTAATAAATTTCCTTGCAGAGATACTAAAATGTCATTCTCAAGACAGAATTGTCAAATTTTACAGGAGGAAAGAATTGGACATATCTTGTTTAACAAAGTAAGCTAGAGACAACAGATTTTTTTGAGGAAGCAGCAGATTCAGAAGAGCACTGGATGCTCAAGAGAGAGAGAAATCTATAACTCTAAATTGTAACATCTCTGGAGTAAGAGTCGTCCTTAAACTTCCATCTTTTTGTAACAGCACCCAGAACCAGATAAGTAGTGATATCACATCTTTGAAAAGAGCCATAATGCCTTCCAGGAAACAAGCAGCTTCTGTGCAAAGTTTTCTAAGACTCAGAGTAGGAAATAATTTTTGTATTTCTATCAGAATAAGAAGGCAATGGAAGAATGCTGACAGCAAGTGGTTTGTCCTGCCTGCAAGTAAAAGGGAATGACAAAGACAAGAAGGTGTGGGGTGACTTATTTAGTCTGGGAATTCATGATCTACCTTCAGATTCTAAAAACAAGTAGCATTTCTTATCCCTAGAAATTGGACATACATTTAAGTGCCCTGTAATGACTAATAGCTGCTTTGATTCTGCAGCATTGCACCCGAGAACACAGTGCAATTTCACATTCAGAAACTTCTTTCTCTATTGGAAAAGCAGTTTGAGAAAAACTAATGAAATTATGCTTTTCAGCAAGAATTATTGACTTGAAAGGATAACTAATTAGTGAGAAGTCCTCCAAAGGATGAGTCAAAAATATAAGTCAACAATAACAACAGGTGAGCAAAATGGGAAATATATTAGGGATTACAGAGAAGCCTATTGTACAACTCAGCTGAGTGTTGGTTAAGTTTATATTGGACTCTGGGAAAGATGCAGATCAGCCAAGAAAGCTGCAGATCATTGAAAGAATATTCATTAAAATGCAGTATAAACCCATCCTCCCAAGTATGAAAGCTAGTAACATCTGTTGAAATAGATGGAACATGTAAATTTGGAACATTAAATCCGGCTGTTCTTAAAAGGTTAAAAAGATGTGGTAAGGAATATGTAAAAGAGTACATGTGAAAAAAAAGAACCTTCAATAACAACACGTGCAATAGGCATCACAAAGCACTACTTACAGTGAGATGTTGATTATAGTTACACTCTAATTACATACTCCAGAAATCATTTCTGGTGTTCAAGCTGAAACTAACTTTAGTTCAAAATTTCAGTGACTCAGCCCATAAATGCTACCTACTTATGAATAGATACTGATACATTGTGCTTTATGCTGCCCTACACAATTGGAGGTTGACAAGAAGAGTAAGTTTCCTCCCTGAATTCACTATGTAATGGTGGTTTCCAAAGGATGAATGGCGGTTTAGCAAAAAAAAAAAAGTTAAAATTTGCAGAGTTATCCTTGTATATGGCAAAGAGTTTAAAAAAAAAAATTAAAGGACACTTAAGTCTCAGAAAACAGTTATTAAACTTATCCCTACTGTGTTACAAGAAACACTGTGAGCAAAGACCTTTACAGCTGCTTCATGGCTGTTTTTCATTTAGTTGGGGTTTGTGGATTTTTTTCCTAATTCTTTTTTTTTTCTGCAGAGCTTGCAGTACCATTAAGAGCAGAACAGGCAAATATTTCCCTTAGGTATGACTTAATGAGCCTCTCCAATCATATTCATTATCTCAGCAATTTAATTTTTCCTAAAACTAGGTATAAGAAACAAACCATATTTCTAAATCTCGTCTCTCTCCTGATCAGTTAAATATGAAGATTTTAAGAGGAGCTACTGCAACTGTCCTGATCTCTCTGCTTACCTGACAGGGCCTAATTTAGTTGCTTTTTGTGCCTGTGAAAAACATCTGCTCATTAAGAAACATTGAAAAAATCAGAGCAAGGTATTAATTCTAAATACATCTTCTTTGCTAAAACACAATGTAATAGCTGTGATGAGGGCTGTGACCACAGCATGCAGCCCATGGCCAAGACAGGGCACATGAGAGGCAGCTCTGAAGCTGTGGTCCTTCCCAGAAATCCAGGATGTACAGTTCAGGAGTACTGGGGGAAACTGAGGACACAGCAGTTGGTAGCACTGCTGCACACCTAGAAGGATGGACCAGAGGAGAATATCTTATGAATATTTCTCTTTACCTAACCCTTAAATGTTAACTAAATATGGTCTCAGGAACTCTGTCCTACCAAAGATCATTTTTAGGTAAGAAAGCACTCAGAGTAAGTCTCACAGGAAACAGAATGAGATTCCAGGGTGAAAACAAGAATAACAAGTCAAAACTTCTTTCAGCAAAAGGAAATTAAAAGGCACCATATCTTCCCTCTTCCTTGTACCTCTCAAAATCTGAGTGGATTGACAGAATTACTAGTGAATGGGGCCTGGATGATTACAATTTAAAAAGGTATTCTCATTTCTTACACCTCCCAACACCTCCACTGCAGTCCCAGACAAGCAAAGTCAGTAGTTTAGAGTGGATGCTTACTGTGACAGAGTCTGGAAGAGCAAAGAATGAGAAATAAATCTAGTACTTGCTGATCCAGCTAATATGAAAGTCAAGGAAATTAGCAAAGCTCCTTGAGAAATGTCACAACATTCTTCTATAGGAGAGAACCACTCTGCCTTGGATTTGAAGTCTAGGACCAAAAGTCTGAAAGACACCAAACTTAATTTAAAGAAAAAAAGAATCACAATTTATTTGAGCTACTTCTTCATTAACAGAAGCAGCTCTTCCTTTATGCTTGATGGCCAGGGAAATATGCTGTCAATGGCAACAAGAAAGTCTCAGAAAAGCACATTTTTTTCTATACCAGGTATATTCATTCAGTTGTATAAAAATTCTGAAGGAAAGCTAGTGAAAAGTAATCATATTCATGTGATTTCCAGTCTGTTTGGTCTGGGCTAGAGAACAGAAACCAAGAAGCATCCTGAAATAGTAAAGAGAATTTTATTTTTTATGGGTAAAACACACCAACATGCATAACCTGACCACGAGGTGGAGGGGGCTGAGATGCTCAGGACAGCGAGGAGGGCACACAGCAAACTCACTGCCCTGGCCTTCAGGAGAGCAGACTTTGGCCTCTCCAAGGCACTACTCAGTGGAGTCCAATGGGAAAGAGCCCTGGAGGGCAGAGGGGCCCAAGGATGCTGCCTGGTATGCAAGGATCACTTTCTCCAAGCTCAGAAACGGCGCATCCCGACTAGGAGGCAATGGGGCAAAAATGCCAGCAGGCCTCCATGGATGGATGAGGAGCTGCTGAGCAAACTCAGAAAACAGAAGCTTTCAGAAGGTGGAAACGAGGACAGGTGGCTTTGGTGGAATGTAGTAAAATTGTACAGGGTGATAGGGATAACCTTAGGGAAGCCAGGACCCTGTCAGAATTGAGTGTGCACCCCCCACACCCCTTTTTCCTATTTCTTCCTATTTCCCTCTATATCACATTTACTGTTACATAATATCTGTATTTTTGACTTTGGCACACGGTCTCGTTTGCACCTTAATTCAGGCAGAGGCATCTCTCTAATAATTTTAATCTTACCATCATTAAGACAAACAAAAGCATTGCCAGTGTTATTGGTATTCTCCTACTATAAACTAAGTGTTAGAACAACAGAAAAACTTTGAATCTGTTTCAGATTGCAGTTAAAATTCAGTTTGCCAATCCATAAGGCTGCGTATTTTTATTCAGTATTCATGGTAATAGTTTGCTATCTCAGAGTTAATAGGTATTATGATTAGTTTTCAACAGTGATGGGGTGGGGGGGGTGTTGCATAAATTTCACCTGTCTTGGTCATAGGCAAATCATCAGATGCATTAATTTGATTATTTATAACTCAACTTAAAAAATAACATGCAATCCTGATCACCAGGCAGGTTTTGCTTCCTGAAATTGCTCTAAATTCTTGCTGATGTCCATCAACATTTTTAAAGAATTAAAGCATGCCCTAAACTCTCTTAATGGCATTTGTGAGATGTGTTTTGTGAAGCAGTGAAAGGGCAGAACTTATCTTCAAGTGTAAACAATCACTATGCACTTATTCCTTTACAGATCTGCTGGCTTTGGATATAAGAATAAACTTTGCTTTCAGCAGTCCCACAGGCATGATTATTACAGGATTTACTGCCTCATATGAATCACTGAAACAGCACTTAAGAAGAAAGTCTGAAATGAAAACTGTAGTATAAATAATATAACTGCTGGATGTTCAATTCCAATTGAGGATTTTGAGAAGTTGTGTTTTATTGTTCAGTTAGGGTTCCTTGATTTTTTGTTTGTTCTTGTTTGGTAGATTTATTTAACCTCAAGAAATCTAAATGAGCAACTGATATAATAAGAAAATCAAGGTCTGTACCATTAGAATTTGAAGTTGCACTGCTCAGGAATCAAATAATTATTTTTCATAATCATAGTGCAAGGGGATGTCAGCGTGGATTTGACTGAAATCTTCAATTTAAACCTGCACCTAAGATTTGCTTTATCTGAAATCTGATTTGTGTGTAGTAAGAAGTAAAATCATACATTGATAGCTTTTTTGTGGGCTCAGTTTCACAAAGAAATTATAAATGCAAGCTATGGAAAGGTAGTCACCAGAAGGAAGAAAGTGGGGGGAATCCCACAAAATCCAAAAGAAGTGTAGTTAAATTTTTCAACACCTAATTTTAGAGCCTACATAAACTTCAGGTTGAATACTGATATTAATCAGAAACTTTTCAGGACTGAATTACAGACTCAGCACATTCCCTACTCCCTTCCTCCCCAAATCCTGGCATGAAGTGCAGGAAAGTCACTGTAGAAGAGACCTGTCCTTAAATTGATATATATTGATTATTTGCTTAAGATACACAGTCAAGGTGAGATGAGCTGATACACGTTGACAATTTCACTGGATAAATGCACTTTAAGCCATATTACATTCCAGCAGCATGACAAGGAGTTCATGAATTCTTTATTTTTACCACTTTTCAGTGAGATCATTTTTTGGGTAAACCACTCCAGAATATGAATCACACTGATAGAATGCGGCAAGTCAATTATTTCCATTTCTGCTGACACGTGCTGTTAGCCATTTATTAGCATATCATTCAATACACTGAGATCTGCTGACATGATTGGAAGATCTGTGTTGTTTCTGTGAGGCAGCTATTCCCCGTGTTGGAGATTATTGTCAGTAATTCCTTTTTTGCTTTATTTTCACTCTTGAAACTTGCCACTTCAGCTATTTGATGTAAGCAAGCACAGAGGGAGATTACTGTTGGTTTTTAAAGCACACAACACACTTACTTGCAAGATTAAGTACTTGATTATCCAACAATGTAAATATAAGATATTTTACTCAGCAAATTATTGTTTGGTGGCACCTGAAAGTAACGACTTCTTGCAATTTCCTTATTTTTCAGATGATGCCCAGCTCTAATTGTGGCAACATCAATATGCACCCAGTATTCTCTCAGATACAGCAGAAAAAGCTATTCTGAATGCAGACAAAAGGAACTTACCTGACCGCCCATCCCGCTGAAAATCCACATGGTACCATTCACCATCATTCACCTTCTTCTGCAAGGCTTTTATTTTTATAGTACCTGATCCCATGTCTAAAAGTAGGTAGAGGTGGCCATCAAGCATCTCAATGGCAAAAAAATCAACCTTCACCATCTGTGGATGTTTGGCGTCTTTTTGGTGCCTTGGTTTCCCATGACTGAAAAGAATCAGGCCATTTGGCTCAGTTGTACGAAAGTCAAATGATATTGAGCCTGTTTTCTTGGCATTCCACTTTGGCAGAGAGATGAAAGACTCTGGTGTTTCAAATGTGATTGGATCTAAGGTTGCAACATTCTCACATTTAAATGCCACAACCCCATGAATCTTCATTTTAGGATCCCCTTGCTTGGCAAGTCGAGACAGCTCCAACCTGACATCGTTATTTTTATATACAACCTGCAAGCAAAGCAGAGAAGTTACGCAGGGAAACCTGAGCATTTTAACCAAACAGACACAATCTTGAACAGGCACATTATTTAGAGGATAATGGTGATGATATATGAATATGATAATTTACACACAAACAAGATGAAAGAACTATTTTCATTGACTAATGATTTAATAATTGTTTTCATTAAACCAAACAAAGTTATACTAAAAATATCCCTGGAGTTAATTCTAACAATCTGAAAGAATCTACACATAATTTATACTATGAGTTGCAAATTAGCTTGTGTGGCCTTGATTACTTAAAAGCCTTTTCTGCACAGTCACTCTGCTATTACAAAGAAAGGTTAGATTTCTTCTTCCTCTAAACCCTTTGTCACTGTCTTAACTCTTCTGTTCATGTACAGAAAATGTACCAAGGTCAGACACTTCATAATTTAACATCTTTTCAGTTTGTCCTTGGGGCTGAGGAGTAGTAGCATTCATGCAATTCATTAGGCTATATAAGATAGGCAAACCAATATCATAACAGATCAAAACCAGGAAAACCTTTGAGCCCATTCAATTTGATGAAAAGCAATCCCAACTCACATATTTTCCCTGACTGAAGAATTTTCTGATAAAAATGAAAGACAATATTAGTTTTAAATCCAATTGACATCTGCAGCAAATATTCTTGCTTTAAATCACATTTTAGCTTGGTCCAAGAAGCCTGTCACGATGCAAACACTTCCCAGGGTTCTAACATTTATTAGTGTTTTCTCAAATTGCTGCTCTGAGTTATTCCTAATACAAGAGCTGCTGAAATGAGCTCCCCAATACCAAAGGCGTGCACAAGTGTTTTGTCAATACTTTTAATTGTGCAATAAATTTTACGCTCAAGCTAAAATACCACTGAAGAGCTGAATACAAAACCATAGCGACAGAAGCTAAAACTTTCTTCTCTGTTTCTAAGGTTAAGCCCTACATTAAAAAGCAATTTGAAGAAAAAGCAACAGCTCAGCAAAACCAAGCCCTTCATCTACAGAGGCTACTTCATCTGAGGCTACTTCATCTACAGATCTGCACCATTCAGGTCTGGATCCCATCTGGCCCTGATCCAATGCTCCAACTATGCAGTGTAGTTTGGAGCTGTTCAGGGGACCCATGGCTGGGACTTTACTTCCCCGTTGGGGGTGAGAAAGTGCTTACTAAATGCTTAGGATAGAGCTTCTGGATTCATTTCCTCTGAGACCTAGTTGGAACCCACGTGAAGCCCACTCTGACACCCAGTAAGGGAAAACACAGTGGATGAACTGCAGAGCTGTGCTACTGTTAGAAATAAAAGCACTGGCACTTACACAATCTAATATAACATACCCCACAAGTGATAGTTGCTATTGAAAAATGATGTTTAAAGATAAAAGAAAAGGAAATGATTGATAGAGTGACATTTTTCCATAAGAATTGTGTTCATTCCAATGATATCATTATCCACAATGCAAATTTCATCATAAGACTTGCCAGAATTATTCTACTATAATAAAATGTATCCTAAAAGTTAATAAATAAGCCTATTTCTTCATTTTATTTCAGAACTGAGTACAAGTAGTGTTGTCCCCATGAGAGCTGTGTCTCCAAAGACAACAGATAAACCTCACTGTGGATTGCTGACAGCAGAAATGGTACTCTGCTACTGAGACAGAGATAATGTGCTCTTCAGCTGAAGACGTCAGAGGTGAATAGCATTGGACTAAACTGTAATATTAGATAGTAAGGTTCCACATTTCCATTTATCACATACATCCACAACCCCTGAGATTTCACAGACTGCTCAAAGGAGTTTGGAACAGTACTGGAGAATAAGCACAGGCAAGTGGCCTCCTTTGGGGTGGCTTTCTGCCCTTAGAGTGAGGAGGAAGAAGCCAGGAGCCTGGGAGGTCACTTAGAGATATCTGGCCTCATGAAACATTGGCCACTTTCTGTGGCAAGGGGGATTTTGGATAGCTCCCACTTCACTTGAAGAAGTTACAGGGGCAACCTTTCTGGATTAGACCAAAAAGAATTAAACACTGCCAGAGGATGCAAAAAATGAAAATGGTATCCTATTAGAACTAAATCCTGCTTGGTGACAATGGAAACAGATACAGCAACAAAGAACATGGTGTGATCTCAAATTGACTGCTGAACAAGAGCAGGCTCCAAGACAAGGCAAAAAAATGTACAAAGAGAATTCATTGTTAATGGACAAATCAAATTGTCCAACCTTAATCAAACAGGTTGATTGAATATTAAATTAGGAATTGATAGATATGTTAAAATACTCAGCAGACTAAAGTAAAGCTAGGTTTTCCTTGAAATCTAAAACAGCTTAATAGGATCTGAAGCCATTTGCCAAATCAGAAATAATAATATCTAATAAATATAGTTTAAGAACATAAAGGACAAAGTGAAATGGTTTTCCCAATAACATGCCACCAGCTCTTTAATTTATTTAATATATAATGTATGAGGGAAACATTGCTAGAACACTGTAGAAACAGTGACAAATGTTGTCAATTTTATGGCATCAATATTAAAGCATTCTTGGTATCCCTAAATATTTTAAATTACAATTTTGTGCTTCCCTATTCCAAAACTGAAAATTTGTTACTGTATTTTATTACATACTACATTTTATTATATAGGTTGTAGGAAAACTTGATTAAAGTCTATATCTATGTTTTAGAGTGCATATGTTCTAAGTTTTAGAATGTGCTTATGTTCATTTATTCTTTCTCAATGGAAAATTTTGAGCTGAATTATCATGAATAATTAGTAATAAAACAGGAATATATGAACCATAATAGTTTACAGGTTTTTTCAGTTAACTGAACATATTTGGGAGCCTGTTTCCTGGTGTTATGCTGAGATTCTTACCCATCTCCCTATTCATGAAAAATGTACTCAGCCACCAGTGAAGCACAGCAAAAGGAGAAAAGCAGTACGTTCACCGAAATTAGTTGTCATTAAATTTTGGGGAAACCATTGAACAGTAAGGAATAATTCTGAGACTAATATTTGCTTTATAACTCATGAAGGTACATGCTTCAGAAACAGCAGCCTCTAGGGTACAAATAACTTACTGATTTATCCATTGATTTTGCCTTTTAATTTTTTCTTTTGCTTCTGGGTAGATAAGGACAGACATGCTTTTAATAGGGCTTATATTATCTGCTATTTCCATCTGAGGCACACAGCACACAACGATAACTCAGTGCCTTCTCCCTCCTCTAGAGACATGGATCCACAATTGGACAAGTGAAGGGAATTTGCAACGGAGAAATACTGGAGTCACAATCCTCTTTACTCCCGCACGACCCACCAGTCACTATGCTGGCATCCATTGGGCTGGCCCTGGATTTTAGCTTGCTCTTGCACTCGCTTTCATACCTGAGTGAAAAAATCTAAGTTTCCTGCACGTGAAACTGCCAGCCCTCAGGGAATTGTATCATGCCATTAAGAGCACCTTGAATTTGTCTTGTGCTCACTCTGTTCTTTCCTGCTAGTATCAAGTAAGTTTCAAGACGTCAGTTTTTAATTTTTAAAATATATAATTACCTCATTCTTGGAAACTGCAAAAGGTCACCTAAACTCCCAAGAAAAACAGAGCAGTTAGCAATTCCCCGTATAAATTGCAACCAAGCTATCCAAAGTGAGGAATAAATTTATGTTCTGAGACAGGACAGAACATTTTACAATCAAGATACAGGCTTCCTTTGCTACCATCTAGGCCACATGCTGGGTAACTTGCAATATCACCGGGCTGTGTCTTAATAAGTCCATCCTTGAGACAGCAATTATTACTTTAAGCTCAGCACTGTCTTTCATGTGGTCTGTGGTCATGGAGAACAACCTAAATTAATTCATGCTTCCCAAAAAGCTATGTCCTGCATAGGTTGTGTTTTTTTGGTTTTTTTTTTTTTTTTTTTTTTTTTTTTTGCAAACTGGGGCACTATGCAATGAACTCCAGAATTGTAAACAGGTATAAATCTATGAATGACCCTGAGAAAAGGTGAAGAGAAGGAATCCGTGCTAGGAATGTATCCTAAATCTGTAACTGTTCAATTAGCAAATGTATAAGTCAAGAAAGTTTTAAAAAATTAAAAAAGAATAAACAGGAACTCTATCAGTTCTTTCTACTGACCCTATCCCATGAGGTATAGAACAATGAAAGGTGTGAAAGAATCCAGATTACAACACTATTTTCAATTCAAAGTGCAGCCCTTTCCACATCAAACATTATGAATGAAGAAAAGGCATTACCTCTAAATATTTCAAAATACTGACCACCTCTGCCAGCAATAGCTTTTCAATCATTGTGATTGAAAATCCTTTAAATTATTATGAAGCATTTATTTCAAATTAATTTATATTCTTAAAATCAAAGATGATCTTCAAGAATCTGATCACATCACCTGACTTGCAGCATCTAGGTTCCCTTGAGAACCAGAGGGAACCCAGGATTTCAGAGCATCTACCCTTATGACCCTGCTCCAAAGAACTTGTCTATTTACTTAACGGGGAGATGAGGCAAAACACTTTCCTAAATGCAATTTGAATAAATGCATGAACCCCATATCAAAACCTGTTAAAAACTGGATGATATAAATCTTAGTTACCACAAAACAGTACTTCCATATTTTCATATTTCTGCAAAACCTGCATCACCTGGTGCATGCAATGGCAATTAATTCTCCAAAATGGAGATTAATGTCACTCAAAATGGCTCAGGTAGGTGCTACCAAGGTACAGTTTTCACCTGAAAAGTGGTGTCAGCAGGAGGGAACTTGCTGATGTCAGAAACTGTAACAAAGGGACTTACAATAAGGGAAACCTGAGACAATTTTTCCAGCTTGCTTTATCAGCCACTAGAATTTCCATGCTCGTTGAGAACTACCTGGTGCACACTGCATCACATTCCCCAGAAATCCAGCTGCAAAACTGACCACTAACAGTTATCATGTATTTTTTTAGCACTTGCTGGATGGCTTTGAACTAATTTGGGAATGTCTGCTTCTCACAGGAGGCTTGTCATTTTGCTGATATGCCTCCATGCATTTTCAAGCTCCAAAATGAACAGATCAAGGAACACAATAAACTACAGACTACTTACGCAGAACTTTAGGAGCCCAGGTTCAAATGTTTGCATTTTTGAACACAATGTGAAAGCACACAACATGACTGACAACAGCTATTCAAGCCTCTACGTTATAGACCAGCTTTGTTTTCTGAACATAGAGAAGAAATTGAGAAGTATATTGAATTCCTGCAAGGGAATAATTTAGCCTTCCTCAAGCAAAATAGGTTTTGTTCTCCTGAAGTCAATATTAGTGCGAATGTGATGGTGATAGTAGTGTGGGGCAGTAAGAAAGGGGGTCATGGAGCACCAAAATAAAATCCTGGTATCTCTAGAGTTTTACTAAATGGGAGGTAAGCCTAAGGACAATAGGATAGGGTTCCATGGCATGGCTACATAAACACCTGGAGAAAACAGTAGCATGTGCATTTTGTTGCATTATTTTAGATGAATTAATATGGCCTGGGAAACTGCACTGGAAGATTCAGCTCAAAAAACCTCTTGACTTAATTGACCTAATAAACAAACAAAAGAAATAATAACAGAAAAGCACTACAGTGCAACAAATTCCTTGGAATATATATCTGGGAGTTTCACATTCTGCTGTTTCTTCTTCCTGCCCAGCCTGAGCATCCAAAACCACGGAGCGTAAACAGATCACACTCAAACTTTTGAAAAATATTGAATGGGCTTTTTCAAGGCAAACATGTTATTCATACAGTAAGATTATGTCCTTTGTTCTGCTTTTTGTTGTACTGTTTATAGTTTTATATATAACAAGCAGATTTTTAAAATCAGACATTCTCTCCACAGACTACGTTGGCCTAAGGTAGAAAGAAGAAAACCATTATAATGGCTCTTGTGTTAGGAAGTCAGGACCAATAATCCAGGCATTTGGGTTTAACCTGCACCTAAAATGCCTCACAGAAAACTTAATTTCTCCTTGCTTGTCTGTAAATTGGATACATCACCTCCTCATAGGGCAGAAACTTGCTTGAAGACCTAAGTTTACATTACCAGCACACAAACTATCGAAGCTTCATCCAAAATCAGACACATTTACACACCCATTTCCCACAGAGTGCCAATCCCCCATTTTCTTTTTAAGGACAACAGGTATGATATAGTTCTCACTTTCTACTCTGCAGCTACAGAGTCCAGAGCTCCCTTATCATTCAGATAAAAAACCACCAAAATACACTCAATCTGCTCAAAAGCTGCACAAAATAAAAGCTGAACTTGAGCAATCCAAGTCTCAGGGCGAACACAAAAGCATAGCATCCTATGCCCTGATAATGCACTTGGCAGGCGCTTTAATGCCACACTACCTGGCTAACTGAAGACAACAAACTGGTGATGTTTGTTGTTTCTGTAGCTAAGCGACATGGACGTTTTCTGCACTCCCCTTCCTTAAAATAACAGGATATATTGCACATCAGGCACTTGGGAATCTTCTCTTCACACAAAGCAAGCATACTTAACGCACACAAATTTATACTCTATTTAAACTGCTAATTATCATATCCCTGCAAATTCTAGGAAGGAAAACAGGTACAAAAAGAGGCTAAAATTACCATAACCATAGGGAATTTCACTCTGATTGCAATACCACACCTGTACTTCTTCTGTAGATTGAAAATCATCACTCTCCTACCCACAAATAATGATGTAAAAAGAACGGGGGAAAAAAAAAATCAAACCAAATCACAAAAGCACAAACCCAAAAGAACAACAACTCGGTACAAAAGAAATAGAGTAATTACTCTAAGGCAACAAAAAAGTTGTTAATGGATATATACACCTGTAGAAACAAAACTAGTACTGACAGAAACAAAGTTATAGATATATATATAGTGAGTGTGAGTTTAGATTTCCTGTGCAGTATGGGGAAAGTCACCTCAGTTCAGTGCATGTCTCCCACCTGCAGAATTAATAGTCATGACATCTCATCTTCTAGACCAACTAGTCTTTTCTGCTGGAGTTTTGAATGTGGATCCCAGAACTGTTTGTTTATTTTCTCTCCTACTTTGCCTGCCTGAATAGAGACATTTTTAGGGGATGCCAGAAAACGCCTTTTTATGCTCCGAGTTACTGGAATATCATTTAACATGATATATTGGCAGAACTTAGGAAAAAAAGAAAATCAACTTTTTTTTTTTTCTAATAACGTTGATAATGGGATTGCTATGTTCTTCACCCTGCTGTGGACACAAGTCTTTTGAAGATCTTTTTTCCCCTCTTCAATAGGCTATTTTGCTATTCTTTGTATGTCCTGCTGTCTGCTGCCAGACTGCTAAATGCTTCTGACTGTGGTTGCTGTGCTTTCTGTTTTTAAGAAACGGGTTCAAGTTTCCTTTCTTTCTTTTTTTTTTTTTTTTTTTTTACTTCCCATGGCAAGGTCTTACAGAAATTTCTTGGCAACAGCTAGGTTGCAGAGTTTAGGGACAAGTTGGTTCCACAAAAGCTCTATTGGCTCCCTAGTAAAGATAAAGCCTTTACCAAGACATAAGTCATGAAATAAAACCAAGAAAAACAGGAACCACCAAAAGGGGGAACAAAATGTATTATTTAAGGAAAAAACAGCTTTGCATTAATATATTGTATGAAGTCTAAGAAAGAAAACAAATTATATGCTGCCTCCAAAGTCTGTCTGGGAAAGGGCTACAGGAGACTCAGTTGTCATGCTGGATTTCAGCTTTTTCCTCTTCTTTCTTCACAGTGCAGTAAGACTTAGCAAAGACTAATTCTGCAGCAAAATCAGAAATGTGCTGTTTTTTCTCTTTCTCCGTTAACCATTCTTACCCAAGATCAAGTAAAAGAACTCTTTAAGGACTATAAGAAAGAGGGACTGTAAAGTAGAACACCATTGTTACCATTTGTAGGGTTCAAGGATTATTTCTTTAGCATAATATTCATTATATGCTAGTATTTCCCTATCTTTAGCACTTAAAGCTTTAAATTCAAGGTCATAAAATAGAAGCAAATAATGAAAAAAAAAAAAGATCATATATATGCAAAAATTGATGTTCTAAGGAACATCTCAACTCAAGTGCATTTGAAGACATGTGACAGATATACATAAAATCTGAGTTACCTTTCATGAGGGTACGAGTCACATAAGTTTGAAATGGAAGTTGTCACAAAAAGAGAAAAATAATGAATCTTAAATTAAAAGTTAAAACGAGCTCAACACAATCCAAGTAGGGGAGGTCAGAGATCTGAACACAAACGAACAGAAACTTGTTAAAAAAATTCAGTTATCAGCACACCTAACCCTGAACATCTGAAATATTTGAACAAACTTTTTTTGTTCCATATTAAGCATGATTGAAAACATAGGAAAAGAACTGTAGGCTTCAAATTAAATGCAAGATGTCAGTTCTACATATCTTTTGGTGAAATGAGGGAGGTTTATTCCACCCCTCACTAGATTTCCTTCCTTCCTTCAGCCTCTCCCATAAGTTTTTTAGTAGCTGCCAACTTATGAGTCTTAATTTATTGTTTCTCCAGAATAGTTAACACCCGGCTGGCTTTTTCTTCCTCTTCTCTCTCACCTGTATAGGTTACTCCAGCCTCCAGCTGAATAGCTGGCTCTTGGCTCTGGGTGTTTTTAGCTTCTCTCTGGTTTGGACTCATCCCAATTCCTGGTTTGAAAGACCCTTCTGTTCCACAGAGGGGAAAATGACCCTCTTTTATGAACTTTTGGCCAGCCTCCATTTAGAAACCTCATTCCCTCTCAGCTCTGTTGGCTGACCGTTGGCTGAGTGAAGTTGGCTATTAGTTGACAAGCTGTAGGAACTTAGCTTCTCCCATTCTGAAAGCCAGCAGAGTTCTTCCCCCTTAGCTTAAACAGCTCTCTGGTTTCGTGTGATATTAATTTAGCAGTAATTTATGCAGTTGTCGGCTAAATTCTGCTCTACCAAGGCAGGCTAAATAGTTTAAAAATAAAAATGAAAATCAAATTCCCACCCATTAACTATATTGGGCACATTCCTGGAAGACATCCAGGAAAATCCTTCTCAAACTTCACCTGCAATTCCTTTTGAATGCTTATAATCCTTTTAATATATCCTTTTAGCTTTCCAGTACTGCAACATGAGCAACACATCACATCAGTGTTTTGAAACCATCTTTGCCTTCTCAGACACCTATGACAATTGGAAGGTAAGATTTCTGTGGTACTTTTGCACTCCAGGTTATTACTGTAATTGCAAGACAGAGGTATCAAACCAGCACATGTTATTCAGAGGCAGCTTCTCCCTCACCAGTGCTCCAAGACAGAGAGGGACAGCTGGAGGCTGCTGCCACTGCTTTTCTTTGCACCTGGTTCTGTGCCCATGTTCCTTTTCTGAGTGGCCTATATTTTCTGAAGTGGCAAATGAAGAAGCAGCACTCATGCAGAGTAGCAAGAGGAAAAGCAGGGCTCTTGCAGCATCAAAAAAGTGATCTGTATAGTCCGCAATGTGTGCGGCTAAAAGGATTGAGAAATTTTCCAGAAAATAATTAGGTAATGGGACATTTCTAAGGCATTGCTTTTCTATTTAAAGCCATCTCTAACCAAAGTCTACCTATGGGTCAGCTTTATGCTAATTAATTTTATTGAGGTTATAGCTGTCCTCCAAAATAGACTGGTTGAACTCAAGTTAATTACCACTGCACTGATCAGGAAGAGGGATGTGTTCTTTGATTTTCAAGACATCTCATTGCAGTGAGAGAATGCAACAGAGCACACTTAAGTAGGGTGTTTAAAGGGCCTGATTCTGCTTGATGACCTCCAAGCCTGAGACTCTGGGGTCAGCTTAATGTTAAAGGAATTTCAGACAGTACAATTTACAAGTGTAGTATTTAAAATTCAATTTGGCACCGAGTGAGAGGTCCTCAGCCTCAAGCCGAATCAATTCTGAGAGATCATCAGAAAAAAACATATAATACTACAACAGTGCTCACCTAAGGACAGTTCCATTCCAGAAAAGCAGCTGGCCATACAAAATGAGCTGCCAACAAGTACCTTTACACAAGTTATTTCAGTTTACTGCAATTTAAAAGAAATTTAAACTTTTAAAAATATATTGTTCTGCAAAATATTTTTGATTATGTAAGTGTGTCTGTCAAAATACTCCTCACAGTGTTCTGTTTTTTTTTAAACAGCTATGAAGAGAACTAAGCCTGGGTAAAGGGTAGATGGTGCAATTAGTTTTTTATCACTTCCCTATGTCTTTGGGTACATCAATTGAGTTTCTCAGCAAAGTTCTGTCATTTGTTTTCATCACTAGATTTTTTTTTCATTGCAAATAAACACTCCAACTTGAAGTTACTTTAAATATAAAACATATCTTGAAATATTCTCAAATACCATTTCATAAAAGTGGGAGGAAAATTGGCTTTTCCTTGGACAAAAGTGTCAGGCAAAAATGATTTTCTATTTTCCCTAAAATACTTTCTTGAGACTACACATGGCATGTGCTGAGTTATACTCATATAAAAAAATTAATAAAGGATATACATTAAGCCTTAATAAGAATTAAGATAGCCACATCTATGGTAGTAACAATTGCTTGTGTTTATCTCAGTGCAACTCCATTTCACAACACGATACAAGATTATGCAAAGAGTTGTAGCGTTCATTTTATTCGGAAAAGTTTGACAAAATTACTTTCGAGATTCTACTCTCTGTAGCGGGGCCTTAGTCTTGCTGAAGTGACTTGTACTGTTTAATAATTGTGAGAAAGCCTCCTATTTAAAAGCTAATTCAGGATTATTTAGCAAGCAGTTGATGATGTCTAATAAAATCTTTAGTTTTTAGGGGAAGATAAGAAGGCAAAACTCAGCGCAGTCATGACTATTGTAGCCACAAAGAAAAAAGCATTTACCTTTCAACAGAAAATAAATGAACAGTCTCATTCTGACTGAAAAATAGATTTGAATACAATATTTAGTAAGCACAAATAAAAACTATGTGATAAAATACTTCTACAAGGCATGAATCCTAATCTAGACCAGGGCATGTGATAAATCCTGCTGTGTGATGCCAGCAGAAACAGGGAGGGCTCACTCTGTCTGCTTGGGCTGGAGTCAGACCCAGGGCACCAAGGAGTCTTTGGAAGTGTGTGGCTTACACAAAGACAAAAAATACTAAGAGGATGGCAGGAGGCAGGTTGCTCTCAGAAATTGTAACATTAATAATTTGTGAAACCCTGGCCCCTAACTGAGTATGGCAAAAAACAAGTTTTCAAAATACAAGTTTAGTAACTCAAATTCCTAGCAGCCTTTGATATTAATAACCTGACTCAACAGATACAGCCGTCTCGAGGCGTGATTTTTGCTGTAATGCACATTATTTCCAAATCTGTCTCACTGAAATGACAAACTTGACAAGTCTTATGCTTTCTAACAACTTCCTCTGAGCCTGTACAAAAAGAAAGGTTGGCATACTGATTAATGTGATTTATTTCGACTTGGAGTACTTGCTCTTATGCCTTACTTACATAAGTTTGTCATTTACTTCATAGCTGAATTGGAGATTGCAAAACACTAGCTTTTTCATCTCTAGTATTGGCACAATGAATTGTATCAAATGTTACTACCCCTAAACTTGGACCAATTTCCAAAACATCTTAATGTACCATACCTTTTTCATTTTTTATCTCTGGTCAGGGAGGAGAAAAAAAAAAAAAAAAAAAAAAGAGGAAAAAGCAGAAAGGAAAAAGCAGAGAAGGAAAAGCAAAAATGTGCTCCTGCTCATCTCTGTTATGTTTATTTAGCTGAAATAATACTCATGGGAGGTTTTCTCATCAGCATGATTATATCAATTCTTGACACTGATAATAATGGAACCCCCAAATACAGATACAAAAGAAGGATTTCTGCAAAACTTTAGAGGTGTTAGATGTACTGGGAATTTTGTTTGCATGTTCACAGCTGAACCAAAATGCTTAGGCTTTTACCCACGTAAGTCACCTCACTGAATTTTCAATTTATTTTATAGTTCTCTCTCTAGGCATAACCTTATAATTTGCAAGTTTGAAGGTATCTGAGCTGTACACGTAACTAAAGAAATACCAAATTTGTACAAGCTACAATTCTCAGTTGATACCAAAATAAGCACTTTTTAAGACTGGATACATATCTAGTGATACATATCTAGAGCTGCAAATACCTGAAAAACTGACTTGAATATGGACTTCTGAATGAAAATATGCCCTTTTGAGCATACTAGAACACTAAAACGTTTAGGTAATTGACTTAATAACGGGTTTAGATTTTTTTTTAAAACCATATTGATTCTTATTAAATGTATGCTAAATATGTTTCAGGAAAAAATGGTGGAAATATCAACCTAGCTTCCAGCTAAACATATTGAAGCAATTGTAAAAAAAGTTAAATAACTGTATTTTTAGTTTGACAATGAGATGATACTGGGATTGGCTCAATAGGCACATACAGATTTTTATTTTTCTACAAATCTTGTTCACTAAAATGTTTTACAGCATAAATTTAATCTTTACTATCTGGAAGCAAAGAAATAGTCCTTTTCTCATTATTGCTTTTGAGCTGTCCAGTTAAATCTTGGAAAATATTCACTGTCTAAATGGCAAAGAAGCATCTCAGTCCTCAGTAGCTTTTACACATATGAAATTCCTTGGAATAAGTCTTGGAAAGAGAACATTGAATTTTTTTCTTTTTTTGTTTTTTTTTTTTTTTCCTCTGCAACAGTCTAGATTTCACATTAAAAAAAGCCCTAAACCTTACAGAACAAACAGAATCAAATGATCTAATTCCTGTCTCGTTAGGAATTATCAGAGAATACGGGGACTTGGAAGGGGCCCTTCAGGACCATCGAGTCCAGCTCCTGGCCTTACACAGAACAGCCCAAGGGTCACACCGTGTGCCTGAGATTGTCCAAATGCTTCTTCAGTTCTGCCAGGCTCGGTGCTGTGAGCACTGCCCTGGGGAGCTGTTCCAGTGCCCAGCCACCCTCTGGGTGAAGAACCTTTTCCTGACACCCAACCTCAACCTCCCCTGACTCAGCTTCACACCATTTCCTCACACTCAATCGCATTTGTGAGCGTCCCTAAAAGCAGAGTCTCACCTGAAAAAGCACAGAACAAACCTGCCAACTCCTGACAGACTGGACAAGATGTTTCTCCAGCAGAAACAAGTATCATAACAGCAGTGGTAAATATGTCTTGTGAGTAAAGGTTGGAAGGACCAGGAAGCTGGCATCTAGGTGCTGCTCCTGCTTGTCGATTTTACCAGCCAATTCCGGACTCTGATGATGCACTACAGAATTATGTTCTTACAGAACTTTATGACCATATCTTTTAGTATAATACATCATCAAATCTCTCATTCTAATATAATATATCCCTAGTTAATGTGCAAGGAATCACAGGAACATAGCCCACTTACTTTCTATGGTTTTGGATTAAATGACATTAAAAAGATTAGCATTTCCAGTACGGAAAAGAAAACCTTGACTAAATAAGTGGAGATTATGGGCAACAAACATCTAAAGGTTTGCAGCCTTACAATGTCCAGGAAAATGACATTTTGAGAATTCCTGTTCTGTGATTCTGGAGGAACAAGGCTCATCAAAATCTTCCTGCCAGGTTCCAGATACTCTTGTCAGTTTATTGGCTGGCTCTTAAAATCCAGTCTGCTTTTTGCAATCTTTTAAATTTGCCTTATCTCACACAGAGCAAAATATTCTGGCTTCTTCCCCCAAATATAGTGACAGATGAAATATAGAGAAGTATTTTCTTTTCAAACATTTTCTTGGAATAGCTTTTCCTGTATCTTGCACATTTCAATTTTAATCCTGATGTCGCTGAGTTGTGCTGAATATTTAATTTATGCTAACCTGTCACTTATTTTTTTTCTCCCCATCTATATAGGTATGAATATTTATGAGCAAAGCAGTAGCTGACCTGCACCTTGTATCATCTGAAAAACATATGCACACTGGGCAAATGGAACGAGAATGGACAAAGAGAAAAATTTCTTTTTCCATCTTTACTGCACAAAATAAGCACTCTCCATAAGAATGGCATTAATGAAAAGGAACATGTTGTTCCTTATGATAATTATTTTAAGCATCCCATCTAGAAGCTCAGGAAGCTCAGTTATTTCCAAGTCTGGCACGGGCAGAGTAAAATGAGTGAGGAAAAGGACATGGAAAGAATAGGCAAACTTTGATTGACCAGTGATGTAGCTAAAGTCCACATCAAGGGACCAAAAGTTCTTGAATACTTTTAACTTCTTCCTCTTAGATATTTCTTGAAAGTGAAAAGGAATAATATGAAATTGATAACTCAATACACATCACTTCCAGCCTCCACAGCAAGAGACCAACACTGAGGGCTATTCAGTATCAAATCAATGTCCTTCCCACTGGGGTTTCAAAGGGTAAACATTCAGGACATTGCAGGCATTGAAGAGGGATTAATAATTGAAACACTTGAAAAGTCCCTGTGACGACCCACTTCTCTGGGCCCTGCACTTCCCAGTCTCCAATGATTCCATCCAGTCTGTGCCTATGCAAAGCATCCACAAGTTCTTGAAGAAATATTGTCACATCTGGGAGACAAAGTGCTCTTTCTGAAGGTTATGACTTTAAAGGAAGTACACTCCTAACACCTTCTGTGAGCATTTCCTTTGTACCCTTCCAAGCTATATACTTTTAAGATAATATTAGTACCCAGAAAATTTACAGTTTTTAGAAATGTAGGAAGAAAAATACTAGGAATATAGGATGAAACTCAGGTCACTGTGAAATCATATCACTGGGTCTGTAAGCTTCCAGAACTCCCTCCTCACACACTCCCTGTGCCAGAACACAAACATCCTACATTTTTCACACTTCCTGATTTCCTCCTCCTCTTGAAAACATTTTATTTCATGAAAGTGTAATGAATAATGTATATAAAATACTGTTATGGGATATTGATTTACTAAGTCTGTGATGAACACAAACTCACTATGATCCACCGAGTAGGGTGAGTGGGAAACGCTTTAGAACTATTTCCAATGAGAAAAAAAAATCCGTAACACATCTCTAAACGATTCACAGAAATGATTTGCAGAAAATCTATTAAGTCCTCCATCATAGCTCTCCAAGAACAGCATGCTTCCCTGCAGAATAGCTTCGGCTTCTTTATACAGTCTACTCTGAAGTACTGCAGCAAAGACTGATACAGGGCTTTTACCAATACCTTTGGGAAAGTGCTCCACTCCATAATCTCTTCTCACTGTCAATCATTTTTTCCTAATATTCATCCATTCTAAATTTTCGCTTTAGCAATCCCAGCGCATTACTCCCCTTGTGCTTTTCTGCTTTAGCATTTACACTCTTCAAATATTTATAGTTATTGTTCAGGAAAAAAACAGACCTTTTCCATCAGCATATCAGTTTTTGTGCCTGAATGCTGTTGCCTTCCTCGGAGTGCTCTATTGCTTTACACATTCCAAATAACGTCACAGAAATTAATATTTGCTGTTGCTGGACAAAAACAGCCCAGAAAACTCTTTTCCTCATCACACAGTTTTCTGTAAGCAAATGTTCACTTCTGTTACATCACCAAAAAAGATTTGTGGATCCAAATATTCCAAGTAAGGAATGCAAGCAACTAAATATTTTATAGGGAGAAAAACCCCAACCCTCATATATCATAATTTTGGATACCTGGTCCTAACCACAAATGATTATTAATAAACACACTGTATTAACAGAAAAAAACAGATTCAGAATACCTTGGATAGTAATCTTTCCATTTGCATTTCAAATGCTTCAGAATAGATATTGTAGGAAAGGAAAATTATCTTTGTTTTCCTCTCTAGTGCCTTTTAACTGCATTAGATGCCCAAACTCAGCCAAACAAATTGGAGATTGTTTGGAAGAAATAGAAATAGAATATCCTGCACCTTTCACACATCAGAGACCACAGTCTATAATGATACAGTTACTTGAAATGTAAATGTCTTTGTGACCATTTTCTCCTAGACTTTCTCCAATCTGCTTTCCATTCAAAGTCCAGGTTGGAAGGGACCTCAGATCTGCTGGTCTAACCTTTTGTGGGAGAGGGAGCCTAAGATTACCTAGCACCCTGACCAATGGCATCATGAAAACTACCAGCAGTGGGGACTCTGTTCCTGGGTAAGTTATTCCAGTGACTGATCTTGTTTCACCAAGTTTATTGCTTATATCAATATAAAATCTCTCCTGGTACAATGTACACCCGTTGTTCCTTGTCTTCTCCATGTTGGTCCCTGTGAAAAAAGAGCCTCTCTCCTATTTGTAGCTGCCTTTTAAGTACTGAAACACTGTGATGAGGTTCCCCCAAGTCTCCTCTTTGCCAGGGAGCAAAGACCCTACACTGCTTCAGTCTTTCCTCTTGGGGTAAATCATTCAGCTCTTCTGTTCCTCTTTTGTGGCACTTCTTGGGACCCTCTCCAGTCTTCCTGCATATTTTTTCAATTTTGCAGACCAGAATCAGGCACAGTACTCCAGGATATCCCTGTCCCCTTCATTCAGGTTAATATTTATTTAAATAATCTTCTGAAGCTTTTGCTAATCATCCCTGTAAAAGCTGTTGTGAAGAATTCATATTTTTGTTCCTCCCCCATTCATAACTGTCATGTTTGACTTTGCCTTTCAAGTACTTATAACCACAGTGAGTTTTGGAGATTTACAATTCTTGACACATGATCTAATTCTCAATTTCATCTTCCCCATTAAGGCTGCTATAAATATTGGCCTTTCATATAACATCCTTTCAACACAACTCAAGAATTACACAAGTTGGAGTCCTTCTAAATCCAATTCCTTTTTTAAACCTGAAGAAAAACACACTGTGTTCTTAATAATTCAAGCACAATACTAGATGGTCCTGGATTTTGAAGCTATTCTTTCACTGTTCTTTATTCAGTGTGGTTATTTTCCATTCCTCTTGAAATTACAGCCTTAAATTAATCAGTAAATTGCATTTCTTTCTGACATGAACTTACCTTTTTGGTCACTAACTATAGAGTCCTCCAATTTTCCCCATTTTCATACACTTTCATGTCAGCAAGAAATGGACTCAAGATGTCTCTTTTGGGACCCCCTACTTTCCATCCAGCGAGTCTGACTATTCTGTAATTTATGATTTTCCTTGCTAATTTGCTGAAAGTGCTACTCAATGGAGATGCAGGTAGTTAAAAATCTCCCATGAGTATCCTTTTATATGGAATATCTTCAGAAGAGACAGAATTTCTTCAGCACTACTTGAAATATTCCTAATGTTTGTTTTGCTTTGTTTATATTATTTCACAGGAAAATAATTCATAGTTTCCTAGCACGATAAGTGTTTTTAAATATTATGGCAGCCCATTTACTTGTTCCATTTCTCCTATACAAATTAAGTTACAGTATTCTATACTGACCTATTAAAAAATTACCTCATTATGTTCACCTGAATCCACTAATTTATTCCACATACTTCACACTTTCATAGGAAAACTCACTTGCCCTTTCTGGATATTTTTTGTATCTACAGCACAGGTGTTCCATGGATCTTTTTCTCACTTTTACTGGGACAGTGAATGTATAGGTCAAGTTATCTGTTTTAAGCAGCATTTCCTTTACTTTTTGGCTACTTTAAACACCAGATGACAAATCCCACAGGATTTGATTTCAGGAAGCAAGTAACACATGTTCTCATATATTTTCATCTTATTAATTTATATTACTTTAGCTACTCCTTCTAGCCTGAAAGATATTAAAGTGCCACAAAAACACTATAAATAATTATGCCATTCAATACAGCCTGGTCATAGTTAGATTAAAGACAAAAATATTATTTTTTTGAGTCTGAGATTTTTTTTCTGAAGCATCACTCTAAGATTTTCCACAGTGAAGTCTTGATATAGCTCCTGCTAAGGTCAGCAGAAGTTACTGGCAATTACATCAGCCTGAAAATCAGGGATAATTAGGTGAAAATCTGTGTATTAATTGACCTAGGAGATGCAGGAAAAAACTACAAAGATGAAACAGCTGAACTTTGAATGTGCATACTTAAAAGCCAGTAGTTAAAATTGGCATAATGTACCCAGATTCTACTTGGTTTTATATTACAGTTTATCAGGTCACTCTTCATGAAACACAGATATATTCTGAATAGAAATTGAAGCTTTCTAATTTAAAAGGAACCTGAATAGTCTAAATACCTCTGGAAAAATCTTGTGTGCTCCTATTGGATTATTAGCTAAACATTAACATTTAGAAGTTGAATCTGCACAGAAGTAGGATATTAAACTGAAGAAAAAAAATCATGAAGGATGAGAAAAGTTAGAGAAGGTATAGAGAAGATCAGCAAGAGTGACCAAAAGACTGGAAAACTTAGTCCACGGAAAAAAAAATACAAAGGATTCAAAATGATTGAGGTAACAATGAGGTGGAAAACTGTCGCAGCACAAAAGTACCTATATGCAGCAGTGAAATAAGGTAGGTAACACAGGGCCCAAACACAAAGGGAAATACAATGAAAACAGATCAATTCAGGTAGGAAGACACATTTACAAGAGGAAGATCATTTCACTACAAGAAACATTTCCTGTGAAATGTGGTAGATTCTATGTTACTATATATATATATATATATATAAAATGTGGGACAGTGAAAACAGTACAATGGCTATGGTATTTGAAAAAATTTAGTTCAGCTAAACCCAATGACCTATTTTATACAGGAAGTCAAATTAGATTATGAACATTCCTTGAAAACTGTGACAGTCTAGATTAAGAGGAGATTACAGAGTAGGGACAATCTTCAAGACTATGAGTGTCAAGATTCTGCTTCATTTTTTTAATGGATATAAAGGGGTCAACATAGCTACAGAAGCCAATGCACTTGCTTAGTGTTAGCTGAATAAATCCCTGTTGCTTACTCAATCCCTGTGCATTTTTCTGCCAGAACCAAGATAATCCACAGGTTCATGAGATATATGGCTTCTCCAAGGATTTCATAACATTTTTCAACCTGGAATTATCCTTGCATATGATACCCTATAGGTATCAGGAGAGAAGAAGCCATAAAGAATCAAGTGTTACGGAGCCACAGATCAGGAAATGGGCTCTATCCAACATTCTGCAAAACAGCTTGGCACTTCTATTTGGAAATTTCAAAAACAGTGTTCAGATAGGTATGTTCCAAATTCCTCATGAGCATAACGTCTCCTTGAACACCTAGTTTATTTACCCAAAAGGAGAAAATTCTCCTCCTCCTTAATTACTGAGATGATCTTCAAGTGTGATGGGTTGAAGGCAGCCTTGGTTTTGCCCTGTGGAAATCAATGGAAGCGTCTCCATTTTTAGAGTGGTGCCAGGGCCAACCCCAATTAAGATCAAGTGGTGCATTACAGAAATAATGTAAATAATGTAATTGATTCTAATGGGAGGCACATGAATGATATATCAGGCTACAACTTTTATTGACAACAATTAATTCCTGGGCATATATCCATAGAAGCTCTGCCCATCCTCTGCTAAATCTGAGTCTACCAGCCAGCAACCAAATTTTCCTGCCAAGGATTCGCTCCTACTAATACTGGATTCTCACACTGGCAATGTAAATCAACCAGTGCAAGTGTGAAAGCTGTCCTGCTTTCTAAAAAACTGAACAGAAACCCTCTTTGAAAACCCAGCCTCCTTCAATTCAGACTTTCTGAAATCTTCCAGATCCCTGCATGTGACTCGACACTCTGAAAGCAGGAAACAGTGAAAACTACTTGCTGCTAATGTGTACCAAATGCTGCAAGGGTCTGTATCCCAAAGACCAAATGGATAGACAGCTTCCTTAAGAAAAGTTTTGGTGTTTGGTTTTTCTTGTTATGTTTTGTTTGTTTTTTGTTTTTCATGGGTGATAAACTATATATCCAGGAAGAGATCTCACAATTAAACTGTAGGCCATTGAACAAGCACTAACAGGCATAAAAATATTTCATTTTATAATATCATACTCCTGTGAAAGAAAGTGCTGGGCAATGAACTAAAATGGGACAAGCAGTTTTCCAGTCTGCAGCAAAGTCTGGATTTGTGCACCTGCTTTTTCACTACACTAAATCCATCTGTGGAATTACAAAAAATAATCACCATACAGAACAAGAACAAAATTCTGTTGCTAATGTTTCTCATCTGTGTTGAAAAAGCAACCACAATCCATTATAACAAATGGCTAGAGAGAGAAAACAAAACAGCAATTAACAAATAGATCTGGAGCAGTTCCATCCTCCATGAACCAACATGGTAGAAAGTGAACAAGTGATTCTTAGAGAACATTTACCTAGTCTTTTTCATCCATTTGGAATGATGCAGCTCTATCCACTTCCAGTTAAAACCCAGATATGCATATGATTGTGTACTTTATCACCAGAACCAATGTTTTTCTATTATCATCTTTGGTATTCAGAAGCCTGCAGAACTAGTACCAACAAATAAACTGAATCAAAGCCTCAATTCTTGCTGGAGTGAAAGATGATAATTTTGAAGAGATTCACTCCCTTAGCCAAGCATTCCATCACTTTAGGTCATACTGCACAGTACCAGTAGCAACTTCAAGATTTTCTGTAAAGCACATGTATTTCAGACTTGCACATAAAACAACCTGTATTTTAATAAATTTGTTGGACCATTACACAAACAAATTGCTAATAATCATAAATACTGAATATTATTTATTTCACTAGTATTCGTACAGAAATAACAGAGTTTGCATAAAACTAACTCTGTGATCACGAGTTAAATATGAAGAGGTATAATCAAACTTGGGAGGCCTGGTGTTCATATCAAAAGGGTACAGCACTGAATTGTAAATTTATTGTGCATTTGGACTATTCAAAATGTTTCTCTTGCAATTTATATGTCAGTAATACATCGTCTTAAATACCTACAATTTATTTTTTATATAAAAACTAAGTATTAAATTTACAAATTTTAAACCTCCTCTGTTAAAGCTGACTTTCTACTCTGGTCTATGTTTATGTTTGGGTGTTTTTTTTTTATTATAGCTCTCCTATTTATCTCAGAAAAGGCTTTATAAATTCATCAGAAAAATCCTGGAATTGAGGAATTCCTGTGTCTGCAGTCCATATCCCGCCAGTTCTAAAGCATTAATCATTTCAAATTTTGCAGACTGCTAAACTAGTAAGGGAATGAATGCTCCACAGGCCTGATTACATGTCACAGCTGCAAAGATCAGCAGCTTGTAGCAACAATGCCCATAACATACTGTTTCTGTAGCAAGGATTCAGGAAGGAAAAGCCAATACCACAAAGTAAAGTAACAATGCTGAATTGCTCCCCTGTGCCTTATTCTTCCTCAACTTCCTTCCCCTCTTTCCTCCTGCTGGTGTTATATGGAACAGGATCTCCCCGAAACCTGGAGAGCAGGAAAAATACCTCTGAGTTGGGAAATTCTATATTTACAGTTTCTAAGGTGAGATTCTTGCTGCCTTTCAACACATTAAATAGTCTTTTAAAATTGTCATGTATATATTTTTGTAAGCATCCTCTACACAGATTGGATTTAAAAGGTAAACAAGGGCAAATTTGGCAGTTGGTTGACCCTTGATGTCTACCCTTTCCATCCTCAATGAACTTTTACTGAAAGTAATTAGTGACAGGATAGATTATGTGACAAGACATTTCACAGCACCATCCCTCCTATCCCCTTGTGCATCCAATTTGCAGCATTGGATGGACCCATAACAACACAGAGATTTCTATCTGCAAGGCAACTCTAGGGAATGAAGTCTCAAAAGGGAGAATAAGCTGTTCTGTGAACAGAACATCCAGCTTACACCTTTAGCCACCACTATCATCAGCATATCTAAGAGCAGCCATGTGGCCACCTGGTGAAGGCACTATTGACAAAAACGTCACTCATGGAAAAGAGCTGCCATTCCTGATTCTCTGTAAGAACCTGAACTCTGCTAATCCTTCAGGACACGCTTGCAAATGCACTCTTCACAAATTTATGATCAATGAAGAGCAACATCTTTAAAACATGAGATCTCTGCTTGCTTTCCCTGAAATAAAGAAACAATCCATTGATTAGGTAAAGCTACATCTTTCCTTCTCTTCTAGAGAGACATCCAGTGAAATTGCAGCTAGGCTACCTTTAGAACAAATTATCGTTAAAGGTTAAAAGTTTGAAAAGGAAAAAAAATCACATAAAACTTATTATTTGACTGTTTGCTGATAAAGATTTTCTCTTCTCCCCTCCAACTGAGGAACTCTTCATGCTACATGCAACTTAAATTCCAAGAATGTTAGAAGCAGGATATGAGAGAAGCCCCTCTCTTCTTACGTTAAGTCTAGAGTCACCTTGTGAGAGACAGTAAATTTTCACTGACAAATCTATTTTTAATTAGAATTTCTATTTGCACTTTAGTATTACATTTATTCTATATTAGTTATTGGTACAAATGTTATTAAAAATTTTCAGATACGATCTTGATTTCTATTCCACTGTATATTTAATGCTGCTGAACTTCTTATCATTCAATACAGCAAATAAAATGAAGTAGAATATACACTCATTTCCTTCTGATTAACAAATGTACAATTTTTTCTTTTGGTTTTTTTACCATGGTAAGGCCAAGTTTCACTTGGAGGTACTCCAACACAGTACAACAGTTATTCCTGTCAAATAACTATAATTGCAGAAGTTGGGAATTCGTCATACTACAACTCCATCTTAAAGTTGCATAAATCAGCCTGAGATTTCACTTCTAATAACCATGGAATTATGCGAGTCCAAAAATGCAATCATTTCTATACATTTTAAATATAATTATCCTGGAGCCATATCTGCTCTATATGCCAAGCTACTTAATCAGGAAATTAATAATTAAGGCATCCATCTGGTATAATACACAAAGCCCAGGTAGCTGTGTGCATTTCATTTTTGCAATTCAATCCTGTGCCACCTCTCAAAGCCATCTGCTCTATCCACTAGCTTGAATAATGACACTAAACTGAAACCAAAACAGATTAAATTCTTTGTCTTGAGATGTAGGAATTCCTCTATAAACCAGTAATAGGTTACAGCAGCAGCTGTAAAGTATGAACTTAAATACTTGCCTATTTTCTTGTGCTTTACAATGAGTAACAAAGCATTCAATAGGTAGATTTTGCTATATCTAAGCTTACTTTTCATGAAGAGTACTGCATGGATTGGAAAGAATATTTCAAAAGGCCATGATTTCACTATTTGAATTTAGATAACTCTGGGGAGGAAGGCAAGGTTCAGAGAGATCCTCATTCCTTTCCCTGCTTCTTTAAGCAAAGGACTAATATTGCTTCCACAGGTGCTTTAAGACTTTGTGAAGTAACTACAACAGGTTAAACGAAATAAGAAAAATAAAATATACTTTATTAAGAGTGCTCACATTCCTCCAATCAGGAAGCCTGGGATACCACAGAAAGAGTAATTTTCTCCAAAAAAAAAGTGAAAAAAACAGGTACTAAAATGACTACTGCTCTTACTGAAGGACAAAATGAGTTAGTCCTGATTTCAGTTAGAAAAACACACCACTGAGTGCACACCCACGCCTACCACACATTTATGTATTTTTCAAAACAAGTCTTGTAATTTCGCTTGAAATTGTAATTTCTATTTTTTTCTTCTTTTTGCTTGTATTCTCAGTATGATATACAACATATTGATAAGAGAAAAGACACAAGCCATTGTCCCCATGTTCTGAAGGCTCCACACTTGCGAATTTCTATTTTCTTTTAAACACTTTTCTCTGTAAATGGGCCTCCCTACAACACAGCATATTTTTATTCCATACAGGTAACTTTAAAAAAGAAAAATAAAAATCTACTAGTCTCTATACCCTCCTCATTCCAGAACTACACTTTCCTAAATAGTGGTTTTTTTATAAAACTACTTTTTTTTTCTTTTTTTTTTTGCTTGATTTTACAATTTACCAAGTGTGTATAAAATCCCAGACTCTGTATTTCAAGTTGGTCTGTTGTGAAGAAAAAATTGTTTTTATTTGCTATGCAGAGCAAAACTACCATATTTCAAGTCTGGTGATATTTTAGTTGGCACCTTGTTTAAACACCTCAAAAAACTTTTGTTCTGGTTGTTCTAGGCCAAGCTTTTTTTTATTAAAAAAATACAATACTCAGATGTATCACACATGAGTTACTTCGTTCTTCCCCTAAGCTACATGACATTAAAGGCATCTGATATGAATTTCAGGTGCAGTGGTTCAGCCAAGAAGTGACATTAAACCACTGCAGGAATTACCTCTAGCACAACTTCAGTGATATCTCAAAGTTCCTCTAGCTTTAAAATATTTAGAATCAAAAGGTTTCAACAGAAAATGGTAACAATTTTCTGCATAAGCAGCAGGAACATGTATAGAGCACAGAATGATGCTTACAGAAGAATGTGTACTTGTGCTGTTTTGTCCATTCAAAAATATGATATAAATAGGCAAGAAATAGACAATACTCTAGAATGTTTACATTAACTCCATGGGAATCTGCTAGCATTCTGTCAGTTGTTCTTGTGACATTTGCAAGAATTAATTATAATTTAATATTTGAAAAAAAAATACTTGCTTTGATCCTGGGAAATCCGATAAACCCTCAGATTTACTTTGTATGTATTTGAGTATTCAACATTTAAAAGTAGAGGTTGGAAACCTCTTACATCTTAAAAAAAAAAATCTACCAAAACCAGGCAGAAAGATATAAAAATTCTTTCTTACTGTCTGAAAACTTTTCTCAGTATTTATTTCATAAGGTGAGAAAATGAGTATAAGAGAAAAAGAAAAATTAGTTCAAAACCTCTCTGATCAAGATTGAAACAGAAATTCAGTGTCATTATTTCAATATAGGGAACCTATCATCCACAAATATACTTTATTTTTCTCCTGTAGCATTCTTTTACCCTTTAACACTTTTCAACAGACAAGGCTACTTTGTTCTTTCAGAAAAATGACCCCATTCTCTATCAATATCAGTCAAAAGGCTGATGCTCTTGCTCACATTAAATAAAACACCACATAACAAAAGATATCAGACCAATTTCAACTGGCACAATCCCGATGTGACTGACGTACAAGATTTCTACACTTCAGGCTACAGAAAATAAAAATGTTGGAATGGTGATCATTTACAAATATTGTAGCTGATCCTCCCTCCTTGGCTCCGGAATTAGTGGTCAGAAAGGAGCAGAACAAACCAGCTTGAGAAGTTTATTTTCTCCCAGAGTTTTTTTGGAGGGTTGTAAGTAACAGCCTCTGAATGCTTTTGCTGAAGCGAACTAAACACAAACTGCAGCTGTTTCATACTTCAAATGAACCTGCATTGCCTACAGTGAATAAATGAGAGCTGAAAAATCTACTAGCAGGGACCATTACAGAATTGGAGCTTGAAGCAAAGACAGATCCCATGGTTCCAAGGTACATAAAGATATGTAAAAATAGACATAAAATGTTGATATCTTAACTTCTGCATTCACCTCTTATTCGGAAATGTTCCCACTGAAACGTGGGTTTCCTGTCTGTTGACTCCACAATACTCCCTTAGTCCTGCCTACATAATTCTGAGATGAGGAACACTTCTTATATGTCCCACTATTGTGGTTTACTACTACCTGCTTCATAATTCTTTGTTGGGCCATTTACTTGGCAGAAATACAGTGACTTTGCTTGGCACATTTACACTTCCATAGTAAAAATGAATAAATAACCAGGGGCAAGTGTGGACATGCAGTATTAATATTCTAGTTCAAAGCAGCACAAACAAAAGTAATTCAAGAATGAAAGAAGTTAAAGCATTCATTTAACATGACCAAAGGCGTTGATGCACTTATCCAAAAGTGATCTCAGGCCAGCTGAAACTATTTTCAAATTTAGCTTAGCGTTGTCTGGGGAAAAGAAATTAGCATTAAAAATACATACGCAGAGTTTTTAATTTGTATAAAGTAAATTGTGGTTTTGTTTCAAAAATATGTTTAAAATTTAGCTTCTTAGTGATTTCAAAAACAAACCCCTAAGGAAAAAAGAAAAGAATCTTAACATTTAACCTTATTTAGCCTGATGGTAGAAGGTAGACAAAGCTCCATTTGCAGGCTCATTTATATTAGTCAGCACTTTAAACAACTGGTTACTATATTGACTCAATTAGAGTCAATGTGCAAATCTTAAAGATGGTTTTTATTCCAGACAGAACTTAAATTCTGTCTAGATCATAGCAGCCTAGCTTACCATTCTGACTAGATTATACCAGCTGTTGAAATGTCCAAAACTCTGCAACAGGAGGAGTGCAAGGCAGAACTATCTTTTAAGGGCTGACATGAATAGAAATTATATTGCACAGAAATAAATACCTGACATCTCTATGTTGTGCCTAACAAAGTGATGAGGACCACAAGAATGACAGTAAATACTTCTTCACTCATACTAGAGAAATTTCAAGAGGATTTTCAACCACAGCTAGGTATTGTGGGCAGAAGCAAAGTACAGTTATATATTTATATATTTATGTCAACTAAGCATGGGGAGATAATTTTACTTCAGTACTGGTTATTCTTTATATTGAATACTAACATTGTACTGCAGCATGTGGAATTGTTTTGATAAATGGTCTCTGTAGGCAAATACTTACAGGAGGGGAACACAAGGGTGTGAGCCTGAAAGCTCAATACTTACATGAATATCACCAGGCAATAGACAGGAGCAGTCCAGAACCTCTGTCCTCATGGTGTTGGGCCATTAGTCATGCTTTTTCTAGCACTGGGATATTAGTATAGCATTGCCCAAATACCAGAGCACTGTTCTAGCCTCAGAACAAATCAATTTCACGCAGCATCACCACTCCAGCAAGGCAGAGAATTCCCTATAAGCTGGTGCTGACTGTTCTCACCCAGGAAGGTGGAAGAGAAATTTTATTTTCCCAAAGAACCATCCCTCCCACACCCTGAACACACCACCACAGCTCCTGGCCGTGCTTTGTAAGAAGTGACTGTCACTGCTCTGTGATCAGCCATTGAGTCAGACCTTCCAGAGCAGGAGGGTGAAGGTATGCTGAGTTTCTTAATTTCAGGCAAATGCATAGACAAAAATCATAACAAGCTGGCACATAAATGTGTCAGAACCAGGATCTAAGCAACAAAACCTGTGTAAGCATGCAGGAGCAGGAAAAAAAAAAAAAGCAGCCAAACACAACTTTATAGAATCTAAGTCAACTTCCAGCATTTCCATGATGCCTCCAGACACCACCTTCATGAACAGAAACTGCTGACTTGCAGATTTCAGGATAGAAAGTCTGGATTTCGCATAATACATATATATCTGATAGATTTGTAATGGGAATAAGACTGTTTTGAATGAATAACAAATGAAAATATGTACGTGAGAAAGCAGCAGCAGAACTCTCAGGGTTACAAGAAGGGCCTCACTGGTTGAACAAAGAGCCCCTTTTCAGGGAAATCGCTCCCAGATCATTCCCAGATGCAAAACCGAGAAAAAGCTGCTCCTGTGGAGGCAAGTGCTCTGACAGGAGCACAGCACAGCCCCCCAGTCTGACAACGGGAGGATGGCAGCATGCTTGCAGTCCATCACACCAGCTCGTTTCCCTGCTCGTGGAACACGGAGAGGCATATGGCACACGCGCCTTCCCAACAGAAAGCAGGCGGCGGTTGCTGCTCGTTGTTTGAGAGCTACAGAGCCTGAACTAAGCAAAATTCTGAAGCAAAGTAACCACCATAACAACTGCTGACTTATGAACATGAGGACAAAGCAGCAGACCAAAAAGTGGTTTGTGACTGCCAGCAAAGGGAGCCCGGGAGATGCAGTGAGTGCTTCACACCCAGCACGCCCTCGGCTTTGGGATGAGCACCAGAATTCCAGGTCAGACCTGGAATGTTTTGATGGAAAAGTTGATGAGAGTGAATGAGTGAAATTTATGGGTACAATTGTGACCTGATCAAATAATTTACTTAGATATTTTGCTACATAAAAAAAGCCCCAAACCAAACAACAACAAAAAAAGAAATCCCCCCAAAAAAAACAAAACCCAAACAAACAACCCCAAAAAAATCACTTTGCCTCTCTCAACGGCTTGCACAGTTTTGTTTGGATACTGAACTCCTTGATCAAGTTTGACTAAAAGCTAGCAAAGCCTACGGTAAATCTACAACAGCAGAACTCCAATGTCTTAAACAGAAGCCAAATGGTTCTTCTGAATTAGCATCTCTGTATTTCACTGAAATGAAACAAAATCAAGAAAATTAAAACATGATAAACATCAATTACAATAGAACTTCAGCATGCAAAAAAATCCACGCTTCACTCCCCCCAAAAAATATTTTTGTGGCTTGTATTCAAAGTTTTTCTTCAGGGCCTCTCTCAGTTTCTCTCTGAAATACATATTGCTTGTTTGTTTGTTTATAAATAAGTTGATTTCTAAAAGCATTCATTGCCTTATATACAGAAATCTGGTATTTATTTATTCATTTGTGTCATGCCCCAAATACCCTGGACAAAAAACAGGCAGGCTGGACCTTACAACTCCCAGGCTCATTAGAACATGAACTCTTTCACTTTTAACACATTCAGTGTTATAATGATTGCAAAGGTCTCTTAAAGTACAATTCCAGGACTGGACAAGGCTAGTAGAGGACATTAAATAAATGGATATTATTGATAAAAAGAAACATCCTTTTAGCAAAAGCTAAATTAGTGAAGGATTTGGAGGGAAAGTGAGGTAAATTAACTGTAATCATTAGTAAAAGCTTTAAAGGCCAAGCCATATCACTTGATTTACAAAACCTAAACCACGAAACCGACAGAACAAATTAAGATGCTTGCAGATAGTTCTTCATCCACGAGCAGAACATTTACAGAACACCGGCCAGAGCTGTAAATACCACCAATGAATTCAAGAGTCAGCAGTCATTTTCATAGTGCTGGGAATGGAGAAGGACTAAAGACAGCCTGCCTGGTTGGGTCACTGAGGTTGACATAAATCTCGAGTACTGCAGCTAAGTGTTAAATCTCAATTTAGCAAGCCCTTACATGCCTGGGGACAGTAAAGCTTCTGAGCTGTCAAGGTGCAATATTTCAGGGGTCTGCTTACAAGACTTGTTTCTTTTCCTCCTCAGCATCAATTGCTCCTCCCTACATTATATTTTCAATAGATGAGTTTTGAATATTAAACCAAAGTTGATTCAAATTCATTAAACTTTTAGTAGGTAGCTTTTTAAAAAAATAATCTACATTTGATATAAACCAATGTGCATCCATGTCCTATTTATTGCTCCAGGTGATGGAAAAGACTTCAAATGTGGGAATCCAACTGATTCTTGTCAGCATGGTGCAATACTGCACAAAAACATAAAAATCAGGAACCATCGTTTCTGATCCTCCCAAGCCTCCAGAAAACGCCCAATCGGTTCACTGCTGTATTCAGCAGTGACTTGTATTCATCTGTACCTAAAAGACTATTATGAAGCAGAGATCAAAGATACACAGCTACTTTGATAAACAAAGGACTGACAGGGGCCTTTCACAGATAACAGAACTGCTCATAGCAGCTGTAGAAAGAAATATTTTTCCATACTCGCACTCCTAATTTCTCCCTGCACTTTCCTGGAGTTGTCCTTTTTTCAGATAATACTTAGAGAATCAAGAAAAGTTACATTAAAAAGCATTCCCTCACCGTTGTCACTTGCCTGAAAACACGACTATGAATAAAAAAATACACGATAAATTGCCGTGTAATAGCTCAAAGTACAGAATGTTCTTTAGCAAAGCAGCATTTCAAAGCGTGTTATCATTCTATGCATATAAATGGCAGAAGAGGCATAATGTCAAGACACGACCTTTTCAAAAGAGAAAGATGGATGCATTGAGAAATATATCCTCCCCACTTCCACATTTACTTCATATAGCCTCTCCAGATGAATTACACATATCTTCCAGCTCCAAAACACACAGAATGTAGGGCCTCTTCTCACTAAAAACTACAGCTTTTTTTCTTTATATTCTGTGTCAGTGACTCTTCTCTCAAAATTATATCTGTGTTCACGAGAACAAAATCCCCCTGAGCTTCAGTAACTAAGTCAATAGTAGACAAATATCTTTACGAAGACATCTCCATTACAGTGTTAGCAAAACTTAGCATTTTGTTCTTTTGGGTTTTTTTTTTTTCCCTTGAACATTGAAATGGTTCCTTACACGTTAACACATCGGCTTCTCTGCTAGTCTTGGCAACATGAGATTTATTAATCTGCTATCCTTCAATACCGCTCTCCCAAGTCACTCAGGAGAGGACTCAGAACCCATAGATGTCTAGGAAAAAGTTTACCAGACATTTCCCAGGAGTCAGCTTGCAACAGATACTAAATACTGCCATTAAGTATCACATCTTTCCCGAGAACATATATTTTTCATATCCAAAATAAATATCTGAGAGCAGAACAATTACAGAAAAAGTGAGAAGCCACATCAGCAAGCTAAAAAGTGTGTGGAGAAGAGAAGCATGATTAAAAATTAATGTGAAACAAAAAGCAGCAGTATACCCTACAAGGCAGTACAAACACAGAAATTGTGATTTTTTTTTTTTAAGCAGACAGAGGATGCCAGAATTAGAACAGCTGTGGAGAGCTGACAGTATCAAATTTGCATTAGAATTCAAGCATGAGTTTTCTTAAGAAGTATAGAGTGCTTTCAGAGCAGAAGGCAGACAGTAACTATAAAAATAAAAAAGGGACAAAAACCCCCACAATTCTCTCCCAAAAAAAACCTCAAAAAACCAAGAGTAACCTAATTAAAAGTAAGGAGTTTGAGAAAGTTGGAAAATTACAGCAAATAATGTTTCTTCTATTTGAAAATATGCATCTTCACTGAACTTTAAATATTATTACAACAGAAGAACTTTCCTCAGGTAAAGCAGTTGCATAGAACCTATAGCATGAATGAACAGTCAAAAGGAATGGGGAAATTTTTATCATTTTTAGGTATTTTACTCAACAATTTTCAGTTATTTCAACATTTTAACATTCCTAGTTAGAAACAGAGCTTCTTAAAACATTCTGCTCGTGTCAGAACTTTCCACTACTTTTGGTAAAAACTCCTTTTCTGTTCATTTAGGCACTTCTATTCTGCTTTCCAAAAACAGCCTCATCCAGCAAACAAAAATCCACTAATTTGCACAAAGAGCCACTCTGGAGGCATCCACAATAAATTTTTTTCAATGCACATTTACACAGTACAGCTAAATAAAGTAGTGACATGCCAGTTAAAGTAATTTGGAAAAACAAAGCCAAATGTGAACATTTGCTGGCAGAGCAATCACTGTTCCAGATATAGTCCCAAATAAAAAGTTTAGTCCCAGTTAGGACACTCATGACAGAGGTTGTTCTCCATGTGCCCTCTCTTTTCAGCACTTCACTGGGTCAGGACTTCCCACAGAGCCAAACACAAGCAATGCAAAATTTTAGTTTTAAAACAATATGAATAATAAACATAGTGATTAACTGCTAAAACAGACAGTAGACCCTCAGCTTTCCATAAAAAAATGAGATAACTTAGACTCCAGACTTCTTTTAGATTTGAATTATTTCATAAACCTGCCCAGACACACTTTCAATAAATGCTGGTAATCACCTATAACTCCACCAGCAGTCATGGAACAACACATGCCATATTCACCACTAAACCTACATATACCTAAATTTGGCAAAGATTTTACTCAAACTTTTGTTAGGGTTAGTTAGCTGGGTAAATTAGTTGTCTAGTTACATTTACCGTAAATCACGCTAATATTTTGGACAGATTTTTCCAGTGCTCACTTGATGACATTCATTGCTTAAAAAGCCTTGAAGATGAAGTGAAAGAGCTGTTTTAAGGCAGCTTTGGAAGGTCTTAAACCCTTAGAACATCACAGACTATTTACAACATATAATAGGGTGAGGAACAGATGTATTGAAAGACTGAAGTAATCTAATTAAATTTGGCTGACTTTTTCAGTGGGGATTTCATTTTCTCCTGATTTTTTCCCTTCTTTTTGTCATTCCTTAAACTTAAGTCATATTTTATTAAATTTTAATAAAGATATTAAAATGAATACAATTTGCCATCCAAAACCATCACCACAAAATATATTGTTCTTCCTCTTGCAAAAGGATGTGTCCTCTCAACATTCCCATCCTTCACAGAGGAGCCCTCCTCTACCTTGCTCAAAGTTACATCCAGGAGGTTTTGGGGAAATAGTGTTTAGAACAAAATCAAGTTCTGTACTTGAAAATGCACATGTAGATTTATGAGACTTGGGACAGGCCTACAAGTTGTAATTTTTTATCTTTACCTTAATCCTCACAACGATGCATATGTTGATGTTCTGCACCCCTGACCATGAGTGTGGAAAACAGAGAACTTTAGATAAATCTCTAAGGCATAAAGGGGTTTGTAAGTTTAAATTTCTGTATTAAGCATTATGCAAAGCTTTAGTTATTTTTAGACTAGGTCCAACTCTGCATGAAGAAGTAAAATACTTAATCTCCAAAACATTTATTTTGCCACCACCATTACCTTCTGGCATTACCAGGAGGTCAAAGGCAGAGCGAGGTTCTGTAAAAAAATTATCTTAATTTTTACACTGAGGAGTTTTTTGATCTGTCCAATATGACTTTCCTAGGCCAGTGCACAAACTCTAACCTGCAGACCTGGCACCACTCTGGCCTTTTTCCCCACCTCAGACAAAGGACTTGCTGCAGGCTCTGCTGTCCTGCCAACGTCACAGCAACGCTTTGTACCACAAGGCCTTCTTACATTGCTGGATAAACAAAGCCAAATACCTTGGTCTTGCCATTTTACTAGACTTTCAGAAATTGTGAACCTGGATCACAGGAAAACACATACTTTCCTGAGAACCAATGTTGACTGCCTCAGAGAAACAGCTTTTTATTTTTTAAATAGTTTTCTTCATCACTTTCCCTAGAGCAGCTAACATGAGGAAGTAAATTCTTAAATTGCAACTATTTGGGCTTCATTAAAACTGCATTTATCAGTTTATTTGCAGCATAGTTAGGTATAAGCAGTATGCTTTTGACCACATCAATGCAAGCCAGCAGAGACAGTCTTTAAAAATGCTGCATTCCTCATCCTGAGAAATGGAGAATTTCAGTCCTAAAACGTCTTGGAAAACTGCTTTTCAGCAATTCCGTTATATTAAATGGATTACTAGATCTAAGGAAAACCCCAAACAAATTAATAACCCCCACAGAACAGATCCAGGATAGCCAAAATGATCTTTTTTCAAAGATGAAGTTATCAGAAAACTACCCTGTTTTACATATTGAAAAGCCTCCAGAAGACACTCATGCTTAGAGTACAACAGTGTTCTCATTCATAGAGGTAACCAGAACAAGATACATCTTAATTCATAAATGATCCAGGTCATGACAGATCAAAGCCAACTAAGGCAAAAGGTCTGGGGAAGGAAAAAAAAGTCTTTTGCATATGGAAGTGACAACAATATTAGATAAGGCAGGATTAAAGATAATTCTTTGCAATACTGGTTGAAAGTTACTGTTATTTTTAAGATGTTTAAATAAATGAAAAACATTTTATTTAAAAGTGTATTAACCACCACACAAACAAAAATGTTGCACACTAGATAACAAGAAAGAGGACTGAACTCAAAACACAGAATTCAGATTCTCAAACACAGTTTGTTCAGGCCTCACTTTCTGGTGGTATTACTGCCAGAGAAAATGATGGCACAACGATTTTCCTGGGGGGATCCTTCAGTTTCCCAGAACAAAGTCTTCAAAAAGAAATAGCCCATCCATCTGGCTCTTTCCATCCACCAGGGCAAACCTTACCTCTTAAAGCCGAACTACAGCAATACATCTCTTACAAACCCATTGCAGCCTCACAAAATTCAATTCTTGCACTTCCTTCTATGTGCTCCAGCTGGCTCATCAACTGCCTGCTACTTATTGTATCTCCCCCCTCTTTACTGCAAGTCTGTTTGTGTTTAATCCCATGCTCCCTACTTCTGTCTTACCCCAGTGCTCTGAACTTAGAGTGAATTGACAGATATTCCACACGGCGAGGAGATAAACAGAATAACCTTTGGCAGCTCTCAAAATGGTGGCAACACCACTGCTCTCACCATTGTCTTTGTAGTGGTACAGCTAAAGCTTCCTTACAGGTGGCACAGCTTGGAAGATCTGGTTTATAACCAAAACATCTGGTAGTTTTGGTACAGCTAGACCTCGTTTTCTCCCTGGACTTGGAAGCATTGAGCCCACTGAGCTGACACAAAGATACAGCGAAACCAATGCAACTGAGCACTGATTTACTGTGCAAGCCCACAGCTGCCCAAGCCACCTCAGAGTCACACCTCAAGTACTTCAGGACCAGTTTGAATAACATATACACAGTGCATCCTCAGATGTGAGCAGAAGTTCTTCAAATGCTATAAAGATATATCTTCTGCCTGGAAAAAAATATTTGGGGTCAAATGTGGACATATGGGAGATAGAGACTAACACAATCTGCATGAGACTATCAGCTCTGGGTACCACAGGGAATGTCCTGCACCACAGAAATTTTATGTCTGTGAACTTTAGAAGTAATGCTAAATACATGCAGGTTTGTAGGACTGGAGGTTTATTTAGTTTTATTTAGCACTGAGCAGGAGAACAGTTTTTGTGTCGATTCTAGTCGAACACCACATTCTGAGCAATAATGAGGCAAGTCGAAGGCCAAAACTAACACTGAATGGATTCAGTTTGGGGGAAACTCTCTTAGCACAAGTCTTGCTCCTGGACAACCTTTTCCTCTCACATTATTTATCACAAGTGAAATTAGTCAACATTGTCCACAAAATATTAGTAAATTAAATGCAGACCAGTTTTTTTCAGCATCCCATTAATTCAGGAGAACATGGTTCCTTGGATTTTTTTTTCCTGCACTTGCAATGAAATAATATATAAATACATATATTATTTTTATTACAGTAACATTCATTTGATGCTAGAGAAAAAAAGGTCAGGGCTTCTCAATTTCAAGTACCTAAAGGAGCATTTGAGTCATGCCAAGAACCAACAGAATTTTACAAGTATAACGAAAAATTTGAATGACATATTGGGATTTGAATGTTCAATCCACTTTATCCTTAGAAGCAGTTAAAAATAAAATTTGTTTTAAAAAAGAAAGAAAAGCAGCACATCTAAAAACACACACAACCTAAAAGAATTCCCTAGAAGGAGAAATCTATGAGATGTTTTTTGAAAGCAGGCCTGGAGAATGAGTAAACTAAGATTGAAATCTAAGAGGAGTTATGGCTAAGACAAGGAGAGTACTGGGGGAAAGGAGGAGAATGGTTTTATCTCCTTTCTACAGGGAAAAATCCAACAAAATCTATATCAGGTTATTTTGAATTTGTTGTTTTTTTGGTGAAATTTCTGTCCATGTTTTATTTTGCTTTTGCAATGGTCTCACATTCCTGAGAAATTTATACAAGAAATTCTACTAAAAACTTTTCTTTGAATCTGTACTTTGTAATCCTGTACACCACCTGCCTCTCCAGCACAAGTAATTTGAACTCACAGAAAAGAGTCAAGAAGTCAAGAAAAACAAATCCACAAGTTTTTCTAAGAGTAAAACCAAAGCCATTAGAACAGAAGGATGGTTGATAAAGTGACAGTTTCTGCATCATCTCAGCTATCAGACAAATATATTCTACGTCTGCTCTTTTGACAAACCCCCTCCCTAGCAAACAAAGGGTAGTGCAAGCACAGTAACCTCCTATATTTAGATATTTGTGGGGTTTAGGTAAACATAGTGCTAATATTAAGGCTCCTAAAACTTTAATTATAATCCTTTGAGCATGTTATAAACCTTGAAAGCTTACACTAATCAGTGAGTTGAATACTTTTTGAGAGTTGGCTCAAGAAAGAATAAGCCTACACTAAACAGGATAATGAAAAATCAGGCTTTTTGATGACAGCTGACATAAAGCAGTTAGGAATTGTTTGACAGCTATTGTCATTCCATGATTTAGAGGAACCATTTTAGCAGCAATCTAAACATGGGGTCCCAAAAGGGACATTTTCCCATCTGCATAAAGGATGAATCTGTCTGACCTAGCTAAGAATCCCAGAAGCAGCCTGTAATAACCACACTCTTGCTCCTGAACACAAGGGTACCACACACTTCAAAGTCTGATGTGAGGCAGCTAATCAGAACTGAATATAGAAGAGAAGCACAGCGTCCTTTACAGCCCCACATCATTACAAGATGCTAGTGATGGTCTTTTCTGTAACCTTAACTGTCAAAAAATTAGAGCTGAGTCAACAGTGATCCTTCAGTTTATTCACGGACTCCTTCATTTGCAGCAGGAATATTTAAAAAAAACCACTTTCATATAATGAAAAATGAAAATTCATATCAACCAAGACGAAAAATATTTTTTTTTTCAGTATTTGCCATTTGTTTGGAAGGATTCAGAAGCAGTTTTCCATTCTATGTGTATATGAACATCAATGTTCAATGAACAATATGAAAGTAATACTTAGAGCATTGTTATGTTTCTTTCAGCTGAATTTGAAAGCTAAAGAGCACATCCAGCCACTCTTCCAGGTATCAAAACAGTTTTGGTCAGTTACAAAAAGCAGCTACAGTAACAACTCCTGGATGTTGCATACCAACAATAACAGTAATAACATTAATTACCTGTGCAAACATCGCTGAACACTGGATCAATGTTTTGCTTTATCAAATCTTTCAGCTTCATTTGGTTATATGGTTTATATATATGGTTCATTATGGTTTATATTTGGATAAATATGTCAAATACATTTAATGCATCACAAGGGTACTGGAGATCACTGCAGACCTCCAGCTGTGAGATGAAAAGGAAACCAAAGGTGTTGTGTATAACCACTGGGAAAACAGATCTCAGCCAAGTGGTGCCCTAACCACAAAACTTTAGTCAACAGCTTCAGACTGTGTAGTGTGGCTCTCATGAACACAAACCAGATCATTTTAAAGGAGAAGACACTGCTATTCTTTAGCCATTTTTGTTATTGACCACTTTCTTGTAAAATGCATAGAGGTAGGAATTTTCAGTTCAAATCTCCAACATTAAAATTTCTACTGGGAAACCAAGGATTTTTTAACATATCTGAGATCACAACGCAACCTAGACATCCTGCTCAAATTTGAAGGTTAGATTTTGTTTCTAAAGATGCTGTATGGAATATTTTCTCAGAAAGTTGTGTAACATTATTTCTAGCCATGTTCCAAGACAGCATGATAAACCTGCTCTGGTACAGAGATTGGGTCAC